>NC_140344.1:11110835-12310835 GCF_963514085.1 Chelon labrosus
CAGCCGATGTCAGCGCACTGCGCGGCTGTGTGTGACTGCCCCACTGGGAAGAAACACCCAAGCTGCAGTGACACTAATGGATAGGCGAGGGCCTCCATCGGTCCCCAGAGACTCAGCCTCATCACAGCTGAGCAGCACAGCTCTTCTATTCATAAATGCTGCTGGATGATCTCCACTCTGGCTACACGTGTCTCCAGAAACACACTCAATCATTCAGTAAATCTGCTGGAGTGACCTATGACGGTGAGTTACTGAGCTAGGCACGCGCGAGTTTGCATGAGAAGGAAATTGTTGCAGCACTTTGTTACGGCATAATTATGTTTTCCTCCAGCTTGGGGATAGCTTTTGCAGCCTTGGTCACAGTTTCTACCAGAAACAGGCAGCGCAGAGGAAGGTGGCTGTTAAAATCAGGGAATAGAGCAACACTTCTAGAAATAGGAGGCAAGAAAAAGAAGTCACACGGCCATACAGATTTCAAAACTGCTCCCAATTAAAGAGAAAGCTTCAAACTCTCCCTTGTCCACATTAATTTAAGGATCAACACACTGGTTCATCCAATCAGACTACCTGCAGCTGCGCAGGTACACACTGTTCCAGAGAAAAGAGGGATTAACATGTCTGAAACTAACAACTGTATCCGTTTTCAATTCATCCGTCAATTGTTTTCCCAATAAATCCATCAACTGTTCCATCCTTGTTCCACAATGTGCCACTGCTCTAAG
Organism: Chelon labrosus; assembly: GCF_963514085.1. Lineage (NCBI taxonomy): Eukaryota > Metazoa > Chordata > Actinopteri > Mugiliformes > Mugilidae > Chelon > Chelon labrosus. The sequence goes on from NC_140344.1 coordinate 11,111,558, forward strand.
TGAAGTTTATACCGCTGAATCTGAGAAGCTTACACCAAACGATCGTTGGCAGTTTTGCTCACAAAACTACCGGAATAACTTAATTACCTAAAAAAGTCTCCATCAATCAACTAATCCATGTATTACCAAATCATTTCAGCTTCAGTCTGATCCCTCATTTCATACCCAGTTGGATTTAATTGCAACACTTCTTCCAAATCTCACTTCAATTAGTTAAGTGAAGTCATTCAAACCGCCATAAATCATAGAAATCGCAATCAAGACTTTAATATGAAGACATTAACCTGGAGCAACCTTAAATCTCCTACACTGACGTCAATTCTCAGATTGCTCGTTTTGTTATTTCCATCTTTGACCAGCCAACACAAATGGACATTTCTAATCTAACTGAAGTGCGTCCTTGGTGAAAGGCTCTCAGGTTCACGCCAGTTCCTCTAAGAAATGATGTCATGATTACCACTAGTGACACAGGACAACTCTCTCTATCTATGGGGCACTTTGTTCCGTCCTGCGGTTGGCGGCGTTCACAATGCCACAGACGGCTGCTTACAGAAGGAGCGTTGATCACTTCTGTCACACGCATAGTCTGCGTGTCTCTGCGGCCCACAGAGAGAAATCGGTGGCATTTTCCCTCCAACACCCAAGCTTTTCCCATAGCCCCCGGAGCAGAGCTGGCTGCCCGTCACTGGTTCTAGGTCAGCGGTGTGACTGACTGGTGCTCTCACAATAACTCCGGCCAACGTGTGTCATGATAATCCCTTAGTTATGCAAATCTCCCCTCATAGTGCCGTTTGTGCCGAGGGTGAAAGTAAAGATGGAAGCACAATGTAGGTCACTATCTTGTCCCGATTTGTCCACGCTGGACAAATGAGCCTGAAACATCCCGTTGGCAGGACTCCACTGAGCTGCAGAGCAGTGTCTCTCATGGGCTCCGGCTACATCACTGTCAAGAGACGAGCGTGCGCGAGGCGGTGTCTCCCATTTTGCCGCCCGTTTCTGAATTAATGCAAACGAGACATAAGGCAGGGATAGAGGGATATTGTTATCTTCTTAAACAGATTAACGTTAGTCTGCACGGAGTGAACAAACATCACTGGAAAGTGTGTCAGCCCTCTCAGAGAGCGGCAATAATAAGAGCTTCAGACAATAAAGCAGAGGTCATTAGCATTGTATTAATTTGGCCAACTGAGCAGGCAGCGAAAGTGTGCACTCAAGGCATGTGTGTTTGGCTGTGTGTGTGAGTGAGAGTGTCTGGGGATGAGCAGAGGAGGGGAGGGGGAGGAGGAGGAGGGAGGAGGGAGGAGGTGTTGCATGGTGGTGAGTCCCCCCACCCACCCACCCCCTTGACTGAAGCTTTGACCAAGGGGCAGACAGAGGGAGGAGAAGGAGGAGGAGGAGGAAGAGGGGGGAGAAGGCAGAGGATTGGGTGAGAATGTGTTTTTATTTTTTATTTTTTTTCCCCAGTAAAGCAATTGTGAGGCCAGAGAAATGAACGGCGTGAGACACAATTGGGGAAATCTCTGGGGCTGCATCGTAATCAGATTGAGGCTGATGAAGGGAAATTACACTAAACAAACTGAGCGGTCAGTGGAAACGAGGCAGAGCTGTGATATGAATGTGACGGGGAATAAACATGTGGGGAGCAAATCAGCTTAAGACATGAGGGATTTATTAAGACTGCATCAACCCAGGGAGGGAAAAAAAACAAACAACAACTGTCAACTACAGCAGATCAACCAGCATCTACTGAGCTTTCTACTGTATACAGGATGTGATGCCAACACCACTGAAGCAAACATCACGTTCAAGGATGAGATTGGAAGATGAGTGGCAGTGAATTTTTTATTTTTTTTCCTCTCAGCACCTTTTAAGCAGCACACTAAAGCATCGGGTTGACAGCCGCGCTCCAGAATGTACACTACACCTGCTCTTGGGTGTCTCTGATGATCCAAACATACAGGCTAACGTGGGATCCTGATTCCTTTTTAAGGATTTAAAACGACCCCTGTGGATCTGATGAGGAGCCATAAAGAGGACAGTTATTTAACTGTCAGCCCTACAGCATCCAACTCAACGTGGCTGGGCTGCTTCCCTCTCCACAAACTCCTGACAGTCAACTGAAAGCTACCCGACACGTGTTTATCAAATCGTTTAGCTCACCTCCCGTCCTCCCTCTGCGGTGCGTAACGGGAACCCTGCGTCTTCTTCAGCCTCCCGCAACACAGCGATACCGTGAGCCCCCGCTTGTTTTGAGTCCCGCTCAGCGCCGAGCCTCTCGCACTGACTTGCCTCCTGTGCTGCCTCACTGGTCCTCTCCTCCTCCTCTCCCACCAGCTCACCGACACATGCACAGGGGCGGGGGCGCGCAGCAGCGACCGGGAGGCGTGCGCACGTCCGCCGCGCGCACTGCAGCGCCGCCGCTGATACGGTGGCCCCCAAGGCGCTGAACCGTTCTAGCAAATTGTTATACAAATAGACACGCTGGTAGTACTTCAGCCCCCCTACAGGCTCAGACCCACAGATGGGCAACAGCTGGACGAGTTTTAGATTAAAACGAGATAACAAAAAAAAAAAAAAAAAAAAAAGTTGTCCTTTAAAAGCTCAGCGATGTTCGTTTTGTGTTATTTAACAGCAGGGAGTGGCTTTTTAATTCTACTTCTGTATTCTGTTAGATTTAAGCAACAAGTGCAAATATTGCAAGCCTTAAATTATTAATATTATTAATCCTTAACATTTTCATTATGAAAAAAAAAGGATTAAATTAAAACAAAATTATAATTAAATGTCAAATCCAGGTATTAGTCAAGCATTTTCATCTTTTTTTATTTTTTTTTCACAGTGGACTCTACTCCAGCTGTTTTGGACATTATTCGCTTACAGCCAGCATGTTGTGATACATACCATCCATTTTCCCTGAGAGCTGAGTTGCACCAATAATCATACAGCAGCCTGTGGGATGAAGAAAGACTGAGGTCATGTGACTTTAAAGGCTCGTTTTCCCCCCCAGTTCGGTCTGCTGCCAGCTAGTCGTGCTCCCCTCTCTCATCGCATGTTGCACACACACACAGTACATTATCTCTAGGCTCAGCAGTGGTAGCCATCTGCAGCCGTGGAATCGAACGTAGAGAACAAGTGACGACCGTTATTGCTTGGGATGAGCCCAGTTTGGCAGAGAGACAGGATTTGCGGATTGAGTTGCCATCGGGAAACTGGTTGGCTGAGATTAGCTAAAATTAGGTTGTGGCAGAGATATGGAGCAAGGGGCGGAATCATTTGGGAAGGAGCCAAAGTGCAGATCATCATAAGAAGCCCAAAGAACAGCAGTAAATTACAGTTTAAAAGGGTGAAATTCATAATCCAGCCAGTCACTTATCAACTCCACTGCCAACACCCTTTCACTTTCTGCAGTGCTTCTTCTATGGTTACGTCTGTATATGTTTCAACTTGTTGTTTTAGCTGTTTACTGGGACATACAGTATATTACATCACAACATGGGCCTAAAGAACAGACTCTCATTAATTTGAGGGCATTCACATCCAAAGGCACTAAAGGTAATTGGACACTCGACTCAAAAGCTGTTTCACGGACGGGTGTGGGATATTCCTTCATTATTCCTTCGGGGTGGCATTCGCATTGGGAAACCGTTGCCGCGATCACGCAACAGGCGTTCAAAGGAGCTCTCACTCCAAGAGAAGCGGGCCATTGAAGAAATCCAACAGAGAGGCAACGGGAACATTAGGAGAGGCTGAATCAATAGTTTGGTACATTCGCACACACTGGTGAGCGCTGCGAATATAAAAGGGCTTGGACGTCCACGGAAGACAACGTTGATGGATGATCTCAGGATCATTGCCATGGTAAAGAAAAGCTCATTCACAACCTCCAGCCAAGAAGGCTCTTCAGGAAGCAGACGTTTTTTTTTATCCTAGTCTGCTATAAAGAGGAGGGTTTACCACAAGGTGTAAATCCTTCGATCAAGGGTGAATTTATCCAAAATACATCTAGAAGACTAGATCTAGGACATCATCCTTTGGATAGATCTAATAAACATCTAAAAGGGACCCAACTGTATATGTGAATCACTTCTTTGCTTTTCCCTTACAGTCTTAAAAATGAAAAAGTAATTTGCTGGACATGTCTCCCCAGCGTCGACAGCATCCCTCATCTTCATCACCACAAGGGGATAAAGGAATCCTCTCCCACTTCAGCATTGTAATTGTCCCCATCTCTCATTTCAAACTGCCTCCAGATATGTCTGCACACGCCTTGAATCTCATTAAAATTTTCTCTTAATTTCCCCCATGCATATTATCTGCAAAATACTCTCAGGGATTTTCACAAGTTCAAGGATACAGACGGCACCGTGGAGACAAATTGTAGCAAGTTGCCAAGCGAGCATTGTCAGGGCTTTGTGTTGAAATGCAAAAAGCATTAGAGAGGACGCCGACTCTGCCTCGCTGGTAACGCCAATTACGGTGCCCATTACTGCAGTGGCTCCTTGAAGTCCTCTGCTCACTGAGATGCAAAACTTCATTCAAGGCGCGCACGCTGTGGAGGAGAGACGTGGAGCCATCCCTCGGCCTGTCTTCTCTACTGATTCTGTAGTAATCTTTATTCTTCTCAGAACAAAGTGTATACAGCACCGACAAGCCAACCATGAAATGACCTGGAGGTGGTGATTAACTCAGATTCAACACAGCTCAGCGGGCTCATACACAAAACCTACATCAAAACACAGCAGCCTAAAACAACATCACGGCCGTTACACGCTCACACTTTGCAGCTGTATTAAATGAGCTGGAAATTTATTTACAATTTAAGTTTGTGACTTTTGCAGGAGGCCACATGCTATGTAGTAGCTGTTCAGTCTGTCACTATTTCTTCCTCTATCCCTTGTTTTTCTGTCTGGAACTGAACTCTTTATATATTTTCTCGATATCAGCCGTCTGCTCCTGAACTAATTAAGCGCTAATGAGTTGGGTTTAGCTGCTGCAGCTAAATGCGAGGTGTAATTGTGGAGCAGCCACCCTGAGGATAAAAACACAGTATCTGTCAAACCCTCCACGAGGCACATTTCTGCCATGGACTGGAGAAGCGTATATGCAGTCTGAAGGTTTGGCCAAAGGTGCAAGAGAAATCAAATCACTGATGTGATTACTGCTGGGGGGCAAGTTCATGAGTCAGATCTGTTTATATCAGGAAGAGGATGCATTTCCCCCTCCCAGCCTGTGGCGTAATTACATTATGAGTTCTCGATATTGAGTGGGAGCAGCCTTTACTGGCTGCCTAACCACGTTTACACGCAGGGGGCAAAAACCTGACGTGAATTTCCTAAACAGAGAGCAGTGATATGGCGAGCACCACCTGTGTTTCAGTGGGGGGGACAAGTTGGATTATTCATGTGACTCCAAGACACTGGATGAAACTTTGTTTTGAGCTACACTGATTTCACATTCTCCACCTAACCCTTTACATTTTCAGTAAAGGATGCTGGGTTATGTTTCTAAGTCATTCTTAATCTGAAAATAGCATGGCTTGTGTCGTCTGAAGCCTTTTGCTCTGTCTCATCTCTCCGTGTGACAAGTACGATGTGTCGTCACTGTCAAAATGTCTTAACGGAGGCCTACTTTTCTGTTGACAAGAACGAGTTTGGCCGCGGATACCATGACTGCGTTCACACAGTGATGCCGACCAATGTCAGATCTTCATTTAACCAATGAGAATGTGCTTTTAAGGAGGTTTAATTATTTCTTACTTCTGAATCTCGTCTGAATTTGTTCTGAGATAAACTGTTGAACCAAATTATCAAAGACATAGTATGTAAGGACGATTTAAGTGTTAAAATAAGTAGTAATGTTCAGTGCCTGAATAAAAATGAAAAAAGAAGGTAAACCACAGAAGTGACTTAATAGATCCATGCTCTTTGTGATCTCTAAATTCACTCTAAATTCTTTAATATTTTTTTTTTTTTTGACATATTCAGGGTGATACAAAATTCTGTATGACTAAGGCCATCTAAATGTGAGCAGGTGCTTTGGGTCCTCATCACCCTGTGCTGTGCCCTTCACCTTACTCAGCTACTGCAGAACAGCTAAACTCTTACAGATAAAGGTAAACACCTGGGATTATTTAATCTCCTCAATCATCTCATTTCTATTAGAGACATATTTAAGAACTCATCTTTTTCTCCAGATGTCCAGATGAGACAATGCACGACGAACATGCCGTAGCATTTCCTCCTCAGACCACAGTGGACGGTGTTTGTTGTGTCCGTCGCTGTGCTTTCACGCGTGTAAGCAGTTGGTGTGGCCCCCGTGTCAGTGCATGGTGTTTATGCTGGAGGGGGGTACGCGATCCATCACCGGCCAGAGCTGTTACCCAGGTGCCAGAACTCAGCCTTGCACAGTCATCTCATCTCACCTTCCTCCCTTTCATGACAGGCAGCTCAGGGAAGAGCCTTCAAATTATATCCCCCTGGAAAATACACCCCTACCTCTACTGCATATACAGTATTTGAGTGAGAGAAAGGTAGAAATACACCAACAGGCAGCGCTGGCATGACTAGATCATTTTTTTTGTGGCTGCTGCGGTAATTTTATGAATCAAAAATTGCTAATCATCCTGGACACTGTGTCAAAAAGGTGAGATATCAATTCTGGAATAATGAAGCAGTTGTGAGTACAAGTTATTCGTTTAATGTCTTCACATCCCCTCTTACTGAGATGATCCACAAGCAGTTAAAGAATCAGCGGCTTTCCTCATCAGCTAATCTTCATGTAATTAGGAGGCAGGATGCAGCGTGCTTCAGTGATGGGTTTTAATCACACTCTCAACAGGACCAACAGGAGAACAGTAGAACAGTAGAATTACATTAATCTGGGTAATTTCTGTGTCCATTTCACTTCAGGTCGCCTTGGAGTGACCGTCACGTTGTCGCTTCAGTTACACAGTATTTGACCGGGTCAGGTGTGAAATGGACGTATATAGTGCATTTTTTTTCCAGCAGCACACGAAGATAATTCTCCACCATGGCAAATCAATAGGCATCTGTCCGTTTTAATGCAGTCCTTCAGATAACACTGCCATGATTTCAACAAACGCTGTAGTACAGCAGAGTGGGGACTGAAATAGTCCTTTCAAGGTAGAAAGGGTGAATGGGGCTTTTGAGAGAAGGCATCAAAGGGAAAGAGGGCACACTAAAGACAGCAAGGAGAATGTGAATAGCCTGTGGAGAATCCGTAAAACCAAGCAATCAAGAGTGTGCGGTGATAAAAGCGTTTGAAACAACTGAAGTAAAACACTCAGAGGGTAAAATAATACATAAAAGAGACATCTTTAAACTGTAAGGCTCCATTTGGATCCTTATTAAAACTTCTATATGAGCGAATCATATTAATCATTGTTATGTATCATACGTATATTATATGTTCTACTGAAATGCTTGGATTGGGCCTTAGGTTTATAACCCTTGTCAATATATACTTACATTACACAGTTAACCAATATAGCTGCATTCTTAAATGTGCAAATTCTAGTCATTAAAAATGGAGAAATATCCTTTGTACCAGGTGCTCAGATTGACTATTTACATTACTATGTACAAAAAGAAATACTTTTCTGTTTTTACAGTTCTGATTTACAGTGTTACAGGTTGCTCTGAATAATACGACATTTCAATGAGACATGAAGCCCATTTATATTTTTCTGTGAGTACACGCACACAGGTTTGTGAGGATATATTGGTTACCCTGAAAAAAAAAATGAAAAATCTTATAAAGAAAAGCACTTTTTGTTTTAAACTCATGCGCTCACTTCTACTGCTACCATTAGTAGAAATTTACAGTGTTCACTTTTTATTTTTTTCTTAGGGGATAGCTTAACTTAGCATAAAGACTGCGGACGGGAAAGCGACTACAACAGAGGCATTGATCTTGACAAGCAAGTGAATAATGATGTGAATAAGGATGGGATGACCCCAAAGTGTTGAACTCTAACTATATTTTCGATTTTCTATCATTTTTCTTTGAATGCGTCTATGCCTAGTCGACTGTTTCTGACCAGTGACAGAAGAAAACATATTTACTGACAAAGTAGTTGCCAGTGAAAATAGTTAATGTGCAGACTGACCAAGCTGCTGACACACTGACGCTAAAGATCACTATCAACGCGTTCGTGAGGACGAAGGGAAAGTTTGGCATGTTGGATAGATTCCCTATTTGTGCGTTCACTCTATGTTCTTCAGAGCAACAGGTCGAGAAGTCAACAACTATGTTACATGAATCATGGAATAATGACAGAATAAGGGAAAAGTTTTCAAGTAAATATGGTCTGGAGTAAATGTGGCTTGTGTTGGATCTAAAACTTGGAGGAGGACAGACCGCTGTACATGTCAGCCCTGAGCTTGGCCCACTCCGTCACCCTCTGGATGGAGCTCTTCTCTCGGGTGAGGATGCGAGCGACCTTGTCCAGCTTTTCCTCGTTCCTCTCCAGGTAACGCACGCCTTCAGCCTGCAGCAGGCTCAGCTTCTCATGGCGGCTCTCGTCCATGGCGATGTCCTCGCTCATGTAGGGGTTGAAGCGGAAGTAAGTGTCTCGGGGAAGGAAGGCGTCGAGCATGGCGTGAACCTCTGGAGGGAGGGAGAGAGGTGAGAGTGAGGCCACACGAGAAACTCAATCATAAACACACAATCAACTCCCTAATAGTCCCAATATGTATAAACATTCAAAGATTGTGTTATGAGTGAAAAGGGCATGTGAAGTCAAATGCTGAGTGTGAGGAAAGGGAAAGTGTCTGGATAGCATGAGCAGTTTAAAATCAACAACATACAAAGGCATACAAACAGAGAGCGGGTAACAAAACAGTCTAAATGTGCCTGGAGGATCAAAAAATGACAACTGTGTTTTCTGTCTGTGTTCCCACAGTAGATCAGGGGCCCAAACATGGATACTATTAAAAGGCCGTACAAGTTATACTGTATCTTGAGGTTACTTGGGACTAGCTACTACCAGCTACAGATATGCAGTTCCAAGCTTATTAGCCAAACAAGTTGGGGGCAAGATTTAAAATGTATGCAGAAAGGATTAGCAGGCTGTCAAACAGGAAAACACTTTCTGCAGCTCAGAAAGTGTTTTCTGATGAGACAGGTTTAAGTCTTGAGTCTTTAAGATGGAATAAAAAAAAAAAAAAAAAACAGTTTACACAGCGACTGCGTTTGTCATCTTCTCAGTGCCAGCTTCTTTTAGCCTTTATCAGCATTGCCAGCTATGGAAACCCAAATAAACACACAAAGACTCCATAGTGACTGTATTTCTGTCACCAAAGTCTTTGGTGCGCCTCAGAAAATATCCACAAATTCACCAAGCAGATTGCAGTGGGCTGCGAGTCAGCATTTATTATGCAGGCTGCAGGACACTCTCAAACAGGTTCGCTGCATTTCTCTACTGTCACTGAGGTTGCATAAGGTGACGTGAGTGCACAGCTGTCTCATGATAGAACTGACCCGGGGTCATTTTTCTAAAATACAGTTTTAACATAGAAGATTAACCTTAACAGCAGGCTGAAAAGCGGTGTTTAACTGCATGTTCGGTTGAAAGCGTCACGCCTGTTCCTTAAAGAGCTATGCTCGCATCTCGAAGCCCTGCTGATCAGCCTTATCTGTCCCCAACAACAAACCAAACTCCACTGATGTACTCAAGACAAAGTAGGAGGCACGCTGAGCTTTCGGAAAAATAAAAAAAAAAAAGGAGGAAAAAAAATGTGATAAACACTTTTGCTAATCTGCTGTTTCTAAAAAAACAAAGCCTGATGGAGAGCCGGGGAGGGCTTAATCCCAAACACAGGAAGAACAAGTGCGGCGAAGCATCTAGGTCACACGCTGCACCACAGCCGCAACAGGGAGGGGACCGAGCCAAATTTAGGCACAGCAGAAGTGCCCATGTCTAGAGGTGATAAGGAGACACTGCACTGGGTCGCAATGGGACGCAACCAGAACAAAGTCAACATGCAGGACAGTAGTTTCTACACTGCTGACATCAAAACCCAGTTCATCCTCTTAGAAATGATATACTAACAGAAAGCCATTTGGCATTACGGTTGTAGTTTGCGCCGTTCCATCCACAGACTTTCTGACTGAACCATGCTGGCGAAATTTTATCTTTTCACCAACTCTTTATTGAAATATCTCATCTGTGTATGGCATGGACCAATGTAGACAAAAGATAAGGTCAAGTTGTCAAACTGAGACCTTGTTTTGCTTGGAAGGCTAACACACTGTATACAATGTTGAGCACCAAGCACTTTCATGGTAATTTAAATCAAACTCATATGACCCAGTAGTAGCTCTCGATGGGATTAAAGGGACACTCCAGACAATTATCATTTCACCTCCTCCAGTTAGAAAAGTGACAAGATTTAGACCACAGAGCAAATTAACAAGATTGAAGCGGTTTCGATTATTTATAGCAGTTTCAAGTTATTTGTAGCATTTGTAGAGCCGCGGAACTGATGACTTAGCCTCGGGGGCAACAACCAATGTTTCAGGACTTCTGGTGTAGCCAGTAGATATCTGGGTAGCGGAAAATGGATATCTGGACCAAGACTTCCTGTTGCATGTGCCAGTGAATGCAGCTGGAGTTGAGTTTACCCGCTGAGACCAAAGGCTGCTCATTTGGTCAACTATTGCTACTTGGGCAGCAAATGGTAACCAGAAATCTTTAATGACGCAAGGCATATTTAATATGATGCAGTGTCACTTACCTTCTGTGTCCGTGGCACTGCTGATGACGTTGGTGAGTTTGGTTTTGAGGCTCGTGTACGTGGTGCTGTTCTTGCCGGGAGTTTCGAAGCGGCCCGTACCCAGTGAGAGCACACACTCCAAGGGCGTGTCGGGCCACAAACACTTACACTCATGGATAGCGAGCGCCGTGGGGTTGTTAATCAGCAGACCTCCATCCTGTGCACAAAACAAAATGCTAGTGACCCCATTTGTACGCTGTGAATGGTGTTTGACGTTTTAAGACCACAGCCAGCGAAACCAATTAACTGGAGTTTGAAGCCTGAAAACCTTTGGTGGATTTTTTTTTACAGCCAGTAGATGATTTTTTTGAAGAATATCAGACAAAATGAAAAGAACAAATCAATGTGCAGTTCTAGTGCTGCTTGTCAGTCTACAAAGCAAAGAGCAAAATTGTTGTTGTTTTTTTTTGTTTTTTTTTCCCCGACAATTTCTCCTTCCCTCACAGTTTCAGTCAGACTGGCTTTGATATCGACCAACCACCCAGGAGTGCTTTTGCTTTGGATCCATATTGTACCCAAGGCAGTGGGGGAGTAACTGGAGAAGCTGTGGGGACTGTTGAATAGGCATGAGGCTGAGGGGCCGCGGGGCTGCGGGCTGGCAGCAGGATCAAACACACAGGGGCCAGTCCTCATTAAAGAGGCCAGGCTGGGGGGTGGGAGCTGCAGGGCCCCCAGCGTCTAGGGACAAACTAAAAGGAAGAGTGCTTGTTTATGAGGCCGTGTGTATGTGCATGTTAGATCGAGAGCTCATGCATGCTTAGAGTCAATGAATATAATAATGGGGGTGTTTCTGACAGCGTATGTCACATGGATTCACACACGGTGAGCCTGGGGAACGGGAACGAACATCTCATCTTTCCAGTTCACTCCAGCACTGCCTAATGACAATTACGTAGAAATCTGTGAGAGTGCAGGGTCTGATACGAGGGTCTGGACATCATCTGGGGAGTAGACTGAAAAACTGTATCATCAATCCCAAGGATAAAATTGCCAAGGACACTGGCTATTGTAGTTAGACTAAGGGCACTGCATCCAGTAATAGCTCCCATGACACCAGATGCCTTGTGAAAGACTTACTTAACATAGTAGAAAACTAAGTGTGACACAATAATATTCAGCATTGCATAACAGTCAAACAAGACTAGGAGTCTACAGATACATTTGCAGCTCTGTTAAGACCAACACAGCAGCCTCTGAGCTAATAACTAGTGTAAACATGCAGATAGCGTTAACATATACTGAAGTAAAACAAAAACAAAGCTTTGGTATGCATCATATAAAGGTGAATAATAAATGAGAAGTCAAATAAGTCCTGTTTATGTTTTGTTGAAATCAGACATTTTAATGGTTTCTGAGGAGGTTTTGTGTTTATGACAGATCTGGTGTATGCAGCAGCTAGTGTACCCATCACAGAGTTATTCACTGACCAGAAATATGCAGACCAAAAATAGCTAATGGAAGTGCCAGCTTTAGTGTTAAAAAAATCTTGAACAAGCACAGTATTGGGGATCATTCATGGAAATGTCCTTACTTTTGCTGGAATTTGCAGGATGGATGAATGCTAAAAATCTCTGGTTCTAGCTTCTCATACAGTGTACGGATTTGTACTTTGTTTTCTGTGACAATAAACTGAATGTCTTTTGAACTGAAGCTTAATAATCACTGAGTCACTTAATAAATTAATCGCAAAAAAGAAAACGTTGCAAAAGTGAGGACTGCAGAAGTGAAGAGCTCCCACTGAGCCCCGTCCCCTCCATGTTAGTGTCATTTTAGGTCGTTATATAATACTAATGCACATTCAAGGGTCAATTCTTCTGGTAAGTTTCGTTTTAGTTAGTTATTTGACGCGATACATGCAGGATGTCATGATCATGATGACTACCAGTTGCCATGCCAACCGTTCAGTGAAGCAGAAGTTGGGAATAAATAAATGAATTATTAAGTACAGCTTGCAAGATGGCGTCGCCCGTATCTCCGGGAAACTAGCATCAGTTTGGACAATGCAAGGAAGTGGGGACGCGTCGTCCATATTTATAAACAGTCTATGCGCCAATGCGTGAAAAAGATATTTCATTAAAAAGCAGATGCAGAAGGAAAAGCCGATGGATGATCATGACTCTTAGGACCATGAATATCTTTTGAAATTCACATGGTAATTATTGAGATACAGTATTTCTGTACGGACCAAAGTGGTGGATGGATTGACAAACTGATAGAAAAGACACTCCCATCCTTTAAGCTCCTGGAACGGCTAAAAGTGAAGAAATGGGCAAAATTACAAAGGCAAATGTCCTCAGTGCCTCTGAGTCAAACTGGGTGATAGAAGAACTCTCTGTGAGTTGAGAGAAGTAATCTGTTATGATAATGTACTGTATGAATCAACCTCAGAGTTATTAAGAGAATTTCCTGAGAGCGCCACAGTCTCAGAGAGCACGCAGCCAACTGGCTGAGATGGAAATCACATGAAAAGGGTTTCACTCTGTCACAAAGAATGGTAAAACTGCTGAGGTAGCCGTTTGTCCAAAGCACATCATTATGCACCAGTAGGGTTTCTGGCAGGCCAAGAAATGAATCACAGAAAAAGGCAGAAAGTGCCTGGTTTGGATGTGCTCCTAATGGAGACTTAGGGGGGACTTGCTGCAGTGGGCACCAGACGAACCCAGCTGGAAACAAGACAACTAAGCAGTTTTCTTATCACTCACACCACTGAGAGAGGCTCCATTTTCTGAACTCTGTGGCAATTATGGCAACAGCCCACGTCCAGTTATGGGTTCTTTGTGCCGATAGCTGGGGGCAAGTTTCACGGGCACAGTGGCCGGCCTTGCACACAGTGCCAAAGCGTGCAAAAAAAAAAAAAAAAAAGAAGCAAACTGCGCAATGGTCTTGTGAGTTAGAAGCTGAATGCTATAACTTGTCTCCATTTCAGGGCTCCTACTTGGGCATTTCAGAGCTGCTGAACATAATGTTAGACTGGTAGGCTGCATTCAATTTTTAGAAGCATAAATAATTTATTTGCATCTTTTATGTTTCTCCACAGGTGTCATGAGCAAACAAGCCTCTTTGTTTGAGACCAGACTCCGTGAAAGCAGTCTGTCCGAGGCTGATGCTGCACTGTTAGTAGCCCGTCTCTCTGAAGCTACTTTTCAGTGAGATATCCAAACTTGGACAACTGCCACGTTCTCACACAAGGGTTTCTGGAGGCCATAGCATATTTGGACAAGGAGTTAAGTTAGAAACAATGGTGTATTTAGGACAAACTGCAAATGAGCTTTGCATACAGAATGGCCTGACTCAAGCTGTCAGTCAAACAAGCAGCATGCGCGAGTCAAAGGTCACGTCCATTTATAAGGATTTAGAGCTGTAATGCTGCGTGTACTTGAAATGACTCCATCCCACCATGAAAAGCAGCGCCATGTGTCAACGTACACGTGTCGTCAGAGAGTGCACCCCTGTCAGTTATGACCATGTGACAGAGGTTTAACCCCTTTGGGGTTAAACTTCCATTAGATGGAGACAACTTTGAAATCGGGCTTCCTGAAAGGCTTAATGATTTCCTTTCCCAGCGAATCTTGATTCCGGTAAAACCTGTTAGTTAATACTCCAGAGAACCACAACTCATCTGGCCTCGCCTTTGCCCTTCAGGGTGTAATAGCTGGTCCACAAATCGGCTCCCAATTTTCTGTATGCAAACAAAGCAAGTTCTCAGCTAATTAGGACTCCAACATGATATGTTTCAGCTCTTTAGATAGCCAATTTAAATATATGGCTTTAAAGAGGCTGCTTTTATGCTTTTACTGTGTAATAAAACTACTCCGATGACACAAGCTGTGATAAACAAAATTAAGATGTGTGATGTGTATACGTTGCCGTCTGAAATTTCTCCACTTTCATTAAGTTTTGTGAGCTTATCTTCATAGGGCCCGTTTGAGCTGTCTTAGAGGGAGAGCGCTGATTTGAATAGGAAAGAGGTGCTATCGGCAGGATCGGTAAAAGTCATTTCACGCCCCATTGTATGTCAGCTCCCATTAGCTAGGACAGCAAACTTCATCCTCTTCATTCAGCCTGTGTGCCTCTGTCTCTCTCCCTCTCTAACCCGTGGGTAAAAAGCAACACTCGTATGTGCTCGGGTCTTTATGAGCCGCCACAACACAGAGTAGAAAGGAGTCTTTTGCTTAAATCTAAATGAGGTGATCTTTTGAGATTCATCACGTGTAGCATTCACGTCACATCTCCGAAGAGCAGCTGTGGTCGACACACTTTCTTCTTTGGCTTCTTTGACAGGGCTGGACTGAGGGGCACTGAGCTCTGTCACAATTTATTATGCAGCTCTGCCAGTGAGGCTCCCTTCTTTCAAATGATTAATTAGGGAAGCGTTACATAAGCCATGGACATCTGATTATGTCTGTCACAATAACCACTGTTTTCCAGAGATGGCCATTCAATTGATGAGCACATAATTATGCTGCTATAAAAAGCTCTGTGATGCAGACTTGACGCTTTGCATGAATATCTAAAATCACGCTGCGTGCACATACAAATTAAACCCTCAGTCACTCTGTATGTAATCAGAAAAACAAATCTGCTCAATGAGAAAAATTAATCGCCTAAATGGCATCCATAAAAAGACACCATTGTGATCAGCAAGGATGGGAATGGGAATAGTGTGAGTGGCATTCCTAAGTGGCGGCCAGGTCAAGTCAGAGGTCTTCATGCCATATTATGCGATTACGCCGACTAGTTCTCCACTTGGCCCTTTTTCCTTTATCGGCCCCAGAGGTCACCTCGCGGTTCAGATCATCTTCCCAGCCAGTCCACAGCGGACGGACCCATCTGTGAGAGAGCCAGCTTTGCCCGAGGCAGGCAAAACAATTGAGATTTACTGTGGACAGTTACCATTTCCTACACTTTTTGTGAATACATGACCACACACGAACAGCCAGTATTGAAACGATGAATCATCCCTGCCGTCTGCAGCGTTCATATTATACTGTGACAGTTCCTGAAGTGATATGAATGGGTCCAGAAGCCCTCGTTCATAATAACTTGGTCCACCCCCTCCAGGTTCTATGTATATATCTGACAACTTCATATTTAAAAAGCAGATTTTCATAATTCATCAATTGGACAATTAAAACCTAATTGTGCTCTGCTCAGGAGAGGTGACTCACACTTGCCCATACATTGTAATGCAAGGTGTAAAGCTGTGAATTATTTCTCATCCGGGGGCACTGCAGTGAGAAGTCTGCTTAATGTGATGCACCACGAGAAGGGAAGCAGGATAGAGACTGAGAAAGATTTGTGAAAGCTTTCAGACTGCAGTCAGTCAACATAATCAGTGGACCAGTCTAATCCCCAAACAAGTGTGTCCGTGCAATCCAGTGTTTGTGCATGTGTGAAAACATGTGTGTACACCAGAACAAAAGGAGTATCCAATTGAAGAAACAAAGGTAATGTGACAATGGGAGAATCTGTGTGTGTGAGTTTATACTCGAGGGACAAAGATCCTGAGTCTGTTTAGGAAGAGGAAGCTTTCTGCAGCTAAAACGTCTGAGCTCCATCCTCCGACAGCCTGCAGGCCGAGTTCTCAGGGCTTAACACAGGAGGGGAGAGCTGGGATGAAAAAGTGGCTAAAAGCTCAGATTGATCCTCTGTGTCGCCTCCTCCCTGAATCTACCACAACTCCTCTCTCCACTCTGCTTCATCTGAGTTAGCAGTGTGGTGCAGAGTCTGTAATTTATGAACAATAACTTCACCTCCAGAGGCCTTTAGAGGAAAAGAAGAGAAAATGATGATCCAAAAGGTCATGATTTCTTGAGCTGCACTTTTAGACTGACACTTAATTATGTAAGACCTTCTGCCTCAGCCCTTCTCTTTTTAAAAGTCAAATCTGCCGCATTTAATGTCTTCACAGACTAACTTATGGCCATTCCCTCATTCGTTAGGGACATGAAAGTAAGGGAGAGCTGGTTTGACCTCCATTTGTGCCTGTGTGAAGTCTTTCTGCTGCACATGGTGCCATGTTGGGGCTCTCAAGAGGTCGCGCTGGGGGTGGTGGCCCACCAAAATCCCATGCCTCCTATCAAATGCTGGCAGGGGTGGGCACAAAACAAGGTCCCATTCCTCCCCATCGCCTCAGGAGACGCCATGGCAACCACGCGGAAAAAATTGTGCCCTCCTCGCCATTCTCCGCAAGCCCTGGCATCCACTGTGAAACGTCTGATGTCTTCCATTTCTGTGTTCTTTAGAGCCGAGATAAGTGAGAGAGCTTTAATGTGGAACATGCGCATCCACCCTCCCTTCATCTCCTCTATTTTTTTGCGCTTTTTCCCCCTTGTTCCCTCTCACCAACGCATCCTCTCCATGGCTGTGGTAGCAAGTGTGAGGCTTTGATAATGCCGTTCTGCTCTGCTTCAAAGGCCACGCTCCAAGTTATAATTTCCCCACCGTTACTGGTGTGAGTTTACAGTTGCAAGTTCTCAGCTAATCACAGAAACATCAGCGAACAATCAAGTTTCTTCAGGAGCCGCTTGAGAATTCCAGCCTTTGGTCAGCATATGGTGTGGCAACTCTTGCGCTCATCATACAATGGAGTGATTGTTCGAAGCCTGAATGAAATGGAAAAGTCTGTGGGCGTTCGTGGAAAAGGGTGAAATGACTCTCTCTATGGGAATCCTGACATCATACAGACAGCATGTTATGTTCAGGACCGGTTTCAAGTAGCCAGTAAATAATGTCATCAGAATGTGCAGCATTTTGAAGATGGCCAAACATTCATATTGAAATTAAAATTGTTAAAAGCTGCATGGCGGCACAGTGGCGTGGGGGTTAGGCGAGTTTGCATGTTCTCCCTATGTCTGCGTGGATTCTCTCCAGGTACTCCGGCTTCCGTCCAAAGACATGCCTGTTAGGTTAATTGGTGATTCTAAACTGGCCATAGGTGTGAGTGCGAATAGTTGTCTGTCTCTCTGTGTTAGCCCTACGACTGGCGACCGATGACAGCTGGGACAGGCACAAACACAAAACCGGTTTAGGAACAACTCAAAAAAACATGAAGAACAGCACAAAGTGTTGACCTGGCCTCCAAATTCACTAGATCCCAAACTGATCAAGTATCTGTGGGATGATCCACAGAGGCCCTTCCCCTCAAATCATAGGACCCAAAGGCCCCCACTAACAACATCCTGTTACCAGAAACTGCAGGACACCCTCAGAAGGCCCATGTCCATTCTCTGATGAGTCACAACTGTTTTGGAGGCACAAGGGAGACCTACACAGTATTAGGAAGGTGGTCATAATGTTATGCCTGATCAGTGTATAAATGCTGTTTTTTTTACAAATTGTAAATTATATAATTATAAATTATATATATTATATAATTATATTTCTCCCAAACTGGATTTTCTGAAAAGATCTTTAACTGAATAGCATTTGTCAATTATATTATTCCTTTTACAATGTCATAAAATAAAAATAATAAAACAAAAGATTTTATTTTGACCTGCAGTAAGCAGATGGAGGAGATGTTGTTGAAGATGGAGAAGTCATTAAGGTAGCTCCTGACTTAAACAAAGAGAAAAACGTCTTTGAAACCACAAGGCGCCCTTTCATGACCCTTCTTTTGAAACTGCCTTCAAAAGATACAGGTTTTATAGCAGAACAAATGCATTTGGGAATATCTACAGAGATGGAGAATATAAGTTAAAACTGTCCCAGGGATACAAACTGGAACAGATGAGGAAAAGCTCAAATCACAGAGGAATTACCAGTCAAGGCTGAAATGCAGGCTTATAATATTCTCTAAAGATTTACTGGCCTAAAAGGAACCAGAGCAAAAATGTGCTTGTTACAAATTCAGGATTAGTTTTTCATTTCTTTCAACAGAAATAAAATGACAATAAAGATCTTGTTACTGTATTAAATATAAACCATTGATGGCGTCTCATTTTCCCGCAGTGCGAGGTTTCCTGCTGGTGGCCAACTAACAGAGTTTGCAGAGGCAGCTATATAATTATACATTCTGTCTTCTCATTCTAACAAAGCAGATGCAGCAGTGAAGCTGTTGTGCACAATGAGGGAAGAGCTCTGTTGGGCTAATTTATGCATCTTAGAGTAGAGGGAGACCTGCTATACGGCATGCGGGGGAAATCTCCCACCACAGGTGGGTTTTCATCAAGCAGTCTCTTTCATTCTCTGCCCGTGGACTTCCCCATTCACCTACACAACTAAAACGGCTTCCAATTAAGTATGTCGGAGCTCGAAGACATGCAATATTGCCTGTGATATAAACACATACTCATTCACATGTGATGTCTGTACGCTGAATTCGGCAGAGTCTATAGACTACACCTGTGTTTTGAATGTCAATTCAAGAGAAACTAGTCAAACAGAAGCTACATCAACTGAATACTTAAACAGGAGTGGTATATAAAGATCATGTTATTCTTTTATCTCTTTATCAGTCCGAACAAAATCATATTCACTGTTCCTGAGAGATCCTGCTAGGTCTTAATTCGTGTGGTTTCTTATTTCACTTAAAAGGCAAAGGCAGCCATACATATTGATCAGTAAAACAATGGAGTGGGTCGGTAGTTTGTTATGTTCCTGATGGCTAATGCGTACCTGTTTAGAGGAGATGGATTTAAGCGCATCTCACGACAACTCTACCCCTCGCTCTCCTGCCAAAATGTAGCTGACTGGAAATAAACACTGACGAGAAAGGAAATGGAGTTCCTCCCTCTCTCTCGCTCTGCAGAGGATTTTTCATCATTAGCCTTTCTCAAAATCCTTCAAACTCTCCACACTGACCGTTCAGGGCATTTTTTATCTAGCCGAGCAACAATAAACCCTAGAGTACTGTAGCAGAGCGCTGCAGTGTGTGAAAATATAGCATGGATGTGAAACATGGTGTGAGAGAAAGGAGGAGTGAAAAATAAACCTCCACAGGAACATTAAACATTAACAGTGAAATGGTAGCGTGAACACACTGACACACAGCGATGATTTGTGTCTTAATGTGTGTACTGCGTTATTTTGAGGAACTGAATAGAAATAATAATAGGATGAGGACTAGAGTAAAATTGGTTTTCCACAGAAGTAAACACATTCCCTGAATTAGCTGATGGATAATCATAAACTATTGGTTGGACTCATGTTGAGCAATAAACTGACAATCTGTACTCTGACTGATGAGAGAATTCAAGAGTAACGAATCAGTAAGTGGCCTCACCTTTGGCTTGAGGGTAGCTCACTAAGACAAAATATACGCTAACAGGTGATTTAGGGACCTGACTATTTGCTGGGTAATTCTGATCACAATCAGACTCAGCGACACGGCCCCCCTCTTGGTTATGTGTGTTAGATATCAAATCCATCTCTGTTATTGAGTGAGGTTCATCCCCAGACACATCCTCTGAATATGATTCCCATTCAGTTTTTGGTATGAAAAGAGAAAACATTACATTTCTTAATATGCAAAATAGCAGAATAGCATTCATTGGACTACTGTGCTTCTTCCAATGAGGACTTCAAAACATTTGGTAAAAAGGAGCCCAACACAGAGTTAAATTTTAGATTTGTTGTGGCCCTGCAGGTGTTTATGCAAAGTATGCCCACATCTCCTGGACTGACATTTACTAATGTTCCAGGTCTGTTAAATAATGACCTAACAGTTTTGAGGGTTGGCAAGAAATAAAAAGCTTATAAAACAACACTCAACATCTGCTGTATTCTCCAACCCACTCTATTCGTCTGTAATGATGGCAGTCTAAGACGTTGAGCTTAAGAAACAGCATTCATGTCAATCACTGTCAATGACATTGAGTAAACACTTTCCAGATGACGTTTGATGATGTTTCAGACATTTTACATCATGGTCGTCTAATCTGAGACCACTGTGAACGTTACTGACCTGGTGGAGGTCATTCCCCAAGATGAACTCCTGGAAATACCCAGGGGCTGCCGATGTGGCACGGATGGCCTGCCAGAGCTGGTGCTGGCAACCCCCCAGGTAGTGAGAGCGCACCCCGGGCAGCAGGTTGTAGTTCCTAAACACATAGGCCTTCAGAGGAGTGCCCCGGTTCACAATGGTGCTCACAGCTGCCACCTACAGGTAAGGGAAAAGACTGTTTTCTTTCCTAGTATGAGGCAGCATTTAACAACCGGATGAAAAATGCAGGCATAACATCTATGCAGACATAGGTCGGCATTCTGATTGATCACATTAATATTATCCCTGCTCTCTGAGGAGTCTACTGACACATGAAATCATATATACTTATTTAAGCATGTCGTCTTTCATGGCTTTAAGGTTTATTTTCCTTTCGCCTGCGTAGCGGAAAAATACTGAAGCAATAGAGAAAAGAGATTTCTGCGTAATTTCCCAGTAAACGAGGTGTGGCGAAGACTCAGTGGTCAGTGCCAGAACAAGAGCAGAGAATGAGTCAGATCATCTTCTAAAGCTCACCTTGGGGCATTCAGGGTTTCTTACGGTCTCCACCAGGAGGTGGGAGCCCATTTTCTCTCTGTGGAGGTGCAGAAGGGTGATGTTATTTTCTGGTATAGTGAATTTTGGGTTGCACAGGAATACTTTATAGGACTGCTGACCATATTTGAGCATGAGGTGACTTTTATTCTTTAATATGTTTTTCCCAACCAGTCACTGCTCTGGAGCAATTTTCTTATGTTATAAAAATCCAATTTCCAACCATCTGAAACATTTATAAGTCCGCCTCATATTGGCAGTAAAGTCTATATAATAAAAAAAGAGACCCTACCCTTTTCTTGTTACATAGTTTCAATTACTCTTACTATTATCTTACAATAAAAATAACACAATTATTAGCTGTCTGGGCAAAAGGAGAAGGATAAAGTTTTTGAATTGTTTCTCTACACGGCTTTCACTTCATTTGAACATCAAGCACAGGGAAACTGACTTGAGGATGTTCTCCCAGGCTTCACTGTCATAGAAAGCATGGCTCCAGCCCATCTTCACGGTCCCGACAATCACATTCTGCTTGAAAACATCAGAGCCCAACTTCCGGTAAAGATCGTCACACTCCTTCACAGGGATGTGAAATACGCCGAGCATGAACCCCAAGATAGCCCCTGAGGTAAAAACATTCAAACAAGGAAAGTGAGCAACCTGTAATGGTAAATTAACTACATAAAAACACATTATTATAAAGAGGAAGCATACAAGCTTCTGAAGAATGCATCAAGGTCCTCTGAGTTAGTAAAAATTGTTTTTGTGCCATTGTCAAGGCGACTAATACTTATAGGAGGATAATTGTCTGAAGGAGTAACATTATCCTGTTATGATCCAGAGTGAATGGGATTAACATGGTCATGAGACTATAGCAGAAGATTTCTCAGCATTATAGCGTCTCTTTTCTCTCCATGATTAAGTACAGCCTTACAGGATTAACAAGACACAACGGTGCTGTGAGGGCAGAGCTTAGGTCTACCTTGAATAATGTGAGTAATCAACCTGGCCAGATGTGGCCCCGATAGGTTTTAAGTGTGCCGAACACCGTCTGATCTAGCGGGCAGATAATGCCAGTATTTGACAGCATTCACTAAATCTAAAAATGAAGCACCTCCAACTGGTGGAGATTAAGAAGGAGAGAACAGAGAGAACATTGAACAAACAGAAATTTTCCGGGAGCGATTAAATGTGCTGTGCAGATAAAATGTATTTCAATCTGCTTTCGACTGAAAACAGCAAAGAAGCAGATGGAGGAAACACTTGGAGGATGGTCCACAGCACCCCCCTGTGGTGATTTAACACAGTCTTGTGGAAAACTATCAATTTCTACAACAAAATAGAGAGAAATAAAAGCTAATGTTGTAATATTATTACTTAGGATTTGACTGAACTTGAGTAGAAAGCAACGGGACTGATGGGACTGACGGAATATTGGTGAAAATGAGGTCAAAACAGGAACAGAGAAACAA
Source organism: Chelon labrosus (assembly GCF_963514085.1). Taxonomy (NCBI): domain Eukaryota; kingdom Metazoa; phylum Chordata; class Actinopteri; order Mugiliformes; family Mugilidae; genus Chelon; species Chelon labrosus. Next base: position 11,134,306 of record NC_140344.1, read on the forward strand.
ATGGGTCACTCAGCTATCTATGCTGCCAGTCCAGCCTGTGCTGTGCTCACATAATCCAAATACACATGCAGAAGTAGGGCAGGAGGACAACGTACCTGTGCTGACACCACAGATATAATCAAACAGTTTGTAAATGGGTTTGCCGGTCAGCTCCTCCAGCTTGTGTAAAGTCTGAAGGGCAAGAAGTCCCCTGAAAGTATAAAGTCAAACATGCACATAAGGAGTGTGAATATTTAACTGAATGCTGCTCAAAAATACATCCACCTAAAACTGACACTAATAGAAGCAACATACGGTTCATGAAAACTGAACATTCAAGACATGACCTTGGCCACAGTTAATGCTGCTCGGTTCCACTTTGAAAAGACCTGGTATCAGCTGCTCATATCACCCAGCAGAGAAAAGAGAGGAGAATAAACAAACCTTAATCCTCCTCCATCTATGGTCAAGATCCGTATGCCTCGGCCTTTGACGGGCTTTTGATAGCCAACAAGAGCGAGAGCCTCTCTGACCGCTGCCCTCAGGCCCGGGTCGTTGGCCTGCTTCAGACGGAGGAGGCACGGGATAACCTTCTCCTAAGAAACACATCAACAAACCATGGCGTTCAGGAGCAGAAATGAAAAACAGTGTCAATCCAGATCATTTGGCAAGACCACAATTAATAAGATTTACTTGTCCAAAGTGAAAATGTTAAGGTGGGATAGAAAATAATAAGAACAGGGTTTCTCAGGCATTATATGCTGCTGTCCTATTTTGCTGCTTGTTTTCATGCTGGTGGTTTTCAGACTTGCTCTGGCATGACCCCATTCAGAAGCCAAAAAGGCAACATATATAAACCAGTCAATCAATCATCAATCGCCTCCAGTGTCTCTCTCAAACCAGTGACACACAGGGAACTTTTATTATTTCATTATTAAATCAAACTGAAAACGTTACAGCCTGTTATCAACTTCCAGCGGGATATCATCGCACATCATACCGTCTTCATTAAAAAGGAATGAGAGATGAATGCTGGTGAGATCTCGTCACACCTTTAAATCCCGGGCTGCAAGTAGAACATGACACCTGTGTGCACTACAAACAGACTGAATAATGTGACTGAAATAAACGTGTGAGATGTTTGATTTACTTTGTCACTTGAAATGCGGACATGGCTGCAATGAGACCTAAATTCAGATCACTGAGTCACCGCAATGGCCTCCTTTATGTCGGTTAACATACACAAGCTTGAATTCTTATTCTTTCAACAATACGCTGAGCTAAAGTAGGATTTGACAGTGGTAACAGAAGCCGTGGTTTAAAATACTCTAGGTCAGTACTTCATGATTTCCTAATGTCATCAGAGATAAGGCTGTGACATAAATAAATACCACAGTGTGCAGTTTACACATAGTTGCATAGCTCAGGCATTAAACAGAGAACAGCACGTAACAAACTGACATTTTGTCTAACAGCGACAAGTGGAAGGTTATGTGACAGAGATGGCCAACTGATACCAGATATAATATGATGATTTATGTTTAAATTTATTTATTTTCATCCCGACTCATTTCTGCCACAGCATTAGCTAGTCTTCCTCAGGATCCCAGAGGCAATCTCACGTAAGTGAAAGTTTTTATCAACAACCAGAGATAAGAATAACATAGGCATTATCAGTGCTGACAAAGATGAACAGTAATCCAAACTACATCAAGGTGGGTTTTTATGCATCTCCCGCAGATTGTGATGCTAGATAATTCTTGATAATGAGAGGGAATTTGCTCCATTAGGATGACACTCTGAAAATAACATTTTCATAAACTTTAAAACTGCAGTTACTCTAGAAATGTGTCACATAATTATGTATTTGATCTGGATATGGCAGCTGATCCTTAAAAAAGACAGTACTGCTTGCTCTATAAATAAATGTAAACAAGAGAACCAGGACAGCCTACTGAGTGTTTCAGTCATGCTGATGTGATGATGTCATGTTTCTGGACTTGTAGAAGTATGTTAAGGTATTTCTTAACAGACTAAATGACTGAGAATTACATAACACTAATGAATTAATGATACACTTTCTTATGACCATGAGCTAGTACCAAGAGTACAAGTTTTGGCTTTTAACAACACCACACACTTTAATGATAACTATAATGATCTGGAGTATAAAAAAAAAAGAAAGAAACACAAAATGGTAACTTCAGATTTCTAACCTTGACTGCAACACCACGAGTCTCTGGAAACTCCAGCAGGTGGTAACTTAGGTCCTCCACTCTGTTGATATACACCCTTACGTCTGATGCCCTGTGGAGAGCCTGGACCAGAGCCCGCGTTCGATTGTCCACACTCACCCTGGCAATAATCTAGGAGACAAAATTACCAGTAAAGTTACCAGGTCTGAGGTTTAAACATGAGCTTATTCGTTTTTAAAAAAATAACTCTCCTCTACATATCAAACATTATGTTAATATAACTAGTTACATGTATTTGGAGTTTTCTTTGCACACACATACAGTGAAACACAGATAAACCTTGAACATATGAAAGCATGTGTGCAATGTAATGCTTATCTACCTCACTGGGCTGATATAAAGTCACTGCTAGTTTGTTTCACTTTGTTTAAGGTCAGACCTCAGAGATTTACACTTCTCAAGGTGGACGGGTGTGATCACATATACCGAAAAGGCAAATGCAAAGGTAAAGCATTTTTATATTGTCATTGCAGGTTTGCCACCCATATCAACTCATCGATTTAACCACCATCTAAAAAGAAATATGGTTATAAATAACATTTAAATAAAGTTCCAGAATGTAGAATGAGTGGGTATAACGTAATGTGAGATGTGTATACATATATATATTAGGGCGGGGACTTTAACGCGTTAATTAAGATTAATTAATTACACAAAAATAACGCGTTAAACATTTTTTACGCATTTTAATCACACTTATTGATTGGCCGCTCAATTTGTGATCCGCTGCGTAAATCCTTCGGCCGGCCGCCCGGGAAACTCCGCCCACTCCGCCCCTGGCCCCATTTCTGATACAGCGGCAGGCCGCCGCTCCAAAATCAACATAGAGGAAACAGTGTGATGAGACCGCTTTGGTTGGCCCCGTGGATGGGAAATTTTGTTATAAATCCATATGAAAAAAATTACTTCTCACTGTTCTCAGGTCAAATATTTATATGCGATTAATTTCGATTAATTAATTACAAAGCCTCTAATTAATTAGATTAATTTTTTTAATCGAGTCCCGGCCCTAATATATATATATATATATATATATATATATATATATATATATATCAACAACGTAAAGACTTTTGTTAGTCTATAGAGTGCGTACCATCTGTGACCCACTAACGGGTTTATTTTTGAAAACAGATTCCCAGAACTCAGGCAGCAAGTCAGCACTCTGCCAGTGGTGAGAACGTCTGTCAATGTGATGTCTGTGGACAGCTTGCTACAATACACTACATACTCAGAACTATCTGATGTGGGCATCATGTTTCATTCATAGAAATAGGTCATATCCTACATACACAGAGTCTCCACAAGACAAAATGTTTACACAAGGCTGAAAGAAAATGAAAAATCCTATGGATAAAACAGTCGGGGAACTGATTACTGAAAATGTATCCTTATAGAATCACTTTCTTTTTCCTACAGGAGGACGTATTGCTTTGTTTTAGACCTACCTTTTCCCTTTGGAGTAGAAGTTTCTTGGCTTTCTCTTCTGCAGCCTTCTGCTCCTTACTAACAGCAGCCTCAACCTGGTTTGGTGACGCATCATCAGGCTTCTTCTTCTCCTCCAGTGCCGCACGTTTAGACTCTCCTGTCCTGAACTTAGGAACAAGGGGAGCAATGTAGTTCCCAACAAATGCTTGCACAGTTGGAGCTGAATAGGACAAGTACTGTCCTAAGCTCTTCTTTGAGGTTGGAGTGACCGGAGCAGCGGGGTCTGTCTTACCAGTCACCGACACGAGTTCTGAGGTTTGTTTATCCTGAGAGGACGTAGAGGTATTGTCCACTTTATTGTCCTGAGTCTTTGTACTGCTGCTAAAGTATGAGTTGATGTGATTGGCTAGGTAGTTGTAAGTCTCATCCAGGCTGACTGAAAAGGTGCTGGGATGGAAAAGTTCAGTGGTTTGTTTTGAACTTGCGTTCTTGCTCTCATTCAATGCGGGTGGAAGCTCGTCTTGCTTCCTGACACAGCTAGCTTTGACAACTGGAACAACACGCCTCAGCCTTTTCTCCTTGAGTTCACGCACAGTCAGGATTGTGGCGGAAACAGTGGCTTGGGTCGGACTGTGAGGATGAGCGGAGGTAGTGGCACTTGCCTCAATTGCAGCAGGAGAAGTGGAAAGAGGCGGATTGGCAGAAGATGAGCTGGGTGCAGCAGATGCAGAAGGTGGAGCGGGAGTCGGCGTGACGGCACTCTCCTCTGCTTTTACCGTTGACTCAACATTGGCCTCCACTTTCTTCCTGGCCTTTAAAGCATTAGGTTTGAGTCGTGCGATTTTGGTCATTAGATCGGAGTGCGTCCCACCCACAGCTTTAGAGACTGTGTCCAGTGTGCTCCTGACCCGAGACATGTGTTGACTCAGACCTGCAGACCACCTTGAGGCTGAAGTGTTCAAATACAAGGTGCTGGTGTGGAGTCCAAGGCGTTGTTGTCGAACCTGGTTCGCTTTAAAGACCCATCCCTTACGGCCCCTGATTCTCAGGTGGTGGATGTGCTTCCAGCTGAGAAAGTCGGTTGTGTAGCAAACAGGTTGTTGTACATGAATCCTTAAGTGAGAGGTAGTAGACAATGGAAGTGATGCTGCTGCTGACTTGCCGGCAAGTGTCTGCTTCACAAGAAAAGCTCTGTTTACTTTCACCCAGGTATTTGAAGCCCATCTGTGACTCATACTGTTTCAGGGCACAACGGCTTCAGCCATCCAAAGAATTAGTATTCTTTTAATTAACCTGGTAATGGACGACAAAAAAGTGGTGCACACGTGAAAGAAATAAAAAAATGGAGAAAAAAAAACAGCAATTAAGACAATGGATTTATAAAGTGACGATACACAAATACTAACACTGAGTGCTCATTGGGCTGGTGTTTGAGCATTAGCTAGTCTTCTTCACATGATAACCCATTCTGTAGCTCATAATAGCTGAGATGAAAACAACTGAATTTCTACCAAAGGCGTTATAACGACTTTGAGAGCTTTGCTTCTATTACGAAACAAGCCTTGAGTAAGTCTATCTGAATATCAACAACTAGCTAACACGATAGCAAAAGCGCTAGCATTCAAATAGGCCAAACAAAACACAGTTCTCCTTACCAGTCTGTTTATGCTGTCGTTTCAGGAAAGCCCGGAATCCTTTAATTCTTTTATTAACTCTACATCCTTCATAAACGTTAACAACAGAGTATAACACCGTATAACCACATATTGAGTCATTCACCCTGACACTGTTTCCAAGATGACGTGACGGCGGCAGTCAAAAGAAAAACAATGATCACGTGATCCTCCATCTTCCCCGCCATTGGCTGCCTAAGTTAGCATCTGAAATGGAGCCCTTTGATTGGTCAAGGACATTCTCCACCATTTATCCGTGCTCTGTTAGGATCAGCATTTGATAATAACCCCGCGTATCCCGATCAGCAAACCAGGATCTGCGGAGTCAGTATCCCATAAAATAAATTGTTTCCGCCTTTCTTCGAAACCCGCGGGGTTTACTCATGAGAAAAACAAGCGCTACACAAACATGCAGTGAGACGTTAATCAAAGCTTATTATCACAAATGTTTAAATGTTTATCATAACTCTAGAGCGTATGAGTATATTACTTTTACAATCTATATTATAATACTGAATTAACGACTTAGTGAAAGCCTCCTCAAGTAACTGGTGTTATGAATATTGCAGTCTAAACGCGTGCGGATTCACAAAATATACCAGATGGTGGCGGTAACGCACCAGGTCGTCGTTTGTAACTTGCCAAATACAAAACTAGCGAAGAAGAAGTGCATGCTACACTAAAACTAGCGAAGAAGAAATGGAAATTCTCATCTTCTTTTTAATTCTGACCGCTACCCACCGATAGTACTAATAAGTTAACACTACCATGTTTGGCGTTGGTTAAATAGATAATAGGCAGTTTGTGCTCAGCGGCAATAACAGTTTTGCCCCCCAAAGGGTAGGTGATGTGATCCTGAACGAGGGAGGCTGTGCGGACTGTAGCTTGTGTTAGCCACCGTTAGCTAATATTATGAGAGGTTGATGTCACACAGCGATTGATAACACCTGGATGATGATACATGTGGTCTGCAACGTTGTACTTTGTTACCATTAACTTATTCAGAATTTCCCTCGCCGATTGTAGGCTAAACCAACCCAATGTAGTTTACGAATTGTAGTTTTTAGTTATCTAAAATCTATGGCTATGTCTTCCAAGTAAGCTAGGACAATGTATTAATCTGTTGCTTTCTTAATTTCAACATCAGTTATTCTTTGGGATTCTTCTCTACCTGTGATGATGTTTAATGTTACATTCACTTGTTGCCGTATAACACATAACTCATTCATTCATTGTTTTCTCTCTTGCGTACAGGGGACCCTGGAGCCATGGCAACAGCACAGTCTGTGGTAACGTTTGCAGTGTGCATCCTCATGATAACAGAGCTGATACTTGCCAAGAAGGACTACTATGATATACTGGGAGTGCCCAAAGCTGCCACTGAGCGCCAGATCAAAAAGGCTTTCCACAAGCTTGCAATGAAATATCACCCTGACAAGAACAAGAGCCCGGACGCTGAAGTTAGATTCAGGGAAATTGCTGAAGGTACAAGTTATTTGTTCCTTTTGGGATTGTTTGGGGTATTTTGTAGTTGTCTAAATGCACAGACTTTTTAATGCAACCTTCTTACCTGCTAAAAAATAATGAGATGGATATTTTTAGCTATTTAATTTTATGTAGTTTCCAGTTAATGGTGCAGCACTCCAGTACTGTCTGATTCATGTATTTCCTTGTCATCTACAGCTTATGAAATTTTATCTGATGAGACCAGAAGAAGAGAGTATGACCAGTTTGGTGACACTTCGGCGTACTTCACTGGGGACGGCAGACATAGACAGGGCGCCCACCAACCTTTCAGCTTCAACTTTGACGACATATTTAAAGACTTTGACATCTACAGCCAGAACAGGCATGCCCGTCACCGAAGGCACTTCGATGAACACTCCAGGTTCCACAAGGAATCCCACAGCAGACATAAGAGACATTTTCAAGGTGGTTTTGGATCAGGTGTCTTCGATGACATGTTTGATGACATCGAGAGGATGTTCACTTTTGACAAAAACGCCAAACAGACTGACAACAAGTTTCATGGTGCATCTAAACAACACTGCAGGACGGTAACACAACGCAGAGGAAATATGGTGACTACATACACAGATTGCACTTCAACTTAAAAAGGCTTTGTGACTTCAAATTTGCCTTAAAAGATACCATTTAAGTAGCGGAAAGCCAGTTGGCTGAAAGTGTATGAAATTTGAACAGTGACCTTGAGAGCTTACACAGAATGACAAGCACTGACAGTTTATGCAGCTTATTTCTAAGTTCAAATAAGCTAAGTTTATTTCAAGCTATTTCCTGTGTGTGCTCATAAACTAAACGAATGTACTAGTTATTATTTTTTGACTTATTAATGAAATAAGCTGTTTGGGAGAATTTTATCAGTGTTTGTTCAAGCACCTTCTTTTAATAATAGAATTTGAAAACATTATTAATGTTGCCATTATTTAAAAAAGAAAAAAAAAAAAAAAGCTACACAGCGATCACCACTAGGCTTCCTACCACACTGCTTTTTGTACTGTTTTAAGTGTGTTTCTATAGGCGTTGCTATTGTAAGTCACAGCTATAGGCAGAAACAATAGCAGCCTCTGGACTTTTGCTTATGGTTGTCAAATGGGCAGCAATGTCAACAAAAACCTGTGACCCCACACCCCACACGTGTTGGTTTGTTTCACTTGTGCTTTGAATTTGTACTCTTGTCTTTTTGTCATAATCATGTAATCTACTCTGCTTAAAGCATTTTTAAACACTTAAGTATTTTAGCATTTGTGGTTAAATCACAAGCATTGCAAATGTAAAGAATCGTAAATATATATTAAGTAGAAAAGAAGTATAAGTAATAGAGGAATCTCTGTGACTGTGACTATTAGCGGTAGTAGCCTAGATTTACAGAGCTGAGCAGAACACAGACTTGAAATGAATACAGTTTGAAGCCTATAATGTTATGTGGTCTTGGATTATTTGAGGGAAGTTGTACTTTGTTGTACTGGCAAATTTTGAAGTACATCACATACTGAAAACCTACACAATACAACGGAAAATCAGACACTGCTGCCTCAAATGTAATCAATAATTGTCTGATGTAGCCTCAACAAATGACAACTTGTTCAAAATAGTACACTGCACAACTTCACAGGAATGAGTTACTACATATTTTGTGGTTTGGCAGAGTTGAAATTTGATCACATATTCTGTAGCTTCTGCTCCAATAGTTGCCTTCTGTTGATCTGACCTCAAATGCTTTTTCGTCACTGAAAAAAGTTGCATCATTTAACCTAATATGATTTCTTCTTTTATCGAGTACAGGTCCTATTTTTATGTGCCATTTCTGTTATTTGTGTAGCTCATAGTGCTGGTTAATACTAGATGTGATAGATTTTTTAATAGGGAAAAGAGCGTGCAAATCAAAATTTACAGGTATTATGCTCTAAATTCAACCCAAAAAAATCAATAAAGGTAGTCACTTTTGACTGGCATGTCAGACAAACTACAAAGAATGTAGGCTCACTCACTACAGGGCACTACAGCATGCACTGGAGGTTTCAGGATTCATTTGACTAGTTACTTGGCTTTGTACTTTTTTTTTTTTTAAATGAGGGAAGTGTGAACAACTGCACATATATTTTTGTTTAAGTGTACTGCAGTAGTACAATCTTTAAGAAGTGCTGTATTAAAGCATCCATGCTCAGCAGATTCTCTGAATCAGGTGTCAGTTATTCAACAGTGCTGATCAGTTGATGAAATCATAAGAAGTTAAATTACTTTTCCTGTCATGTTCTCTGTTACCTTGTTCTTGTAAAAACTAATTACAATTGACACTGTTCTGTGCAATACTTATTTCAAACATTGATGTTGTAAATAGTGAATAGCACCTTTTTTTTTGTAAATAAAATAGACAGTGCATGTGTATATTGTCAAATAGACTGTGTTTATTTACGATTTGGATAAAACTCAACTGGATGCTTGGCATTTAAGGATAGACAGACAGAGAAATTTACCTAAAAACACAATTCTGGTTATGCTAAAGTATAAATCAGAATAATATAAACAGAAGATGGTTTCCCAAATATAACATTTTGCTCAAATGATGTACAGCAAAGTCATCCGAAGCTAGAAGGCCTTGAGAGAAGGTTATACTATTAGTGTTCATGTTCACATTACTTGCATAACATGTTTCACATAAATATTTTGGTATTCACCTTAGTTACTGTTGCGTTGGGGAAAAAAATAATAATCTGTTTTTTAATTGGTGCGGCGCAGCTGATGACGTCTCAATCAGGAAATGTAGTTCGGCAAAATTCGAATCTCGAATGAAGCCCTGTTGAGCGGGACTCCTCTGAACTCCAACTCCCATAATGCATGGCGCAACTGTCTGCGCAGTTGTCGGCGGATCCAGAGAGACGCCAGTAGCTTTAGCTGAGGGACATTGAATGACTTTGTATCCGTGTGTGCGGCCCAGAAAGTTGCCTATTTGACGGGTCGGGATCACCAGCGGAGCAAATGGAGGCCCTCATACCTGTTATAAACAAGCTGCAAGACGTATTTAACACAGTCGGCGCAGATATAATTCAACTGCCGCAGATAGTTGTGGTGGGAACTCAGGTGAGGAACGTCACTTTGCTTAAATGCTAGTTGGTTAGCCTGCGACAACTTATTGTTTTGGCTGTTTATCTGATCTTCACCGCGGTTTTTCTTTCAGTTTCGTCCAGCTACAGTGGTCATAAGTGTTTATACTGATTTTATACGTTGGTTTAGCTTTTTTTAGTTAACTGCCATAGCAAACAGGTTAGCTTTAGACTCGTGTTTTGGATGACAGTTGACAGGAACCGTTAACAGCATGCTTTAGCCTTCTGGCCACTATCAAAAAATGAAATGAGGTGCTGTTTTTCTTTGATTTGATTTGTGTCTTAAATAGCACACACAGAATACTTATGAAGTACATCTAGCTAGAAATAATTTTTTTTGTCACCGGTTTAGTGACGTTTAGTCTATTATTGGAGACATGTAGTCTTGTTAGTTAAAAATGAGTGAATAGGCTGTTACAAATATGTCCTTGTGCAATTTAACACTGCATTTCAACATCTGTGAAAATTTACTTATCGTTTAGCTAACGCCCTACACAGTCTTCCCCTGCCCACCTTGTGTACACGCTATACCTTAATTGGTTTAAAGTGGCCGGTTTTGTGTAACACGTTTACTTTCCCTGGTCGGCTAATAGGATGTGACTGTCTCAGACGTTTTGGCATGCGTCCCAGGCTGTTAGAGTAAGACAAGGAGAGTAAAAGGATGCCTTAAATGCCTTAAATGCCTTATTTGTCGTGTTTGCCAGCGCTCTGTGTAGACCTCAATTTGAGGTCAGCTACACCCTGGGCTAGGTGTTAAATATTATTCACTGGTTATCTATGCCCTAATATAGTCACATACTAGACAACAACAATAAGCTTACTGCTATTGATTAATCTTTTTAGCCCTTATCTCCTTCCAAGGAAATAAGTACCTACCCATTAAAGAGGAGTCTGCTAGCCAGGTAATCTAAATGAGGTATTTCAGTTCACCAGATCTCATTACCTATTCCACAAACTTCCCATAGTACTTGTGAATGAGCATTGTACACGAGTTAAAAGAGGTTTTGTGTGCTACCTGTAAGCACTGCAGACTCTGATAGTTTGTAGGCCACTCTAAAGTGCAACCTGCATAGCAGTGACTTTTTTCAAAACCCAAATTGAGGAGCTAAATTTAGACTCTAGTTTCTTTGTTCAAATGAGTTACGGTCTCTGTTTGTTCAGTGGGTATTACAGCGGCCATGAGATCTCAACGCACTGCGACCTCATAGAACGCACTGGAACGGACAAAACACCGTCATATCAAGAAAACGTCTGTAATGGTTTGTCAACACATGGACTGAGAATACTTGCAAACCAGCAAATGCAGGAAACAAATCAAGTATCATAAACGACTGTAAAAATGTTTGAAGGGAACTCCGTGGATGTTCTTGCTGTTCAGAGCTTTATGATTTTTCGAGTTGTTGACATTTGCTTGTGTTTTAACATCCTGGTTGCATGATTCCGTATTTGCCACCTATTATTAGCTGTATGGTATGTAGCTATATAAATACATTTTCAAAATACACAATTAATTTGCCATTAAACATATTTTAAAGATATATTCCAATCCTTCCACGGCACCTTTTGAGGTCCCGGAAACATTCCGGTTGTCATTTGTGCTCCTTGTGCGGCATTTCAGTATTAGTTGGTGTTGTGAGTATTTGCTGGCGTTGTGAGATTTTTTCATTGCATGTGTGGTCAAACTGATGAAGACGTTTTTTGAATTTGCTTATGCTTTGTCTATTTGAGCTCTCTCTGCCACCTAGGGAATGGACGTGAAGATTTGAATAAGTAATACAGAAGGGCCATGTCAACGTTGACATATCAGCCTTGACATGGCCCTGTATCTGCTTGTTGGGAGGACGGGTTTTTCCGGTAAGATAGTGATTCATTCCCGCGTCATTCGTTGCCTTTTGTTTACGTCCTTGTTACGTACAGAGTAGTGGGAAGAGTTCTGTATTAGAGAGCCTGGTTGGCCGGGACCTCCTGCCACGTGGAACTGGCGTCGTCACAAGGCGGCCCCTCATCCTACAGCTGGTGCACATCGACCCGGAGGACCGCAGGAAAACCAGTGAAGAAAATGGTAACATCACCGTCTCCTCTTCCTCTGTGTCTGTAGTGTGGTTTGATTGTCATGAAGTTAGATATTAACAATATCACAGTGAATACTTTACATATAAACACAACAAAACACATATGCATTACAGTCTGACCAGTACCACATTTTTACTGATATTGATGTTGTGGATGAAACACGTTGGTGTTTTTGCTGGAATCCTATCAAGAAATGTAGGACTGAACAGAATTGTTTGCAGACTTCCTCACCAAAGTTTGTGAAACTCTCCAGTTTCAGACCAGCAGACTGGAAAAAGAATTTAAATTTAGCAGTGGCAGTTGTGCAGTATGTTTCACTTTCAAGTACATAACTTTTACAACATATATATTAAATCCATTATCATTAGACTTCTCTGCTTTTACAGTGTTCTTAATTCATGACTGTATAATGGCGTTGTATTGATGAAGGGGCATTATTTCAGCTCGGTATCATGATATCGTCCAGTTCTCAGTGATCCTTTGCCAAGATCCTGCGTGTATTTGATGCTGTCCTCTGGAAATGACCTCAGGGTGACTCTGCACTGCTGCAGAGTCTCATGCAGGAGCTCCAGATAGCCAGGCTAACCCCTTTTGTCTCCTGTCATCTCTCTTTAACCACAGAATCCAAGAAAAATGGACGACTTTGCAGAGGTCTCCTTTTCTTTGTCTTTTTGTATTTGTACGTTACATAAGCCAACCCGCCCTCCCACCCGCCACCCTCCTTGCCAGTCTCCCTTGCCCATTCTTCCCCATCTCGCCGTGTGTTTGTGTTGCTTTTCTAAAGCTGACAAATCACATGGCTTCATTTATTCCGCGCCTGCGCTTTCCTCCATGTAGGCTGGTCTCTGTCAGCTGAAGTTAGAAGAAGAGAGGCATATTCCTGTCTAATTTGTGCTTAGTTTTACATAAAACAAAGAAACACCTACATGAACAAGCCCCTCACATTTCAGCTTCCTCTGATGACTAACAGACTCCACCCTTGTGAAGTTGGTTGTTGTAATGTGGATTATTGCAACTAGAAACTTTCAAGGGTTCTGTGTTTTTTATTTATATAAATTTCTACCATTGCTGCTGTATGAAATCAACAGTTATTCCGCCTTGATTATTATTATTATTATTATATTATTTTTTTGGGTTGATGAACTTTTCCATGCTGCCGTTGCCAAAGAAAACAATAATCTTCCGTTGAGACATTACACATGGGGATTTTATTAATAGTAACCCTGATCTAAAGGCCACGTCTGTCACATCATCAGTAACTGAAACATCTGTCCCCAACTTTGTATTTCCACAGGCATCGATGGAGAGGAATGGGGAAAATTCCTACACACCAAAAACAAGGTAAGGTTCTCCACACTGTTTAGTCACAGCAAAAGTGTGATTGGATGTTTAAATCATTGCTGGACTGTCTATAAAAACATCTGAATATTTCATAAAATAGGCTGAATACGCCCTGTATTGATTAATTATTGTTAATTATTCTAGGTTAGCTACAGTAGGGTGTTCTCTCAGTTTGTGTTAGGGTTACAACCAGAACATGTATAACCTGTAATAAGATCAGGTGCACACACACACACACCCTCTCAGCTGCTAAAAATAATTCTATGGCTGTAAGGTATATGTCCTCAGAGTTTAAATTGCTTCTCTTGAGCTCTCAATGTTTGAACAAAGAAACAATTATGATATCCTCCTGATAGTCTCATGACACTATACAGACTGAGCGTGTAAATTCCTCATGTGTATATTTTTTGTCCCTTACTTGTCTGAATATCAAAACGTTGTGTTGATGTTGCTTATCATTAACATCCTTACCATTCATGGTTCATGGTTAAACCGTCCCTTTCAGATCTACACAGACTTCGAGGAGATCAGACAAGAAATCGAAGCAGAAACAGAAAGAATCTCAGGCAACAACAAGGTATTCTAATCTAATCACACTTTTTAAGAGATAACATGAAAAGTTGCCAAACAAGAAATGTTAGAGGAGCTGTGTAATCTTAAAATGTCAGCACCACCCTCACAGAATGTTTGTTATTATTTCTTTTCTAGGGCATTAGTGATGAACCCATTCACCTGAAAATCTTCTCGCCACATGTTGTGAATCTCACATTGGTCGACCTTCCTGGCATTACAAAGGTGTGATTCCATCGCTTTCCCATATTTAAACCTGCTGTATGTCTTGAAAAGTAATTAATTTCTGTTTCTTCACTCTATCCATCCACTTGTCTGGGTCCAGGTTACCTTTAAGGATTAATCATAATGCTCAAGGTCATTTTTATAGATGGCTTAGAAAAGCCTGAAAAAATGTTCTGTAATTGTCAATAAATACAGGAATGCTTTAATTGAAGGGCCTTGTGTCCATAATCGCTTTGCATTGTCTTTTATTAGCATTTAAAGGAATTAACCGTCATGGTGTATTTGATAAAAACAGGTACCGGTGGGAGACCAGCCCAAAGACATAGAGATCCAGATCAGAGAGCTGATTCTAAAGTACATCTCCAACCCAAACTCCATCATTCTGGCTGTGACTGCTGCCAACACAGACATGGCAACCTCAGAGGCGCTGAAGGTGGCTCGGGAGGTTGACCCTGATGGTACAATCCCTCTCTGTTTGTTCTCTCTACACGTCTGTGTTTTGAACTTTTAATGCTTCATCAGCGTATGCCTTTGTTTCAGTTCTGTGCTCTTTGCATTTCTTTCCTCTGCAGTGTTTTTATAACAGTGTGTGTGTGTCTGTTTTTCTCCGTTTAGGGAGGAGGACTCTAGCCGTGGTGACCAAGCTGGATCTGATGGATGCTGGTACAGATGCCATGGATGTCTTGATGGGCAGGGTCATTCCTGTCAAACTGGGTATTATTGGAGTAGTTAACAGGTAATTTGTTGTGATTGATACGATGCTCAAATAATGAATGCTGCAGTGCGGTTAACATATCTAAACTAAACCTTTAAGACCGACAGACAGACAGAGATCCTCATGAATTGTTTGTGTATTCTCTCAGGAGTCAGTTGGATATCAATCAGAAGAAGGCAGTGGCAGAGTCTATTCGTGATGAGTATGCCTTTCTACAAAAGAAGTATCCCTCCCTCGCAAACAGAAATGGAACCAAATATCTTTCAAGAACGTTGAACAGGTTTGATGCTATTCACTTACTGGCCGTGTGTAATTGACGTTTACTCCCTTTCTGACTTGTGAACGTGACAGTAGCTTCTAAATCTTCCTCTTTGTTTTTAAATGGAAGTGAAAGTGAAAGTGGTTGTCTTTGAATATCCTCGTAGGTTACTCATGCACCACATCAGAGACTGTCTTCCTGAGCTGAAGACGAGGATCAATGTGCTGGCGGCGCAGTACCAGTCTTTACTTAACAGTTACGGCGAGCCTGTCGACGACAAGAGCTCCACGTTGCTGCAGCTCATCACCAAGTTTGCTGCAGAGTACTGCCACACCATAGAGGGCACGGCCAAGTACATAGAGACGGCTGAACTGTGAGTTACGCAACCCTCAGGACTGCATGTACCTCTGAACACCACTGAGGGGTGCTAGCATCGTTCTCTCCTGAATGATCTGTAAGTGGTCTCCTCTGTGTTTCAGGTGTGGTGGAGCAAGAATCTGTTATATATTTCACGAGACGTTTGGTCGCACGTTAGAATCAGTCGACCCTCTGGGTGGTCTGACAACCATCGATGTGCTCACAGCAATCAGAAATGCAACGGTGGGTTTCCTCTACCTCTTCCTGTTTTAATCACACTCGTAAGGGCTGCATTTTGAAGGTCTACATGTCGTTTGCCTTTGACAGGGCCCGAGGCCTGCTTTGTTTGTGCCTGAGATTTCGTTTGAGTTGCTGGTGAAGCGGCAGATCAAACGTCTGGAGGAGCCCAGTCTGCGCTGTGTGGAGCTGGTTCATGAGGAGATGCAAAGGATCATTCAACACTGCAGCAACTACAGCACACAGGTGAGGAACACGCTCAAATTAGGGCTGCAACATTCAATTATTTGTTCATTATTCGATTACTTTTATGAGTAGTCAGTTTATCTGTAGACTATTTTTTTGGAAAGTCAGTTAATTCTTTGATTAATCACTTAATAATAAACAGCATTTTCCCTTTTAAACTTTATTCAGATATAATCATATTTGACATATTTCACATTTTAACATGCTGTCAATGAATGATGAACCCATTTCAAACTTTAACTTCATTTAAGCTTTAATAATACCGTCTGTGATGGTTCTCAGTTATCCAGGTAAAGGTAAATCTAAAACAAAGGCAGCTGGATTACACACATTTCATCTTGTGTCTTCTTAACTTCTAAATGAGTTTAGGTTTTTACATCGTTTTACATTAATGCATCGATTTGCCTAGAATATGTCGACTACTTCAGTTCTAAATGACTGATAGGTAGTTAGGTTTTTACCAGGGACATCTGTGGGTGGCGCCCAATTGATACTCATATCACTAGTGTGTATTAATGACCCAATACAAACCTGCAATTAGAATATGGTGTTCAGAGTAAAGGTGTGAGTGGAGGGAGAACACCTGAAGGACAAGGGACACTCCTTTGAGGACAACAACGTACAGATTTTAGTCAGAGAAGATAGATGGTAGAAATGAAGGTTAAAGGAAGCCACCTATGTAAAACTGGAAAACCCTTTTCTAAACGTGTAAGGTAGACTCTATGTCTATATCAGCTACTTACAACACAGTCGGCCTCCTAAAAGTTTCACCCATGTTCACGCCGCCCTAACGGCTCTGGCAATTTCCGTGTTCACTGCAACCTGCTTTGCATTTAGATGGCACCGTAGGGTTTAAGTGCTTCGGTGGTATGCAAACTCTGTTTTGCGCAATTTGCACAAAACCACGCTTTTATCAAAGCTTCCATCAGGTAGTTTTGTTAAATGAATTTGCCTTCCATCAGTCCTAGCAACATACTTTCATCCAATTCCTTTATTTTGGTAGCAGTTAGCCGAGCTCTGACGTGTGCACCCGTGTAATCGGTGAAATCTTGCACTGACAAAAGTTCTGCGTTGCTTGGAATGCAAACTGCAATTCAATGCGTTCATTTTTTAAACGCGATATTTTTTTTTGTAATTAATTAATCACAGTTAACACATTAAAGTCCCACCCCTAGTAGAAACACAAGACTGCAGTGTCAACTTCTAACTATGGTGATTGTTCATCTCTGCAGGAGTTGCTGAGGTTTCCGAAGCTTCATGATGCCATCGTGGAAGTGGTCACCTCTCTCCTCAGAAAGAGACTCCCAGTGACAAATGAAATGGTCAGGATCAGTACACACTAAATATCGTTTAGCATTTTTGAGGTTGTGAGGTCACATTTTTGATCGGTCTGTTTTCTGAATGTCTTTTCAGGTTCATAACCTTGTTGCCATTGAGCTCTCCTACATCAACACCAAACACCCCGACTTTGCTGATGCCTGTGGCATCATGAACAATAACCTGGAAGTAAGAGATTACCTTCTACTCTCACAAATAGTGAGATGATAGTTTTTAATTGTCAACATACACTGATCAGCCACAAAATTATGACTCATATTATCAAGCACAACTGGAAAAAACAGCATTTATACACCAATCAGGCATAAGATTATGACCACCTCCCTGCATCGTCCCACAGATACTTGATCAGTTTGGGATCTAGTGAATTTGGCAGGCCAGGTCAACACCTTGTGCTGCAAGCCATTTTTGTTTGTTGGTCTGTGTCAGGCTGCATCCTGCTGGGGATGGCTGCTGCCATCAAGGAGTGTCATTGCTATGGGGTGGGGGTGCCTGGTCTGGTCTGGTCTGGTCTAGGTGGGTGGTACATGTCTAAGTAACATCCACATGGATGCGGGGTCCAAAAGTTTCCCAGCAGAATGTTTAATTGTCACAAGATGGTCAATGTTATTTACTTCTCCTGTCAGTGGTTTTAATGTTGTGGCTGATCAGTGTATGGCCTTTTCAAATATTTATCCTAGCCACATGGTTTAATGAAATAAATAATTATGCTGTTTCTGAAACATGCAAGCGTTTTCTCAGCTCCTCTTCCTTCCTTTGTTAAATATTTGTTTTTGTAGGAACAGAGACGAAACAGAATGAGAGACCTGCCGTCCGCTGTGCCCAGAGACAAGGTAGTCCAGTCCACTTGTGACATGCTTTAACAGACTTTCTGCTGTCACTGGAGACTTGGCCAGCTGTAGACTTCTTCTATATTTAAATCTATTAGAGCTATTCTCTCCACATTACTGAATGTAAAGCTCATCAACACCTCTGCTTTTAGCTCCTGTCCATTTCTGTCCACTCTTTTTTTTTTTTCCTTGTGTCTTTCTTTAGTCCTTTAAAGGCCCAGGTGGGCAGACTATCTCCCCCACTGACCCTCTTGCCCTTGAGGGCGAGGCCTTCAAGGTGTGTCCCGGTCCCCTTATCTGACCTCTGCCCACCCCCAAACACTTTTTTTTTTTCAGGATTTGAGTGCAGTGGTTTGGGGGAATCAGTTTTTACCCATCCTAACACTGATCTGGTCTTTGACCGTCACTCAGTAAGCCACATATAAAACACTAGAAAACTTTATTTGCCTTGGTCTGATAAACAAGATGTGACTTTTGTGACTGAACTATTAATATCACAACAGCAATAGTGACTGTGATTAAAAAAAACAAAAACTAATGAGGATCTTTGTTTTTGGTCAATCTGGTAAATTCAATACGATTACCAGTCACATTCAGGCTTCTATCCAGCTGAAACATTTTACTTGAAGAGATCTCTATTGTACTATTCTCAGCCTATGTTTTGTATTTCTGCCTGTTCAGTGTTAAGGAATGAATGCTAGCCTGAAACTTCTCTGCTGCAAAGTCAAAGAAGTCATACAGCATGCTGACATTGAAACCTATCAAAACCTTTCTAATGAATGTGCACTGTGTGCTTTTTATTATTAACTTTATTGATTTCACTTATTTTTCTTACTTCCTGCACCATTTTCCAAGCCTTGCAGGTTTTTGATTGTTTATCCCTTACAGATCCTCACCTCATCATCATCTCTCTCCCTTTCTCTCTCTGCAGGCAGCAGCCAGTGGCTCTCAGAGTGCTTCTGCCAGTGAGCAGACTGACAGCGGGATGGGCAACTGGAGGGGCATGTTGAGGAAGGAGGATGCTGCTGCTGCTGCTGACAGGGGCATGTCCCAGACCCCTCTCCTTCCAAGCCCCCATAAGGGCCACGCCGTCAACTTACTAGATGTGGTGGGTACTCTGCCATTGTTGGTTTACATGGGTTCAAAAGTGTAGTGGTTTCCTTTGAAGCAGAGACACAGTTAACAGTTTTAGGGGTTGTTGGGGTCTCATCTGACTTCTCCTTCTACTGTTGTAGACACTGACACCCTGAAGTGTAAGAAATGTCTTTTTTAGCAAACAGTAAACGGCACCATGGGGCTCAGTAATTTTACTTATGTATTGATTCTCAGGTCTTATGCCATATTAACAGACTGATATGATGCCTTTTCATTTGCAGCCTGTTCCGGTGTCCAGGAAGTTGTCTGCTCGGGAGCAGAGGGACTGTGAGGTCATTGAGAGACTCATCAAGTCGTATTTCCTAATTGTTCGGAAGAACATCCAAGACAGGTACATATGTTATCAGCTTTGGTGATGTTTGATATTGAATCACTGACGTTACTGCTCCCCTCTTAGGTGATTTACATCCCATGTTAATATATTGTTGTTTGGGCTCAGTGTACCGAAGGCAGTGATGCACTTCCTGGTGAACCACGTGAAGGACTCTCTGCAGAGTGAGCTGGTGGGACAGCTGTACAAGACGGCCTTGCTGAACGACCTGCTGACGGAGTCCGAGGACATGGCTCAGAGACGCAACGAGGCCGCTGACATGCTCAAGGTGACGGGCTCATTATGTGTTACCATGGATACCAGAACCAAAAGCCTGTGTCAGTCATGCTGTCAAAATACTCACATGATTCACATTTTTAAAACAAGCAAAAATGTGTCAGTATAATCGCATTGAGCTTATTAGTTTATTTTGAGTTGGCTTTTGAAAACAAAAAATGATTCTTTAGAAAAGGTTGATTTTGAAGAAAAAATGTTTCTCCAAGCACGACAAAGTAAATCCAGTTCAAATCCGTATTCCCTTATTGATTTCCCATATTCCAGTAAAGTTTTCAAGACACTGAGACTTAGAGTTTATGTTTCTGTTAAAAAAATATATATATTTATTCAGATGATGGTTTTAAGCTACTATCAAGCTTTACTTGTCTCAATTGGTCAAATCAAATGGATAGGCTACAAAATTCACTCTTTGTGTTACCACTGCAGCTAAACATGGGAAACAGAAAGGCGAATTATTTTTCTGATACAATGTTTCCCTGCTGAGCTGCATGAGAGGAATATGTATTTTGTCCACCGTCATAATGAATAATTCTTAATTAGGAAGATGTCTAGGAAGTTCTTGTTAAAATTGATGCTTTGTAACAGTAACAGTGTGTTTCGGGCATTAAGTGTTTAATTCTTTTGTCGTTCCTGTCTTCTAGGCGTTGCAGAAAGCCAGCCAGGTGATAGCAGAAATCAGAGAAACCCACATGTGGTGAGGTCTGCCTCTCTTCAGCAAGCTGTTGTCATCCCTCCTGGACTATCGCTCACCTCCCAAGAAACCCCCCAGCCGACTCCTGCAGCTACTCAGGCTGTAGAGAACAACCTGAAAATGCACTGGTGTGGATATGTGTATATCGAAACTTAGTTTTAATGTACAGTAAGGACTTGGATTAAGGGCAGAACATTGCAGTCTGTCAGCATCACACGTGTTAGATAATTATATTTTTCTTAATGTAACTGAAAGAATAAATATACAAATAATGTTGTGCATCACCACTACGTGGAGCCTTGCTGAGGAATGTCTTCTCTTATTGTAGATTTTGAATTAAAGCTAGACATGACAACCCCGTTATTACCACATGTAGACGCTCTCTTTATTAGTTGTGGGCATAATAAAATGTCTGCTGCAAATTTTCCAAAGAAATGCGCACTTAACTTCTGTTGTGATAAAGAAACATTTTTACACATTATTGTTTCCTGATAATAATAATAATAATAATAATAATAATATTATTTTTATATAGACACCAAACATTGAGACATTTGTTTCTGTTCAGCTTTAAATTTTTCTATTAAAATGTTCTTGTGGATAATGTACGTTGGACAGATTTACAGAAACATACAATCAGTATACTTTGCAGAAAGGCATCAGAGTGAGTGTAATGACTTATTTATTGTTTTGATATCATGATAATTGACGAAAACCGACACAACAGAACAATGAACACATGCATGATGGACACTGGGGTCAGTCTCATCTGCCACGGTCTGCCTCTTCTCTGTCCTACAGCTGCTTTACCTCAGCCGGCCGCCCATCTTGCCCTTGCCACGACCTTTGGCGCTAAAGGGAGCAGGAAAAGCAGACGTTCAGTCACAGCACTTAATAACTCAACCAACAAATGACTGAAACATTTTGGCACGTGCAACAGTACTGATGGTAAAAACACAGATTTAATCAAATAAATCAAATCCAGCCATTTTAAAGGACCAGTGTGTTGGATATAGTGGCATCTAGTGGTGAAGATTTAGATTGCAGCAAACTTAATACCTGTCCTATGTTTAAGCGTAAAGGAGAATCTACAGTGGCTGAGAAAAACTTATGAAAGGCCCTCTGGTTTATCTGTTCAGGGCCACTGTAGAAACATGGCGGCACAACCTGGCAGACTGTGGAAGAGGACCTGCTCTCTCGGTGGATATAAAGGCCTCAGTGAAAGCAGACAACAATAAAGAATTTTTGGTTGCAGGTGTTTATACACTAATAAAAACATAATTACTATATTCCGTTAATAGATCTCCCTCAATCCTACAAACTGGTCCTTTAAGGGATCAAAAAACTGATCCGAGTCTCAAATTACAAGTATAAGATACATCATTTGTGTTCCTAATAATATCCCAAATACAATTCTATTTCTGCTCTCAGCTAAGTCATGACTTAATGTAGTTTTTGAAATAATGTTATGTAAATGCTGTATTGGTATTACACATTTCAGTCCATCTCTCATGATCCAGCTGACCATAATGTACAGTATTACCCTAACACTGACTAGGTGCAGACCTTCACTGCAAATTTACAAGAACAACCGCATGCAACGACAGAGATGGAGCAAGAGAACAACTGAACCAAGTGTCATGGCTAATTTACATTAGCTGTGTCTTAGCATTTAGAAGAATGTACTCAAATAAACCGTTTTGCTCTCTTTAATCACTGATCGACTTCTTGACTATGCCAAAAAGAACATGTTGCATATAGCACAATGGTAACTTTTATTTCAGTGGATGGGTTGATATATGAAGTGTTGAACAATAATAGAAAATAATCCAAAAAGAGATGGTTCAGTCAAAGTCAGCATGTACTTACCTCTGGTGGTCCTGGACCCGAGCAAGAAGCTGGTTAATCTGCAAGGACACAAAAGTCTCTAAGCATTTAAAAAAGTATTGAATAACACATTGTAGTAGTATAGAAAAACCTTATTTCAGAAGGAATCTGAGATTTTTTTAACTTTAACCCGTGAAGATGAATTTCTCAGGTACGCTGTTCATCTTTCCATCATAAATGAGGAGGTTCTTCCTCTTGTTTTGCCATTAGGGACATCACATATTACAGAATATATTACATAGACGAGTTCCTCCTGTGCATCAGACGACTTACATCATATTTCTGTCTTTTGAGTTTCTCGCCCAGATCAAACTTCTCAGCCTCCAGCCCCATCAGCCACTGCCACAGCTCGCTGGCCTTCTCCCTAAACACAAACGCGTGTCAAAGATGTATTATTAATAGTCCCGTACGCGGTGGGATTCATTGCTGTGTTAATATGAGACATTCGCTGCAGTACAGCGGCCAGTGTTTTGAGACGTGTGCCCTGCTGCTGTGTCATACTTCAGTTTATCTTCAGCCAGATGATCAACGTTGAGAGGCTTCCTGCGGTCGGCCAGGATCTTCTTCTTCTTCTCCCTCTCAGTTTGCTTCTTGGCTCCTCTTCTGCTCTCACCCTGTGTTTCTCACACAAAGAAAGAAAACATTAGAACTGGAAACTGTTGTTTTTGAATGACGCTGATTGTCCTTCAAAGGACTGATAAAGGGAATGAACTTCGATTTGTTCATTGGAGTGAAAGTTAAACTACCACAAAGTGCATGATCAAAATGCACAGTGTCAAATTCATAATACAAAACATGCTCCTACACACACTGTATAGTATTGCTGTATTGTTTGTACTGATATGGGAGGTATAGGTAGCATTTTAATGTTGTGGTTGGTGACGATGATGGAACTTCCTCATTATTCCTCATTATTGGGTCATTTAATCTGCAAATAAGAATCTGAAGTATTTAATAATACTTTGGTAGATGTATCATCACTGTAAGTGTGTAACCTCTTCCTGTTATATGCTATATGTTAACCCTCTCTTCACACACAGTTGTAACTCAGTAGGCGCAACTCAATTGGAAAATGTTGTTTAGGAGTCTTTGTTGACCCTGTGACACTTGCACGTGTAACTTTTACCCATAGAAACCAAACTTATTGATCCAAGCAAGAACATTTCTGCGTGTAGGGTTCTTGACGTCTGTTTGGTCATTATATTTTAAATACTATAAGCCACAAGAAGTTCATTGACCTTCTGTCCAGCACTGTACTGCTGGGTCATGTTGGAGAGTGCCTTCTTCTTCTTGGCGTCATCATCATGCTTCTTACGGTGCTCCTCCATCTCCTTGCGCTCCTTCTCCTCCTGTAGACACCACGGGTGAATCACTTAGAGGAGAAACTTCATGTTGTCTGGTATTACAACGACAAAATAAGTTAATAATGTAACCGAAGGCCGTACCGCAAGTCTAGCCTGCCTCTCCTTCTCCCTCTCAGCCCTGACTCTTTGCTGCTCGGCTCTCTCAGTGCGACGCTTCTCCTAAATACCCAGAACCAAACATTCATGTGATTACGGAGAATTCTGACCAAACAGAGACACAATGGTTCCCCTGTAACCTGGTGCACTGACAATTCTGTTAACAAGCGCGATAAGCTCTTCTTCCTCTTTCTTCCTCTGGATGAAGTGAGCCTCAATCAGAGACTGCAGCTCGGCCAGATCCTTCTCCTGACGCTTCCTGTGGATGTCCTGCCGTCAGGAAAAGCAAAACCAAAGTTGCACATTATTGTATTGTTTGTCTAATCAGATCCAGACGGAGACATTTAATGAGGCAGACTCACGTCAAAGTCGACTTTTTCACCATCAGGGATCTTTGGGGCGGCGATATTCGTCATAAACCTGCAGATATGAACAGTTTATGGTTCAGTTTATCTGTCCTGAGTGGTGTTTACACAGTCGAACTAAAGAGGGTCTAAGACACTTACTTAGGCTTGGGCTTTGACTCATCTGGGACAAGATAAAGACAGTCATCATTATGAATAAATTAACAAGTAAAGGAAGTATTTAGGATGGAGGTTATTAGGCTGAGGAAAAGGGCTGTGAAAGAAACATGTTAGAAATTAGATAAAAACTATATTGTCATAGTTTTTAGACCTGCTGCCTCCTCAACATAATCATTCAAATATGTAGAAATTAAATTACAAATGCACCAGCAGATGCAGTGTCCTTACCTTCTCCCTCCCTTCAGAAGAGCAGCGGCATCAAAAGAAAAAATATAGAAAAAAATAAAATGTTAAATACAGTCATACACAACTAAACAAATGTTCAATAGTTGAAAAAAATGCATCATTAACAATAAGGGACAAGAGTTGCACTAATAATATGAAGAAAAGGGATTACGTACTGCTCCTCCATGACTTCTTCCGTGTCAGACATTTTGTTGAGGACGAGCTCTGCAAAATGGATCCCTATTAGACTATATTTACACTGGAAAATATTTCTGATCATTGAATAGCACGGCAGAGAGGGAGGACACTTCACACAGTACACAATGAGCGTCAGCGTCGGACCAGATGTCTGGTTGTGCAAAAGCTATTCTGAACTTTTACTGGAGCAGTGGTAGCCACACAATATGAGCTATACCCAAAACATTTATTAGGAGCCAAATGTGTTTTATGGTCAAAAACCAAAATGTGCCATAGTGATGAAAGCTCCTCTGTCAGAGTGTCAGATTACTGATGCAAGCTGTAAAAAAGGATTTCATTACTGGATTTACAGGTGGTGGAGCTGCAGGTCGGATTACTTAATAAACTAATATGTAGAATTAAAAGTGCCGTCTGCAAGTTAAATACTGTTATTTCTTACAGCTGTATGAAATATTAAGTTGTTTTTGAACTTAATAAAAATGGTTCTTTTCTATGTATGGTTATTGCTCTTCAAATACTGAACGTATTGTGTGAGGTGAATGTTATTACAGATGATTGAAAGTATAAATATATAGATTATTACAGATATAGTAGCAATTCAGTGAAAAGGTTAAAAGTATGATAATAAAATTCATTACACAGAAGCAGGATTGCGGAGAAACTTCAGTTAGTAACTTAAATAGAAATCAGTAATATTTTCTCAGCATAATTCAGTTCTACATTTATGGCTAAACTTTCATTCAGTTTATTTCCAATGCGCAGACACAGCAGCGTCCTTACCTGTGACCCAGACAGAGAGAGCTCAGACACGAGCGGCAGACTTCAGGTCCTTGAGATTCACAAACAGGTTGAGCATCAAGGATACATAGTCCAACCCTTAATACTCATGTGACTGCAGTGCCCTATGGTTGATCAGGCTATTGTTAGACAGCTGGACGTTAGAGCACACACACACATACACGCACATGAACGCACACTGTGCAGGTGAATTCCTGGTCTGGCAAAATGTCATGTAGCAGTTCAAGCTTTCACCGGTCGCTCAGGTTTCAACACACCATAAATTTCACAGTTGGTTAGGAAGGACGACATTTCCTCTCACCAGGTAAAAATAAAGCAGAAGAACTAGAGCACAGACTTTTTATTTTTTTTTTCATTTTGTTTATTGCTGAAGCCGTACGAACAAAAAGAAAGAAGAAAGCAATCCACTACAACAATACCGGAATACTCACAATACATATTGGCATACTGGATTTAACTCATGTGCCATGCTGACAGAAACACCAGGCTGCATTTATAATGTTAATTACAGGCTTTAATCAAACTTAGTGAATACTGGAGTTGTCTTGCAAACCTTTGCTGATGCTGCAACGTAAAGAAAACCAAAATGTTGGAGGAAGCTGGACACAGAAGATTAAATTTGGCTGCTGTTCTTATAGTAGAGACATGCATACACGACTATTCATAGGCTTAGCTGGAGTCTAAATTATACAATCAGGATTTTTGGCTGACATGAGCACAGTTTGATATTACCTTCAGGTTTGAGGTGGTGGACTCTAGAGTGCCACTTTATAATAAGAGGCCCCTCTTATAAAGGCTTGATAAGCTAGTGATATTCATTTTCTAATAAGCTATTACATATGATATTATGATATAATACTAGGAACTCACTAAAAACCCATTTATCCAGCCGGTCTGCAGCTTAATGGGTGATAAGTGGTCAGATAGTTCATGACTATGTTTATCAGGTATAATGTCCATTTTGAATGGTAACATTTGCTAAGTAGCAATAATCACAATGTACCATGGAATGTCGTCATAGTAACGTCATCAGCTCTACAGGTATTTGCTCATCAAACAAACTCTTAGACACATTTAAGATTTGATCTGATGATGGTTTTTAGAAAAGAAGTCATTATCATTAAAAAATATCTCAGTGAGGACATAGATCATCCATCCAGTAGATGTTGTTTTGCTCTTGAATTGGTGAACTTTGAATGTTATTCTTATTATTGGCATAAAACCCATTTATGATGCCATAGCAGGAAAACTGTCACTCCTTAATACAAAGTGGTACCAAAAGTGTAAACATGAGCCATAGAGGTTTCTTTACGACCCCAAAGTTGTTCTTGTTAGTGGCTTCTAACTGATCTATAAAGCAATTGTAAAGGATACATTAATCACTCATTACGTACTATTTATAAGCCCTATATGAAGGGCGCTTTAGCAGAAACTTATAAATCAATTATATACATGCTTATTATCCGACAGCCAGCTGAGTGGTAGTAGACTTATCAATTATTGGGTTTAAGATATAACAGTAACATCAGAGCTCACATGCACTGTGAGAATATTGAACAATGTGAACGGAAAGAAAATGAACATTCATGTATCCTGACTTAAAGACTCCAGATGAAGCTGTTGTTTATACTTTGTGAATGGAAAACTGTGAGGACTGAAAATAAAACGATGGTTGGTTTTATATATTTATATACTTTGCTCTAAAACCCCTAATGAAGTGTAGCATGTTCATTGATTTATTATTTTTGTGCTTTTGTGCGTTTGATGGAAACGTGCTGTTTTAGTTTTTTTCATTTTTCATTTTTGCAGGAATAAGGGTTATGGCTTAGACGAACGAGTGCAAAGTTACTGTAAATAAAGCTGGGAGACTTTGAAGGTGGAATCTTTTTGCGTCACTCAGCCTGGAGCTTCCTCTTCTCCCTCATTCAGGTGCGAACCTCATGCGATATGCTGGCGTGGTGAACAAGATGCACGTACAGTAGCGGAGCTCTGTGTTTGGGGGGGTTTCAAGGGACGCTTGGTTAGGGCCTCACGCCTGCTAATAGAAAGAGAAATATGTTAGCCAGCGCCTCCAAGGCTGTATAGGATGTAAAAATTTATTAGGTGTTAAACAAGATTGGACCCAGGGCTGTTAATCAAAGCTTTTACAATCATACATCTCTCTATGTATGTACTGCATTTGTGTGTCTGTAGATCAGACCTGGGGCAACTGTTGTTGACACATACCCTCCAGTCAAAGCCAGAACATTTCTGTTTGTGATTGAAAGCTGTAACTTTGTCATTTGCCCTTTACTTCATTCCTCAGCTGTCTATTCCTGATGAAGAAGCTGGGAGGCTACAAACAAGGATTGCTATTTAGAGTTGAAGCTGACACTCGACAAATTATTTTCCATTCCTATTGTTCACACTCAAGTACTGAGGCCTTCACGTCACAAGAAATGGGACGTTTGGACACACAGAATGTTGTAAGTCACACATTTAAATGTGTGTGGTGGCCGGGAGGTATATGTTAGGTCTTTATCATTAGCACTGAGTGAATAATCTTGGTGACCAAGGCCGCTTTGCTGCTTAAGCAGACAGTAATCCTCCTCAGCAGTCATTTGTAATGTGAAAATCAAGCAGCTGCACTCTGGTATGTCTAGCAGCTTGCCAACACAGTCGATGGCATTGGGCGATCCAGGTGGCACTGGGTGAACAGTGAACTGCACAAACACGACAGCCATACCGGGAGTGTGTAGCTGCCTTTATACTGGGAAACAAGGTCATGGTGAATTTTTTTTTAAATATAGACCTCAGTGCAACACAGCCGAGCCCATGACCAAAAATCTCCAGCAGCGGATTTGATTTACAGTGAGCAGCTACTCTGGTACAAAGCAAGGTTGGTGGGTTGTAGTAGACATAGGCCCCCACTGGGCTTTAAATCAGACATGGCCCTACTTGCCTAGAGAATGGTTTGAAGGGCAGTCCCCGAGGACTGATAAAGATAAACCCTGGTTAAGCATGTATCATGTACACATTTGCAGTTTTACAGCTAAGAACTATTCAGACAATTCAGTTACACATACTGTATTTAGATATAATGGATATTTCAGGAAATGTGCTTTGTCATTTGCCCTTTACTTCTTTTCTCAGCTGTTTATTTCTGACCAAGATGTCTGTACATCATGTCAACAGACACTACAGGAAGTCACCGTACCCAGCCAAGAAATGATGCCAATATTTAACCTCAGTGAAACTTCTCACTGTTACTTTCACACTTTGGTTTTTGCAGAGATTTAACTATCAAGATGTGACATGGTAGTTAAAGAGCTTTAGACATGCTGATAGGCCAGTTTTGTTACCTCTGGCAAAAACAAACTTTTTTTTCCTTTATACCAAGATAACAAGCAGCGGGTTGTAGCTTCATATTATCTGTACCTACTGTACATGTACAGTAGGTACAGATTGACATATAGACATATAGACATAGACATATGACATATAGACATGACATATAGACATGACATATAGACATAGATTTGAATAACTGTCCTGCAGGACAGTTATTCAAAGTGTCAAAGAAAATGTACTTCACACAGTAAAGTATTATTATTATTATTATTATTATTATTATTATTATCACAGATGGATGGATATGTAAGACCATCCATCCATCCATCCATCCATCCATCCATGCATCCATCCATCCATCCATCATCTTCATCATCCATCCATAAATGCAGTGGTCAGATACAATAAAATAGAAACACTCAATTAAAGAACCTCTTGAATAAATGATCTTAGAGATATTCAACCACTGTTTACAGCCACTCCAGATACCTACCATTAGTGACAAACTTGTTCTTGCCTCCAACTGCCACCTGAAAGGATTATGGAAAATGAACAGGAAAGAAACACTAATGAAATCAACTGTTCAAGTTATTTTCTTGTTCCCTATTTCTGATGTGTACCTCCTGACTCATTGAATGAATTAATTCCAAAAATGAACTCGAAAACTGAAAGAGTTCTGTCTGTGGATATATTAGAAGTGAAGTAGGGTAAGAGGGAGATTTGAAGGGTCAATAATGTTCTAAACAGGACAACATACCAGGAAAATGTGCTCGGATTCTGAAAGCAAGATGTACGGTATTAAACAATGTGTTGACATCTAAAATATTATTCATCTACTGTTGGTACATAAGAGAACAGAAACTCTACATCGAGCCTACGTCCTGTCTTTTCAAAGCACTCCTGACTGAAGAAAATACATCAAACACAGCACTCGGGCACAAGCGCATGCACTCGCTGCAGTCCTACTACTGTCTGGCTCATAGAAGCTGTGCACAATGCAGCCAAAATGTTCTGTAATAGCACACAGCTCACATTCAAATATGACAAAATGTTTTGTAGCGAGATTCCTATTTATGTCCTCAAAGTCATATTAATGATGTGTATATTTTACGTATGTGTGTCTGATTGGGTGTGCGTGGGAGGGAAATCCACACTTATGGCAGCCACGTTCTTCATCACGTCAAGATTAACGTTTCCATTTCAGATCTGGCAGCTCAGGGGTCTGACATGTAAGATATTATCACATCATATTTCTACCAACATGAGTTAGGGACTGCATGAAAAGTAATGTGGTGATGTTCTGTAGATTATGTTTCACTTTAAAAAAAT
Organism: Chelon labrosus; assembly: GCF_963514085.1. Lineage (NCBI taxonomy): Eukaryota > Metazoa > Chordata > Actinopteri > Mugiliformes > Mugilidae > Chelon > Chelon labrosus. The sequence goes on from NC_140344.1 coordinate 11,164,658, forward strand.
GAAACAGGCTACACAGTATATAAGTGATGGACATAGCTACAGTGACGTAAACCACTGATTTGTGGATTTGTTTGGTATTTTCAAGCCAAAACTGACCATATTTGGGTGAGGGGGAGGAGCAAGGGGTGGGGCCAACAGCTACCAACCATCAGTGGTTTTGCACGTAAGTTGTACTTAAGACACTTCCTAATTGTCTTCACTTCTCAGACTAAGAGGCTATGTCCATCTTTCATATACAGCATGTAAAAAACGATAACCACCGACTAAAAGAAAACCAGCTAAGGAAAAATACTTACCGCCTTTACTGGCCCCCACACCACTTAATAATTTTCATACAGCCCCTTAACGAAAATAATTTAAAAACCACTCCAGGTTTATGCACATTGACAAAGCACAAGTGTTGAACTTAACAAATCTGTCGCGTCATGCCTGGCAGGAGGAGCATTGAGTGTTGTTGCCATAAAGCAGTTTCACAAATTACCTCTTTTACTCATCTATTAGGTAGACTGAATGAAACAAACAAACAGGACCATGTCATTAGAAATCCTTACAAAAAGAAAAAACAAAAGACCATCGCTCCTTGCAGGAGAGGAGTGAGCGTTACCTTGGCAGGCGCAGAGCCCTTCTTGGCCTCCCACATGCCGCGCTTGTTGCCGATATCAGCTGGTTTTGCATCCTGTCGCAAATAAGACCCCACGACCATGTTAGTCTCATGTAGTGGTGGAAGAAGAACGGTTTACTTAAAAGGTAAAAGTATTGATGTAACGGTGAAAAAGTACATTACAAGAGAAAGTAGAAAAGTCAACAGCGAAAAGGTTCTCCTCTGTCTTTAAATTATTGCAGTCACAGATATATTTGTGGTGATTAATGGGGTGTGAAGGGAGAACAATTTGTTTGAAAAGTTTGAAATATTCTCAAACGACGGTGGGATTAGCAGCTGATGTCCTACCTCGGGAAAAGGACACCGTGTCCACCAAGTATAAATAGTGTAAAGTGTGGCGTTTAGAGAGGAAATGTCTCCTTGGTGCTCACATCGAAAATATGATGAGGTGCCTCAAGCCGACACTGAATGGATTTTTGGAGGCCCACTAGTTTAATCTTTGAGAAAGTGTTGTATTTTATCACATTATCTTTGTGTGTGTTCATCATATACGTGTAGTTTTACTTCATTTCAATGTAACTACGACTACGAGAAAATGACAATATTCTAGTGTAAAGCACCTCAATGTACAGCACACTACTAGTGTAAATGTACAGGATTATTTACGGCCACTGGGAATGATCCCCAAACATATTTATTATGATTTTGATTGTTAGTTGAAGGTGAAAGTATGTAAAGTGGTACCTTCACTGGTTTGAAGAGTAGACAGAAAACAGCAGGAAAAGTTTGAGCGAGCATAGCTGAGGGAAAGAGCGCCGGGGACAGAAAGGCAGAAATATTTAAACAACACACAAAAGAAAGTACAGAAGTTCACACACACACTACACTACACAGCTGTACAGCTTCCTCCCATCAGGGGGTAGTGTTACTGCAAAAGTAACAGCAAGGTTACCGCCACTTCTCCGGCCAAGACATTTGACACTAAAGATATCTCGCTCATAAATTTTGCCTCAGAACAATGTCGCACGTCATCCAGAAACGCTACTGCATGCGGACATAGTGTTGTGTCTCCAGACGAGCTGGTGGGATTAGCAGCTCGTGTCCTTCTTCAAGACGAAGGACACAATGTCCACCAAGTACCCTGTTACAAGTGACCTAATTCATTTATCGGTTCCATTCGGTTATAAATAACCCAAATTAAACAACAACGCTCAAATTAAGCTTCTTGTTGCCCGGTTGTTTTGTTAGTGTTGTGACGCTGGAATTTATGTCGCCGTGTATGACAAACGACCTTTAAACTCGTCTGAAGGAGACCAGTGATACGGAGCAGGAAGTCACAGTAAGAAAATTCTAAGTAGCAAGAGCTGACTTTTTTAAAGTATGTAGTGTTCATGGGCTGCAACATAATTGTGAAATACCTTCAGAGGTCAAAGTGATTGATGTTTAGAGGGGTGAAGAAATGGCTGTGCAAGAAGGCACGTTGGCATTCAGCCACCTGTCGCCTTAACTGCTGCTTGGCGCTTTTTAGTTGGATTGCTGTTTGCAGATTATATATTTTTCCTCTGTGCTTTGATTTACCACAACCTTAGGCTCAAATACAAATATCAAAAACGTTCACATGATGTGTAGAATAATGCAGAGAAGCTGTGTCAGCAGGTCAGATGGTGTTCAGTTAACTGTCCATGTGGTGTCACTAGACTCCAGACGGCAGCTTCGTCCACTGGTTGGAGCTGGGACCTATAGGCTGCAGCCAACAAAAGGCTGGCATGCTGATGTGTAAATCAGCACATTAGCGTGTGCTGAATATCAGGGGATTACACTGCTGCAGTGACACCGGCGTTTTACAATAGCGTGTGACCGAGACAAGGATTTATCGGGCCTTACTGCCGGCTTTGCTGGTGCTGGTGCCGGTGAAGCTGCCGCTGCAGGTGCAGATGCTGCCGTCTTCTCCGGCTCCGCAGGCTTTGCCATCCAACTGTTGACACGTCCTGTCACCCCTCCTTTGATGGCGGCCAAATCCTGGGGGAACAAAAAAAAAACCCGGCTCAAATACTTAAATGCTCCACTTACACGCCAGCAAACCTGTCTGCCACTCTACTTTTTTCATTCTCCTTCACCTTGTTTGCAGGAGCTGGACTTTCAGAGGAGCTGCTGATGTTGCCTTTCTCCCACATGCTTTTGATGCTGCGTGTTCCCCCTGTGGGAATATCTGCCACTGGAGACTTGGGGGGTTTTACAGCTTTGCTTTCCTGTGGAGAGAAAGGATGGATTCAGCTAATTTTACATGGACAAACACAGCACAAAAGGAGGATCGAGGTGGAAAGTATATTTAAAAGTATTTACTCAAGTGCTATACTTATGGACATTTTTAAAGAACTTGTACTTTGGTTGATTTGTTCCATTTCACGCTATTTCATACTTTACTTACTACTTACTTACTACTTACTTTGCATTTCAGTGGCAAATATGGATGATGTTTTTCAGTCTCTGCAAGCTTTTACTGTCCAATAAATGAATACTGTACAGATTACACAGCTGAACTGAAGCTTTATTTCCTACCCCGTCAACCATACAACCCGTTATATTTGTCTTGTGATCCTTTGGCTGGAGCAGGGCTACAAGTAGTTTAGTCTTAGACTTAGACTTAGACAGACTTTATGTATCCACACATGGAAATTGCTGGGTCACAGTTGCACATAAAGATGCTCTTGAGAACAACTGGTAAAAAGAAAAACAGGTAAAAAATCTAAATAAAATAATTAAAAATAAAAATATAATAAAAAATAAATATAATTAAAAAATAAAAATACAATAAGGAAATATAGAGAAAAGTGTCCTGTGGTATCCAAAATAAAACAGGCAACACCTCACTAGCTACAGCTGTGACATACTTCTTAATGCATTAATAGTCTAATTTCTGGCAAATGTTTCTTACTTTCCCAGTTTTGATAAGATTAAGATCCAGTTGACAATCTTACATTGTTGCAGTGGTACTTTCACTAAAATAAACTACCTCCTCAATCCAAAAAAAAAAAGCGTTTAAAAAAGGCAACTGGACTTGTAGAGTTTTTTGAGAAGACGTTTCACCACTCACCATCACCAGTGGTGTCCAGTCGGCTTTTTTTTGGATATACCATGACCTGAATGACTGAGAGCCTTCACAGACATACCTCCTAAATCTACCTCTACAGAGGATAGATAATGATGTTTCAGTGTTTTAGAGTTTCACCTGGAGGGCAGAAGTAAACTGTTCCAGTCTGTTGCCAATCCTGGAGACAATTGGAGTGTGTGACACTCTGCCTACGGTGCTGTATGGATCAACAACATGCCAGGCATTAGTAAGGCCACCAAGCACTGGTTCCTTCAATTATTATTGTTTCTTTGTTTTTATAAAGGCTTATAAAACTCTGTAGCTCACCTTTTCTGGGCGGATTTGCTCAGGAACTCTGCCTTCTCACCGATCTGTATAAAACAATTAGAAACCATTCTGACATTAATACATTTCAACACGGTCATGTTGTCCTGGCTGCCCCCTTGTCTCTAGGGTGACCTCACTGAGAGGAGGACCAGTCTGTCCCTGGGAAGGTCTCTCTGTGCTTGAACACTGTGTTGGTTGGTGCATGAGTGATTGGACTGGAGAGTCTGGCTGTCAGAGAGCCAGGGCACACACACACATGCACACACCCACGCACACACACTTAGACACACAGACACTGCTGTTCAAAATGAATTATACCGGCCACGTACTTGCAAACTATTCTCAACATTTTTCCATAAATACTCTTGCCATATTTCACTACAGATGACTGCTTACATTATGCTCTTTTTTATGCTTGTCAACTAATAATATATACTCGATATCAAAGGAATTAAAGCCACAAATTGAAATGCCAAAACAACCACAGCAGCCAGGGACCACGCTTGACCATAAAGGGAAGAGAAGAACAACCGTTCAACTTGAGATGACAAAACTGAATCACAACCTCGTTACATGAGAAAATATATATCAATCTCATATGTTTCTGTTCTGCTGTTAGATTAGCTTGGCACAATGAAAATCAAAATCCGCCCACCAGCCCCTCTGAAGCTAAGCTAATTAAGATCATGTTTTGTCCAAAATGTAATGTGTGAACATGACAAGATGCAGCGTTATGGATGTGCTGGACCAATAACTTCCTTGAGTCTCCACTAGGTTGCCTGGCAACATCATGGGGGTGAGGAGCCACGGAGACAGTTTTCATAAAACATCCATGGTAACTGGTTGGTGTGTAGATTTAAGTAATTTCTGACAGATATCAGAGTTGGATCAATCTTCTAAATTAACTCTAAAATCAGAAAGAATGTGTCTAAGCATATGTCAATAAACTTTAGCAAACATTTGGAAGGCCGAAGTGTGTCTATACTACTAGTATGTGCAACTCTTTATATTTATATTATGGAGGCAACAGGTTCCTCAGAATATCGGTAAATAGAACAAAGACTGTCTGTAAAAACACTAAAGCTAACAAAGAACATAGGTATAACCTTTAATCTCTTTGCAGACTTTTTTTTAGTGTGTTGTTCATTTTTTTTATTTTTTTTTTGCTGGAGAACTTGCACATCTAGAAGATACCTGAACCTCCAAAACTCACCTTAGAGGAGCCTTTGGGGCTGATAGCGAAAACAGGTTTCGAAGACCCAACCTCCATCTGTTTTTTCTTCTCTGCAGCCTCCGCCCTCCTTTTCTCTATCTCCTCCTTCATCCTCCTTCTCTCCTCCTGTTGCAAAAACCACAATATGCCGTCACAAATCTGCCGTCAGTTACGAGTAAAGTTTTCGTGCTGTGGTTTATGATAAATGACTAAATCAAACCAAAGCACCAGAAGAAGCAGACACCAGATTTCTCAATGGAAAGTACATCCTCACCTGCTCTTTGGTCTTCTTATCCTCTAGCGCCTGTTTCCTCTGCCTCTCCTCCTCCTCCAGGATCTTCCTCCTCTCCTCTCTCTTCCTCTTCAGCTCCTCCAGCTCGGCCTCCGATTCCTGCTGCTTCTGCTTCATCTTCTCTATCTCCTCCGTCTCCACGTTGTTTCGTCGCTGCTTCAGCTCCTGCAGCTTGCGCTCGGCCTCCTTTCGCTCAGCGTCCTCCGCCTTGGTGGACGGAGCGGCGTCCCTGCTCGCAAACACAGTTATTGGACTCACATGTCAGAATATACTGATTACATGTACATAAAAGTCCCAATTTGTCTTCTCTGATGTCTAACTTCAATACTGTGTGTGATTATTTTAATTGTTGACTACAGTGAAACACATCAAATGGACGGAAACATGATGAGTGATGCTTGGCTGTACGACTACATGTAAAAAAGGAGTCTGAATAGATTTACCTCGTCTTTTCTGCTTTCTTAAATTTGTTCTCCACGAGCGCTCCGTTCTGTTTGGCTGGTTCATTCTTTCAAAAAGAGGGAAAACATGTTCCACTTACATCAAACATGTTAGAGGCCAACACATAAAGTATTCTGAATGGCTGTCAGTTTGGTTTTACCTTCTCCTTCAACCCAAATTTCTTTGGCTTCTCCTCCTTCACACAGACAGAGAGAAACAGATATGATTGATGAAGTCATAAAAGCAACAGTCATCAAACAATGGCAGAGTCAAAGGACAGCAGTGGATGCGGGGCAGATGTAAACTGAAGACAGTGTGACTGCACTGTGAGCCGTCACCACACCACAAAACCATGTCATACAGCAAATATCTGCAGAGCTACAGCAGAGCCTGGATGGTTCAAATATGCCTCCATGTCATTTGATCTTAAGTATTAAGCATCTGTGTTCCATTAAAATGTCTGTTTTCTGTTACTTTACAAATTAAGGCATCAATACTAATCCTTCATTCAAGGTTTTTGAAGTGGCTGTGTACGCATAAGAACCACTAATCGCATCAGTACCTCCTCTTTCTTCTTCTTTTCTTCCAACTCTTGCTTCTTGCGCTTGTCCTCCTCCTCTTTCTTCTTCTTTTCTTCAGCCTCCTTTTTCCGCTTGTCCTCCTCCTCTTTCTTCTTCTTTTCTTCCATCTCTTTTTTCCTCTTCTCCTCCTCTTCCTTCTTCTTCTTCCCCTCCAGCTCTTTCTTCTTTAGCTTCTCCTCCTCTTCTTTTTTCTTCTTTTCTTCAGCCTCCTTTTTCCGCTTCTCTTCCTCCTCTTTCTTCTTCTTTTCCTCCATCTCCTTCTTTTGTTTCTCCTCCTCCTCCTTCTTCATCCTCTCCTCCATCTCCATTTTCTGCCTTTCCTCCTCCTCTTGTTTATTTTTTCCCTCCATCTCCTTCCTCTGTTTTTCCTCTTCCTCCTTTTTAAGCCTCTCTTCCATTTCTTTTTGTTGTTTTTCCTCTTCTTCCCTCTTCCTCCTTTCCTCCTCCTCCCTTAGTTGCCTTTCTTCCTCCTGCTTCTTACGTTTTTCCTCCGCTTCTCTTTTTTGCCTCTCCTCCTCCTCTATCCTCAGCTTTTCTTCCTCTTCTTCTTTCTTCTTCCTTTCTTCTTCCTCGTTGTCAGCAACTGGTGCAGCTTCCTCTTCAGCATCTTCCTTTCCTTGGCTGAGCTGTTCAGTCTCCACCTCTGCTGCTGCAGCCTTCTCCTCAACCTCCTGCAAAAACAAGTCATATTTATGAACTGTCAGTTATGAATTGTCATACACACACATCAACAAAATGGCACCAAGTGAAGAAACTGTACCTCATTTGTTGTGGCTGGTGGTTGGGATTCTTCAACAGATTCCTGATGAATGTAAAAAAACAAAAACAAAACATCAATATATGAATCTTAAACCAGTAAATGTGTGTGCTTCTACATAAAAAAAAACAAAAAACAAAACATGAAACACATTTTTACATTCACATCCTCCTTTTTGTCTTCCTCCTCTTTCCTCCAGGAGTTAGTATCAGTATGTGTCACCTCCTCCGGTGCAGATTTCTCCTCTTTCTTTTCCTCCTCGTCCTCCTTATGCCGCTGTGTGCTGCTGCTGATGGAGGACTGCTCCTCCAGCCTGCTGTCTGTGCCGTTGGCGGTGCCGATCGTGGGGTCAAACTCCTTCTGCCTCTCCAACGCCTCTTTCATCCTCTTCTGCCTGCGCTCCTCCCTCTTGGCCAGGCGCTCCAGCAGGGCCTGGTCGTCATCCGCTGCTTCACTGCTGACCCTTGAGGGCTCGGACTCCTCCACACTGAAATAAAGAGAAAATGTACTTATTCATAATGCAGTGGAGCCAGAAAACTTGAGTCTAATCAAAGTTAAAACCTCCAAATCCCGACTGCAATAAAATCTTTTTCTGTGATCATGTGTGAGGGACCCTGAGTGGATCTTTCTGCTGTGGCTCACCAGAGAAAATATCAATCCATGAACCACGAAACCTCAGGAGGCAGTTCCAAATGTCAAAGCTTGAGGGGACCGTCAGTACTGAACATTTAAAGTGGGCCCCTGTGTTTTTGTGGAGATTTTTTTTTTTCTCCCAAAGCTGTCTCTCTTCATGGATGTCATTAAATTTGGTCAAAGAACACTTTCTTCCCTTGGGACAATGTGGTCGCCTATGCAAGTTCTCGACTAGAAATTAAACTTCTGGCAGTTTCAAAAGTTGTTTTAAAGCTGTAATTTTCAAGTTAATTTGTTTTTTATGTATCAATACATAACAGCCCTTGTTTCCACTCCAAACAGTGGAGTCCGAAAAGTACACAGTGGATGAGTGGTGTAATCCAACTAAACGGTAATACTGTTGCTAATGTAATTGCAGATTACACTGCGAGCATGGCTTACATTCAGTCACCAGTCAATAACCACAATAATACCCTCTTCTGTTCATTACATCAGGCAGACAGCTGTGGGTGAACAACAAACAAACACCCGAGGTCCTCAAATCTTCCTTTGTGGTCTGTTCTTATCACAGAAAGACCGTTAGAACCAAAATCACCATTGGGATGTTTCTGTTTGTGAACTGCCTTATAAGTCTTGGCGTCTTCCTTCTTTCCATCCTGATTTTGTTCCCTTCTCTGAAGTCTACCCAAGCATCGTCTACATTTTTACCTGTTTGTATTGATCACATCAGCGGATCCAGATTCCTCTAAGTCTCTCATCTTCATTCTCTCCTCCCTTGCACGCCTTCTTTTCTCCCTAGCTGCCTCATCATCATCCTCATTAGTGTAACCCCCCCTGAAACAGGACACATACAGATTAGTAGTACGTGTAAAGATACAGTATGTTCAATAGCAAAATGGGACACTTTGCTGTATTTAACTCTAAAATGGGACACCCATTTGAAGAGGCCTGGAACTACTCTATACTGTACTGACCCCAGTGATTAAGGAGCAAATGAAATCACGTATTCTTTATCTTAGTTTAAAACTACTTAAAGCTAACTGAAGATAATGTAATGTAGCTTTTGTCTTCAGTCATGTGACTTCATCATGCGACTGGGTTTCAGTGAGTGGCATGAAATTCATGCCAGTGTCTGGCAGAGGTAAGCTTTTGGCCAGCTTAAAAAGCTAAGTCTACTTGTGTTTGACCATTTGCTGTCTACTGATGGGGTCATGTTTACCAAGCTAAGTAAAGAAATTCAAATCAATCTTGAGATATTTAACTAGCTCATAAGTGAAAGGTTTTAATAACGTTAGTGTTCAAGAGGTGTGACGTGTCTGCAGAGGTAAATTAATACTTGTTGTTGGTGAATGTTGATATTCCTAACAGCCTCATCCTTTCATTACACCTTTGGTAAATTGTCTTGTTTAGCGCCTTTCTACCAATTGGAAATCAAAGCACTTTGCAGTCATATACCTGGATACACATTCGCTCACACACATTCACACACCAATGCCATGCACTGGGAGCAAGGTGAGTTGCTCAAGGACACTTCAGCGTGTGGCGCGTTCAGGGATAGAGCTGCTAACCCTCTGGTTTGTGGACAACCCACTCTACCTACTGAGCCACAGCCGCCCATTTTGCATTTCCTCCATTAGGTTACCTATCATTAGCTTGCTAAAGTGTTAGCATCTGTCGCTTAGCAGCAGTATTTGCGAAGATTACGGTTGTTGTTACAATTTGAGCGCCAAGCATTTTGTGTTCACGGCTTCCCATGTCCTAACCACAAGCTCACAAGTTCCCTTTGAAGGTTAGTGTGGATATGGTTGGTGATTAGCTCAATCACGTGGTTTCGTACTAGTATAGAGTTGAAGGACTGTTCTTCTCATATAAAACGAACACAATGCAAATACAAACGCATTCATTCTTGCAAAAGAAATCCGGTGATGTGTCAGATTTGCTGGAACCACTTGAGGAAGCCTGACCCCCAGGTGGGGAGCTATTCCCATAAAAAAGCCTTCTCCATCTGACCACAAAAGGCATGACAGAGATGGGAGATGTAGCAACTGTGGGAAAACAGACTAAAAAATAATTGTAAACACAACTTCCACATTCAGATGTCAAGAAGAATGCCCCCCTTGGCACTTAAATCTGTAGCAAGCATACTGAAACAGAGAGTGCAGTGGCAAAAAAGGGGAGACACAGAGGAAGACAAAGAGATAAAGGACAAAACCATCGATAAATTTTTCTTTCCCCTTCATCATCTCCATCTCGCTCGCATCCTGTCGTTGAACTTTTGTGAGTACATGTTCAGAGTTTCTTGAGCATGCCTGGGAGAATCTTTCCATGCATTACCAGGCTTTATGAGGCAGGGAGAGGGCTTGAAATGGTCCATGGATAGCACACTGGTATTATTTCCTTCTGCTCTTCCTGAATTCACAGCACAATGATTTACAGATGTTGTCGAGAGGCAGAGGTGGATGGCAACCACAAGAATCCCTTCTGTCTTTAAAACAGAAACAACAACCAAAATGAGGCAGAAGTCCAATAAGCCTGCAGGCCAATGTTCCTCCAAATGGCACAGGAAACCTCAAGAAATTACTGAGGAAGTAATCTGATTAGATACCACTCCACCCAACGCTACAGGCCTGCTGACTGGGCGCTATCAAAAGGTTACAGTTACATGTTTAGACAACCAACCTGAGGGACATGAAACACATTAAATGGAAGGAAACATGATGAGTGATGCTTGGCTGTACTGAAACTGACTCCGCTCAAACTGTCAGAGTCTAAAGGTTTCAAGCAGGATATCATGTGCTAAAATAAAAATGAAAACATTCCAGTGCCTGCAGCGTAGCATTTAGAGAGGAGGCTGTGGGGCATTGAGAGGCAGAAAAGGCAAGGCAGGCTCAATTGGCATGGCTGGCAGGCCTGGCTACAAGACTGTGAGAAAATTTCAAGGAATGCTCTTTACACCGGTAGTACATCTGATATAACAGCATGGGACTCTGAAGTGGAAGAAAATAATGTGCAGAGTAGGAAACGACTGAATGGATCTTTGCAGTGAAGAATACAACTGTATTTTCAGTGCAAAATGCAAACACAAAATGGAATCATTCTAGTGTTTATGATTATTTTTTTATATACGTGTGTGTGGGTGTGAATGTGTGTGTGTGTGTGTGTACTGAAAGCTCATTTTATTTCTATTCTATCTGGAGACATGACATTAATAAAGTTCTTAGTCATGTGGAAATAACATTTTCTCTGAGTCTGCGCCTGTAACAAACTGTACTTTTATTGTTGTCTGTGAAGATTTCTTCCAGATCATAATATTCCAGATAAAAAGCTAAAAGGTAGTCAACTGGACTTGTCTGGGGGGTAGATTCAAATAAAAAGTCTTTAGAGTTGAAGGCATCACTTGGTTGAAGGTGAATCGTCATCAAGAAAGCTCTAACAAGTCCAGTTCACTTCCTTTAGATAATCCTTTATTCCCCACACAGTTTAAAGGACAATGCACATGAGAGATAATAAAAGTAAAGTTTAAATAAATACAAGAAATAGAAATCTAAAATGTAATTGTAGTTTGTGGTCTACTGAGAGCAGGCTTGGTTGTTCAGCCTCACAGCAGCAGGACTGATTGACCTGCGGCAACGCTCCTTCACACTGTGTGGGTGAAGCAGTCGGCTGCTGAAGGCGCTGCCCAGTGCTGTTGTAGCATCACGGAGAGGGTGGGACGGGGTTTCCATCGGTGATGACAGCTTTGCTTCCATCCTACGATCACCCACCACCTCCACAGGCTCAAGAGGTCAGCCCAGAACAGAGCTGGCATTCTTGACCAGTCTGTTTAGTCTCTTCTTGTCTGCCGTTGAGATGCCAATGCTCCAGCAGACCACTCCGTAGTGAATGGCTGATGCAACCACAGAGTCATAGAAGGTCCTGGGGAATGCTCCCTGCAAGGTAGAGTCTGCTCTGGCTAAAGTGCCCTATAGTTAGACCAGTCCAGTTTTTTGTTAAGGTGAACACCCAGGTATTTAAAAAAGTCCACTATCTCTGTGTCCATTGACACTGAGTTGTTGATTTGAATTTAAAGAATTGCATCACTGTGGATCATTCTGCTTTTTCTCACCATATTATGAGATTTAGTCCAGATTTAGTCCAGATTTAGTCCGCTACTTTACACATTTGGCAGAGATGTCAGCACCTCTTTAACATCTGAGCAGAGAGAAAGGGAGACGACAGAGAGGGCGAGATAAATCCAAACAGCAGCAGCTGACTGAGTCGGTGAAGAGGCCAGTGTGGGACATTAAGTCGTCATCACCAGAGCACCATTGAAGCTCTGTCTGCTCCACTGTGCTGTTCCATGTGGAGACACACAACGCCTTCATAATAAACCGCATATATCACATAGGGTATGTATACACAAGGACGACCTATCATAAAATCTTTCCTAATGGATCATTAGTAGACAGATGGCACTAAAATAATTCATGGCAATATAGTAAAGTTTGTCTTCAGCTAAATCTGTTTTAAAAATCTACTTTCCTACTTCATAAATCAATTTTGTGAGCCACGGCAGCAGTTGCGGTCTGAGAACTTTGGCAACAACTGCAGATGTGGTTTACAAAAGTTGTGAGATCAAATATAAATGTATCCAGTTTGGTTTGTAAATGATGAGTCAGAAAGTCAAACACTAATGAAACTACTGAGATTTTGATTTAAGATAATGCGGTGTAGACTGTCCTCTTCCCTTTTATAGCGTTTGTAAAACTTTCACTGTGCATTTACCTTTTTTTGGGACTGAATTTCACTTGCGGTTGTGTCTGTCGATCTAAGCATGTGCACATGTGTTTACATATTTTTTTTTTACTCACTTTTCAGATTCGATGCGCATCTGCTCTCTCCTCTGCCTCCTCAGCTCCATGCGGCGTTCAAAGTCGTCGTCCATGATGCCCAAAAGATTCACGTTCTCACTGAAAGACACAAGTATGATGTCAGGCGGTGCATCCAAAATTATTATTTCTATGCGTGAGATCAAACACTAACACCTTTGTCAGTTTTATTACAAACACTCAAAGTGACTGAATAAAAAAAATTATTAAAAAGCAACTCAAGCTGTAAAATCTGTCAAAACACATCACAGTTTAGGGGACCACCCAGGACGACTTCAAGACATATATAAAAAATAAAAAACTACAGTGCCTGTTGGTTTACAATACCTTAGCAGCGGCTAAAGTTTAGTCCATGGGCAACAGTGTCTCCTCTCCTGTCATACATTAGCTTCTACAGTCTGGTTTATATCTCAGCCCTTCTGCAGCACCAAGAATTCCTGCTTGTTCTTTCAGCGACTTTAACTACCAGAAAAGGCAAAGCCTGCCTCTCCGCTCTCCTCTTTTTCTCTCTCAGCCTCCCTCCTCCTCCTCAGCCTGACTCCTGCTCTCTTTCGTACTTTCCCCTCCCTGATCTCTGACTTCAGACCTTCTATAACTCCGTTTGTATAATCCTGCTTACTTTACAGCGTCTGATTGACTGCAGCTTTTGCCAGATATGTCTGTTTTTAAATCCGTCCGACCTACCGAGCTTATCTCCTCCTCCTCCTCCTTCCTCTTGTTCAATTTTAGGTCACTTTATTTATGAACTGATGCATAGTCGTCAGCCAAATGAAATTAACCGATAAACTGTTTAGGCAACATGGCAGTACAGTCTCAGCTCAGAGCAGTCAAGGATCCCAAGACACAAACTTTACTAAGGAAGAGTCTGACAGGCCTTTGGGTGAATCTTGATCATTTTATTTTGCAAAAAACAAAATCAGGAATCAGGAACTTCACTTTTTAGCAAGAATAATGTTAATTACTTCATCTGTACACATCCCATTTGTATTCAAATGAAATAATAATCAAAAAGAAAACAAGAGTGAAATGTCTGTTGAAGTGAGTTTATGTGTCCTGTCTGCTGCTAACTGTAGTTTGTACTCCTGTCTCTTATAAAGGACATTAAATAGAGTGTTGCTTCCTTGTATCCTGAATGCTTACATCCATCAATCCATTAAACAAATCAATATACAAACAACTTCCTTTGAATTGTAGAGGCTGGACAGACACAATAGTCCTAAACATAGTACTAAAATATAGTCCTCATTCATCATAATAATCAGTGAACCCTTAACTCCCTTTAGTCTTGTTTAGTGCTCAGTTTTACTAAAGCCCCACGGCATCAGACATGATAAAGTGAGCATTTAAAATTAAGCTTCTGCATTAGCTATGCATCAGATGATTATTTTGGTATGTGTTTGCCAAAATATATAATCTGCAACTCAAAATGCATCTATAGCAATCAATTCAACCCTGAGGCCTCTAATAAAGTAAAAATAAATCTGTATTTTGGCCTGTGATGGTAGGGAGTTATTTCCCAGTGCTGAGTCTTTTGTGTAATACAGTAAGAACACAGTGCCAAGTCAATAACTTCAAAACTCCTTCAGGCAGATACACAGCAAGAAATTAGACGCATAATTGTGAAGCTAAAGGTGTAGAGTTACATTTTGTCTAAAACAAAACCATTCACTCAAATGATGAATCAGCCTTAAAACTGATTCACCTTGTGCTGACACCTCCAAGCACTGGGCGCCAACTCCAAACCACTGCCAATAAAAGCTTTTATCAAATGAACTTTTCTCTCTGACAGGCAACACTTACCAGCTGCACAATAAGCAGCTGCCATCACTCGCATTTCGACCACCTGAAGTCTGTGAGAAAGTCTGGCAGTATCTGCAGCCAACAGATACAATGAAGTACAGTGTGAGCGCAGAGGAATGGGATTTCAGAATGGTTAGTGATCCTACCCCACTCAGAGGAGGAAGAAAAACAAAAGAAAACGGCCTGGCAATTCGGCTCATTAAACCTGATACAAATAAATCCAGTCAATTCCTTTTTTTTTACTCTCGGAGTTTCCTGAGTATGCACAATGATTACGCTTTGGGAGTATTTCAAGTTTGGATTGTGAGAAACAAAAGATTAGCATTTTTTATCATGTGTCTGTATTTACTTCCAGTTTTGTTGTAAAAGTAAAGAAATTCACTTCTTCATAGATGGCTACATGAGTTTGTTGTTTCAAACTGGCTGTTTGGTTAAGGTAGCGAATTTCCCCATTATTAAAAAAAGAAAAGGCCCCAAATGTCCGACCCCACCCACTGTTAACACGTGACCACAGGTATCACTGTTTGGTGGAATGACTTTAAATTATCATGGCAAAGAGCAAATCAGCTGTACCATACTAATACGAACGCTAAGGTCAAACAGGAGAATCACATCACTGAACAGACGTTTCTGTTGAAAGAGCACAAGCATCAAGCTTTAGGAAAACAAAGCTTTATAATGCCAAGACATTTCAGAACCAGACAAGGTAATGCTCTTAATGTTTTCTTTTCAAATTACTGATAAGTACATGGTTGGTTTTAGCATTAGATAAATTGCTTTATACTGAAGCTTATTCAGATCCCATTGTCTTTCAGGAATTGAAATAAACCAGGCCAAGCTCCCAGTTCAGGAAGCTTAAAACAGCAACTAATCAATGGCTGATTTGTGTGTGACGCTGATACACAAAACACACGAAGGAAAACAGTCTTGATTTAGCTTGGTCTTTGACTGAAAAGGCTTCCGCAGTCTCTAGTAAGCCTTGACTTCTGACCGCCCCGCACAGCTACACACAGACCCACACACAGACACACACACATTCCTTTGACATTTGAGACTGATGCAGAAAGAAACCGATACTGAGCAAAAGTCCATCTTCTTCTGTAACAACATACCAATGAGTGCTGAGAGTCTGGGTGACATCACACTTTGTTCTGTTTATATCACACATCTGTGTGTGTGTTTTCTACCCTTTAACTGGTACGATAGAACTTAAACGTATACCTCTGCCAATACACACAGCTCATACTAAAGAGGGCCACTTCTGTATCATGCCTTTATTTTGGTCTCTGTATCTTCAGATCATCAGAGGAGCCCACCTACAGTGAGCCATGGATCATAATGGGACATGAGCATGTAACAGTTTAGTTTTCACAATGGCCAATACCATATACAGTCACTACCACTTACAAACAGAATGGGCCAAAAGCGGCCTTTTTCTAAAACACACAGTACATCTCCAACAAGACAGCTGAGAGCTTTCCGGGGAAAGGGTGACGCTCATTTATGCTTTACTTCCCCGGAAAACGGGAAAGTGATGTATTGCAATGTAACTTTTAGACCAAACGTTTTTTTAGGTTTGGAGTGGTGTATAAACAATAATAGTACGTGCGGTCCAGAAAGAAATCTGCAAGAAGAGACCTAAATATTGGAAAGTTACCATTAAATAATCCTTAAAACAATAGGTGTTGAAGGTCTTTGTCAAAATATAACGACACCATTTATCACATTAAATGATAACGGAGCCAATATACTAGTAACGTAGGTAACAGCAGTTATCAGCAAATATAATTCAGTTAACATAAAAGTTAACATACACTTGTTGTACTAGTTACAATACGATACGATACAGTACAATACGATATACGATACGATACGATACGTTACGATACGATACGATACAATACGATACGATACAAGACCATGATTCACCAACTTATGCTGTGTGTGAGGAAAACACATCCCAGAAATCACAGCTTGAAGAGTCAGAGACTGTGCTCTGAAAGTGACGTCATTAATACAACTTTGGAACAATTACAACAGTTATTTTCATTTCTATGCTCTTCACAATATTTAGTGTTTGGTGTCAAGCTGTATTTTGACATTTTAGAAATGAATTACAGTTAAAAGTTATTACAGCTTCACTGATTTAATTCATCTTACAGTGAAATGAGACAAGCTGCTATCCATCATTCCTGACTTGGGACCACTTAAGGTGTAGGGGTGACAAAGGCTGGTCTGTGTTTCTGAGGCAGGAACTGGAACATTATGGAGTCTGCAGAGCAGCAGACAAAGACTGATATGTCCGAGTAGCGATCCAGCCCTGTTTAGACTGGCCTGAGTCCAATAAGGCTGGCAAATTTCTGCATTTCTAAAGTTTAAAAAGTTCCCAGAAGCAAGAGATGATTGTTTTTTGCGTGCTTTGTGCACAGATGTTTATGCTCACACACTGGCACTAACATGAAAGTTGCCCATAACAGCTGTCCCATCAATTACTAGACAGATGATCGAAGCATTGATCATAATGACATTTTAATTTTGTCTGTACCTTCTAATGACACAGAAACAGTTAAAGATTCTTACACTACATAGGATAGTGCATAGACTTAAGTGAAGGTAATAACAACAGATTTTATTTCATACATTTGAAGGTGATCTGCTGCAGGACTTCTTTCTCTGTATACCTATTTCTCCACGGTTACTCAGAGCTCGTGCAACTAAACATTCACCAGACATAGCTCATGAATTTATAAAGATGTTTCCAACAAATCAACATGAGGAAAGCAGTACTGACTGTCTTTCTGCTGGTCTGAAGTACAGACATAAACAAGGGCAGTTACTGACATACACTTGGCATGAGCTGATATGAACATGACAGTTTAACAAACAAACAACAGCCCTTCTTGCACTCTTTTAAATATCTAAATGAAATATGCAGTATACTGTGACATTTTGGGAGACATGTTTAATTACTGTCCTGCCCTGAGCTCAGTAAGAAAACCAATGTCACAATTGTATCTGTACATTATGTGTCGAGAATGAAGCAGCAAGCAATTAGCTTAGCTTAGCATAAAGTCTGCAAGCAATGGGAAACAGCTTGCCTGGCTGGACCTTAAAAAATATGTCTCTGTAGAGGACACCAGGGACATAATTCACCGTACTTGGTGGTTTGGCGCATGTTCAATAAACACTGTTATAAGTTATGCCTCTGTGGGTTGCCTTTTGTTGTTTTATGGTAAAATGTAGCTATTTAAATGGTTATCATTGTTGCTAACGTGATGGATCGTCGTAGCAAGCTAGAAGTCACGCCGTTTGTGTGAAAACAGAAAGAAACTGCCTTTATTGCAATTTCTACACCTCCAAAGAACTGTCACAAAGTAATACATTGATTAATGTCGACACACACACCATGGGATGCCTGTTTGTGTGTACTTCTGTGCAACATCTCAACTAGTAGCCTGCCACATCACAGATTCGGATTTGGCTTCCTTATTGTTGGCCAAGAAATGCTAACATCCTTCAACTCCCTGCAACATCCTCCATCTCATATTCATGTGAAGCCAAGCTCATCTTACCCTGGCCCTGCTCTGTACTTGAAATACAGACATAAGAGTGTTATCATATGTCCAAAACTTCGTATGATCATATGTTCAAGTATGGCATAATAAGATAATGAAATACAGCTTTCATTCAAACATAGGTTATGTCACAGGGGTCGTCTCTTACCATGTGCTGTAGCTATCTTAATAGTTCCAATATATGCACAAAAGGCAATACATATGTTAAACTTGATGAGGAGCCTGAACAAACTGAACTTAACATATCAGCATAACACCAGCTGAAACCAGCACCACCTCTTGAAGAAACATAGAAAGTCTCTTTCACAAAGGGTACACTTGTTGCACTTTCAGGATCAAAAATAAAATGCTCATGTCTGCAAAGTACAGTAGAATAAAAGAATTTGGAAATCTGCCTGTGCAGATAAAAGTGACTAAATATATTGAATGCAGTTCTAATGTAGGCAGAAGAGTGGAGTGAATGTGGAGCAGTGGAGGCACGATTTGATGAAGAATGCTTTTTATTATACTGAGGTTTAATTCACTTGAAGCTGAGTTTGATTAATGGATAAAGTCCTGAATAAACATCCATTTTAAGCAATCAAAAGCAGTTAAATCACCCACATTTGAGACATTTGCTTCTAAAGCCAACTAGGAATTAGCCCGAGGACCCCTCAAGTGGTCCACTAAATGTTATAAGTCTTATAAGACATTAGTGCTTTGTAAGCAATCTAAAAGTTAAAAGTCTTTCTAAAAGCTCTGTAATAACACCCACTGCATGGTTCCGCATTGTGTCCCTATTCATCCCAGCTTTGTGTACACACCATGTGTTATTTGTGTATGGTCTGACTTTGTAATTACTGGCTTGATGATAGTGCCTTTACACAGTGTCGGCAAACGTATTAATCAGACATCAAAAGGAGGCAGAGAAAGGCGTTCCGCTCTGTGTTTCAAATGCATGATTAACAATTGGTTTGGCAAGCCTCAGCGGATCTCACATCTTTTGTCAGGAAATGATCAGGGAAGACATGACGACCGCTGGATATTAGTTGTAATAAATACTGTACAACATGTGGGCGCAACAAATAGAAATGGAAAATAAACTTTTCTGCATGGTTTACACTTCTTTATGATAATTACCAAGACAAATCATAGCAAGAGCAGCATTCGAGTTGTTACTGTTGGACTACAGCTATGGGTTATAAATACTGTAAATAGTTTTATTACAACAGTAAGTAGCCTTCTGACAGCATCAGGGCTGAGCTAAGTACTGTACGTCAATATTTGCTTCATCTGAAGCTCAGAAGACTTTGGTTTGTTGTTGATATTGCAGTCTCTGGGATAAAAAGAGGTCCTGCACCAGTAACGACATCAGTTAAATATGCAAAACATATAGAGTATGTAGTTCCTAAGACCATAATCAGTCAAGGTTCTTGTTAAAGGATAAAGAAAGTGCTTCAACGCGCTTATAGATAAACAGATGCCAGAGAGGCGTTTGCAATCAATCAAGAAGCTACAGCTGCTTACTCCTCATGTCCAAAAATGGTCACACATGAAAAACTCCATGACCAGGACACAAATTCCACCCAGTTTACAAGTCACAACACACTGCAGCAGTGACCTTTTCTGTCGCTCATAAAAATGTTTGTGTACAGTTTGATTGAAAAGGAGTGCAGGTAGTTTTGAGGCAGATAACCATCGGCTGGTGAAGTAAAGGCTTGCAAGTGTCTCATCCTCTCTGTGCAAAGTCTCTGGCACTATTCAGCTATCCACTCGGTACTCTCGGTGTGGTTAAGCTTTGTTTTAATAAGCGAAAGGATGCAACACCATAACCAGCTGACGTATAGAAATCAATGTTTGCTGGCTGATAAAACACCTCACAGCCCGACTGATCATAGATGGCAATCAAAAAAAAAAATGCCTGGTTGATTCAATTTCAAAGCCAAGCCACATTTTCTCCCTCAACTGGGGACTTAATGGAAATAGATGCAGCTATGTGGACTCCCCGTTCCACGTCCCATCAGCTCGGATGGTGTAGTCGGCCTCCTTTTAAGGAAGTACACAGGCAGCATTAGATGTAGCGTCCCAGCTTGGCGAGGTGCAAAGCCATGGACAGAGGGAAAAGTTTACTCTAGGAAATACCTGCACTACACAAAGTGGCAACCCAAGAATAACTTTATTTCCATTGTGATCACTGCAAAACAGCTTCCCATAATCCTGCTGGGAGGAAAAAATTACAACTGGAAAGACTCTTGCGTCTATTTATTAACAATTGAAAAAAAAAAACATTTTAGAATTTAGCATTTAGACTCTTCAGGCACTGAAACAGAAAGAGCTGTGTGATTGAAACAAATCCTGCCTCTAAATCATGGTGATGTTGATGAGGAGTGAAATTTCTCCTTCATCTACTGTAAGGCAACCTGATTGCTGATGAATGACTCCATTAACGTCAGAGCCACTAACACTCACCTCTACCCCTCCTGCAATTTGCTCATGTGGAAAACCATTTCCTCTACCATTAAGAGTGTCCCACCTGTACAAGTAGGGAGCGGACAACCTTCCCCTCTGTCAAATCACACCACTTTTTAGGCACAAAGACTTCATTTGTAGGCACACAAAAACATCAGCAGCTGAATTCCCCCTGTATCGGTTTCTCATTTGGCAGATTTGATTCACAACTTCGTTTTGATTACTACTTTTAACCCTGTACTGTTTAAAAAGTCCTCTGTGGTCACAGCTCGTATCCCTCTCTAGCTTTTCACTGACACCAGGCAGACGGCAGAGGTTGGATCACGTTAATGTGATGCAGCTTTTTCTTTCTTTTTTTTCTTTTTTTTTACAGAGAACCTAAGTCATCCACAGCTAAACAAGTCATTAAATACAACTCTTCGTCTTTGTGTTGTTGTTCTGAGACTGTGCTCGCCAATCATGTGGTCAAATGTGTTATAAATAACTGTAACACTTCATGCATACACAGCTGTTTTCACTTTTATGACACAAAGCTATCGTGATTTCGGCAATCAAGTGAGGGGAGACAGGATCCTCTGGAAATCTAAACACATTTCCAGTCGTAGGAGCACACACTGCAACCCCATGTGGTTGAAGCTTTTATCTTCACCACCATCTAAGGAATAGAGTCTGACTTGGCATGTGCAACACAGCAAACATCGCGTCCACAGCCAGACATCTGCTCAATGTATGAGTGGGAGAAACTAAAGACAAATGAAAGTTTTGACTCCTGTGTTGGACGGAGCTGGAGTTGAAACAAACTAGAGGGTTTGAACGCGCTCCGCCAACAAAGTGCACATGTTTTGGTTTACAGTTGCTTCATGTAAGGGAAACGAGACTTTCAGCCGTTTTCTGTGACCCCTGTCAGACCTGTGGAGGCCCCACCTTCTTAATGTGTGCACCTTGGATGCAGTACCTAATATCTGAACATAGGTGGAATCTGTTATTTTAATTATCTTATCACATTATATCAAGTTCAGCAACTTTTCATCCACTTTCAGTCTCTCATTTCAGGTAACATTAAGTCAAATTTGAAAACCAAGTCAAAGTCAAAATCAAAGTATGAAAACCATCAAAAGAAAAGTTATATGTTGCCAGTGTTAATAGCTAAGGTAACCTATAAATTATATATTTAATATCACCTACATGAATGGTTCATTTGTACAGTTTCAAACATATAAGATTGTATGAAGATTTAATAATTTTCTTGTCCGAGGAGACGTAGAGAAGCAAGTTATCAGTAAATGTAACCTAATTTCTGTCAACAAGTAAGTCTTATGAATAGTCATCCATTTAAAACATTTGCTGTCCAGAGTTTCTCGACCTAAACCAGCTGGTCTATTGAAGGAGCTCTACACCTGCCTTGTCATCACATCAAATGGAAACAGAATTCAGAAGTCATTAGCGCCTGAGAACATGTGAACTCTGATTACTAATCTCTCATTTACAAGAAACAGATATCCCCTTCAATCTGCACTGGCTAAGTTGTAAACACTTCATCACACATCATGATCGTCAAACTCACCAGGCCTGCAGACCAGAGTAGCTGTTGCTGCTGGAAGTCAGCAGATGAAGAGCGGCCGGAGGTTTATAAGGACAGCATGCAGCGTGCGGCCCCGCCTGCTCAAGCTGCAGCTCAGTGATTTTCACACTGGGCAAGCATGATTTAACTTTAGAGATGTATTCAAACTGTTATGTAGTTGATTCTTCAAGTGTATACACAATTAATTAGAATTTAACTGCTGGTAATATCAGTAGGATGATGTTCTGTTACAACATGCACTTTAAAGCAGGCAGTAAACAGAAAATGATGGTCTTTACGAGATGAAGTAATTTCAGGGTGGCTTCTATTCTGCGTGATTTTGTAGCCCTTGATTGCCATGCACAATACATTTTCTGTGATTGAGCCATTGCTGCCACACAGATAGGAATCTTCATGTTGATCACGGAGTCCATTTAAGAGCATTTCCATTCAGTTGGAGGGTTTCTACTTGACTCAGCCCCGCTGGTTTGGCCAAATTACACAATCGGTTGAGAAACGAAAGGAGCCACTCCTCTGGATCCATCTGTGGCAGCCAAGCAGACTCAGCCATTAATTGTTTCCAGTGGGCTCACTGCGACCAGAATCCAAATTGCAAGAATGTCTGCACTTCCCAAACCAGCATGATTGTTTGTTTTTTAATATGTTTTTATTGCCCCATCACAAAATTTACAGTCGATGTTAATTACACCGTGACGTCTGCGTCGCCAATCCTGTTGTCATGTGATGAACTATCTGATAAACAAAGGTTAAAATGAACTATAAGGCAGAAATAACAAATAATCTTTAGGACAATTTGAATTCTGTTTTATTTTGATAATGCAAAATCTCAAATGTTACGGTGAGAACAAGCAGGGAAGACATTACACAAAATTTCAAACATATCAGTGTTTTATACCCTTTAGTAACTTCTGTTACTGCTCCTGACAACTCCTGTTGATCAGTGTACAAAACTGTGACAAAACAGACAAATAGACAAAACTGGGGACACAAACGAAGCACTTAAAGTGTACCCACAAGAGACACAATACAACAAAGTAGCTACAAACAGTAAAAACATACCATGACAAATAAGATGCCAAAAGAAATAATGTGCAGTCTGTAACATTTTCCCCAAGTTATTAACATTAAATAAACAACATCAAATGTCACATAATAAATTAGATCTAAAACTGAAAACCAAAATGGTGCTTGTATTTGACGATTAAATGCTAATTATATGAAATAGCAATATCTAGCATTCACAGTTGTTGCATTTAATTAACAGGGGGGTTACATTTTTCAAAATTCCTCATAAAAATCCTCTAAAAAGTGCAAAGCATAAAGCAGTTATCTTACCAATGTATCCGTGGTTGTTAGTTGCCACAGTGTTTTCAGTTCAACTAATTATTCTTCAGTGTTAATGCACTGTGTAAGCCACACAGATAAACAGATTCAGCTGTTTATTTGTGATTGCTGTCTCCTACTGAGTGGGCCTTTTCAAACGTGACTAACTCATATTCATGGGATTTCAGCGGTGTTGCATATTTGCAGCATTTCTGTGGCTCATAGTTACCCCATTTTAGGAAGGAACAGCCTGGCTATCATTTTTTATGAGGTAAGACTTGTCGACAGAGTGCCTGCATTCTTAAATAATGAAAAATTGTTCGATACTGAGCTTTTTAAAAGCAGCTGAATTAATACCAAAGGCACGTGTTTGAAATGCAAGAGAATATTCCTAAAAAATGAGCAATGTAACAGAAACGCTTCCTACAGAGAGTAGGGATGTGACAAGATTTCTCAGCCTCTTTACATGATTAAATCTGCAAGGTAAATAAATAAATAATCACTTCAGAGTCACCATACAAGCAGACGTAGGGGCAATAAACAAATAAGACGCAGAACAAATGCTTCCTCAGTGCTTAGACGAGAAAAAAAAAACTCAGCATAGTGCTGAAAGATTTATCAAATAACTCTATCCTGGCCCTGAGGAACCAATCTGACCTGCATCACACACATCCTGTAACCAGGTCAGGCCAACAATTACACATTAATGTAACTTCCCTGTAAGACTTACAGTACATCTATCCCTTAAATCTAACCATCTGTTGTTGTGATTGTCTGGTGTTATCTAATGAGTTATTCAAGTCTGTTGAACGGTTTGGCTTCCACCCTATCTCATAAAAAGTGCGCACAGGCAACAACAACAGCGCTACTGTATGCTAAGTCGTTCAGCCTTTTTCAGTACATTCAAGTTGATGGTTTAGCTTTTCCCTGGTCCTCCACCTTTTTAATGGCTGCCTGAATTTTTGCCTGGTCTCCCAACAGCTGTCGAGGTTTCACAGGCCTGAGGTTTTCATCGAGCTCCAGCAGCACGGGTATGCCTGTAGGCAAAGTCACGCTGGCAATATCCTTATCTGATATACCTGTGGGGGGGGGGGGGGGGGGGAAACAAAACAGTTGTAGCATTAAATTCAATTGCATTAGCGCTATGTAATGACATTAGATTCAGGAATGCAGTAATGGCAGATTGTTCTAGCTTATGTGCATCCCAGATGGTATTATCTATAGCAACAGTCAATGTGTTAAGTTTCGTGTGGGCTGTGGCACATGGAGCCCTCTCGACAAGTGTGTTAAAAGGTCAGCATGGATTTCGTTGCCAAGGCCAAATGTAACATAAACTCAATGGCCTTTTTGCACAAGTTCAACCTTCCATTTCTGGAACTGAAGTAGTCCTTCCTGATTCAACGACTAGAAACAGAAGCCAGCAGAGTTCAGGAGCAGTAGCTGATTTCAACTGAACGTATTCAACACGCAAAGACAAAAGCTCTGAGAGCACTGTTTATAATAGTTCTGTTCTGTAGCATACCTTCCAGGTGTTTCAGCAGGGCCCTGCAGCTGTTTCCATGAGCAGAAATAAGCACAGTCCTGCCTTTCTTTATCTCTGGGACCACAGTGCTGTCCCAGTAAGGCAACAGTCTGTCCAGCACCTCCTTTAAACTCTCAGCTCGGGGAAGACTCTCCTTTGGCACGTCACAAGTCGTGTATCTGCGGTCATTGTAGATTTCCAGGAAGTACGGGTGGGATTCATCGATCAGGGGTGGAGTAATGTCATAGCTCCTTCTCCACAGTTTCACCTTTTCTTCTCCATGCTGTAAAGCCATCTCTGCCCGGTTAAGTCCGATCAGGGAACCATAGTGCCGTTCATTAAGCCTCCATGACTTGACAACAGGGACCCACTCCTGACCCATAGCCTCCAGCACCAGCCACGCGGTCTGGATGGAGCGGCTGAGTATGGACGTGAACACCAAGTCAAACTTGTAGCCTTGCTCCTTCAGGAGCCGGCCGCAGTCCTGGGCCTCCTTCACGCCATCCTCGCTCAGCTTCTGGTCGACCCAGCTGCAAAAACGGTTCTCTTTGTTCCAGGCCCCCTCTCCATGCCTCAGCAGAAAGAGTTTGTACTTGGACATCCGAAGCAGTTGCAGCAGAAACCTGCACACATTCAACAATGTATTTAATGACAGCAAGAGTGAAAACACATAAATTTAAGCAAATACCACTAACCTCCAGCTTACAGTGTACAGCCTGTCTTATAGTCAGGGTCTGTGATCTGAGACCAGGAGCAGGGACTCTATGGAGGCAGTGCCACCAAAAGGTTAGAGGTTATCTTTAAAAATGTGACGTGCTGAAGGCGGTTATCTACAGATATTACCTCGTCCAACCATGCTTTTTCCCAGGCCAGACACAAAACAGCAGGTAAGGCTGGTTAATTGTGTATGCACACATTTTATTGGATGCTGCTATAAAGGTTTTTAGCTAACATGAAAGGATGGTTAAACTATAGTGACCGTTAATGCTGCGTGTATTACGGCCGCTCGAACCGAGATGGACACGGGAGAAATATATAAAACAGAACTCCAGGCACGAAGCAACCTCATCCCAAAACGACCAAGATATTTTAAAAATGCCCTCTTACCCTTGTGGTTTTTAAAATCCAGCTAAATGTAGCTGTCGTTAATGTTGACAGTCTTCAGCAGGCCACGCACAGCCGCGTTCCTTGTTGATGATCGACAACCCCTTCGTCCAATCAGAAAGCCTGATCCGCCATGTGGGCGGTACCTTTGGCGAACGTTATGTCCATATTAGGAATAGCAGTGACTGCCAGGCACGTTCACAATGAGGGAGGAGGAAGTAGAGGAGACCGTAGAGAGGAACTGCCGACTAGCTTACTGAATGTAGGGGCATTGTAATTTACAGTTTGGAGAGGATTTATGGTGTTTGAAAGAAGAGTACAGCCAATTTAGACAACTTTATTTACTTGCAGAACCAGTATACAGTTTATATTCGCTTGTAAGTGTTTTGGGGACATAGCTGGTAAAATAGAAACATTACCAAAAGACCAAAAAGTAGAAGAACAAAACTACATCTTAACAGAGTGGCATTTAACTTGATATAAACTTTGCTTAAAATCAACTCTGCATTACAAACATGCATTAAACATGGTTTAACTCGAGGTTAACAGCTATTTAACCCCAATTTATCCCAAAGATATTATGATATTTGATCATACATTGTGATGTTTGTACTGGGAAACCTAATGAGACATTGTTTTCACTTGTCTGCTTTTGATTCCTCCAGCCAGTAGTTAATAAGTCCCATTGCTAAAATGTAGATGTTGTTATGCTTTCATTAAATTGGCTCCAGTGTAACAGTGATATAAGATATAAGTACAACAAACTCCGACTTATGAAGATAAACACCGCCAGACAGTAGTGTGACTCTTACTGTGCTGTAAGGAAAGCAACAGAACTCTGAACAATGTAATTTACATTTTATTATTTCATATAATGCAATGCATTTGGATGATGACGTGCAAATGATGTTCTCTGCACATCCATCACTGCCTGGTTTTGATCTGCCGCCAAAAGGACAAAAGAGCAGACACCAACAGACTGTAGGAGTGAGGAAAGAGTCATTGGTGCCAGTCTTCCCTCCATCCGGTCAACAAACAGGCAGGAAACATCGCTGCAGATTCATCACACCCTGAACGTAACGTGTTCCCATCCGTCCCCTGCGGTGAGCACCATAGAGCACTGTGTGCCAAAACAACCAGACACAGGAACAGTTTCTTCCCCTAGGCGATCACTCTGATGAACACCAAACAATCATACAGAGACAGTCTCCCTCCAACAGCAAATCACCTACCTCTATAACATAGTTGCCATGCTTTTCGTACGCTTTAATTGTTTTTTTAACTTACTGCAAATGCACAAATACTTCTTAATGTGTGTGCAGATATATACTTATTTATCATGCTCACCTCTACATACAAACTTATATAACTTTGTATATAAGTCCTGTCCATACCATCTGTATATATGCCCCTTGTTGTTCTTTTCATAATTTTCTCACCTATCATACCAGTACCCTATTCAAGTACACTGAGAGCATCATGTAACAGGGGTCGCATTCCTTGTATGTATTGTGTATGCATACTTGGCCGGATAAAGCTGATTCTGAATCGCTTATAATGTCTGTAATGTTTAAAACCCAGTTCTTTTTCTCTTGAACATTTAACCCCAACCTTAGCTGCCCCTGGAATGTGCATTCTATCTCTTTAATAATCTGGTATTATAAAATTTCGTAAGGCAGTACGGGCAAAATAGAAATGGCAAAAATTAAGTTTGACTTTCATATGTCCACCTGCATTTCCTGTGTATATTCTTGTCTCTGAAAGACGTCAAAAAGCAAGGCAACATCACTGTAATGATGTAGATGACTATTCATGCATATATAGGATGCTAAAAACTACAAAAGCAATATAGCGTTCTACTATGTTATTTTTTCACTAAATATTATGCAGTCATTCTGTATTTAAAGTCAATAATTTAAGTACCAAAGTCCATATGTTTACTGTTGCCAATAAATAAAACACGCACTGTGGCAACATTTGCATTTTAACTGGTCTTAATGTTCATGGATGTTGTAAAGTGAGCATGGTTCCTCCTGTTTTAGAGCAGCAAACATCTTCACAGAGATATCCACGTCAAATCTACTGCCCCGCATTAAACAACTTCTTTCTGCCTTCCATCCCAGACATGGCGTCCACATTCTTACGCCAGTCGGTCACTTCCTCTTTCTGTTGGGTGATAGCAGAGAAAATTTGAATCATTTCACTCTGATTAAAGTAGTGAGGTAATTTGTTGAAGATACACACTTGTTCACATCAAATAGTTTTAGGAATCATAAGTTTGCAGTGTGTACTCGGGACTCACACAGTTGTATGCACATCTAAGCGTACACCTGCAGCTCTTACCTTCTCCTCCTCTTTCTTTACAGTCTTCAGGTTGGCCTTGAAGTCCACAGACTCTTTGACCTTAGAGCCCAGCAGAGCTCCCAGCATGGCATCGGCAGACACCCTCACCCTCTTCAGGTTTGGTCTCTTCATCTTGCCTTTCAACTCAAAGATCTTTTGAGATAGGTCCCGTATCTGTTTTGAACACAATCACGAAACCCATTCAGAACCCTACTCTAAATTTTTATTTTTCATGAATATTGGGTGCATAATTTCGTGTGGAAAGTTTCTACAAGCACGTCTTACCTCGGTGTCATTTTTTGTCACTTTAGAAGCAATGTCATACCGCTCTTCGTCAACCACATCAATTTTCTGGTGTAGCTCCTTGCAAATATTCTGCGGAAGGAAACTTTCAATGTGTCAAACTTGTTGCGGTGCCAGTTATTGGACTACATGTAATCTTTTAGAGCGTTTTAGATGTGCAGTGATTTGTTATACTATAAATATGACTCTATTTAAGTTTTCAGTTTTTTTCCATGTAACATACTAAAGTTAGGACTGCAGGTAGTTTTCATTGAGATTAGTTTCTAACGGCTCCTTTTGAAATTCGCACGAGTGTAATTGTTCTTTTTGGCAAACTGAGACATTGCTCTTAGAAAATGACATTGCTGTAGAGGTATTAAAACGTAACTTTTCAGTGCTTTCAGTACCATTAGTTAAATTACATTCTCCTTGATTACATTTATATGGCAGCAGGATTCTCAGTGACAGACAATTTAAAACCTCTGTAAATAAACCAAAACACATAGCCAAATGTCATGTGAAGTACTTTAGGTGAGAAGAAGGGATTTGACTCAACTTAACCTTTTGTTATTTTACAATAACCAACTTTCTTAAGCCATAACCCAAATCTTCCTCTAATGGATGAATTATTTCTACAGTGATAAATGTACCTGTAGATCCTGTACAGACATGCCAGACAGATGGAGGGGTGGCACTTTCTCGCTAAGGGTCCTCTCTCGTTCATCTTGTCTGAATTGCTTTTCATTCTCCAGCATAGTCATGGCCTTCTTGAGCAGTTTGGTCTGGTGCAAATACAGAACGACACTTTTTTAAACCCGACATTCTATGGTTTACGGCACTTAAAGAATATAAATTCCAGTTTGCCGCATTATAATCCAAAAACTAACACACGGCTGCACATAAAGTACCTTCAAGAACAGTCTGCGAGATGCAGAGATCTTTGGCTTGGCTTTCTGGAAAGGAGGAGTGTGTAGGTCTTATTAAATTTTCTCTCGACCATGCATCCAGTTTTCCAAGTGTTAGTAAGATTTTTAAAACGTCTGTGTAGAGGTAGGCTAGTATAAACACAGCAACCCTTCAAATTTTCTGATGTTTAGCTATAGAAACTCAGAGAAGATATTTTTATTTCAAGATGTTAAACAAAGTATGTCTTGTAGATTTGGATTTCATGGACATAACATGAAGAGTCAACATATCAGCATTAGTCCCTTGATTGATACCATAGGTTCAGAAATCAACATTTAAAACAAATCAACTTACCGGAGGCCTTTTGGTTGGGAACGAGATCCATGATGCAACAAGATAGAGAAAAGGTTAATTTTTTTATTTATTTTTTTACATTTTTTTGAATCTCACAAACTAAATGTGATGTGTATTGTAATGAAGCTAAATGTGTACTTACGCTTCAGACATGATTGCGGTTCTGTGTACCCCCTTGTTAAATCAAGCAATATAAAGAAGGAAAAAGAAAAAATGTGTATTTTCACAGAAGAATACAAAGAAGTCGTAACCCATTTGCCTGTTTAACATTGTTGAAGATAATATAGCAGGGTGTACTAACGGTGTATGACATTGTCTAAAGGTCAAACCTCTAATAAAAGAAATATTCTCTAAAACAAAGACAACAATAGTTATAATCAGTCAAAGAAATATACATGTAATCTAAAGATGGCAGCGTTTATTAACGTAAAGCGCGTAAATCAAACACAGACTCCTTTGGGTTATTTATAACTTCAACTAAGACATCTGTGGGAGATCAGAAGCAAATCAGAGAAAAAAAAAAGCCTTGGCTCACATATGATGAGGTCCTGTTAAAATGACTATCATACACAATTTTAGTAAATTAAACTGTCATCAACATAAATGCTGATATAGATATAAAATCCAGCCTTTCCTTTTAAATTTAAACTGAAGAATGTGTAGTAGTGGAAACACAATTTTCAATCAAGGTATATTGTAATAAAATTCCTTTATTTATTCTGTCATCTCTACACGATCTGTAGATTCAAAATAAAATCCTTACCTTATACAGTAACTGACAAATACTCACAGGCGTCTTTTTCTGAGACGAGAAGGGAAGAAAGAGGGTAGATATATAGATTCTAGCGCTCATGTGAGTGGCTCACTAAAATAGACCCTCTGTCCTCACCATTCTTGCACTGCATCTCTCATATGCCCCATGTATGAGGTGTGAAAGTTCTTACTGGGACTGTCCACCTGTGATATTTTCTTAGGGCCTCTGTCTCCTTGCTAAGCAGGAGAGGGTAAAGTTTGAAGGAGCTTCAGTTTGTTAATAATGCTTCATTATGTGCTGAATTAAAACTGGTCCCACATGCAGTCCAAAGTGATAATGATGATGAGATGGGAGTTAATGAGAGATCTAAACCAAATATGAATATAACAATTACCATTTCATTTTTGGAAATAACTTTAATAGCCAATACATTTCATTTTTAATGGCTAGGAAATAACAGGGCTGTGTATCACAAGAGATAACACACTAGCAGTTGTTTATGACTAACAATATTTCTCCACAGTCAACACACTGTATTGTTGAGTCTCAGTACACTGTGATGATTTCAAAGAATGATGCTGCCATCAAAAGGCCACAGAGGGGAAGTGCTGTAAACAATCCGACTCATCAGGACACAACAGCAGTAGATTTCAACAATGTTCTTAAAATACCAAATGTTCAGTAGATAAGTTAAGATACACTTGAAGCCTCACATCTGTCTTCTTTATGAAAGATGAAGGATGCTTTGCCAAGATTGACTTGCAGTTCATGAATCAATATAATTTAGGTGAGAAAGTAAGTAATGGCAAGAACTGATTATAAGGTGAAGTTAAATACAAGTCATTTCTTTATTTGCCAGAGGCGTCAAACAGCTTCTTCCTGCCCTCCATACCAGACATGGACTCCACGTTCTTACGCCAGTCAGTGACCTCCTCTTTCTGTTAGAGAAATAACACATAGATAAAATAGTGTACTGGACAAAAATAACCGCTACCTGGAGCTTTATGAGGCCGTAAAGCAAACTCCAGCTTTACCTTTTCTTCCTCCTTCTTGACCGTTTTGAGGTTGGCCTTGAAGTCGATGGACTCTTTATGCTTGGAGCCCAGCAGGACGCTCAGCATGGCTTCAGCTGAGATCTTCACTCTCTTCAGGTTCGGCTTCTTGAACTTACTCTGAATCTCAATGATCTTCAGGTTCATGTTGTCAATCTGGCCAGGGGATCAAGAGAAAGATTTGACTGCCTTCGTTAGTCAGTTGGACATATGGAAGTATTTTAGCTTCACTACTATTTTTTAAAATGAACATAATATAGAGGGAGGCTCTGAGCTTTCTTAAATATGTCCCTCATCAGTTCACTTGTCATTTTCCATATGGGATTTATCAGTATCTCTACTTATAACTAATCTTAGAGAGAGAACTTAAAGTTCATATGGTGGTTTGGATTATGAAGTCAGTCAATAATATTACTATATAACAGTTTAAAAAACAAATCAAGGCCAATACAGTTAGGAAGGAGGTCTGTAATGCCAGGAGATAGAGACAGTTTGTATTTTTAACATTGTTGGAATCTCACATACTAAATCTGAGTTTTAGTTTAATGAAAGTTACTGTGTACTTATGCTTACACAGTTGAGCTTTGAAATAGAAGTCTAAAAGAAAACTAACTCAGGGTCAGTTTACTCAGATCATCATAACTATGGTTAAGGGCTCTGGAAAGGGCTGTTAAATGGACATTTAAGACTAAAACCTTGGAGTGTTAGTACTACAAAAGAAATATTTATCACAGATAGTAAGCATATTTTAGCTTAGTCCAATTACTGGAGCTTCTTAAATAAAACATGCAGAGGAAACAAGTTTAATTGCTACTTTCACCGATTAATCAGTGGTTAGGAAGTCATGTCTGTTTTATTGGCAGTGAACCTCATGATTGCGCAGCGCCCCATTTTTGATACATAGCCAATACTAATCCAGCCCAAATATGGAATATAAATATCACCGTCTGGGATTTTATCTGTGCAGTAATTGTTCGGCACCAAACAACTATGCAG
Source organism: Chelon labrosus (assembly GCF_963514085.1). Classification (NCBI taxonomy): domain Eukaryota; kingdom Metazoa; phylum Chordata; class Actinopteri; order Mugiliformes; family Mugilidae; genus Chelon; species Chelon labrosus. The sequence goes on from NC_140344.1 coordinate 11,197,503, forward strand.
TCAATAATTTAGTGCTGCTAAGCATCTTGGTTTAAGCCTGCTGAATGACTCATACAGAGAATGCGAATCAGAGCAGGTTGTTTGCTCACAGCCAACTTTCTAATTTGCTCCTAACGTTCTGTTGAAGTCAGAGAGTATATCTTTAAAGCAGCCATAACTGATGTTTTACAACAACAGTCTATCAAATAATAGTATGAAATGAATGCAGCTTTGCTCATAGTTACGGAGAATTATTTCCCGAATGTGAAGCTCCCCTCAGCTTCACAGAGCTTAGTGATGAGCTTCAGCTCATTGTTTAAATGACTGTTTCAAAGGGGCGTTGTCAGCTGATGCAGGCAAAATGCTCTCAGAGTCAGATGATTCTCTCAGAAACAGAGATAAAATTGAGACAAGATTGGACTTATTCTTTGATATTGTTTAAATTAAACTGTTCCCAGTAGGTCAGAGTGTGTGATTATTGACTAAAGTGAATGAATGAACTGTGCAAATGTGTATATGTAACTATGTATTTTTGTACCCGGGTCTCCCTTGCCAATTAGATCCTGATCTCATTTCAACTTTTTGGTTGAATGAATGAAAATGAAAACTTGAAATTAGAAAAACAGGCTCTCTGCTTGATGCTCTGATATCTTACTATGTGGTTTTAACCATCCTGCCACACGGGGGCAGTATTTATTCATATATTGTTTTCACTGTCTTTTGACCTTGTCTTTCCAGTAAAGACATTGGGTGCAGTAACAAACATTTTCATGTACATATTTTTTCTTGCTAATTATTCTTGAGCAGCTCACCTCCTTTTCATTTTTGGAAACTTTGAGGCCAATATCATATCGCTCATCGTCCACAACATCAATCTTCTGGTGCAGGTCTCTGCATAGGTCCTGCAAATAGGACACCCTCTAGTGGTACTGGAATAATGCATTGATTCAAACAGAAAGAGCTGCGAGAGAGAAAAAAAAAATATTCGAAATAAAATACCTGCAGCTCTTGCAAAGACAAACCAGACATATTTAGAGGAGGAACTCTTTCTGCCAGAGCAGCTTCTCTTTCCTTTATCTTCTGCTCAGTTTCCTCCTGCAGCATCTGAGCTGCGACTGCCAACAGTCTAATCTAGAGGGAAAAAAAGGGCCGCATAGGTGACAGAGTTTGTGATTCAAATATATGATAAAGCTTCACCATGAGAATGGCAATATATATATAGCAATTACATGAAAGGTATAAGTAGTATACTTTACACACATCAACTTACAAACCTATGAATGAAAAAACTTACTTTCAACCCCAGCCTTCGAGAGGAGGAGATCTTTGATTTTTTCTATAAAGTAACACATTCAGTATTCTCTGTTTATACCATATATTGGTACATATGCAATGATTATTGATTGTGGCATAAACAGATGAATACAAGGTTTGAAAGAAAACAGTTGTTAAACATGTTGTATGATAAATACTCACAGGTCTATGGGAGCATTAAAAAAAAGGAGAAAATAAATTTTTACTAATTGAATCGCAACACGTAGCGTTAAAGTATATTTTCTGATGCTTGTTTTGTAATGAACACATAAAATGAAACCAAAAGTGATATTACTTACCCGTCAGCCATGATTGTCTTAAATTCCCACGCTAGAATCCAAAAGAAAGATCCTTTAATGGTCGAGCATTTGATGCAACATGAACACAGATATAGAAAATTCTCTGCTCCTTTAACACCTGTTCACTTGAGCTGCATGCTGACGACTGATAGTCTTTCTACTTCACGGGCCAAAGTATTTTACCCACTCCAAACATTCAGTTGTCCATTAAAGCTGGTTGCACAAAGGTTTATTTTTCGCTTGACTAAATGTTTTAAAGGTTAAAAGTCAGTGGTTCTGTCATAATTAACATTTTGCTTTCATTACATTATGTTGTACTTTGCTTATTTCTGTCATCCGTTCTAATCTATATATAATCAAATAATAATATAGATATATAGATATAGATATGGACTTATTTTCTTTTCTCTCAAAGGTGTGGAAGGTTAAAAATAAATTACAAGTTCAAATGCATATTAAGACAAAATTCAACTAAATGCACACATTCATACATGGTAAATTCTTCTTAAATACTATGAACACAAATTACTTTCAAAACATTTTGCACGTGCCACGTGTTTCAAAGAGCTGAGGAAGTGCATGTGTCAAAATAACTGACGAGAGTTTCTGCATAGGTGACGAAAAAAGGTGAATGACCAGATAATCTGCAGGCATGTGAGATGGCAATCTTCAACTTGCTGCTAATGTTAAACAATGACAATATCCCAGTAAAGCAAACAAAGGAAAGACAAGGCACTACTCTGAATCTGAGATATTAGTAGTTAACTGTTAAGAGTTGTTTTACTAAACATACTATTAACAGAATTAAGCATCAGAGTAATCAAATGCAAACCAAATATTTATCAGAATATCAGCAAATCTGTACCTTGTGTTCCTTGAGACACACCTCAAACCTGTGTGTGTGAGGAGAGGCACCGTCGGCTTTCTGAAAGACGATAGAGAAAAATCAATCAGATTTATGGTGTCCGTGCTAAATGTGAATGCCTCACTAAAATAGTCTGTGCCACCGCTTCTGTCCACTCTTCACCAGTGGTGACATTTACAATTGCACATAGCATCGCCACAATATTCAGAGCGGAGAAGAGGTAATAAAACTTCATTTATAGGTTTGGTGATTTGGGTGTCTTACAAGGTTTCTGTAACACCTGTTAGTGGAAGTAACAGTGAGACATTAAAGAGGTGGCTGAACTCCCGCTGGGTCATTGTCACGGTTCACATTTGACCACGGCCTGCTCGCCAACGTTTGGCTCAAGATGCTAAGGAGACCAACAAACAGCACAAGCCATGTGCAAGATGTCTCATCTATATATATACTTATATCTGTCGACATCTAATAAAGTCACCAACTGCTGGAGATTTTTAGTTCTTATTCCCATACCTGTGTTTGTAGTTTCCATGACTGTAAGTCACCTCATTGCAAATAAAAAGTAGTATAATTCATTGCACATCCTCTTAACTATATATACTTCGCTATTCCTCTACATGTGTGTGATGACAGATTATTGTTGGCAGATAACACATTACAGGGCTACTTTGGAGATAAGAACAAAACCAAAGGTTAGTCTGGTTTTATTTGGGAGAGTGGAGGAACAAGGACAGGTGTGCATCAGGACAAGTAGTCAAATGCTCACTCAAAAGACGCATGAACTCAAATAAGGACAGGTAGGTAGAAAACAATGAACAAGAATAGAATAGTGAAGAAAAAAACTTCACAGGTCAAATACTATTTTTAGTATTAGTAGTACTAGGAGTATCACAGATATTTTGTGCTACTCTAAAGTTGGGAAAGTCATAAGATGCAGAGATATCCAGACTTTTACTCTAGTATAAAATGAGGCTTACTGCCCATGGTGTCTCCCATGATGACCTTCCTTAGAGAGGGTCCACGTTCCCACATTCACTTCCATTGCAGGACATTATGTGTCCTAGACGCAGCAAGGTGGAAACTATGGGTCTAGAATTTTGGCTGATAGATAGGACACGTCAAAGTTATACTTAAGCAGCGGTCCGGGTTTGCACATGTCACAGACAAGTATTTAACACCCTATTAACTGTTACTACAATCTTTCCCTGCATTAACATATTTGCCATAATCACAAGATTTTCCCTATGTATGCTGTAGCTATAGCTTAGTTGTCTCACAAGATAAGATCACATTATTCTTGTAGTACCAAAGCTGCACAAAATATCAAAATGGTTTAAATGAATTTGAGCTAATATCTGACCTTAGCAGCAGTGATCATGTTGACTGACACTCTGACTGCTCCCTTGTTGCCTTAAAGGAAAAGTTTTTGGAGCCCAGTTTCCAGGCTGGGTGTCATGTTACGTGTGCTTTGATTTGAAAAGATGATTTGAAAAATTCGTTCTCAGCTGTTGTTGCTGACATGTGCTGGAACCTTTTCTACCATCTGGTTTATTTTTGTGCTCCCAGGCTAATGTCAAGAAGTGACTCGGATCATAAAGTAAAATATGTAAAAGGAAAAAAAGCAGTGAGAGTGTCAGTCAGAAGTTTTTATTAACATGGTGTTTTTCAGACATTGTGCCAACAACATAAAACACAGTGCAACTTTTCTATATGCAAAATATACAATTACATTCCTTTGAGCTTTGAATATGTTTGCATATTGTATTTGTAAGTCCATACCCACACTCTCACATTCTCAGACATATACACATTGTGCTTGCTGATTGTGTGCAGTGGCATTACCTTTTTTCCTCTTTACTCTCCTCCCCTCTAAAACAGCATTCATACTTAAAGTGTCCGTAAATATGAATCTACTGCCCGGAATTAAACAGCTTCTTCCTGCCCTCCATACCAGACATGGACTCCACGTTCTTACGCCAGTCAGTGACCTCTTCTTTCTGTTAGAGAAATAACACGTCATAGATAGAATAGTGAACTCGACCAAAATAACCGCTACCTGGAGCTTTATGAGGCCGTAAAGCAAACTCCAGCTTTACCTTTTCTTCCTCCTTCTTGACCGTTTTGAGGTTGGCCTTGAAGTCGATGGACTCTTTATGCTTGGAGCCCAGCAGGACGCTCAGCATGGCTTCAGCTGAGATCTTCACTCTCTTCAGGTTCGGCTTCTTGAACTTACTCTGAATCTCAATGATCTTCAGGTTCATGTTGTCAATCTGGCCAGGGGATCAAGAGAAAGATTTGACTGCCTTCGTTAGTCAGTTGGACATATGAAAGTATTTTAGCTTCACTACTATTTTTTAACATGAACATAATATAGAGGGAGGCTCTGAGCTTTCTTAAATATGTCCCTCATCAGTTCACTTGTCATTTTCCATATATTGTGTTTCATAATGTTTTATCGGTATCTCTACTTATAACTAATCTTAGAGTGAGAGCTAAAAGTTCATACGGTTGTTTGGATTATGAAGTCAGTCAATAATATTGATATATAATAATTTAAAAACCAAATCAAGGCCAATACAGTTAGGAATGAGGTCTGTAATGCCAGGAGATAGAGACAATTTATGTTTTTAACATTGTTGGAATCTCACATACTAAATCTGAGTTTTAGTTTAATGAAAGTTGCTGTGTACTTATGCTTACACAGTTGAGCTTTGAAATAGCAGTCTATATGAAACTTTAACTCGGTCAGTTTACTCAGATCATCATAAATATGGTTAGGGGCTCTGGAAAGGGCTGACATTTAAGACTAAAACCTTGGAATATTAGTACTACAAAACAAATATTTATCACAAATAATAAGCATATTTTAGTTTAGTTTAATTACTGGAGCTTCTTAAATAAAATATGCATAGGAAACAAGTTTTATTGCTATTTTCACCATGTCTTTCAGTCATGTCTGTTTTATTGGCAGTGAACCTCATGATTGCGCAGCGCCCCATTTTTGATACATAGCCAATACTAATCCAGCCCTAATATGGAATATAAATATCACCGGCTGAGATTTTGTTTTTCATTTTATCTGTGCAGTATTTGTTCGGCACCAAACAACTATGCAGTCAATAATTTAGTGCTGCTTAGCATCTTGGTTTAAGCCTGTTGAATGACTCATACAGAGAATGCGAATCAGAGCAGGTTGTTTGCTCACAGCCAACTTTCTAATTTGCTCGCTTTCTAATTTGTTCAGCTGATTGCTGTAAAACAGGAGGCCCTCTTTGGTTATATGACAAAGTCAGAGAGTATATCTTTAAAGCAGCCATAACTGATGTTTAACAACAACAGTCTATCAAATAATAGTATGAAATGAATCCAGCCTTGCTCATAGTTACAGAGAATTATTTCCCGAATATGCAGCTCCCCTCAGCTTCACAGAGCTTAGTGATGAGCTTCAGCTCATTGTTTAAATGACTGTTTCAAAGGGGTGTTGTCAGCTGATGCAGGCAAAATGCTCTCAGAGTCAGATGTTTCCCTCAGAAACAGAGATAAAATTGAGACAAGGCTGGACTTATTGTTTGATATTGTTTAAATTAAACTGTTCCCAATAGGTCAGTGTGCGTGATTATTGACTAAAGTGAATGAATGAACTGTGCAAATGTGTATATGTAACTATGTATTTTTGTACCCTGGTCTCTCTTGCCAATGAGATCCTGATCTTATTTCAACTTTTTGGTTGAATAAATGAAAATGAAAACTTGAAATTAGAAAAACAGGCTCTCTGCTTGATGCTCTGATATCTGTACCATGTGGTTTTAACCATCCTGCCACACAGGGACAGTATTTATTCATATATTGTTTTCATTGTCTTTTGACCTTGTCTTTCCAGTAAAGACAGCAACAAACATTTTCATGTACATATTTTTTCTTGCTAGTTATTCTTGAGCAGCTCACCTCCTTTTCATTTTTGGAAACTTTGAGGCCAATATCATATCGCTCATCGTCCACAACATCAATCTTCTGGTGCAGGTCTCTGCATAGGTCCTGCAAATAACACACCCTCTAGTGGTACTGGAATAATGCATTGATTCAAACAGAAAGAGCTGTGAGAGATAATGATTTCAATATATATATATATATATATATATATAATATATATATTATGGCAGGGGTATCGGGAGGATTTTGGCCCGTACACGCATTCGCCAGTGTGTTTATCATGTCCTCATTGTTTAATATTGCCGCAACGAGATTGCGAGCGGCCTGACTCATTGTCACTCTGTCATTTTTTGCTGCAGCATCCACACGCTAAACAAGATGGCCGCAGGCACTGCCGTGAAGTTTGACGTCAGTCAAGTTTCATTTAATATATTCAAAGTTTCACTCCATATATTCAAAGGTTCATTCCATATATTCAAGTTTCATTCAATATATTCAAAGGTTCATTCCATATATTCAAGTTTCATTCAATATATTCAAAGGTTCATTCCATATATTCAAGTTTCATTCCATATATTCAAAGGTTCATTCAATATATTCAAAGGTTCATTCCATATATTCAAGTTTCATTCCATATATTCAAAGGTTCATTCCATATATTCAAGTTTCATTCAATATATTCAAAGGTTCATTCAATATATTAAAAGGTTCATTCCATATATTCAAGTTTCATTCAATATATTCAAAGGTTCATTCCATATATTCAAGTTTCATCCAATATATTCAAAGGTTCATTCAATATATTCAAGTTTCATTCCATATATTCAAGTTTCATTCAATATATTCAAAGGTTCATTCAATATATTCAAAGGTTCATTCCATATATTCAAGTTTCATTCAATATATTCAAAGGTTCATTCCATATATTCAAGTTTCATTCCATATATTCAAAGTTTCATTTCATATATCCAAAGTTTCATTCAATATATTCAAGTTTCATTTCATATATTCAAGTTTCATTCAATATATTCAAAGTTTCATTCAATATATTCAAGTTTCATTCAATATATTCAAAGATTAATTTCCTGAACGGCATGCCATAATATATATATACACTCCTGATCAAAATTATAAGACCAGTTGAAAAATTGCAAGAATTTACATTTTGCACTGTTGGATCTTAAGAAGGTTCTAAGTAGTGCTTCAAAATGCAAAAAGGAAGAAATGGGAGTGAGACAAGAAAAAATTTTGAGTAAGCAATTTATTGCAAACAACCATTAAACTGAAATAGGCTGTTCATCAGCTGATCAAAAAGCCCCTAAAATAGAAATAAAATTTTCAAAAAAGGACTCAGTAATGAGTAGCTGCGCCATTCGTGTTAATCACCTCACAAATTCGTTTTCGGCATGCTTGATGCTAGTGTTTCCAGGAGGCTAGTGGGAATTTTGCTCCAAGTGGTGAAGATGGCTTCACGGAGGGCATCCACTGTCTGGGACTGGTGTCCATTTTTGTAAACTTCCCTTGCCATCCAACCCCAAATGTTCTCATTTGGATTTAGATCAGGGGAACACGCAGGATGGTTCAAAAGAGTGATGTTATTTCTCTGGAAAAGGTCCTTTGTCAGGCGGGCATTGTGAACTGCAGCGTTGTCCTGTTGAAAAACCCAGTCATACCACACAGACGATGGCCTTCAGTCATGAGGGATGCCCCCTGCAACATCTCCACATAGCCAGCTGCCGTTTGACGCCTCTGCACAACCTGAAGCTCCATTGTTCCATTGAAGGAAAAAGCCCCCCCAGATCATGATGGCGCCCCCTCCACTGTGCCGTGTAGAAAACATCTCAGGTGGGATCTCCTTGTCATGCCAGTAACGTTGGAAGCCATCAGGACCGTCAAGGTTGAATTTTTTCTCATCAGAGAATAAAACTTTCTTCCACCTTTCAATGTCTCATGTTTGGTGCTCTCGTGCAAACTCCAAACGGGCAATATTGTGCCGTTGAAGGAGACGAGGTCTTTGAAGACGTTTTTTGTTCTTAAAACCCTTCTCTCAGAGATGCCGTCTAATGGTTATGGGACTGCAGTTGGCACCAGTGACAAGCTTAATCTGGGTCGAGGATTGTCCCGTGTCTTGACGGACAGCCAATTGGATCCTCCGGCTCAGGGCCAGTGAAATTTTTTTGGGTCTACCACTTGACTTTTTTTTCCCATAACCCTCAATATCTTTTAAGAAGTTAAAAATGACTGTCTTACTGCGTCCAACCTCAGCAGCAATGGCACGCTGCGAGAGGCCTTGCTGATGCAGCTCAACAATCCGACCGCGTTCAAAGAGAGAAAGCTTTTTTGTCTTTGCCATCAGGAGATCATGACAGTGTGGGTACCTGACAGAAAATGACACTGAATCCACATTTTTGTGAAGATTTGGGCTTTTAAAGGCTGTGGTCTTAAACTTTTGATCAGCTGATGAACAGCCTATTTCAGTTTAATGGTTGTTTGCAATAAATTGCTTACTCAAATTTTTTTCTTGTCTCACTCCCATTTCTTCTTTTTGCATTTTGAAGCACTACTTAGAACCTTCTTAATTTTTCAACTGGTCTTAAAATTTTGATCAGGAGTGTACATATATATATATATATATATATATATATATATATATATATATATATATATATATATATGTATATTAGGGATGGCTCCATACAACTTTTTCATGTCCGATACCGATACTGCAATTTGGAGTATCTGCCGATACCGATATCAATCCGATACCTTCTTTTCTCCTTTGTTAAGTTATGATACATATAGTTTGTATAGATGATAAACACCATGGTCAAACTGTGCAACAAATATTCTGCTCCCCGAAGGGAAGAAATAAAATAGCCCACGATGTGCCTGAAGCCATAAGCTCTTTATTTAAACTTCAAATCAGTGCAAACTGCAAATTTGAATGTTTCTTCTTTCACATGTAACCTCTGGGGTCGAACTGTATGTAAAACACCCATATCAAACTAGATATAGAATTGACTCAGTTCCAATGTTCCATTGAAGACTATAGGACAGGGGTGCCCACACTTCTTTGGCTTGCGAGCTGCTTTTACAATGACCAAGTCAAAGTGATCTACCTATCCTAAGTCATATTAATTGTTGCTACAGTGTTAAAAGCTCTATCCATCTTTGTTTCTATTTTTATCAAGAAAAATTGGTGCACTGCACCTTTAGAAAAATAGCGCTGTCTCTTTAAGAAAGACGGTAGTCTTGAGTTGTTGTGGTTGAAGTTGTGCGTGGCTGTGGATGTGTGCCGCTGAACTGAGGGCATGTTGCAAATATAAAGTAAAATAAAGATGAACGTTTGTCTTTCTGTTTGTTTTGGAGGTGCAACAGTTAATTGTTAAGCCAGACTAACATCTAAAATATTTTATTTTTTCCAATGGCACGCGATCTACCCGCACCGGTCGATCGCGATCACGTAATGGGCAACCCTGCTAAGTGACCGCTAACTTTAAATAACTGTCACAAACACTTGCGTCCAGTGCTGCTGCCACCCCTTGAGACACTCGCGTTGCACAAGTTGCATTCGGCTGTTTTACATTTCTCTTCCTTGCATGTAAAGTAACTCCACACAGCTGACATGATAAGAGCGCTACCCTAATTCACTGTCACGAGGTTCTGTTTACACACGCTTGCAGCAGCTGCTCTCTGTTTACGGCATGTCTCGCAAAGTTAAGTTGAGCATTTGGGTATCGGATCGGACGGGCTATAGTTATTTTTTTCGATATTCGATCCTGAAATTTTGACCAATATCGGGCCGATACCGATCCTAAGTATCGGATCGAGCCATCCCTAAATATATATATTTGAAATAAAATACCTGCAGCTCTTGCAAAGACAAACCAGACATATTTAGAGGAGGAACTCTTTCTGCCAGAACAGCTTCTCTTTCCTTTATCTTCTGCTCAGTTTCCTCCTGCAGCATCTGAGCTGCGACTGCCAACAGTCTAATCTAGAGGGAAAAAAAGGGCCGCATAGATGCCAGAGTTTGTGATTCAAATATGTGATAAAGCTTCACCATAAGAATGACAATATATATAGCAATTACGTACATCAACTTACAAACTTATGAATGAAAAAACTTACTTTCAACCCCAGCCTTCGAGAGGAGGAGATCTTTGATTTTTTCTATAAATTAACACACAAGTAACACATTTAATATTCTCTGTTTATACCATATATTGTGTGACACGGTACATATGCAATGATTATTGATTGTGGCATAAACAGATTAATACAAGGTTTGAAACAAAACAGTTGTTAAACATGTTGTATGATAAATACTCACAGGTCTGTAGGAGCATTAAAAAAGGAGAAAATAAATTTTTACTAACTGAATCTCAACACGTAGCGTTAAAGTATATTTTCTGATGCTTGTTTTGTAATGAACACAAACAATTAAACCAAAAGTGATATTACTTACCCGTCAGCCATGATTGTCTTAAATTCCCACACTAGAATCCAAAAGAAAGATCCTTTAATGGTCGAGCATTTGATGCAACATGAACACAGATATAGAAAATTCTCTGCTCCTTTAACACCTGTTCACTTGAGCTGCATGCTGACGACTGATAGTCTTTCTACTTCACGGGCCAAAGTATTTTACCCACTCCAAACATTCAGTTGTCCATTAAAGCTGGTTGCACAAAGGTTTATTTTTCGCTTGACTAAATGTCTAAAGGTTAAAAGTTAGTGGTTCTGTCATAATTAACATTTTGCTTTCATTACATTATGTTGTACTTTGCTTAGGTTATTTCTGTCATCCGTTCTAATCTATATATAATCTAATAATAATATAGATATATAGATATAGATATGGACTTATTTTCTTTTCTCTCAATGGTGTGGAAGATTAAAAATAAATTACAAGTTCAAATGCATATTAAGACAAAATTCAACTAAATGCACACATTCATACATGGTAAATTCTTCTTAAATACTATGAACACAAATTACTTTCAAAACATTTTGCATGTGTCACGTGTTTCAAAGAGCTGAGGAAGTGCATGTGTCAAAATAACTGACGAGAGTTTCTGGATAGGTGACGAAAAAAGGTGAATGACCAGATAATCTGCAGGCATGTGAGATGGCAATCTTCAACTTGCTGCTAATGTTAAACAATGACAATATCCCAGTACAGCAAACAAAGGAAAGACAAGGCACTACTCTGAATCTGAGATATTAGTAGTTAACTGTTAAGAGTTGTTTTACTAAACATACTATTAACAGAATTAAGCATCAGAGTAATCAAATGCAAACCAAATATTTATCAGAATATCAGCAAATCTGTACCTTGTGTTCCTTGAGACGCACCTCAATCCTGTGTGTGTGTGATGAGAGGCACCGTCGGCTTTCTGAAAGACGATAGAGAAAAATCAATCAGATTTATGGTGTCCGTGCTAAATGTGAATGCCTCACTAAAATAGTCTGTGCCACCGCTTCTGTCCACTCTTCACCAGTGGTGACATTTACAATTGCACATAGCATCGCCACAATATTCAGAGCGGAGAAGAGGTAATAAAACTTCATTTATAGGTTTGGTGATTTGGGTGTCTTACAAGGTTTCTGTAACACCTGTTAGTGGAAGTAACAGTGAGACATTAAAGAGGTGGCTGAACTCCTGCTGGGTCATTGTCACGGTTCACATTTGACCACGGCCTGCTCGCCAACGTTTGGCTCAAGATGCTAAGGAGACCAACAAACAGCACAAACCATGTGCAAGATGTCTCATCTATATATATACTTATATCTGTCGACATCTAATAAAGTCACCAACTGCTGGAGATTTTTAGTTCTTATTCCCATACTTGTGTTTGTAGTTTCCATGACTGTAAGTCACCCCATTGCAAATAAAAAGTAGTATAATTCATTGCACATCCTCTTAACTATATATACTTCGCTATTCCTCTACATGTGTGTGATGACAGATTATTGTTGGCAGATAACACATTACAGGGCCACCTTGGAGATAAGAACAAAACCAAAGGTTAGTCTGGTTTTATTTAGGAGAGTGGAGGAACAAGGACAGGTGTGCATCAGGACAACCAGACTTCAGACTGTGACTGGTAGTCAAATGCTCACTCAAAAGACCCATGAACTCAAATAAGGATAGGTAGGTAGAAAACAATGAACAAGAATAGAATAGTGAAGAAAAAAGCTTCACAGGTAAAATACTATTTTTAGTATTCGTAGTACTAGGAGTATCACATATTTTGTCCTACTCTAAAGTTGGGGAAGTCATAAGATGCAGAGATATCCAGACTTTTACTCTAGTATAAAATGAGGCTTACTGCCCATGGTGTCTCCCATGATGACCTTCCTTAGAGAGGGTCCACGTTCCCACATTCACTTCCATTGCAGGACATTATGTGTCCTAGACGCAGCAAGGTGGAAACTATGGGTCTAGAATTTTGGCTGATAGATAGGACACGTCAAAGTTATACTTAAGCAGCAGTCCGAGTTTGCACATGTCACAGACAACTATTTAACACCCTATTAACTGTTTCTACAATCTTTCCCTGCATTAACATATTTGCCATAATCACAAGATTTTCCTTATGTATGCTGTAGCTATAGCTTAGTTGTCTCACAAGATAATCACATTATTCTTGTAGTACCAAAGCTGCACAAAATATCAAAATGGTTTAAATGAATTTGAGCTAATATCTGACCTTAGCAGCAGTGATCATGTTGACTGACACTCTGACTGCTCCCTTGTTGCCTTAAAGGAAAAGTTTTTGGAGCCCAGTTTCCAAGCTGGGCGTCATGTTACGTGTGCTTTGATTTGAAAAGATGATTTGAAAAATTCGTTCTCAGCTGTTGTTGCTGACATGTGCTGGAACCTTTTCTACCATCCGGTTTATTTTTGTGCTCCCGGGCTAATGTCAAGAAGTGACTCGGCTCATAAGGTAAAATATGTAAAAGGAAAAAAAGCAGTGAGAGTGTCAGTCAGAAGTTTTTATTAACATGGTGTTTTTCAGACATTGTGCCAACGACATAAAACACAGTGCAACTTTTATATATGCAAAATATACAATTACATTCCTTCGAGCTTTGAATATGTTTGCATATTGTATTTGTAAGTCCATACCCACACTCTCACACGCTCAGACATACACACATTGTGCTTGCTAATTGTGTGCAGTGGCATTACCTTTTTTCCTCTTTACTCTCCTCCCCTCTAAAACAGCATTCATACTTAAAGTGTCCGGAAATATGAATCTACTGCCCGGCATTAAACAGCTTCTTCCTGCCCTCCATACCAGACATGGCCTCCACATTCTTACGCCAGTCAGTCACTTCCTCTTTCTGTTCATAGGGTAGAAAAATACTCATTAATTTCAGAATAACCCCAACATTTCACCTACATACAGTACTGTAGCATCTGTCTAACTATCTGATTGAACACTTACCTTCTCCTCCTCTTTCTTCACAGTCTTCAGGTTGGCCTTGAAGTCCACGGACTCTTTGACCTTAGCACCAAGCAGAGCTCCAAGCATGGCGTCGGCCGAAATCTTCACCCTTTTAAGAGCAGGTCGCTTCATCTTCCCCTTCAGCTCAAAGATCTTTGAGGACAGATTTTCAATCTGCAGGACAAAATAAAAAAATGTATGATTAGGTTTAGACTGGCCACCAGTTTAAAATTATCCAATTCAATCTCTTAAAAACTGCTGTTGTTACAAATAATGAAAACCACCAGTAAGAACAGCTTGTGTTTTAATCAGCACATTCATATAACTAACACAAAAGGAAATCCACATGCAAATCAAAGAATATGAACGACTACGCACCTCCTTGTCATTTTTGATCACTTTTGCTTCAATGTCATAGCGCTCTTCATCTACCACATCAATCTTATGGTGCAGCTCTTTGCACAGAGCCTGTAGAAACAAGGAGAATGATACCAGCTTTACTGAGAAAGGGTATGAGAACCTTGTGGTCGAGGCACTTATCCTCAAATGCACCTGCTGTGCATCAATACAGTGTATGCAGGGCATCTACTGTATATGCGTACATAAAAGAGGTGCATACATGTGGAACATTTCATGCAGTGACCTGCACATACCTGGAGGTCCTGCAGGGACAAACCAGACAGCTGAAGTGGAGGGACTCTCTCCTTCAGAGTAGTTTCTCTCTCTAGCCTCTTTTCCTCTTTCTCTTTCTCCAGCATCCCAGCTGCTATTTTCAGCAGCTTGGTCTAAATGATATAAAAAGAAATGATGAAATTTCTTACTCTTATTGCAATTGCAGTTTTATCAGTTGTCATAAAGCCAAAGAAGACAGTACCTTAAGAGCCAGTCTGCGAGACGCAGATATCTTTGATTTTTTCTGCAAATAAATAGTATACAAAAATGAGTTGGAGTACAAACATTTTTAAAAAAGTGCTTTTTAGGTGAGCTATTGTAAATTAAATATATGAGTAGCTTACCGGTCTGTGGTGGTTAATTTGACATGGAAAAGGAGAATAAATAAAAATAAAATTAGTGTTGACATATTAAATATGTGAAGAATTAAAAAAAAATATTTACTTACGCCTCCGACATAGTTGTTTTTGGTCTGTAAAAAAAATGTAATTCTTTACTCTTAAATAAGAAAAGTGCATTATTTAGAACTGGTAGAAGCAGTACAATTATTTCAAGATGTAGTATAAACACTCTTCACTTCAAGCATACTTATCTTCTACAGCCCATAGTGTTTATTCACTTCTTGTTGACAGAGCCAAGTTAGAGTCATGCAGACCTTGGAACGGTAACATACCGACAATAAGCCTTTTAAATTAGCAGCACTGTCTGCTTGAGTGCTGCAGATACTTTGGATCATGTTCCTTTTTTGATCCTAATTGGAGTCAATCCATTTTTAAGACGGCCAAATCAAATCCCAAATCATCATTGTTATAGTTATTGCAACATAAGATAAAGCTATATGATAAAACACAGCATTCGTTCAAATAATTGAGAATGTATGTGCAGTAGTTACTAGTCAGGATAGTGACAGGCTGAAGGGCACTTTAATTTGAATTAGTTTAAACATGAATATTAACTCTAATCAATAAATAGTTGTAGTATTTGATCTAGATTCTAGCTTCTCTGAAATATAAAATAATAATTATTTTTTATAATTATTTATCCACCTTAAATAATGTTTTCTCTTTTCCTTTGGCTGTGCATGTGTCAGAACCTAATAAGGCACTTATTTATTTTTTCACATCAATGCAGTCAGTGAAGACTGTCCATGAAAGATCCTTAAACCAACACATACCTTTTATCTCTGCAGAAAACCCAGCTGATGTGATCAGTCCCTGTCTTTAAATGACAAGAAGAAAACTCAAGTCACATTTATGGCTCCTTTTTGCCTTCTGTGAGTGGCCAACTAAAATAGCCTCCTCTGTCCTGACAGCCAGTGTATTGTATATCACTATACTACATGTTGTCCCCAAGCACCAGCTTTAACAGAATACTAAACAATGTGAGTTATTATTACTGATTTTCTTTCTATAGGGTTATTGAAATAACATTAAAGTTATATATTAAATATGGAAACATGTTTTAAAATGAAACAGTTCAAAAATATGGTCATAGTTGTTTAATCAGCATCATATGTATTACAGACAGTAGGACAGTGCCATCATCTGTGTAATACAGATACTGCAAATGCACAAAGCTAATCAGCACTTTCTTTAGGCCAAGTTCAACAAGTAAAGAGTACGGTATTTTATACAGTGCAGTTGTATTTTTTACATACAAGTTTAGGTTATGTCATGATCAAAAGTATCTTTAAAGAGTTTCATCTGAGTTTAATTCCCACCTGAAATGGAAACCTTCTTGAATTTTGACAATAATTTTGTGACATGTTAAACAAAGGGATTCAATTAAAAAAAAACACCTAACAACAGCCTTAAACCTTGTTTAACATGAACATCTGCTTATTGTCCAGCATTAAACAGCTTCTTCCTGCCCTCCATGCCAGACATAGCCTCCACGTTCTTACGCCAGTCTGTCACTTCTTCCCTCTGTAATAAAAAGATGAAGCACATTGTACTGTTTAACTCTAGCTACTAGTAATATATATTCATATTTGTGGACATTTGACAATTTTACCTTTTCCTCATCTTTCTTCACTGTCTTGAGGTTGGCCTTGAAATCAGCCTTCATGAGTTTGGTGGTCTCGGTGTATGCCCCCAGCATGTCATCTGCTGTCTTCTTCACCCTCTTCAAATGAGGCCTCTTCACACCCTTCAGCTCAGTGATCTTCAGATTCAAAGTCTCGATCTGTGCCACAAGCATCACATGTTCATCACATCGCAAGATCCTGATAGGTCAGTAAATGTATCAGGTTTCATTTTTTTTCTTTATGTACCTCTTTCTGATTTTTGGCCACTTTGACCTCCATATCATAACGCACTTCGTCGACAACATCAATCTTGCGATGTAATTCTTTGCAAAGGTCCTGTAACGTCAAGAAAGGACGTGGTCAAAAATTATTTCAAATGATAGTTAATGAATCAGCGTGGTTTGGTTTGGTGGTACCTGGAGCTCCTGGACTGACAGACCCGATAACTTCAGTGGGGGAAAGCATTCGCTCACAACTCTTTCCTTCTCATGTTTTTTTGCTTCAGTCTCAGCCACCAGCATAGAAGCTGCTTTCTTCAGTAGTTTGGACTGAAAAGTAGTAAGGCCTTAATGAAGCAACAATAAATACTGAACCACAGGATTGTTTTGCACTACATACGGATCATATATGAGCTTTAGACCTACCTTCAGATGCAGTCGGCGTGTAGCTGAATATTTTGGTTTTCTCTGTGACAAAAAAAAACAAAAAAACAAAGCACATTTTTACATAAAATGCGTCAATGTAGATAATAAATAAGTCATGAAATGTAAATATGAGAATATGTAATGGAGAATGCTTTGACTCACGGGTCTTCACCGTCATATAACATGAAAAGCAGACCAAGAAAACAATATCTTTTATTAATTACAATGTTCAATGTGACAGAGTGGAAAAGGCTTCCAAAACAAGTTGGTGATCATACACATAAAAAGGATGGACGCAGTCAAATGTACACAAACAAAATTATCTGGATTCAGTGGTTCCTCCTTTTTGGCTGTTTGATGTTTTTAAATATTTGAAATGCTTTAAGAGGCTAAGTACTCACCCCTCAGACATGACTGCAGCTTGTTGTACCTTTGAAATAGAGGACATTTTTTTTTATTCAAGTTTGTCACATGAACACATCCTGCATCGCACAGAATATCAAGCTTACTATAAATTAGTATTCAAATGAAATTTGCTGTGTAAAATGTGAGGATTTGATACTTTTTTTTTCATATCTGAGTGTAAACTTAATGTTGTGGGATTTGGACGGTTTAAATCTTGGGCTTTGGGAAGTTGCAACAGGCACTTCTATTAATAGATTTACTGAGAAAATAGCCCGTCATTCTCTGCAGGTGATATGATTGATGAATCCAGTCAGTTCCTTGTAAATAGATTTATTTAGTGTGATTGTCCTTGGGGACTTTCAGACACATTTCAGTTTTCTTCCAGGTAATTTGTCTGTTGTTAAAAGGGACTGACATGGAGCCTGGTGCACTGCTATATTTGGCCACATTGCCCCCATGCTTTGCTGTGTCCCATCAGCTGCTGTGGCCTTGATAATGCATGAGAGAGCCAAGGCACACAAAGGTTTGGCAGCCAAGAAAGGAACAAAAACCTTTGGAGACTCTGAGTGTAATAAAAAAAACACACAAATCTAAATCCAGATCCTTTAGGACCCATATTGTTGCTCATTTTCTTTCCTAAAGTTGGTAATTGAATTTATCTGTCATCCACACATAAAGTTAACTGGCTGAAATGAAAGTGAACAGGACTTCATGATGAGTAGATTTGCTTTATTATATCTGTCTTCCATGTCTCCCTGTTTGTGTCTTTATATCTTTTTCTTTGATGCACTAAGACTACACTGCTTCGTCATTTAGGGTGCTCCATATTATCAAAACAGATACAGGTGTCAGAAGAGAATAAAACACGTTGGTTCTTCTTACCACGATTTAAATTAAGCCACACTGACAGAGGGCAAAAGTCAAGGCAAATAAGCAAAGCAGTCCCAGCAGACTGCCAATCCACACGAGCAGTCAGTCATTATTTATCACATCAGCTTTTTTGATCACAAAGATGCACAGATGGGTCAGGCGTGTTGTTACCACTGCCAGCACAGCAGGCAGTTAAAACCTCAGATTGCATTTTCTCACTTAGAGTAACAAGAGATAATCAAGACGCCTGAAGTGTCGAGGACGTTTTGCTGCCATGTTCAGAAAGTTGCTTTAAGGCCGCGACAAAAGTAACCACATCGTTAGGATTCCCTCGCATAAATACTGGCTGCAATGTTTGTGTCAAAGACGCACTCGACTTGACCACTGTAAAGACAGGTACTTAGATTCCTGAGCTGTTTTCACAGCAGGAGAAAGGGATCCGCTAAATGTCTTAATCTTGCGATGTCATGTTAAATAATCCCTTTGTCATTTGATATGTCTGACAGCTTTTATTTTCCTGTCATAAATAGCACGTTGATGATAGTATGAAACTTACCTCGAAGATGAGAGGAGATTAGATGGGGCAGTGGTGGGTCAGGAACAGGAAAAGCACTTTATGGTTAATATTGAAAGATATATGTATTCAAAGTATCATGTGAATGGCTCACTAAAATAGTCCCACTGTCCACCTGACAATTGCTACATCATAATGCTCAATTCCTTTTTGATTGCCCTCAACCGGTGACCCATTTTTTTCATGTGATGGCATTGCGCAAGAGCACACCTCACATGTCCCGCTCCTATCTGACAGCTGATCTGTTCTCTCTGCAGATGACAGGCGCTCAGAGCATGTCTGCTTTTTACATTTCTGCCATTGTGTGGGCACTGGCAGAAGATAGCATCAAAGGCCTATTGTTTTAAAGGTGACTTTTAGCTCGGTAAACCACGTTGATGGGCTCAAGTTCATGTTGAAAATGTAGTTTTAGTCTCTTTAAAACTGGAGATTATAATGCGCATGGCGTGTTATGGTTTTGTGTAAATGCTGTCACTAGCAGGCGGACATCAGCATGAACAGATTAAAGTTCAGAGGATCAACAAAGTCAGTAGTATTCATGGAAATGATTTGAACTTTTTAATGGAAGTTCATCCAGAAGTGGAGATATTCATTCAACTGCCCTCTGTTTGATGAGGAGACTGACTGTTTCAAGGTTAACGGTGTTACTATGGAGTTTAATGCAACCCTGTTTTGAAAATATCGTAAAAAACCTACTGTAATTTGTATTGTAACCACCTTTAACTACAAGTCGATGTTTTCTATAGGTTAGAATGAGCACTTAACGTCAGTATAGGGAGCAGGTCCATGGAGTCCTCTATGTTTCTTCGTAAGGCTAGAGAGGACAAACCAAAGACTGCCTCTAAAATTATTAATTAACAAATGCTTGATATAATAATATGATGGTACATATCGCTACACACATGAAAGTGTTTACGGTGTGTTCTGAATGGTTTATTAGCTGTCAGACACATGTCAAGCATTTATGAACTTTATATTTAAATGGAGTCACACACACGATCCTAAAGACAGCCTTTGCCACATCACAACCGAGAGCCTCAGCACTGAATAAAAGTGTATTTTTAAATTTGGATCGAGAAGCCAATCTGGATTCTGAATCATAATTGCCATGACACCACTCCCACGCAGAGGAGAGACAGACACAACCTCTGCAGTCTATTCCTGTCAGATTTCACTGGCATATGGCAATCTGTCTGTCTCTTGGTTTTAGTGTTATGTAAACCGATACAGTCGTGCTCAGTGTCCAATAAGAGACACAATACCTCTGAGACAATGCAACAGGAATTATTAACATACACATGGGTGGGTAGCTGTAGGTTTGGTTGTTAAAGTCCCTGGCGGCCTTTTGGCTTTACATTGCGATCCACTGAATTCAGATTGATTCTGTTCTGTTAAGTGTATATTTGTAATATTGACCGTGGGTCACACAGGATGTGAAAGCGTGGTTTAAGAGGTGTCCTGTTTGACCTACAGAAGTATTAAAGTACTGATTTTGGGATCCCGTCATCCTTTTTCAAGTCTCTGTCCCTACAATCTGCCAACATTATACTGAACACCTTTCTCTCTAACAAATCCAAACACCTCCTCCTATTACGTGCGTGCTTTGTTTTCATTGTAATGCTGAATTATTTTTATAACAGGATAAACTGTCTGGGTAGTAATTAATTGTAAACCCATTTCCAGCCACCAAACTGCTGTTTCTACCATTTAAAGAAGACATTTCCTCAATTGTAAATTTGACCACTGCTGCCCCCTAGTGATGAATGCTTGAAAAGTTGTTCATGTCATCGGCGTACAGTGTAGGGTGAAACAGTATAATGTCTACACACTGCAATAAGGACAACTTCTGTGTCTTCATTGTCATGTAGAAAACCAGCAGTATACACCGTGATGTTTTTTAGGCCATAAAAAGTCTTCCGTGACGACTGAAGCTTCAAACCACATTTGATAAACGCCTCCTTCCTGTGTATTCAGATGTCAGCGCCTGATAAAAATGAAACAAATTTGCTGAAAACGTATTACACTGATCTTTCTCTGCGCTTTGAACTGTTGAACCAACTCTCCTTATTGTTCTCATTACTGTTCATTTTACTCTTGTTTTTTTTGAGAAGTTACATGAACTATAACAGAATGATTACCTTTTCTATTTTCTGTCTTTGTTTGATCGCTGGACACACAGCATCTTCCCTAAGGATTCTTGGCAACCGTAAGCACTGCGTGCAACCGGTGAGGATTTAATCATTTCAAATATCTATATACAGGCACCAAGTTAATGGATGGGAATTTACAGACTGAACTTCATGTATGTTGTTGTTGTTGTTTTCCAGGGTCTTAGCCACTGTGAAATTAGTAAGTATCTCATTTGTCAAAAATCATTTGGATAAAGTTCATTTATTTACTGTATGGAGAATATAAAGAGGGGTTTACCCAATATGCTAAGAGTGACTGTAATGTGATGTACTGTCACTACAATGTTGCAGCTGGTAAAAGTGGAGACTTTTAATTGCTGGCTAAGTTTAGAATTTTCCCTGGGACTTAATAAAGTATTAACCTATAGTAACACATCATAATGTATTTATTGATTACATATTTTTTTTTAATTCGAAACAGCTATTAAATCAGATAAATGTAGCGGAGTTAAAAGTACAATCAAGACACTCAAGAAAAGTACCTCAGGAGTAGTTTCCTTCGCTGCACATTATTACTCATCATTCGTATTATTTATGAAATGTGTTGGAAACGTAATAATATGGAAAATATTTCCTAAATGTCAGATAACTGCTCAGACCAACGCTTGGTTGCAAACAATAAACATGCTCCTACCGGCCCAGACTGGGGTCCTGAGAGTGTCGGTGTGGACAAACATGGTCTCCTTCCCGTTGTGAATGTGGCATGGGAAATAAAAGCCGATGGTGAGTAATAATAAAAATAATAATAGTAAAATAATTGATACTGTATTGATCCCACAAGGGGAAATTATCTCTCTGCATTTTGACCCACCCAGTCGTTCACACAGTAGTGTGAATGAACAGTCGGAGCAGTGGGCTGCAGCTTCTCAGGTCCGCGCCCGGGGAGCAATTTGGGGGTTAGATGCTTGCTCAGGGCACCTCAGCCATGGGAGTCAAATCTGGGACACCCCCCCCCCCCCCCCCCCCCCCCCCGTCCCAAGCTGCACCTCTAACCACTACTCCACAACTCCCCCTACTGATAACATCTGTAGTTTTGTGACCCAAAAAAGCACCGCCAAGGCTGAATAGAAATTTGTAAATTATATGTAAAGCGTTAGAGATGCCAGTCTTCTAAAATACACATTTTTCTGTGTGTCCACAGCATCCATCTTTACCCTTAATGCATCAGAGATACGTATTGTGGATGAAAGTGCGAATCAAAGTCTCTGTGTGCAGTTTCAGTATTCTTGCAGCTTTCCAAAAATGCAAAATCCAAACAATAATAGGGTAAGACAGAAGTGCAACTTGTTTACATCTTCTGTTTTAGTTCATACAACATACATAAACTGTTTAGTCAGCTATGATTTTGTTTGTCTTTACTAGTGGACATTTTCCTTGGATGAAGTTGTGGTGGAGCCCAGGCATACTTACATGGTGTCAGTTGTTAATTTGCCGGAACCTAGCATTGGAGATTACAGGATCAGAAAGCAAATTACAATCCCTGGTGAGTTAGCTCCAAATCTGTCAAAGCGTGTTTAGACTTGAGTCTTAAAATGTTCTTATCAACTTATTTTCTTTTATCTCTACTGTCACGGTCAGGATGTTTTGACAGAAGAATTCAAAAGGCTCAAATGTGCCTGGAAAATGGTAACTTTTACATTCTTTGCTTCTCTTGAGGATTAATATAGCAAAATCCAGAACTGGGACATTGTGTTATTGATGTTTTGATCATTTCAGGAAGCCTGTGGGATCCCAACATGTCTGCTGTTGTGTTGACTGATGACAAATCTAAGGTGTCCATTGTTGTGGGTTTTGAGGCGTCACAGTATTCAGAGAGATACCAAGTTTCCATCATGAACAATGGTGTCCTTTACTCAAAGAATGCCTCAAAGGTAATTATACCCGTCACAGCACCTTTTCATAGTGTCAGTGATGACGGCAGTAACAGTTGTGGCTGTTTTTCTTTCATGAAACAAACAGGAAAACAGAACGTCGCTGAATGTGACGTTGGAGTTTTATTTATGGCAGCTCCCACAGTGTGAAATGTTTGTAATTGTGAGTTCGATTTTTATTAAATGCTAAAGTAGTCTTTGTCTAGTTGTGATAAAAGGTCAAGATCTCATCTTTCTCCGCTTGTTTCAAAAGATCCAGCCATTTTTCATACGATGCAAAAATGACTGTGGGAGCTTCAGGAAAACAATCAAATACTGCCTTTGTAAGTACGACCTCTTAATAATCACATGGTGCAAATCATGAATTAGCAGATGTCAGTATATTTGGCCTGTGGTTCCTAGAACTAAAGAGTGTGAAAGTGTTTTATTAACTGTAAACTTTGTAAATTGTGTGTGTTCTATTTTTTAGATTATCCACACCGGACTTGGGTTATAATGGTCATTATGGGGATACTTGTCATCGGTGGTTGTCTTGTGTATTTCATGTGGAGAACATGTCACGAAGGTTAGTAGAATTTACTGTATTGACTATAACACACAGCTTGACTTGATTAATAATTATAGATTTATTTCCCAGATCCACTGAACGCATCTTCACCTGCTGCCAAAGAACAACCAGAAGTTTTCAAAGTCCAAGAGAGGAAACGTGTCCTCATCATCTACTCCCTCGACCATCCTTTATACAAAAACATTGTTCTCAAGCTTTGTGCCTTCCTGGCAACCAAATGTGGTACTGAAGTGGCCCTGGATCTGCTGGATTCCACCAGAGTGGCAGTCCTAGGAGGCATCCAGTGGCTGAGCTGGCACAAAGAGCGAATAGAGAACTCTTCAGATAAGATATTAATCCTGTGCTCACGAGGAGTACAGGCCAAATGGAGAGCCATGTGCGGTGACAGGCCGGTTTTCCTGAAAGAGGACGCCCGTTCACCTGTAGGCGACATGCTCACTCCATCCCTAAGCCTTATGGTCCCGCATTTTATCCGGTCCGCGTCGTTCAAAAAGTACATCGTGGCTTACTTCGATGAGGTTTGTTCTGAAGAGGACATCCCTTCGCCTTTCAACATTACGGTACGATACAAGCTGATGAAACAGTTTGAGGAGGTCTTTTTCAGAATCCTGGACACAGAGAAGCAGGAACCAGGCAGAGTGAAGCAGATTGAAGGGCTTTCAGAGGACAAATACCATCAGTGTCCCTCAGGCAGAGCCCTGCACGATGCCATAGAGGCTTTCCATGCATACCAGCTGGAGAATCCACAGTGGTTTGAAGATGAATTACAGGAAAGCTCAGAGTTGGAATTTGAGGAGACTTCAAATGAAATGTATCAATACGCAAAAACCATCACAAACACAATCACATACTCTGGGCTTGACTCAGAAGACTTTTCCGTAAACAAAACAAAACTTTACGTGGCGGAAAAGCTTCACATGTGCTCCATGGCCTCCATGGAGGTCAACCCTCTCATTGAGAGAGCCAGTTTAACACAATATTATTAGTTAAGTATATCATTAGTTATGTAGAAGAGAGACTGAAAAGACAGAGAAACATGTTCATCTTCAGGCAAACATGAAAAGGGATATCTACGATATGTGGACATTTTACACCCAAATACATTTTCTTGATTTTTTTGCCACATTATCATCTGCTTTTGCCCGGAGACAAGTACAAAGAAGTTTAGGGGCCGTCCACACAGAAACGCTTTTTGGTGTAAACGCATTTGTTTTGCATCGTTTTGGCCGATCGTCCACACGAATCCTGTAAACGCATTGCCCTAAAACGCACTTTTTTGAAACCGGGTCCCAGGGTGGAAAAATTCGAAAACGCACCTCTTGCGTTTCTGTGTGGACAGCGAAAAACAGAGAGAAACGCATACGATGATGTCATCGCCACCATCGCCACACCCCTCGAGCTTAGCCTTCCACCTCTTATATCCCGCGAGACGTCTCATAACAACATCAACAACAATGGCGGACTACATGCTCGTGTTCCTGCTGGAGAAGATATTGAGCCTATTAGGGTTACCAGGGCAAAATATCATTTCTCCTTGAGTTTGGTTTCTTCTAAAGCCGATTTGTCAGGTCATCTGGTGCACTCTCCTTCTTGGTCAAATAGCCCTTACACAGCCCGGAGGTGTGTTTGGGGTCATTGTCCTGTGTCCTGGTTCAGTGTGCCTTCAGTTTTGAATAGATCCCCAACAGTGTCAACAGCAAAGCACACCATCACACATCCTCCTCCATGCTTCATGGTTGGAACCATGCATGTAGAGACCATCTGTTCACCTTCTCTGCGTCGCACAGACACGGTGGTTGGAAGCAAAGATCTCAAATTTGGACTCATCATACCAAACCACAGATTTCCACTGGTCTAATGTCCATTCCCTGTGTTTCTTGACCCAAACAAATCTCTTCTGCTTGTTGCTTTTCCTTAGTGGTGGTTTTCTAGCAGCTGTTTGACCATAAAGGCCTGATTGGTGCAGTCTCCTCTGAACAGTTGATGTAGAGATGTGTCTGCTACTAGAACTCTGTGTGGCATTGATCTGGGCTCTAATCTGAGGTGCTGTTAACTTGTGATTTCTGAGGCTGGTGACTCTGATGAACTTTATCCTCAGCAGCAGAGGTGACTCTTGGTCTTCCTTTCCTGGGGCCATCCTCATGTCAGCCAGTTTCATTGTTGCGCTTGATGGTTTTTGCAACTGCACTTGGGGACACAGTCAAAGTTTTTGCAATTTTCTGGACTGACTGACCTTCAGTTCTTAAAGTAATGGTGGACTGGCATTTCTCATTACTTAGCTGATTGGTTCTTGCCATAATATGAATTCTAACAGTTGTCAAATAGGGCTGTCAGCTGTGTACCAACCTGACTTCTGCACAACACAACTGATGGTCCCAATCCCATTAAGAAGGCAAGAAATTCCACAAAGTAACCCTGACAAGGCACACCTGTGAAGTGAAAACCATTTCAGGTGACTACATCATGAAGCTCATTGGGTTTGCAGCGCTGTCAACAAAGCAAAGGGTGGCTACTTTGAGGACTCTAAAATATGAATCATATTTATTTCACACTTTTTTGTTCACTACATAATTCCATACGTGTTCATTCATAGTTTTGACGTCTTCAGTAAGAATCTACAATGTAAAAAATAAAATAAAGAAAAACCATTAAATGAGAGGGTGTGCCCGAACTTTTGACTGGTACTGTAATATTTAGTTCAATAATATAATAATTCCACTTTATCTGTGCATCAGTGCATGATGTCCCTGTCTCTCCCTGTCTCACAGCATTCTCAACCTGAATTGAAAATAAATTAAAGATTAATTCGTTCATTCATATCTATTTATTCCATTCATAGATTAAATACATTGCATGATTATATACATAACACCATAAATGAAAAGGAGCAGGAAGAAAACTTATGATACCTGCCCCTTTCTATACTTTTAATTACATTTAATTGACTACAAAAATAATCGTTTGTTGCAGCCCTACATTAAAAGCAATGAAAATGATCATTAAAACTACCAGAACAATAAACATATACCTTCCAAAGGATGGCAGCAGCGTGGCTGCAAGCTCTGCCGATGATGACACTAATACCAAGGCTCGGTGATGAGTTGGGCTCTACGTCTGCTTTAAGGTAAATAAGATTGTGTCCCACGATCTCTTTTAACAAAACGCGTCCAACCTTATTACTGTGCAGGTCCTGATGCGCCTCAGAGCTTTTTAGATGATGCTTCCCCGTCCGAAGCGGCGCAGTTAAAAGTGGCTAACTATGCCACTGTATGTTATTTTAGGCCACTTCTTCATGTCATCCTCCCACCCCTCCATATTATTAGGCAGCGGGATTGTAATGTCGTCTTGTTTGAGCTGGTGTTCCCACATGGTTTACGTGTCGAAGTAGTCGGAGAAAGTGGATTCGCGCTGACAGCGACTGCATGTAAAAACGCCGCTTCCGGTTCGTACCGGAAGTCTCGCCCATAATTCACGCAAGGGCTCATGGGAGCTAGGAATAAGGTGGATAGGCCTGGAATATGAAGTAGCGTTTTCAGTCTGTTGAAATGGATCTGTGTGGGCGCGGATATTCTTGAAACGATGCCTTTGAAAACAGAGGGGGAAAATATCGTTTTCGTACGTGTGGACGTGGCCTTAGACTGCAGAGATCTGTGGCTGATGCTTGTGGGCTGTGTAAACAGTGCTTTGGTCAAAGTTCAGCCTTCTGGGCAAAGTTTGTAGGACTTTTGTTTCACTAGAGAAGGTAAGCACGAAACTGTCTGTGGAGCTGCTGTTTTTTTTTGTTTTTTTTTTAATTAACTGAACAAATATAAAGTGCTGTGGAACTTTTGATTAGTCAAATCATGAACATATATGATGTCCTGTGGTATAACATGATTTGATGTAGGATATTCATGGTGATATACTACAGATATGCTTTCTAACTGTCTTGGTTTTAGAGATATTTCCAGATTATTCTGTTTTAATTGTATGCATGTGTTTATATTGATGCAGTATATCTCTAATTCTCACTATATTATGAAAGACAGATTTGTGCTGAGTTGTACACGACTGACTAAAATGTTTTGCTTATTGTTGCAACAAATAAATTACTAAAAGTGTAATACATGTCAGGTAACAGCCTTTAGTGCATTAATGCAGTGGAGTTGGAGACAAATACGAGTCCCCTCCTCTGGAATTTGGGTGCCAGTATGCGTGAGTGGCCTCAAAAGGGGGAGGGGGTGGTGGGAATTTGGCCCAACTAAGTGGGGCAAAGAAAATCCTGACAGTGGCTGAATAGGAGTCGTGTCTTGCAGTAGCAGAAAGCACACTGCAGGGTGTGATACAACTTGAGAACCTCTACAAGTTTTCCTCCAAGAACCTAAAAAGGTAAAGTTGTTCATTGTTATAATTCTTTTTTTCTTAAAGTTTCAAGTGTTGAAGTTTGGCACACTTTCATCCCAACTCTTTTCAACCAAATAAATTACTTTGTTGTGACAAAATCAAGAAAATAGTAATTATGAGCATTTGTGTTTGCATTTTATTTTGAAGACTGGAGAAGCCTGAGCTTTGACTGAAGTTGATGTGACGTCCGTATTTCAATTTTATGCTGTGAGGCTGTAATGATTGTATGGAGAGGCCACTTGCAGAGGTTACAGTGTTTTTCAGGGGTTTACTCTTAAGCATAGATTGAACAAGTAGTTTACTGGCAATTTGTAATTTCTCTCTCAGTACACATCCTCTCTTTTAGTCTCTTCCTTGTTTTGAATTTAGTTTCATACTCTTGCTGTCATTTGAACATGATTTGAAGTAGTTTTGCAAATAACTATCAGCATCATTCTGAGCTTACTGGAGCAGGGACAACTGTGATTGGTCTGGTAGTGTCAGACGGCACCAGATAAAAACTATTGATTCACTCAAGTTGATTGAATCAGCTGGCAGTGCTTTATTCTCACTAAACATCTTCACGTTATCAGAGTTTCTCTCAAAATCTGAACAGGATGAAGATACTGAATAGAGCCTCTGCACTCATCCTGAGAAGAGGAGTTACAACTTACCAGAGGACATTGTGTAAAAAAGGTAACTCCATCCTCATATTATTAACGCACACGCAGTTCAAAACCGACTGATGACAATAACAAGGGTTATTACCTCTTCTCTCTCAGATGGTCTATTCAGAGTCCACCCGTCTGTGTCACAGGCCTTGGCAGAAAACAAACCAGTGGTTGCACTCGAGAGCACTATTATCACACATGGCATGCCCTATCCACACAACCTGAGGTGCCCTGGATGACATTCAAATGCCAACTCAGTCTGATACCAGAAGGTAATATTTGCATTAACAGCTGATAATGAACTACACTGATGTATTTATACAGTACGGCAAAGGAGGTGGAGGCCATTGTGCGAGCTGAAGGAGCCACTCCAGCCACGGTTGGCGTGATTGACGGTGAAGTCCGTGTTGGGCTGTCGTCAGAGGAGCTTGACCACCTCGCCCAGTGCAAGAGCTCCCTGAAGGTGTCGCGACGTGATCTGCCCTATGTCATTAGCAAAGTGAGAATGCAACACTTCAAATATGAATCTGGGATCACGGCCACTTTCATCACCTGTCTCTGTTTAGTTATTGTGGTGTTTTACAAGCAGTCATGTATGAGTCTGTTTTATCTCAGGGCCTTTCTGGAGGAACAACAGTGTCAGGAACTATGATTGCAGCACACAGAGCTGGGATCCCTGTTTTTGTCACGGGAGGCATTGGAGGAGTTCACAGAGACGGAGAGAACAGTGAGCTGATTCTCATCTATTGATCTCTTAAAACTGATTGGATTGTTTTCATTTCCTTTAACAAAGAGCCGTGCTTGGAATAAAACAATCTGTCAGCTATTAAATGCAAGTTGGATCTGACTGCAAAGGAAGAAACCCATGAACAAAGATGAGGTTGTTGAATATATGGTTGATAAAGAAAAACAGAGACTTTTTACTCGATGCAAAGTGGAAGGCACAAAACTATCAGGACAATAATATTACGATGGCATTATTAGTAGGAATAAGTTGTTATCATCTTAACTCCTTATTTGGAGACAGTAATAGTTACGCAAAGGCTTGCAACTTCCATATTACCCTTGCCCTTTATTTAATGATCGTTCCTCCAGGTCTGGACATCAGTGCAGATCTGACAGAGCTTGGCAGGACTCCCATCGCTGTGGTTTCTGCTGGGGTCAAGTCTATTCTAGACATCGGCCGCACCCTGGAGTTCCTTGTAAGAAAATATACATCATTTCTCATAAAATATTCATAATTGTTGATACGGTGAAACTGGCATTTAAAACATGTATCAGCAGTACCATAATGGCCGACATGCTGATAGAAGGACACTTTTATTCTCCTAACATGTGTATATACGATACAGATTCCAGTATTTGACCCACATATTCTGTTTCTGTTGTTCCCAACTTCTCTTGTCTTCTACTTTTATTTATTCATGTGTTTGTGGTCTTTCTTGGTCTTAATTCCCATTCTACTGTGTCATTTTTAAATTTAGCCCACAGGTGATCTGTGAAGATACATTTTTTCGAATTTATTCTTTCTTATCTGTCTGTAAATAGGAGACACAAGGTGTCTGTGTAGCCACGTATGGAGCGTCAAAGAATTTTCCGGCCTTCTTCTCTCCCCAAAGTGGATTCATTTCTGCCTACAACGTCTGCAACCCTGAAGAAGCTGCAAAACTTATTGGTACGTCACAATTCTACATCCTGAGCACTGGCTTCTTAATACTCAGAGGCCAAGACTCATGACCAAACACCAATTAGTTTTGCCAAGTTCAGACTGAAGAATATGTTTGTCTTTATTTCCGTTGTTTATTTTTGAATTCATCCATGTGTGTTTTTATGTCATTCAGAGAGCACTTTGTCCCTTGGTCTTCAAAGTGGTGTGCTGTTAGCGGTGCCCATCCCAGAGGAGCATGCAGCAGCAGGCCGGCAGATAGAGGAAGCCATACAGGCTGCAGTGACAGAGGCGAGGTACAGAAACTCCTCATCCGTTGTCCAGATGATTTAATTTATGTGCATGATCTGTTGTTTTCTGAAGAAAAACTTGAGATTATTAACATCAGAACTTCACTTTCTTTCTGTTCTCGTTTTGATTTCCCCCAGTGATAAAAGTGTCACAGGAAGAGATGTGACACCATTCATTCTTCAGAAGGTCAATGAGCTGACTCAAGGAAAGTCCCTCCAGGCTAGTATCCTTTGATAAATTCATTCATTGAGAAATTACCCAATGAGCATGATCATAGCGACTGGTCTGGTGAAAGAAAGTGAAAAGGAACAAAGAAGATCTATAGGCCTGATGATGTTACATATGTTGGACTACAATATGTTATAACTCAGTCATCCTTAACTTGTTTCAAGACATTGCTCTCATTCATAATAATGCAAAAGTTGGCAGTCAGATTGCTTGTGCACTGTCAAAGCAGAAGAATGAGAGAATATTAAAAAGCAGCGCTCCTTCTCCCGGAAAACTCTCAGCTGACTCAGAGTCCGATGTTGTGAGTACAAACACATATGATGGATTTTTTTATGAAACACCGAAACAGTCAAAGTCAAATATTGAAACAGAAAATCTCATAAGACGGTATTCTTCTGCAGGTTGTTATAGGAGGAATAAATGTTGATTTTATCGCCAAAGGAAAAACAAAAACGCTCCGTGTGAGTTTCTTTTACGACACACATTTCTTCACAGTTGTGCAGAATAGATGAAGCAGACTGATAATATCTGTGGACTCTTTCAGTTTGGACAGACTAACGCAGGAAGTGTCTGTCAGTCATTCGGCGGCGTAGGACGGAACATCGCTGGTTGGTTGTGCACATGTTTTTATCAGTGGTTGGTTGTTTTTTAATCTGTTTTTCTCTCCACAACAATGTTGGGTGCTTTCCCCCAAGACTCTCTGAGCAGATTAGGACAGAGGCCTCTGTTCATCTCAGCTACTGGAGCTGATTCAAACAGCGATGCAGTGTTCAACTACTGTAAACACATGGTATGTGAACATAAACAGCAGGTTATTAATTATCAGGCTGAAATTCATGTTACATAAACATGCAAGAACTAATTTTTGGTATAATTTTGTAAGAACACTAGTGCTGTGGCCAGACTGGAGGATCAAAGCACAGCTACCTACTGTGCTGTTATCACTGAGAGTGGAGAACTGAGCCTCGGACTGGGGGACATGGATGTTCATCAGCAAATCACAGAGCATTATGTGAGTGCTACTGACAGAAATGCATTGGCAGCCAGACTAGTGCAGGCTTTGTTTTTCAGTATTCAGTATTCTTTACATATTTCATGAAGTTAGGATCCTTACGGTTTTTATCTTATCAAACGGAAATGTAGTTTATGACATTGTGGTGACTCAGAATGTAGTACTTTCCATTGTTAGTGGCTACATCGACAATTCACATGCTGGATTTAATTGGTAAACTTTAATAAAAAAAATCTACAGGTAATGACATTAATTGAAAAAAGTCCAGTCATACTGACAGAGTACATCATTTGTTCTTACGTAGTCCATTGTTTGCTTTGGCCACATATTTCAGATTTTTTTTATCCTTCATTCAGATACATTAGGTCAGACAACTAGTTCAACAGCACCAACAATAATAAAAACCTATTGTAAAAGGTAACATAAGATGTATTACTTCAGTATGTTTATGTTATGTGGAGTTCATATAACTGCTACGATGCTACAACTATTGTAGCAATAAGTAATTGCACAAACACTGTTGACATGTGCATACTATATGTATGTATGTAGTAATAAGTATTGCCATTGCTATTTTTTAGACTATAATTCTTCCTCTGAGTGCTAAGTATCTCTTTTATTTGTAGCTTCAGAAATTTTTCTCTGATGCCTCCTAGCTTGACCTCGAGGATTGTGAATTCATAGAACCTTAGTTATTTTACAGAAAATAAAGGAAAACATTTTTTTACTTTCAGACCGAGTCTGTTTCTTCCTATTTCGTTTCGTTTCTTTATGTTTGACAATTTCCTGAATGTCTTGTTCTGTTTCATGGTTTTAATTTTTTGTTGACCTGCGAACAACCTTTCTGAAAGTTGCTATGAAATGAACTTAACTTCTACATTCCTCCTTTAAATGTCTGTTTACAGGTGTCACAGTTCGAGAAGCAGCTTTCATCAGCCACTCTTGTGTGTCTCGATGGAAACATCCCGGCCTCCACCATCAGCTACGTTTGTTCTGTTGCCAAAAACCACAACATAAATGGTAAGCATGGAGAGATAGTCCGTAAATAACGCGGAAGGATTGCAATGATCATTGTTTTTGATTCATTGCTGTACTTGTGTGTCACAGTTTGGTATGAACCAACGGATCGAGAAAAGGCTTGTAAGCCTTTTCTGTCAGACGCCTGGAAGTCTCTATCCTATTCATCCCCAAACCTGGCAGAGCTGTACACCATGAATAAAACACTGGGCATCATGACACCTGAAGGTAAACTCCTTCATGAGTATTTAATGGTTCAACTGTAGACTTCACTTTTTTAATTTGTCACGCTGTCAAAAACACATTCACACCCACGGTTGTTCTTGTAAAGAATGAAACAATGTGATGGTAGCCGAGGATGTGGTTAATTTTTGTGGCAGCGCTGCCAAGCACTCTTGACGAGATGCTGCTTGTTGCTGTGGCTCTTTCACGCCCCCTCCTGGAGCATCTTCATTGTCTGGTGGTGACTCTTGGTGCTAATGGCGTATTGCTGTGCGGCGAGCATGATGCCGGCACAGTGAGCCTGCAGCCAAGAAAACAAAAGAAGGTGAGGACTCTGTGTAAACTAATAATGATGATGATTTCTTTGACAGCAATAGTGAACATTTCCCTTCACTTGTGTTTGCAGAAGAGACAGCTTTGTGCTCTACACTACCCAGCACTGACTGCAACTCCAGAGGAGACAATGAATGTGTCAGGAGCAGGAGATAGGTACTAAAAGTTTACTTGACCTACTTTCTCTTCCTGATTCATATTTGAATTACTTTTTCCAAACTTCCTCTGTTATAGTTTCATTCACATTTCATTTTCCATGACCTCTTTCTGTTCCTCTTTCTGCCATTTTTTTTCATTCACAAAATCACATCTAAACAAACTAAGGACTCATCCTCCCTCTGGTTGCAGTCTTGCAGGTGCTTTAATGGCAGGGATTCTCCAGGGGAAAGACACGGACAGCTGTGTTCGAATGGGGCTCTTAGCTGCAAAGATGTCTCTGGCATCACCTCACCCTATTGCCCCAACGCTGACCTTAGACTCTGTGGATCCCAGCAAAATCCACACTCAGACCTGGCCCAGACCATGCTTTATGTGGATAGAATAAAATTTAAATATTTGACTTCTGTTAGATTTTTAACTATTTTATCATTTCCAGCTTTGAGATTTGATCCTGTGTAATATTGTGAGTGAGTAAATGAAAATAAAAATATGGCATATTTCACAAACCCATTAAATCCAAATTTTATTTAATGTTTTATATTGTTCTGCAGTAATTGATGTCTTGCCAAAATACATAAAGTGACTTTGTCTTGAGTTTTACTGAGTTTCATAAGACAAATCTATGTGAATAAAGAATGTAAAATTTCTAAAAAAGTTCTAAGGCACTGTGGCGTTTTGATTTCTTATTATGAAAAGAGATGTACTGTATTTAAAGGCCCAATTCACAGGACTCCACAGTGCTGTCTAGTGGTGATACTGCAGGTGGCAACCAACAACTTTTTAAAAAAAATAAAACTTTATTTAAATCTAGCAGAACACACATTTATTTTAGTTTTTCTATTTAATTACCTTCCCCTTTCCCAGTATGTAGAAACTGGTGGCTGCGGAGACGGTGTTTAATTTGTCCATCCTGAGCTACTGTACCACCATGGCACCATTGCTCACTGTGTAAAAGTACTAAATAAGTTAACAAAAACACAGTGACTCTTAATCTTATGTAATGTAGGATATTAGGGACTTCACTGGCAGATATGGGATATAATTTTCAGTGTATTGTGTATAATCACCTAAAAATGATAAGTGTAGTGTTTTCCATACCAAATGATGAGCCCGTTCTGCAATGACATACTGCCCATAGTGGACTTCAGCCCCTCACGACCCCCTACTGGAGAAAGTATAGATGGATAGATGTAATTTATATTATATTATTGGATAATTGTTTGAATGCGCTAATATATCATTAGCAAATTAAAGCTATTGATGTTAAATTGAGCACATTTGACTGCTTTCTACATTTTTGAATGTTTAAATTAAAACGTATACATAATTTAACCCACCAAATAATGACAAAATGACTAATAATAAATAAAACAGAGAAAATGGCTAATTATCACCTGCGTGTAGAACAGAGGCGTAAAGGCGAATGAACTGTTCAAACACCATCTCCCACAAGGCATCTGTTCTTCTGCGCAGACTCAGTGGTGCGGAATACTTGCCCTATTCCCTCCTCCCAACTATAATGCTAGCTAAGATGGTGGTTTGAGCGTAAATTGTCTCCACAATACCAAGAAAAGAAAGGGGCAAAACATCCTAATAGCCTTTTAATTACAACAGAACAACACAACTGCTGTTATCTTAAGTGACCGTTTATAGAAATTTGGACATTTCAGATACATTGGCTCGCAGTCCCCGCCCAATTTGGTGTGACTCCCTTGGAGTGGAATTCTAAGCTAAATACGGACAGGGTAAGTAACGCTAACGTTAGCCAAGTTGCTAGCTGAGTTAGCCGGGATCCATTCTACACCAATAAATAAAGGACAGTCGCGTCGCTTACGGTATTATTGACCGACTATAGAGTTTTATGGAGGTTTTTGAATCACTGTCCAGTTAATCTGAATGTCGTTAGAGCAGTGTCATTTGTTTACAGTGCCAACTACTTTCTTCCAGCTCAGTGTTAGCCTGTGTAGGCCGCGTCGTAAGCTCGGCTCCAAAACCCTGTATATTCTGGTGATAATGTAGCATGCTAGCTACGGAGAGCGCTTAGCATAAACCAAGCTGTCACTTTCTATGTGGGAGAAGCCGAAACATTATGTCATACGTTTTTTTTTTTTTAAACCACGAACGTCAATATTAAGTTAATATCCCGCTGCCTGCGTTTAATTTATATGATTAAATTCACGGTTATTCCTGAATACTTGTTATCCGTCAGACCGGCTTCTTTTACTAAATCGGTGCTAATGTTAGCTTAGCCCAGCGTTAGTCAAATAACATCTGTCATAACGTATGATCCAGGAGGCAGAGCAGCTAAAGTTACCAGCCTGGCTAACAACGTATATTCAGGCTTCGCACACGACTTTATCGCCGATGTCTGCGAGTGAAGCTGCGCAGCGGGGACACAACTGGACATGACGGGTTATTTGAAAAATGCTGTCATGCATTTAAAACGGTGGGGTTTCGTCTAATTCTGGTCCAGTCTGTGGGCTTTTATCAATCTGGGTTTGCCTCCTGAGCTCGCCTACTGGCAGCGGTGTTGTCACGTAGAGACCGGGCTGGTGTTTAACTGCTAATCAGGCGTATCGTTTGTAAATAAACGCAGTTTGTTGTATTTCCTTTTAACGTCCATCGTGACGTGTGAAGTCCTGTCAACCCAAGGCAACATACCACATCCGCATTATCACTTGGCTATCATTAGTTCTGTTTTTTTTTAGGGTTTTTCTAATGATGTACAGTCTGTCTTGTAGTGGCTCAAAAGTCCCGCAGCAAAACCTTCCTCCGTGAAGGTTAAACATGTTATTTTTTTTAGTCCGTTGTGTGATCATCTTTGATAGTGAGATCGATCACAGTTTCCTGCAGGCCAAGGTGCCATGTTCAGGTGGCTTTAGTTGTCCAGGTTAACGTTATTTAGGACAAAACCCCCCAGATGTGCTCATTTAAGAGTGTCAGCACCGGTGAATGTTTACAGCTTCTGATTTAAAAGATGTTTTGCCCAGTGTGCCATAAAATGCTGTCTGGTTAATGATTGGACAGGCGTTTTGTTTCAGCTTTCATAATGTGCAGAGAGCAGTTAATGATATTTTATCTACCTTCAGTGGTCTAGACAAAACATTATTAGGAACAGCTTTGCATGCAGCACAGTATAATTCGGCTGCACCACAAACTACAGTCTCCATAAGGACCACAACATTTATACAGAATAATCAAAAAGTGTTTATCAGTTGATCATTATGCCTCTCATTAAAGTAAGATATATTGTATTAGCTTGCCACGGTGTGCATAATAAGGGTTTCCTCTATTGATAATCTGTTGAAACTTTGTATGAAAGATGTTTCTATAAATGTACTATGGTGTGTTTACTGTCTGATATTTTGCGTCATGACGTTAATCCCACTGGTTGTGCCATCCTTGTTTAAGCTCCTATAGAGACAGCATGTTCTTTCGGTAGAAAGAATTTGTGCATTTGCTCATTTTTAGCCTTGTCTGGATGGAGCACTTACATTTAGCTTTTGTATGTTTTCGTAGCCCTGTGCTCTGTGACCAGCTTCAGTACTCACCCTTGCCGCGCCATAGGATGTCCAACAGCCCTGAAATGAAGGACGACCCCATGGAGTGCCCTCTGTGCATGGAGCCGCTGGAGATAGATGACGTCAACTTCTTTCCCTGCACCTGTGGCTACCAGATCTGCCGATTCTGTTGGCACCGCATCCGCACAGATGAGAACGGCCTCTGTCCCGCCTGCAGAAAGGTGAGGAAATGATAAGATAGGTGCAATACCAATAAACTTATCAGAACAGGAGAGCGATTTTTCTGTGTTTGGCAAAGTAAAGTTGTGTGTGTCCAGATGCTAAAATATGAGGAGAATTCGCTCATTTGCAGTCTCAGAGGACTGGCACGTGATGTCTGTCAATCAGCCTTTACGAGGCCACATAATTTACACTAGTTTGATATTTTTTTTAAATGGTGGATGTCTCTGTTTGTATCTCTGTTTTTTTGTGTGTAGCCGTACCCAGAGGACCCTGCTGTGTACAAGCCTCTGTCACAGGAGGAGATCCAAAGGATAAAGAATGAAAAGAAACAAAAACAGAATGAGAAAAAGCAGAAGGTGACAGAAAACCGCAAGCATCTGGCCAGTGTCAGAGTGGTCCAGAGAAACCTGGTGTTTGTGGTGGGGCTCTCGCAGCGACTCGCCGACCCGGAGGTGAGTACAGTGTCACCACTAACAAGCTCGTCATCTTACGCTACCTGTGACACTGGAGTGTTGGAACTTGTGGTATTTTAGTTTATGAATATGGCAGCAGCTGCTACATTTTTTCTTGGACGTGGTTGACATCCACAGATACTGTGATGGTTTGTTGTACT
This sequence comes from Chelon labrosus, assembly GCF_963514085.1. Taxonomy (NCBI): domain Eukaryota; kingdom Metazoa; phylum Chordata; class Actinopteri; order Mugiliformes; family Mugilidae; genus Chelon; species Chelon labrosus. The sequence goes on from NC_140344.1 coordinate 11,235,483, forward strand.
TGTTGACACTTGTTATTGACATGTGATGTCTTGCTGCGTTTTACTTACAGGTCCTAAAACGACCAGAGTATTTTGGGAGGTTTGGGAAAATCCATAAAGTGGTCATTAACAATAGCACATCTTATGCAGGTTCACAGGTGAGAGAAGTGGATTACTGTATAAACATTAATAGCACTTCATTCTTATTATTTTTTGTAACTGGCGAACCATGTTTTATAGATTTGTGGCAGAGCAGTTCACTGAGTCAGATGACTCACATTTACAGCTACAGTATCTCTGTTTGACTTGTATGTTTACTTTAAGGTTGTTGTTTTTTTTGTCCTCCTTCAGGGACCTAGTGCCAGTGCTTATGTCACTTACATCCGTTCTGAAGATGCTCTAAGAGCAATACAGTGTGTGAACAATGTGGTCGTTGATGGCAGAACACTCAAGGTGGGAAGTTAATCACAACGATGTGGTTGGATTTAACTTGTATACAAACTGTGTTTTTCCTTTTGAAAAATATATTATATAGCCAAATTATATTGTACCAGTTTCAGCTTCTATTTCTCTCTCTCTCTCTCTCTTACAGGCGTCTTTAGGCACAACAAAGTACTGCAGTTACTTCCTCAAAAGTATGCAGTGTCCCAAACCTGATTGTATGTATCTACATGAGTTGGGGGATGAAGCAGCTAGCTTTACTAAGGAGGAGATGCAGGTAAAGTTGTCTCTTCCTAAAAGGTGATTTCATTTTATTGAATGCCTCATGTTGACTCATGTTGTGTTTTTTTTTTGTTTGTGCTTTTTAGGCGGGGAAACATCAAGAGTATGAGCAGAAACTCCTCCAAGACCTCTATAAAATTAACCCTAGCTTTCTACAACCTCCAGCATGTGGGTCAGAGAAGTCAAAGAGTAAATCCAACTCCACACAGAGGTTGGTTTTTATTTGTTGTCCTACTCTGTTTTTTTTTACTTCCACAGTGAAATACATGATGCTTAATTTTTCTCCTGCTTTGTAACAGAACCACCAATAGCAATGGTAAAGATGGGTGGCCAACGCTGTCAGGGCATAACAAACTGGCCAATGGGCTTTCAGAAGACCGCAAGTCCCCTCCTCTGTTAGATTATCTAGACCAAGAAGTCATTACTTCAGATGGGCTAGAAACAGAGTTGGGTACTAGCCAGCGTTCTGCCTTGTCCCCCTTCTCCTCCAACTGTGACAGTAACAGGTAACACAGAGCAGTCCACAGGACAGACGCTGCATTATGAGTGTGTAGTTTCTGTTAATCTCTAAGCATATTTTCTGTTTGCAGTCCCAGTGACAAGCCTCCAGAGTCGATTGGTTTGGTAAATGGAGAGACTTTACAACAGGTAAAATAAACTTAACCAATGTTTTCTGTTGTTGATACCGATGTTGACGTTATATACAAGTTTAAACTGAATCAGACCTGAGAAGGACAGTTTCACAAACATGTATTCCTCTCTTGTTTTGTAGATACCCACCAGTGACTCCCCCTCCCCTCCCCCGGGTTTAACTAAACCCAGTCTGGTGGTGCCCATCAGCATGTCAGACCTCACAGCTCGCTCACCCTTCGAGGGTGCAGCAGCTGAGTCTCAGTCACTCTTTTCAGACAACAGTAACTTCAGACACCCTAACCCCCTCCCTGCTGGCCTGCCCCCCTTCCCCAGCTCCCCTCGCGGCAGTTCAGACTGGCCCATGACCCCCGAACCACAGAGCCTCTTCACATCAGGTACCATGGAGACTTCATGTAAACATTTTTTATTTATTCATTTTTTAACTGTGATGAACATGTGAACATTTCATTTTATTTTACAAATTAAATTTTATGCAGGTTACAGATGTAGCCTCATCTACCTCTTGGGGGACCATTAACTTATCTCTTGTTTTCTGTCCTCACAGACACAATACCAGTGTCCTCTTCCACAGACTGGCAGGCGGCCTTCGGCTTCGGCTCATCCAGCAAACAGCAGGATGATGACCTGGGCTTTGATCCTTTTGACGTCACCCGCAAAGCTTTGGCCGACCTCATAGAGAAAGAGTTGTCAGTGCAGGATCAGAGCCCCTTGTCCCCGGGGCCCCTCAGCCACGGCAGCAACCACGGTCCAGGTCTGCCATCTTCTAACCCCAACCCCAGCGCCTCCCACCACTTCCCCAGCGGCCTGCCACGCCTCCCCCAGCTCCACCACAGAGCCATCTACAGCTCCTTCAGTTTCCCCGGCAGTCACAACAGCCAGGCCAGTCAGCAGCAGCAGCAGCAGCCAGCCTCCAGACACCCGTGGATGGGCGTCCCCACACGAAATAACCTCACACACTTGAACCACTCAGCCAGTGCTGCCTCACATAGTATCCTGGACCTGAATCTGCCCCCTCAGCACAACACAGGGCTGGGAGGGATCCCCATCTCAGGTACCTGACACCTGCGTCACTGTGGCACCTTTCTGTGTCCCATAGAAGCAGTGCATGTTAAAACAGAGACTAAATGTGCTACATAATGGAGTTATTTGATACTACAGCACATGTACCTGCCAAGTAGCATAATGATACTTAATTAGCTTTCATTGATTACACAGAGAAAAAACTAAATATTCTGGTAGATGCATTTCTGCAGTTAGCCACTAGTCTGTGATGAAAACACCTCACAGTCTGACACGTCTGTCTCCTCTCCTCTCCTGCAGAAAACAGTGGCTCTATAGACGGCTTAAATGTGAAAGAGTGGCAGGACGGCCTGAGAGCTCTCCTGCCCAACATCAATATCAACTTCGGGGGCCTCCCAAACTCCTCCTCTTCTTCATCCTCCTCATCCTCCAACAGTGTTAACCACATTGGTGGGCTGGCAGGGCCAGCAGGCATCTCACACAGCCTCAGCTGGGACGGCACAGCTAGCTGGATGGATCCTGCTATCATTACAGGTAGAACATTTATCTGGTGGTTAGGGTTTGGCGCTCTCGCCGCCACGGCCCAGGTTCGCTTCCCGGTCAGGGAACTCACTTTAGGGGGGGTTGTGGAGTAGTGGTTAGAGGTGCCGCTGGGGGGTCCCACGTTTGACTGCCACCATGTCCATGGCTGAGGTGCCCTGAGCAAGCATCTAACCCCCAAATTGCTCCCCGGGCGCGGTCCTGAGAGGCTGCAGCCCACTGCTCCGACTGTTCACACTACTGTGATGGGTCAAAATGCAGAGAGATAATTTCCCCTTGTGGGATCAATACAGTATCGGTTATTATTATTATTGTTAACATCAGATATTAGTTTAAGGCCTTTGTCAAATATATTATTCAGCTTCTGTTGTGTTCCGAATCAACTCTGTGTTATTTTATCACTGAAAAGTCCCCTACTTATTTTCTCTTTCAAATGTAAAAACTTCATAAAATCCCGTCAATAAAGTTGTCTTTATATACTGCACACCCTGAAAATTAATAATATCAGACAAAGACAAAGAATCATGGACAAATGAATCAAAATATTATCAACAGATTAACTAATAATAACAATAATTGTAAGCTGCAGCTTCACACTCTAGGTGTTACCTCATGAAGATATGGGAAGGTGTTAAAAGCCATCTCACATTAAAAAAACAAACTTGAGAATATGTTCTGTCCGTTTGCAGCATCATGTTATTTTGTAGCGTAACTAATCCACTTCCCTTTTCAAGCAGCTAATGTGAATCACATTTCTAAGGACAACTGTGGTTCCACACCTTTTTATCTTAAGAGCCTGTAAATTGAAAGCCCTTTGTATTTCTTGAATCACCTCGCTGCTCCTTGGATGCCCCTCATACAATACATATCATGTGCTTTGGCTGAGCGGATGGTCTCTATCTTACAGTCTAAATAAAAATGGAGCAGTGCAGTTTTGTTTTGTTTAAGAATCTCTTGTATCACTCATCTCCTGTCCCCCCTCTGTGTCTCCCCCCCCAGGCATCCCGGCCTCAGCAGGCAACAGTTTAGACTGTCTCCAGGACGACAACCCTCCACACTGGCTCAAGTCCCTGCAGGCGCTCACAGAGATGGACGGCCCAGCCAGTTCAGCGGTTCCCACTCCCCAGCCCCTCCACAGCGGCCTCCTCGATGCCCACATCCCCCTCCATCACAGAGCCGCCGGCGGCTGGGCTCCCTACCTGCCCCCTCCCACAGCCAACCCCGCCAGCCAGTTCCACTCCCCTCCCCCAGGCTTCCAGACCGCCTTCAGACCCCCGGGACAGCCCGCCACAGAGCTGCTACAGAGTGCCGCTGTGGACCGCCACTGAACACAGACTACAGCAGACACCCATCCATTCCCCCACTACCACTTTATACCCACTCATCCTGTACCCTGCTCCCCCTCCCCCCCAATGCAATACACACCAATCTGCAGAGTATGAAGAATTAACAAAGTAACAAACATGCTTTCTTCTTTTTCTCTTCCTCCTTCGTTTTTGTCTACTCTGAAGGCCTGTTTGTTTTTGTTTTCGTTTGTGTCTGCTGCCATCACCACTCCTTAGACTTAGTTCTGGGCGTAACATGGAGATTCATTGTGTAGCTTACTGTTAACGGAGAGCACAAGAATCAGTACGGTGCCCAGTGGTGACACAAGAGCTAACTCCACAAACTGGCAAAGAAACAAATTAGCTGAAGTGAGGTCTTCTTTTAAAAGTAACTAATGATTAAGCATGAACAACATTTGTGTTTTTGAAAGTTGAAGTCACAATTAGTTTTCGAGGAATGAAGCAAGCTGTGAATCTGCTCTTTGAAGCTTTGCCCCAAAGACCCTCATCCTCCCCACTCCATCAGGAGACTGTGAAACGGTTAACCCTTACAGCTGCGTAGTGAATAAGGCGAGGTGAGAGAGGGAGAGAGGGAAGAGGGGTTGGTACTTAGCTTTTTGTGAGAGTGGGTTTTAAAACAAAATATCTAAAAGAAAGGAAGAAGGAACGAAGCCGAGATTTCGTGAGCAGAGAGTGAAAGCAGATGACACAGGGGAGTTGAGGGCGCAGGCTATGCATGGGCTCCCTGTTAGGTAGGGACACAAATGGCCTGCTTGAGAGGCCACTTGGCTCATGTTCTCTTTGGTGGGGGGCTCCCATTGGTCCCATCCTGCTGGAGGGAAAATTTTGCTAAACCTCTGTATCAGAGGATAGAGCACTGCCTAACTGCAGGGAGCCAGGGCTTTTGGAGATCGTGGCACACATCCTGAGCACTAGGGTTAGACTCTTACTCACAGTGCCACTGTGTGGTACCTACAATAGCTAGCCCTAACATGGACAGCCACCACAGGGATAGGAAAATGACTAGATGGACGAGGACACGTCAAAAATACTAATGAGGGTAGTAAAAGGGTTAACAGGTCCCTTTGTTCGACCCAACGAGGGCTTAAACGAGGCCTTAAAACGGACAGATGAGAGAAAGGAGCTTGAGTGATTGGAAGGGGAGCGTCAATGATCTGCTGAAAAATATGCAACATTGTATGTGACTTCGCCAACTGTATGTGAGTGTGTGTCACAAGGAAGGTGCTGCCAGACAATACCAAGTACTGTAGTAGTGACGTAAGGAGCTCTCAGCCTCTAGGATTCGGGATCGACCTCTCCGACCACCGCCTTTTTTCTTTTGAAGTCTTAATTCTGATCCATGTTCGCTCTGTCTCTCTCTTTCTCTCTCTCTCTCTCTCTCTTACCCCCACCCTCCCCACCCGCTGTTCCCTATGTAACAGTATTCACAAAAATGAACAAAGTCATCCAGGAGAAACCAACACCGAGTCATACAGTGGGTTTTAACATGATGTTGCGAGAAAATATAAAAACAAATTTGAGGCGCTTAAAGTAATTGAACTGTCCTCTGCAGGTCTGGAAAAATGAACCTTAAATAAAACTGAAAACTCTGAGCTGGTGTTTGTCTGCTGTTGTGTTCTCACCACCGCAATTCAGACATGTACACTCTATAATATTTAGACCTTAAAGTACTCACCATCATACAGCCTGTAAGGCCAGAGTAACATGAGGAAGCTCACTATGAATTACTCTTGTTTCTTATTCTGGTGTCTTCCACTAGGGGGCAGATCTTTCTCTGTCAGTGATGAAGCTCTGCAGGCAAACTTCAGCCGAGCACACAAGGTGACACAGGATGACACTGACACTACAGTTTTCCACACACGCCATGCTTTCCACACAGAAAAATAAGTATTAAAGGATTAAAGGCAGATTAGAATAATCCTTAATCACATTTTTTTTCCTGCCATACGTTTGTCTTTTCTGTGTAGTAGTGCTGCTGCCAGCAGAGCGTGTGTGCGCTATCGCTGTCCTTCAGTTTGCAGCTCTGCACTCTCCCCGGCCAATGCAGCAGTAGATACCTGCAGCAGAGAGGTTCCTCTTTTGTCCTGTAGGACTTCTGACAGACACGAGGAGGAGCGCGGTCGTTACTCACACAGCCTCCACTATTTCTGCAGTTAGTTAACTGAGTCAGGTGCCTCTGTATAAATCATTTAACTATTAATAGGTCTGTGTTGGAGGCAAATATCGGATCATTTACTAAATCCCAATTAAGCCTACTAATAAGGGTGTTTCCTTTAACAATAAATCTTTACGTTTTTTTCTTCTCTGATTGATTGTAGGAGTAAATTTCCACGACAGTTTCACCCTCATCTCCATTTAGCTTTAATACATGGTCTATTAACAAGAAATTGCTCAGAACACGCTATGGTGTCGATATGAACTGGACCCATAAATCAATCTGTTAGCTTTTTGTAAATATATGAGCTGTGATCTTTTTTTCCAGCCAACAAACGAGACATGTGGCATTAATATTTGGGGTCATTTTGAAACAAAAGTTCATTTTTGCACGTTAAAATCTTACGGATATTTATCCAACTACACCAGGAAATACAGGAAATATCTATCACTGTATATCTATCTTTTTCATTTTGCAATCACCTTCACAAATCCAGTATTGTTTGGGACATAAATGCTTAGTAGTGGTGTTTAAAGTGGCGTTAACCGAAAAGCAGGGACGTAAGAAGAATCTAATCCTGCTTTTCTGACCATGATATCCTGGTAATTTTATGTCACAGTGTATGAAACAATCTCAGGGTATTCACCGATAAACTGAACGACCGCCGAAGGTTAAATTAACCAAACAAATGTTAAATTCTAAAAATAGCAGGTGATTTTTTTCTGTCACTCCACTAACGGATTATCCGACTGGTCGTCTCAGCTCTGGATCTGGTGTAACTGAACGCGTGGATGAAGCGGGATGGTCGGAGCGGCCCCCACAGGGTCCGGGCCCCAGGTGCTGAGGAGGCAGCAGCAGAGGAAGGTGAGTGTGTAAATAATGCAGGCAGGCAGCAGATTCAGGGGCTGTGACAATGAGTCAGCAGCAACACAGAGGGGAGGAGAGAGCTTTGCTGAGAGTGTTCCTGGACCAACAAACGCTCACGCCGACTTCACTGCACTGACACACAATAGAGGGATCTGGGTGATGATGCATGCCTGACACATTTAAGAATAGCATCTGTTTATTCCCCACAGCTGCACAAAATAACTCCAGTGTTTAGGGCGTTCTTCTGCTGGTGTGGGAAAAGGCTGGCACATGCCAGACTTAATGATTAGCTTATTGATTTGCTGAAAATGCATATTCATGTTCATTATCATGAGGAGATGGAGGGAGAATGATGAAGCAGAAAAGCACACTGCAAACACCTGGATCGAAAGGCATCACTAGCTTGTTCTTTTCGAGCACCAGTGTGGAGAAAATGTCGTGTCTCTGAATCCCTCCCTCCAGATGTAGAAACTCACAGTAAAACAGACCCATTCGTGCGTTGAAGCGAGCTGAGTAGGTGAACATTTAACTACGCTCAGGTGTTGATCAAAAAGCCCTGATTTTTCATTCTTCCACAGAGCTGTCCTCTGCAGGAGTTCGCTCTGTTAAACTGCTGAAGCTTGGCTTTCCTGGAGGACTGCAGTTACAGTATGAGGGCATGTGTAGAGGGCACAGTAGCTGCAGTGGCTGGCATTAAGCGAAAGCTCCCTGCACTGAGAGGCACGGGCAGATTATAAGAGACAATTCACACCTATTACATTAGACACTGAACCAGACAGACATGAGTTAGACGTTAGATTGTCTGTAGGGACCGTACACAAATTATTAGGGTGGAGAGAAGAGTGAAATAAATGACTTTATTAATATTTTCTCTAGACCTTCTCCTTCAAAGCACCTGCCAAACAGCTGCATTAACATGTAATTTATTCAGTTCAAGTAATTTTAGTATAAACTCCTTCAGGTTAATTACTTAGTTCTTTATCTCAACTGAGCCAATGGAAGATTTTCAACATCTTTTACCTAAATTTGCATTTATTTTTCCACACTGTGGATAACTTCCTGGCTCTGGGCTGGCTGCCTGCATGGGAAACCTGCAGGGACCGCTCTCAGCAGAAAGCACTCTCTCCATTTGTCAGCCTTTGACAGGCCCTCTCACCAGCGGAGCCGCCTGCACTGCAAGAAATGAACACTCTGACATGTTATGCAGTCGCGTAGCACGGCGTTCAAACAAGAACATACGCCAGTTAATCAGTGAGATGGTCGGCAGAAAATTGTTTAACTTGTTTTTAACGGAAAAAAGTAAAATCAATTTTGGATTTAAGCCTCTAACGTGAGAACTTTGCACCTTTCTCTCTCTTTTACATCAGTGCACATTTAGTGTCATTGATATAACCAGACATTTAAAGACAGCTCTGGTAATGGACTTTTTGAGTAAATGAATCAAATAGATTACTGTGATTTGCAGTCTTGCTTAAAACACTAGAAGACAAAACAGAAAGACATCCATATTAGTATTTAATTGCACCTTTCACCACAGTGCAGTATTTGGAGACAATAGTGTAACTTTTATGAAACAAGAACAAAATGGCCGACACTTTCATTCTCTTATTTATTGGCATTGCTTGTAGAAGTACTTATTTGAATAGTTTAATGAAGAGGATATTTTTTGCAGCGTGCACAACTCTCAACTGACCCACACGAGGCTTTACTGTAAATTCCACCAGCAGTCCAGTTAATGTGTCCTGGCCAGGAAAACTGACGGGCTCCTCCATCATCCTGCAGTATGTAATGGCTCTGCCGTACGGGGTCTGTATGTACTGCAACATGAACGGTGGTTTATGTCCGACAGCGTCTCCGTGTCCTCTCCTGTAAGGTTAGGAAAATGCCTCTAGCTGCCTCTCACGTGTGTCTGATTATATTCAGATGTGTTTTTTCAAGAAGACACAAAATATGTTCAGGAGGTTCAAGTGAACATGAAAACTCTACAATATGACCCATGAGGTAGACATTTCTGTTAAATAGTGTGACATTAATGATAAAGTACTTTTAGAATGGGGTTAAAATTTCCAATTAATGAACAGTGTAAAGAAACTAAGTACTTTTACTCAATCTCACTCAAGTACTATTCTTGCAACTTGCAGTTTCTTTTTCATTTTTAGAAATGTACTTTCTACTTTGACTTCCTATTTCGAATCAGACAACTATAGTTACAGTAAATGAAGACTCATTTCAAATCATCATTTATTCATCCATTCATTTCTTTAATAGTTTATTTATAAGGGACAAATACAGAAAGACACTGGCAGTAGCTGAAGCAACGGCCGATGAACCGTACACATGTTTACGGCCGAGGCTAATATCCAACGCCAGTCCATTAATGGACATCGACACGCAGTCATCAGAATACATATCACTGTTTACAATCAATGCTGTGTGTCCACAATAGAAGCAACGGCAGCAGTCTGCAACAAAGACAGACATAAATGATACAAATGTGCTAAAGACGTTTTCTGCGTCTAACACTGCAGTTTCCTTTTAATGTATTTTGATATGTAGGAGCTAAATTAGACAATAGTAACTGTATGGTCAGAATATTTTTTTAAATAAAGTAAAATCTGTTTAAATAATATATATATATGTTTTTTTTACTTGATAAAGTTATGAAATCCCAATAGCCAGAATTAAACCTTAGGTGAGGGTACAAGAAATATATGGTACGAAAAATATATGGCATAATCATAATACATTGAGTTCTTGAACAGTAATTTCAATTAAACCAGTCACAGTATATAAAATGAGTAACATCAGCTCTATGTCAGTCAGCTACGGTATTTAAATGATCCCGTAACACATAAAACAGTTGCTGACAGAATCAGTTTTGGTGAGTAATGAATACCTTTTATACGTTAGTTACATTTTGCTGATGATTCTTTTACTATATTCTATAAGATTTGGAAACGTAAATCTCTCTGTATTTCGCTGCTTTTTTTCCACCAAAGTTTTATCTTAATAAAATCCGTCCGTGGTTAGATTCCAACAGCGGTGCAATGTGTCAGCCAGCAATGACCTGAAGAAGAGAGCGACCTTAGCGATGGAGACGGAGTAGCCTATAGTTATGACTCTGAGTATGGTAGAGATTATGGCGGACAAAAAAGGAAGAATTAAAGTCTGAAAAATAAAGGATTGACAGTGAGTTGATCCGCGCTAAAAGAAGAGAAGAACCTGAGAAACTAATAGTAGTAATACGTGTCTGTCAGCATTGCTTGCGTAGTTACTTTTAATGCCAAAAGAGGGAGACAGATGTTTTGGACTGGAGCTTTAAGTTGATGATTTGAGTGCTGGCTTCAAGCGTAGATGGTCAATGATAGAAGATTGAGATCCAAAATCTGTTTTACTTAAAGGAGTAGTTTGACATTTTGGGAATTACATTTTGATATAAATATTGAAACTGAAGCCAGCAGCTCGCTAGTTTAACTGAAGCCGCTGTCCTGGCTCTGTCTAAATGTTATGAAATGAAAGCTGCACTAATGCAGAAATCATATCTTGCATATATCATCTGCACAACAAACAAAGCGCAGAATCCACAAGTTATGACTTCACAATGGGTTATATGTGTCAGACTATTTCTTGTGCATCACCGTGACTTCCCAGAACCAAAGTGACCCTCATAATTTCTCTCATCGTCATCTTAAAATGCCAGAAAGTGACTTCATCGAGCCAAGGAATATTCCAGTACATAACCTCTGTTAAACCACAACATACTGATTTCACACCTCAGTTTTTATTCGCATTACACAAACAAGACCCACTCTGCTAATGAGCCGGCGAAGCTGCTTACAAAGTGCGAACAAAGTACAGAGAGGCATCAATCTTCTCATCTGACTGTCGGGGGGAAAAAACCTAACAAGCGTATTTCCTGCTTTTCCACCAGTGACCCTGAAGGTGTCAGCTACTAAACACCTTTTCCAGCTTTGCTCTGACCTTTGACGGCGGCTCCGCCTGCAGTCAGCATACACAAACGGCGCTCAGGTTGTGTGTATCTCAGCAGGGCCCCGGTGCCTCATGGTGATATCCTTTTGTGGTTTTGTATTTGCCAACCATCCTTGAGCTCCGTGTGGTGATGTAACTGAAGCAGAAAGGTCACAGCGGCAGTTTTGTTGATGTTAAGTTTTGAATTTTTCTCCCCCAGACAAGCGCGCTGACACTGCACAGCGAGCAGGAGAAGCATGTAAACTGAGATCCACATCGCCCGATACCGCAAGGGCACATCCAGACTAGGAGCGCAGGTAGCGGATTCTGCCATGACTCCATGAAGGAAAATGTGGATTTGAGCAGGTATTTAATGGTCAAATTCAGTCTTTAAAACTTTAAATAAGTGAGCTGTTTTTTTTTTTTTGCTTTTTTCATTAGCCACGGTAATTTGTGGCTCAAGAGATGGCAATGGCAGCCTACTGTTCCACCATATGAGTCTGAGATATCTCGATTACTATTGCACCGACCGCTGAGAAATTTTCATATATGGATCACAGGCAAAGAATCCTAATCCTTTTGGTGATCCAGAGAGTTTAGCACCACTGTGATGTTTGTCTTTGTTCATTTTAAAGGACCTAAATACAGGACGTGAAAACGAAAAGTAAGCTTTAACGACTAAAACTGAAGGCAACAGACGTGCAACTGGGCAAAAATCCACAAAAATCCATGCAAGCAAATGAAGGGCACCTTGAACAAAACAAGGCAGCTTACAAGGTACAAAAGAAAAGTTTACAAGGATTAAACTAGGAGTGCAGGAAGGACACAAACAAAGCATTCACATATGAACTGACAGCTCACAGGAACCAGAGTACATGTACCTGTGGTGTGGGAAAATACACGAAAGGTGTGAAGTATAACCACCGGAGACTCACAAAGATGAGCTAACCGCCAAAATAAAACAGGAAATTACAACAGAAACTCAAAATCGTTGGTTCCTAAACACACACAAGCACTGCAAATTTCCATACGGCAGTTAAAACTGATAAATAATAATATTGGCTGGGAATCTGTGGGGATGATTTATCTTGTCTTCCGTAGCCACTTGGACGAGTGGTGAAATGTCTTCGGGGAAAACCCAAACACGCTGACGTGCCTTTGTTTTTGGATTCCCTGGACGACATGTGTATCTTCCATATCTCTGGAGTGATGCAGTGCTGTCAGTGGCCCGGAGTAAAGAGGCGCATTTAACTGGCCTGAGTTTCACAGAGACCATTTGTGGACTTCCACAAGGACGAGGAAATTATGGACGTGCCCTTAATTATTAAACAAGTGTGTCAGCAGCCTGGCCTGATGGAGGTAATGCAAAGAGGAAGTGGGCCAGAGAGAGGGCCTCGGGGATGGGTGGGGGCAGTGAGAGAGGCTGGGGGGGATTGGACCTGGGGGTGGGGTGGTGTTAGGCCCAAGGGCTTTGGCTCAAGCATGGGAGATCCAATAATGCTGTCCAAGCTGTTTTGCACATTGTTAACATTCAGAACCCACAGTATATGAAGCTGTTAGAGGAGGACCACGGCGCACGGACATCTCGATGCGCGATTCGCTTTTACGGAGCTGCGTGAATGTATGAAGTCCACACCAGAGGACACTTGTGATCTGATATAATCATATGATACTGTGCATGCGCAGCTGATTGGGCCACGATGAAAAAGCCCTTGAGAAACATTTTGGATGACATCAACAGGAACGGCACGGCATTTCTGTACAAGGGATATGGGATGAGTGTCTTCAACGCAATCGATCAGGGATTGTCAAGAAGCCTGACTCAGGCAAACTGACCACCCTTTGTGTGTGTGTGTGTGTGTGTGTGTGTGTGTGTGTGGGTGTGTGTGTGAAAGAGAAACAGAATGAAAGGCAGAGGCGGAGGCGTATTGAGCACACCCACCCACAGTGTATCTGCATGCAGGCATAGCTGTAAGCACTCATTCCTTGATAAGGACACACTCGTTTAACAGCTGACTGATGACTTTTCATTGAAGGAGGCGCTCTCAGGCAGTTGTAAGATGCTGTGGAGCATTCAGGGAGGAGGAGGAGGCGCTAAGCTCAGTTGAGGCCTACTGCACCGCTGACCGACAGCACCTCAATTAGTACAGCGGGCTGATCGGGGATTACCAGGACAGTAGCTTAAACCGCCAAAGTTTCAATTACATGCCTCTCATTCTCAAGTGGAGGCTGACATCTGGGTACCTTTGTTGACTTGAGAGGGATAACTTTCCGAAGGAAAGGACCGACGCCAGCGGTGGACTGATCCTTCCTAGCTCGCTGTGTGACCTAAACCTGTCATGTCTTGCTCCTCTGTGCTATGGAGCGCAGACCGGTGTTGCCCAAAAACAAACCAGAGAGCCTCAGACCTCCGCCTTGAATGCCATAAATATGCTCTAGTTGATTTTGAGCCAGTCCTTCATATAGTTCTCCATGCTGCTGTTAATACTCTCCAGAGCACTCGTATTTAAAGTCGTAGGAACCAGCGGGTTTGCGGCTGGATGCTGCACATCTGCAGATAACACAGCAACGCTACTTTGAGTTTAGGGAGAGCTAGAAAATTGTAGATGAGGGAGATGAAATTGCATTGTATTAATGTGACTTAATGTGACATAGAAGAGAAGCCTGTAAAAGAGTGGTGTGAAATCATCTCCTTGGACCGAGCTCCTCTTCTGCATGACTCTTTCTGTTATTACAGTCTAGCGTGGCTCAGCAGCACTCAAGAGAGGGAGATACGAAGGCAGACGGCGAGAGAGAGGGAGAAAGAGAGAGAGAGCGAGTATACAGTATGTACAAGGAGAGCGGGACCAGCGCCAACTCACCCCACCCTTACTGCTGCTGCCTGCAGAGTGAGGAGTGCTGCATTTCCTGAGGGCAATGCAGAGGAAGGAGGAAGAGGCTCGCTTCTTCTGTTCAGGTCACCGTACAGCAGACACACACACACACACACACAGAGACACCCAGGGAGATGCAGATGGACAGAGACAGACGAGCCGCAGCGTTCACGGCCATGCCTCTGCTGCCCAGCGTTCGGCTTCACACCGTCAGAGGACAGAAGTGGGGATGAATCATCCTCACAGGCCTAAAAACTGCACCCACTTATTCCCGTGGTCGGATTTGCATTCGACTGTTGTGTGACTGGTTGTGCTAAACGTGAAACCACCTCTTCATTACGAGGCTGCATTTGAGAGGCTGTCATGAATCACACGTTGGAAAGAAAATCTGTTTTATAGTATGCCGCAATTTAAAAACCCGAAGTCTCTTAATAAGCAAGAATAAATAATTTCTTGTTTCAGCTTCTCAGGTATGAACATTCGCAGAGAATCTCCATTTTTCATATTTTTTGCCGAAGTCTGCCTGAGTACAGGAGAAAGCAGCAGATGAAGAGAGGAGCTCTCGAAGCGTTGAGGTGTGTAACAACTTTCAGGGGATGACAGAGGTGAGTGTTCCCCTCTCGGGACGGGAGGATTAGCGTGGAACCATTACCTTAGCCCCATGAATCACTACTAATGGCTTCGCTGAGAGGGTACTGTAGTACAGAGGTATTTAGATGGAGACCTCGAGTTCTGTAAAACACTGCAGCATATTTCTGCAGTGACAGTCTGGCGCACGAGATGGATTCATTTGGGCAGGTTTCCGTGCAGGATGTACTCCCCCAGCCCCGGGCCCGAAATAAGCATACACCAGCAGATCCTTAAAAATTTATTGAAGTTAATGTAAGATGAAATCATATAAGAAAAAAAAAAAAAAACATAAATAACCCTTGCATAGATCACAGACCATGCCTTTGTCATCATCTGACAAACTGAACGCATTGTAGCATAATCCTTGGTAAACACAACATGACAATGACGGCTGGATCAGGTAACACAATCGGCTTGCTTGTGGATGAAAAGAAGAGCAGAAGAGTTCAACAGTCCCTCCACGCTTTGCTCCAGAAAGGCCCAGCTTCCCTACCTCGCGGTCGAATGCGCATCCTCGACAGAAAAGACAAACTCGTGGCCATCGCACATTTAACACAAACAAGAGCTTCTCGTGCGTTGTCACCTTTGGCGGGGTGAGGCGCACAACATCCCGACATTCGATCCTGTCCGGTGCCTCCTCAGCAGGCAAGAAAAGCAGTCCAACATCCAGACTTTTTAATAGACAAGAATGCCTCAAAACCAGTGAAGTGCAAAGGAGGGTGTGTGTGCATGTGTGTGTGTGTGTGTGTGTGTGTGTGGCCCTGTTTAGACATGATGGACATGTTTCCCACAGCACAGTATCACTACAGTCTAGACTGAGATGAGAACGGGCGAAATGTCACTTGAAAGAGCATTTCAGTCCTAGAATAGAGATAAAGTCGAAGAAACTAGCCCTTGATGTCCTCGCTCGCATCCAGAGCCTGCAGCGCGACCGGTGACCCCCCCGGGGCCGCCTCGGTGGCAAGGCCGGGCGCTCCTAAAGAGGAATCCAGCAAGAGGACACGCTTCACGACACAACTTCTGAACAGGGCCTTGCAGGAAGCCTTGGTGCAGATGAAAGCAAGGGTTTCTTTTTTAAAAATGACGCAACTGTATTATAGTTGATCCACAGCTCGAAAGGCAAAGCTCATGCAGTCTTCCATCGACCATGCAGTTTTTTGCGATCAGTAGGTTTCTGTAGAGATACATTATAGCAGAAGGTTTCAGCAGTAGAGATCTGAAAACGTGTGAGCATGGCGTTTGAATGAATCCAGTGTTTTCTTTTCTTTTTCTCAAAACCAAAAAAGACAAACCGTTGTGTGTTTTTATAATAGTACACTTCTTGTCCATATCTTCTAGAGTATAGCAAATGATCATAATACAGTAGGTTCATTATCATGGCTTGCTGGAGGAACATATTGTTTTGATATTCCAGTATAAGGCATGTTCTTCTTAAATCAGTCATATTACAGTGCCACCAAAAACAGAACAGAGGAAAATAAGAACACACACATGTTTTTCATACGTAACGTCAGTATATAGTGGTTACTTTTCTTATCTTATTATAGCTAAATTGCATTTTTGTTCTTATGACATTTCCCGTTTTTTTTTTCTTCCTAGATGTCATTTATTTATTTTATTTAAATTTTTTTTTTAGATCTTCGTACTCGTGTATGTTTGCAGAAGCATAACATCTGACAGTAAGCTGAACGAATGAACATGTAGAACAATTTAGGCACCTTCTCTGAGTTTTCTCTCTAACAGCTGATCAGTCCGGTGAACTGAAGATAGATTCTCTCAAAGTGCATTATGGGCTCTTCCTTTGGGACTAGCAGCATTTGTTCCTGACAGCGAATCGTCTCCGCTCCGGCCAGGGGGTTGCTTAATGGGAACTGCCACTATTACAAAGCCTATATTTGGATTTATTTATTTTATATATATATACTTTTTTTTTTTTTTTTTTTTTACAGGTTTCTCTCACTAAAATGTCAGCCTCTACATTTGACCTTACAAAATCCCAGAACAAAGGTGAGGAGGTTGGTACATAAACAGCCCTGTTGTGAGTTTCTGTCAAGTGGTTGCAGTTTCTCTGACATTCAAGATAGATTTTTTTTTCTCCTATTTTTACAAAAAAAGCAACAACAAGAAGATGTTGTTTGTTATTCTATTGCTGTTAAGAATGCATGTTTCTGTTGGGTAAGTGAATGCATAGCACCGTCCATACATGCCCCCACAGCAAGAGTAGCAACAGCAAACGTGAGGATTTCTTCACCTCATGTAGGACTGTTTCATCCCGTCACTGCTTTCAACAGTCGGTGTTTTGAGAAACACGCGACCGACCAAGCGATCTGTTTCCTGATAGCTGCATTTATGAGACTACTAAAATTTACTTGTATCATTCTATATATATATATATTATGTTATAGGGTACCAGCAGTGTCCTTCTTTTCGAAAAAAGTCTAGACAAGTGGAATGATGTTGTGACAAGACACCTAGCATGTTTACCTAGCCTGAGGCAGACACTCTTCAGCAGTACAGTACAAAGATCATTTCCAAATAAAACGGGCCGTGAACTAACCAACCAGACACCAGCAACGTAACAGGAACAGAAAGAGTTGAACGGAAAATCGGCTTTTCCAAAACAAGTAACAAAGGCTTGCTTCAGATAACACGTCATGGTGAGAAGACGACTAATGTAGTCCTGTCCTAGCACCGCAAAGAACAGCCAAACAGAAACAACGGTGACATTCAAGTAGCACTGCAGTGGAGCTTTTTTTTTTTTGTTTTTTGTTTTTTGTTTTACAGGACCTTGTCAGGAGAATGCTAAATAATTCAAATAAAATTAAAAAAAATAATGAATAAAGAATAGTACAAAATTCATCTCAGTATTGAGTGTAGATTAACATACAGTAGCTGGAGATTTTCAAGTAGTCTAATATTAATAATACTAATCTATCTGAAGTTCGCCTGCCTGGAACAGGATGTGGAGAAACTATGCGAACGAGCAAGCACAGTGACAAAGAAAAAAAAAGTCACTAGTGAAACAAAACAGTTCAAGCAACAGAAAGAAACGGTTGTGCAAATAGATGGGCTGCACTTCGCCGGTGCATCGTAATGCCCAATAGTTGCAGTATGACAGATTTAGTTAAATGTCTCTGCTGTATTCCACACGGATGCGTCTCAACACATTCAGGTGTTTTCCTGCGACACAACAGTAACCTGGCGTGTTTCAAAGAAACTAACACGAAAAACAGTCAACCTCATCCCGTCAGAAGAGTCACGCAATCTCTACAAACTCTCTACAAATGAATATCCTGATTGTGCGTAGCTTTAAGTGGGAAAACAGGAGCAGGATTGTGGTACACTATTTGTCCTAAGTGCTTGTGTAAAGGCTATGCTTTGGGACTCTCACATTCAATATTGCATGACTGCAGTTTACACTTAAGGTTCCATTTTGCATTATGGTATAGGAAGCCCTGCATTGAAGCTTGCAGCTCTGCAGCAAGTTTGCAATGACCTCACTGAGGTAGAGACCCTGAAAGGATGCATGGTGCACGAAGAAACGACATGAATTCGTCCAAAGAAAACCAAAAAAAAACGGATATTCCCTTTTGAATTGGAATGGTAAACATGCAGAGTACAATACATTGCTGCTTAAGGGCGTAATTAAGTGCGTGACAGCATGAAAACTGGGTTGTGCATGACAGCATGGATCATCTTTTCTTCTTCTTTTTCTTGACCGCAATCACCTGCTGCTTCAACCTTGCTCATCGGGCATCATTAACGTCGTAACCAACGGTGTATCAACACTACAACAGAAGGTAACCAGCTCTGCTCAACCACACATTGTACACAGAGGCACTTTCACTGGTCCTGTTGGTGAAAGGGATAAAGGCACTAGCAACTAATGTCAGAATAATTCTCTCAGATCTGAAGTGAAATTTGGTATTGATCGTTTTTCGGTGGACTCCAAACCAATATGTGCTAAACTTAGAGGTGGAGATGGAAGCATGACTAAAAATGTGTTAACTTTTCTTGTTCAAAGAAGGTCCATGCACTGCACTATTGACTAATACTGTAATTGGTGCTTATTATGATTATATGCATCTTTGATAATATTTAGTTTCCTCGTCTACTTTTAAAATTAGAAACTCTGCATCCTCAAGGTGGGTTTGGATATATTTGAATTCAGAAACATTCAGAATTTGATTTCCTTAGTTTCCCTGACAATAGGGCACTGCAGAGTGCCTGAATTGCAACAAGCTGTATACTCACGTCATGCATTAAATATACCAGGATACAAAAGTACCTTAGTCGATAGACCATAATGCAGGTTACGTTTTTCATGCTATGATCTCATTAATGTACTGTTCCCTTAAGATTTAACATTCAATTTCTATACTTCTAAATGATTAGCATTTCAAATTAAAAACTCATCCAGTGCACTCAGTATGAAAACCGATGAGAAGGGAGGGGGATGGAGGCAGGTATCCAAAAGTACATCCTTTCCAGTATGTGAGATATGTCTCGTGCATGCCGGTATCAAAATGGAAAGTCTCTAATCATGCTCGTGTGAAGCTCACTTGCGCTCGTTGTGCTGTGTTGCATCTAAAGGGCATGGCATTGAATCACTTGGTGATAACACAATTACAGCAACTGCTGGAAAACAGCAGCATTGCAGATGTCCATGAAGCAAGTAGATCACCATCTGTTTACATCCAAACAAGAGAGATCAGTCTTCCTCCTATAAGGTGCTTTGCTGAGTAGTAGATCCTCTGTGGGGGGAGAGGAGAGGAGAGAGGAGGAAGGGTGGGGGGTCTCCTAACTTCTTGGCGCTTACCACTCGGCTGCAGATGCTTGCATGTCTGCAGTCGTTACTGGTGCATTGTGCAACTTGCTGAAATGTTATCTGTACTCCATGCATATGATTTTAATTATCACCCCATCGTCTGATAAGACAGTGTGTGCTCTGCTTCCTCGAGGGAGCCGTGTATATGAGTAATAATCAATGTTTTCTTTTTCATATAACTATATATTTGTAGGATCAGAAGAATTAATTATTCTATCTACCAGTCATATACTCTAACAGCTTTGTTTTTTTTTTCCCTTTCCGTATAGCTGAGCATAATTGTAGGCCTAATGCCATAGAGAGCTTTGGGGAATTAAATGAAGCATTCCTAACTGATGGTCTACTCCACATGTTACAGTCCCGTAGAGATCCTAAAGGTCCTAACTAGTGTCTAAACATCTGTAAGCAGCTTGCTTTTATTTACACAGTTTTGGTTGGCTATAGTGCAATTGCCAGTTCTGAGGTTCGCCTCCCTAAAGTTGTCGATGCTATTGTTTATGTCTCCATCAATCTCCATGTACTCTGACTTGCTGACGGTTGATGAACTACGGCGGCTGGAGTTGGTTTCGGAGGGGATGTTGGGATTGCTGACGTTGAGCAGCTGGGCCTGCTCCTCTCCCTCCGTCTCCCTGTGGTAGAAGTAGTTGAAGTTGGAGACAATGACAGGCACCGGGAGTGCAATGGTCAACACTCCAGCGATGGCGCACAGAGATCCTACAATCTTGCCCCCTATAGTGACCGGAACCATGTCCCCATAGCCCACAGTTGTCATAGACACAACAGCCCACCAAAATGCATCCGGGATGCTGCCAAAGTAGGATCCTTCCTCCTCTGCCTCGGCAAAGTAGACAGCGCTGGAGAACAAGATGACTCCAATGAACAGAAAGAAGATCAGCAAACCCAGCTCTCGCATGCTGGCCTTGAGGGTCTGCCCCAAGATCTGAAGTCCTTTGGAGTGTCGTGACAGCTTGAAGATCCTAAATACCCTGACCAGACGGATCACCCTGAGTATGGCCAGAGATGTTGCCTGCTCCCCCACGCCCTCATTGTCTGGGTCTTCAGCCAGCTCAGTGCCGAGTGTAATGAAATAAGGGATAATGGCCACGATGTCGATCGTGTTCATCATGTTCTTGAAGAAGGCTGGTTTGCTTGGGCATGCCAGAAAGCGTACTATCAACTCAAAGGAGAACCAGATTATACAGAGTGTCTCGATGACAAAGAAGGGGTCAGTGAGGATATTTGGCTTATAATAAACAGTAGTGTTCCCCACTCTCTCAAATCGACCCATCGGGTCCTCTTTCAGCTGTGGTAAAGTCTCTAAACAAAATATGACTATTGAAATCAGGATTACCATCACAGACACGATGGCAATCCCTCTGGCGGGGCCTGAGCTTTCTGGATGCTCGAAGAGGAGCCATATTTGACGCTGGAACTCCTTCTCAGGTAAAGGGCGCTCTTCCTCCCTGATGAAACCCTCATCCTCACGAAACTTCTCCATCGCATCCACTCCCAGCTCGTAAAATTTAATTTCTTCTGAGAACATATCCAAAGGGACGTTCACCGGTCTTCTCAGCCGCCCCCCTGACTGGTAGTAGTACAGGATGGCATCGAAGCTGGGGCGGTTTCGGTCGAAGAAGTACTCGTTTCTCAGAGGGTCAAAGTACCGCATCCGCTTTTTGGGGTTGCCCAGCAACGTCTCTGGAAACTGGGAGAGAGTTTTCAGCTGCGTCTCAAACCGGAGGCCGGCTATGTTGATGACCACCCTCTCGCAGCATTCGTGGTCATTGTGGTCTGGGGGGTAGGTGTCCTGAGGATGGCCTGGGACAGCCGAGGTCTCGTCCATGTTATCTCCTGCTACTACTGTCATTTTGGGAAGAGGAGGTGGTGAAAGAGGAGGAGGAGGAGGAGGAGGAGGAGCAGGAATTGTGTTGTGGGATGTCGGTTAGTCTGACTGAGCAGGCATTCAGGATTGGGGGAAATTTTCCACTCCTCAGCTTCCCACACCCCTTAAAATGTTGGAGACGTCCCCAGATACGAGAGGGCTGGTTGGCTGCTTTGCCTCAGTGCGGCTCCACTGCGGTTCTCGCTGACTTGACCATTGCTGCTCTCCGGTGCATCTGCAGCTGTTGTTGCTGCTGCCTCTGTCATCCAGAGAGAGAGAAAGAGGGGGAAAGAGAGCGAGAGAGAGGAAGAGAGAGACAGAGAGGGAGAGAGGGAGGGAGGGAGAAATAGAGAAAAAGAGAGAGAGAGAGGGAGGGAGGGAGGAAATAATGGGATCAAACAGCCAAGATATTTGCTGGCTCAGCATTTTCTGCAGTTTATTTATTTATTTATTTATTTACTTCTCTCAGCCTGCAATTAGTGCAGTTATCCATTAGTGAAGGTAAAAATATCACCAACAGCAAAACATTCCCTCAATATTTCTCTAACACAAACACTTAAACGTCTCTCTGTTGTCCTGGGTAGTGAGTTTATTGTGATCTTCTTGTACAACATGTCCCTTTCCACATTCCTTTACATTACTCTGTCTGATCTTGTCATGATTTTACTGTGCAAATGTTGACTTTTTCAGTTTATGGAGGACAGGACAGTGATGAATCCTACGCCACTCTCTGAATTATGGAGTGACGCATAACATTTGATATTAAACCAACTCCAGTTTCTACATGCATGTAGCATACAGGCCCAATGCGGAGAAAATGTTCAAAATGTCTGGGGGAAAAAAAACCAGCACAGTGGTGGTGTGATGTCTTTACATCATAAGAAGCTGTCAGTTAAAACAGTAACCTAACCTATTGTATAAGTCAGCAGATTTTGGGCTTACCGTGGGTTGATCTGGGAAGGTCTCGAATGCGTCTTATCCTCGAGTAAAATCATCCAACAGCAGGGCGCCAGTAGTGGGTGTCATGTGGCAACTTTACATTGCACCTACCACAAGAAAAAAACTAAAGCTTTACTGTGCTCATCGCCATGGGCAGAGTGTAAAATGAGATAAAACAGAGTGAAGTCAGAGGAGTCTAATGAGGAGAGCCTGAGATGTTAAAGGAGCGAAAACAGAAGATCACAAAGCTGCAGCGTCCGTAGCTGCTTGCGCGGCGGCACGGCGGTGTGAGCAGCTTACAGTATACCGCAGGAGAAAATCTTGTGCTGCAATTCGGGGGGGAGAGATACATTAAGGTGCAATAAGCGAGCCCTTGACATTTCCAGACATCACTGCATCAGCAGAAATCTGCTTCTTTTTTTTCTTTTTTTTTTTGCCACTAGACGAGATGACGGGCACAGTGTGTCTCAGCTCAGCGCGGATGCGGAGCGCAGTGAGGAAAAAAAAAAAAAGGAAATCAAAACGGACGGCCGAGAGGGAGGCGAGTGTGGCGGCGAGGTCCAAATGTTTTCTCGGCAATGTCAAGCATGTTTTGCTGTGCGTTGTACATGCGAGTGCAGGGGAGGCGAGGGAAAAGAGAGGAGGGGTGAGGAGTGGAGAAGAGAGGGAGGGCGGCAGAAAGAGGAGGAGGAGGAGGAGTTGGAGGGTTTCGACGCAATGCAGACCGGCTCTACTAAAGCACGCCGCCAGAAGTTCTCCATACACCACAAAAACAAGAGCGCTTGTGTGCCAGCACTGGCGCAATCCGACTGCAAAGAGAGACAGATCCTCTGGAGCCACCCCGTGTAACATCTCAATTTAAAATTAGCCTCTCATCCCCTGATCAGAGATTAAAGCATCACATTTTCATCCTGTCACTCCACGACTTTAGGATTACACAAAAAGGGCTAATCTACACCTGAGTCTGCGTGACACCAAATTTAATTTCATCATTTTTAACACAGTGAAAAAAGAGAGAAGGGTAAAATCGTAAACAAGGATAAGAAACATCATGTCGTGAGCTTGCATCCAGGCTGCCTCACGCCCTGTATGTGATACTATCTGACACCCTGTGAGTTAAAATAGCTTCTGAGTGAGAAGTGGTTGTTACATTGGGCCAAAGAAGCCAAGCAGGTATGAGGAAAAACGCAGCGTATTTGTCGTAACTCTCCGCAGAGGGTGGAGGATTGCTTTCAGCACCACGGACAGCGAAGATGATTGATTCGCCTCAGAAAACTACAAATCCCGAAAGAACAAACACAAAGACCAAGTTAGCGTGACAAATAATTAAGTGCATTCGTGGTGTTTGTCCGTTGCTGACCTTCATGGTTTATCTGGGCCTGTAAACCCCTGTGACCTGACCTGAGTCAAAACAAGGGTCTTTATTCTGTCTAAACCACACGCTCAGTGCAAAATCAGGTTATCAGGCTTCTGCTTAATTTGTTAAAATGCACCTCCGGCTAAATAAATACCCCTGCACTTATCACTATGACATTTTATTAAGGTAATAGCTTTCGTGGCAAGACATCCCAATGTCTGCTTCTGCGTCCTTTTTTCCCGTTATTCATCACCAAAAGTGATGAAGCGTAAGGAACTAATGAATGTGCATGGATTAAAGACTCTGAGTCTGATGCTGAAATAATATTAATTATAATAATAATAAATGACGACTGGTATAATTTCTTCTTTATAGTTCATTTATATAAAAAAATGATTAGGTTAAGTTCACGTTCAAGTTTAAATTAGAAAAATAAATATTTTATTACATTTTAAATTCCACAGTGAATTCCTGTCGTGCATACGGTGCATTATGACTTGTCGTTGTTTACAGCGATGCAATCTGAATGTTTGGAGAACAACACGGAGTTCAGTTGCAACTGTGCATTAGAAGCTGCATGACAATTAAGAGTTACAAAAACAATATATAATATATATACACAAGGCTTTTATACAAAGAAAGCGTGGTCATTTATGAAGACTGCACAGAAGAATGTTGTTTCTTTCTACGGATGAGACACACAAAGTCCATCGGGGCATGACTGAACCCCCTTTTTTCTATGCGTTTCCGCCGTCAAGTCTCAGTTGGCTACAACACTGGCAATGCAACATTAATCCGTGAGAAAGTGATCCTGTATGTTTGGAGAAGGAGGAGGAGGAGGAGAAGAGGAGAATGCCACACTTGTATCTTGTTGTACCGTCTGCCTCCTGCAAGTAAGCAGAGAACAAAAGCCACTGTGTTATAAGATCAGGAGGTGAGAGGAAGCAGTCAGACATCTAGTGGGCCTGGTTAACCATCACAAGCATCCGGATACAAACACTGTGATCTCGGGGGCTTGTGCCTAAATCAGCCAGGGCCAAGTGCAACAGTGCAAAGATATTCGAGTTAAAGTGTTAATTTTGCACACAGAAGAGTCTGAGGAAAGGAGCTGTCTGCAGGAATATTAATCCTCCACACAGTGGCGCTCTGAGCTCGTTTGTTCTCGTCAGATTAACGTTGACGCACAAAACAAATTGGCGTTCTCTCATAAAAAATACAAGAGAATTTCCAGGATTTAACTAACATTGTTGGGGAAATTACCTTTAAGTCAGCCTGCGATTACGAGAAATCAATCTTCAAATTCTGTAATAGCAGCTGTTTATTATAAACGATAGCGTCCTGAGGGTCAAAGCCTCTGTTAAGGCACAAATCTGCCGGTCAGGAGGCAAACAGGTCTCTAAACAAGAGCTGGAGGGGCCGGGGTTAAAATGTAAACATACTTTTGGAAAGTGGTTAGAAATTATGTGTGCACGAGAAAACGTTTGGCAGAAAAAACCCCAAACACAAGAACCTGCAACCAGCTGTCCGGGGTGTAGCGCATGCCAAACACCGCCACACAGTCACACATGACCTGTATAAGCCCCAGCTCTAATGTGACAACAATTATTGTCTTAGTTTATGTGTCTGAATCGGTCTTTGGCTGTGCGTCCCGGAGTGGAAAGCATGCTGCCTCGTGCGTAATGGGTGCTTTGACGTGTAGATGACCTTCCCTCTCCCACTGTATACAAAGATTAGGGTTTACAATAGTAGTCCTTAACAATAGAAATGTAAGCCGTGGTTTGTGAGTCTATTTCTTAGTGCGTAAACAAACAAAAGCCACCTGAGCGCATGGGAGGGGTGTAACACATTATTAAACTTAACCGTGAAACTTAAGCCAAGAAAACATCCCCAAATTTATTTCTCTTAGGTTACTGTAGTATCCCTTTAGACAGAAGAGTTTCGTCATGTGGTTCAACTACTGCTTGTCCACCCCTCCTAACTTGTTTATATTTTCTTGCACCAATTGCTCACATGTGTGAAAATGTGCAGTTACAGTAGTGAAATGATTATTTATTTATTTTTTCTCTTACAACGTAGTGGATTCGGTTCCCTCCACCTCTTTCTGGTGCGGGGAACTGAATTGTACTGAACTGTAGAGTGAGTCTCTGAGGCTCCGCGTCGCTTAACCACTCGAGACAACTTGCGTAAAACACCTGTAGCATCCGGCACGAAGAAGCCTGAACTGCGCGTCCACTGGAACACAACTCACCAGAGTTAAAACTGTCTTCTTTACACATCAGTCAGTTTCCCCGTATATGTCTCCACTGGAATCACGTTCAGATTTGTCAGAGTTTCCAAGTCGTCGCTTTCCTGATAGGACTCCGTTTTGGAGAGCGACTGGTTACTTTTGGTGGAATCGCTTTCACCAAAGGAGGGCTGTTGCTGCTGCCCACAAGTCACGTGTACGTACTGAACGTTTTCCTCGTCCTCGTTCTCTCTGTGGTAGAAATAGTTGAAGTTGGACACAATCACGGGGACAGGTAAAGCTATGGTTAGCACTCCGGCGATTGCGCACAAAGATCCGACGAATTTGCCCCCAATTGTGGTGGGATACATGTCTCCGTAACCAACTGTGGTCATTGTCACCACCGCCCACCAGAACGCATCCGGGATGCTTGTGAATACAGACTCTGTGTCTTCTGCCTCAGCAAAATAAACTGAACTGGAGAATAAAACAACTCCGATAATCAGGAAAAATATGAGCAGTCCCAGCTCCCTGAGGCTTGCGTGAAGCGTTTGGCCGAGAATCTGCAGGCCCTTGGAGTGTCTGGAGAGTTTAAAAATCCTGAAAACTCGGACCAGACGGATGACCCTCAGTATGGCCAGAGACGCAGCCTGCTGACTGCTGCCCTGATGCTCTGCGAGATCAAGGCCCAGGGTGATGAAATACGGAGCTATGGCCACCACGTCGATCAAGTTCATCAAGTTCTTAAAGAAAGCTGCTTTACTGGGACATGACAGAAACCTCATGGTGAATTCAAACGAGAACCACACAATGCAAAGTGTCTCCACCATGAAGAATGGGTCTGTGAATGGACTGGGCACTGTGCCAGGAGCGCTTCCATTGGCCTGGTTTTCGGGAACTGCGGGGACTTCTCTAAACTCTGGCAAAGTCTCTAAGCAGAATATAACAATGGATATCAAAATAACCATAACTGACACAATGGCGATCATCCGTGCGGGCCCAGAACTTTCTGGATACTCAAACAGGAGCCACAACTGGCGCTGAAACTCATTATCGGGCAGCGGGCGCTCCTCTTCCCTGGCCAAACCCTCATCGTCTTTGAAGAGTTCAATAGCCTCTTCCTCGAGTTCATAAAACTTTATTTCCTCCAGGAAAATATCCACAGGTACGCTCACGGGTCTCCGAAGCCTCCCCCCTGACTGGTAATAATAGAGGATGGCGTCAAAGCTCGGCCTGCTCCTGTCAAAGAAGTACTCGTTTCTCAGCGGGTCAAAGAAACGCATCCTTTTACGCGGATCCCCCAGAAGCGTGGAGGGGAAGCGGGAGAGGGTTTTTAACTGCGTCTCAAAACGCAGGCCTGAGATGTTGATGACCACCCTCTCGCTGCACTCCTGGTCCGCTGGTTCCAAGTCAGCAGCATCTTGCAACAAAGGAGTAACGACCACAGTCTCTTCTTGGTTCTCCTGGGACAACACAGTCATCTTTTTTTTACCCCTGTGAGGGTAAATCCGTCTCTCACCTCCTCGGTGCCTTCCTCTTGCCCTTTTGCCGGCGCGTCCTCCTAACTCTCTTTCTCATGCAGCCGCCCGAGAATCAGGCAAAGTTTCCTTTTTCGCTGCGCGGCAAATTGTATTTGTTGATATCCAAAGTCGTTGTCGTTGATTTACACCGCCCTTTTGTCAGATTAGTGCCTCTGAACTGTCAACTTTCAATGGTGCACACAGATCTCCACTTGCATAAGCTATACCAAGGGAAGGCTATCATATTCACACCATTTTAAACTCCAAAGCCCTCCCCAAGTTGGAAGACCAGATGACACTTGCTGCTGCTGCTGTCCCTCTCATACTCACTCACTTCAGTGTAGCCATGCAGGGATTTCCAAGTAAACACCAAGCCTTACAAATGTCCCTTTAACTTGAATCTCAAGGTAATCTTTCTTTTACTTATATCTTTACTTATATCCCTATTTCTATGTCATCTGTGCTGTTTTGTTCAGAGTCAGGGCGGATGTGTTTTCAGACCAAGAGCCTGTTCCTGAAACTCAGAGTCTCTCACCCAGCAGGTTCTTCATTCATGAACTCATGGGGTTATTCTTGTCACAAGGGGAACCTCCATAACCCGGGGCCGTGGCTACTTTGGGTCACAGCCCACCGTTTTAGAAACCGGGAACACAAATGAAAGTGACAAACAGGTCTAGCTTGCACGGAGAGGTTTTCTCCACTGCTACACATTAGACGTACCTTGAAATAAATAAGATGAAAATACCTGAATGATCTGAAGCTCGGAGCCTCGTATAACTAGGGGCCCTCCTGGACCCGGCCAGTGGAAACTGCTGGCTTGACTGACACTTGAGTAGCCAGAGAGGGAGGATAGCGGCTTCAGGAAGCTGCAGCCAAAATAACATTCATCGTTCCTTGCACTTAAAGGGATCAATTGTACAACTTGGAACATGGGGAGCCCCAGAAGACAAGTGACCTATAGTCTCGAGGTTACCCATACATAGAGGTGAACTAATTAGATCCAAAGTATGAGCTACTGCGCATACTTTGGATCATGTAATTAGTTCACCTACTGATCTGATTACTTAATTAAAACAGGACAGGACAAAACCGCTTTATAAAACACAACTTGAAGATTTGTTCACAGATGTATTTTTCTACTTCTGTGGATTGAACATTTACAGGATGTGGCCCAGGTGTACACAGCAAACTTACGTGTGCGTCACCCGGCAGAACTGTGATCTATTTATAGTCAGATTTTGTGCACGTTCATTGCTTTCATAAAGCACACACTGCAGTTACAGACTAACGCACAACAATAATAGCAAAGGGGTGATAATCAGTGTCACTAAAAATAGCCTGGATGGCTTGCATTATCATGCAGACTCCGACAGTCTATGGAGGGACAAACATGCAGTTAAAAACACTTTATACTAAACAGGGCTCTTTTTATTTCACTGTCAGGTTAAACAGCACACGTTCCCAAAAGATCAACATTTTCACCCTTTCCATTGCTGAACAAAGAGTCAGATTTCAGAGTCAAGTGTCAGTTTCGGGGCACGGAGCCTCCTGCGGCTAATGTGTTAGCATATAGCATTCACCAAATGACTGTCTGGGTCAAAACAAGGTGTCAGGCCTTGACTGTATCCAGGGAAACAAACAATAACAAACAAGCTGAGGAGCTGGCACGTGACCCTTGTACATTAGGTCAGAGCAAAAAAAAGAAAAAAGACTGAAAGTATTTAACATCATTGTTCACAATTAGCTGCAGTGATTGCCCTCTGTTAGCTTTAACCATCAGTTCCTGAACTCCTACTTTCCTCTCATCCTAGTTGAATGCAAAATCTTATTCAACAACACTATCCAGATTTGCTCATGTTATTATTTAATAACAGAGTATCGTGTGCTGTGTGCGCCGTTGCTATGTGTTTGCACCGGTTCGTGCCTTCCATTAAAACCTATCCATTTAGATGCATCTGTGTGTGCATGCATGATCTTCAGAGACATACCATAAAGCCAGCAGGGCGCATGAACGCTGACATTGAGGAACCTCCTGTCATTACTAATGGCTGGACCTATGAATGCAGGAGACCCCCTTTGTAACAGGACACTGTGAATTCACTCACAGCAAGAGAACATCTGCTCTCTCACTGTTCTTGAAAAAAAAAAAAAAAAAAATTTGAGAAAATAACTCATCTTGACGTCATAGCTTAATGACTGATAGTGTGGTGAATTTGTCAGAAAGGAGAAAGGATTTTAACTGTGACAAAAGCATGATGAAGATGACTAATAATATATAGCCATTGTGTAAATACACTTATTATTTATGTAAGGGAAATAACTCTATAATGAATTGTTTTAGCACTACTCAGATGTTCAAGAACACAACGATTAAGATGAGTCAACATTTCTTAGCATTTTGATTGATTGCACCGGTTCCTCTTTGTCTAAATATACACAGGACAAGTGTCTGTCCTTACCCATTACAGACGTGAGGTAATCACAGTAGCAACTTGTGTCACTGACTCCTCTTGGCTTTCACCTCCTCCCAAGCACCAGGCCAAGTATTTACAAAGTGTTTGCGTGTATTTCTGTAAGTGTGTATCTGGCGTAGCTATTAGTGCGATTGGTGAATGAACACATGTGCATATCATGTTTGTGTATGCGCAAGGGTGCGTTATAAATTGAAAGGGGAGTTTCCAGAAGGTCGGCCGTGCTAGTCAACAGCTCCTTCAGATCACATCGCTCTAGTGCCGAGGACTCGGCTCCACATGAAATAGGGGGCATTTGACCCAGTCTGATGTATGCTCTGTAGGGCTAGTGATGACAGCGTCTCAGGCCCTGGAATGAGCCTATAGAGGTAGAGCTATATCTGGGATGCTTCTGATATACAGCTTTATATTAAGGCTACACTACTACGAGTAATATTTCAAAGGAGTAAACTCAGCTATGTTAAGATGTTAAGACGTTTAAGCCTTTTATTATACTCACTCTGGATGATTGACTTTCACTGTTGTGAGGGAAATTCTTAAATGTCCCTTAATATTTTAATATTATATATGAAACTTAACATATGTGGATGCAACATGGGATTGTATGTAAGGTGGAAGCTTGTGGTGTGGTCAGAAGATCTGCCTTATGATAAGCATGTGGTTGCAAGGAATGAATGGATATGTTGTTGTATGCTCCATTAACATAAGGAACTCACATGAAGGGGTTCAGCCTGAGGGGGTATTTGAAGTACCTCCTCTGTGTCCCTGTGTTCTGGAAATTGGTCACTATATGTCACACAATGATGGTTAATGTAAAGGAGAAGTGTTATGTGTGTCATGAGATGTATGTTGAGATGTTAGTACAATGAGTTGTGTCAAGTCATATGTGATCTCATGATGTGACTACAGATAAGACCATTGTTTAGGTTAGTATAAAAGCTGAGGAGTGACGGCCTCTCTTCAGTCATCATCTGTCGCTGATGAGTGGCTCTTGCTTGCAAGCAATAAAGGTTTCTAGAAACTAAATATTGTGTCATAACTTGGTATTTTGACCAACTCTCATCTGCACTAGACAAGCGACTGACTTTCAGTTGCCACGACACTGTACAGCAAGATGAGTGCTCAGACAGTAAATGGAAAGATTCTCTGAGCTTATCTGAAATAAGAGTTTGTTAGCCAATCCTGGATCAATAGACAACTTACACAAGTCAGATAAGATAATACACCGATCAGCCACAACATTAAAACCACTGACAGGAGAAGTAAATAACACTGACCATCTTGTGACGATACGATGTTCTGCTGGGAAACGTTCAGACCTGGCATCCGTGTGGCACAGACACAAACACAAAAACAGTTTAGGAACAACTCAAAAAACATGAAAAACAGCACAAGGTGTTGACCTGGCCTCCAAATTAAGTATTCATATTCATTCATATTGTATTCAGTGAGGGAGGAAGAGTAGATGTTAGGGTTTTAAGAATATCCATTGATTTGTCCCTTGACTTACTCTAGACATCCAGGCAAAGTATAACCATTGTTTAAACAGCATTTCCAATGGCTTAACTTGCTGTTAGGTTCATGTTAAAATCAAGTTTTATATGTATATAAAAAAAAATGCTGCTGAAAATTAAAAATACACAATGTAATCTATACATAGAGAAAATAAAATACACAGAATGTCTTGGTCCAAATGTTGCACCAATCAACTTATTTAGTTCAACTAAAGTATACAACAGATAAGTTTTGATTAAATTATCACTTAAAGCAATGTAAAATGTTATTTTATATGTGTGGGTTATGTAACCCACACATATAAACACTTGATCAAGCCAATGTATCCAACTGTTTATACTATACATGTGCACAAAAAGTGTTTAAAGTATGTTAGGTATGGATGAGGTGTACGTAAAGGATGATATGTGTCCTTCATCCTTTAATAATATTTTATTTTTAACCATGTTCAGTCCAGTTCTAACAAGTAGAAAATTAAATGAATGCAAATTACCAAAGCAATGTTACCCGGATAAATTTCTAGTATTCAAATATTAAAGCTTGTCCTAGGGCAGTTTGATGATTCTGATCATGGTTATTCTTAGTCAGAAAGTGATACTGATACATTGTCAATATTGCATACTGTACACTTGAAACTCTGTACGGCCTGCAGCCTACATTTCAGTCTTCACTCATTAGCCGGTGCATATAGCAAACAAGTGAGGAGAGTGTGCAGCTGCATCTAATTAATAGTGTGAAAGTTTCTGCCTAATAGTGCCTAAGCTGTGTTTATACCGTGCCCATTACCCGCTCTGCAAGTGAGCAAAGCATGCTGCCTCCTCACCCCAAGGCGTCTGAACATGGGGTTTCCACTCCAGAAAACGGATACCCCGGCCAAGTTCCTTGCCAGTTCCTGCGTTTGATAGCCACCAATTTTAGCCCGCTGTCATCTGAAGTTGATGTTCATGTTTTTGCTGATAGGTAACAAGGCATGCAGCGAGAGATGAAACGAGACACCTCAGATCCGGAGGGCAGGGTTCCTTGGAATTACCTCTCCGAGTCTCGCCCCACGCCCACCTCGGACGATCGTTTCACTCCTTGATCAAGCCTTTTCCTTTTTTAGCAGACGCTGTCGTCCAAAATCCAGGCGGGGAGGGAGGGGCAGCTGCAGGGGGATTAGTTCATAGGAGATCCACACATGGGTTATTAATCAAGGATGACTTCAAAGGTCTCAAAGTAAAAGATTAACTGGTAATTTTATGTTTATATCACTCTGTACTCTTCTCTCTTGGCATTTGGGTGCATAGTGACCACCAGTATATGTGTCTAAGCTACGTTCTCATTTTGCTGAGTCTAACCCAGAATACTTTTGTATAACATTATACACAGTTTGATATTTCTACGGCATCCCTACTAGAGCTGAAATGTTCTGTCAATAAAGTGATAAGGTGAATCAATCTAATCAGCAATCAACAATCAATCAGTGACAAACCTTACGTGAAATTATTTTCAGATACATTTCTGGACAAAATTTCTGGACTTTTACAAATGCACCTCAAAGAGGTTATTTAGACAGATAAATGAAATAGATTTCTCTGCTCTACCGTACACTCATACCAGTCTCTTTTCTTGGCAAGCTGCTGAAGATTCTTCGGCCAAATCGTCCAAAACGTTCTGCCTGTACAAATAATTTCAAGAATCATTTAAAGTGCAGATTTTCCTTTCTCTGATTATTTTCTTTTGTATGTTTACAGTGGCACTTACAAGGCCTCACTTGTCCTGAAGCTCAAAGGTTTACTCAGCGTTAAGTCCAACATATTTTTTTACTTCCCCTGCTATGTTCCTACACATTACCGTGAGCTCTACAATGTAAACAGACTGCTGAACTGTGATGTTAGGTCAGGCCGCTGACCATCTGGACAGCAAGTTGTTGCCATGTGAATGACAGCATTTCTCAATCAACAGCACAGAAAACATGTAACCTGTGCTTGCTCACTGTGCCTCCTGTTCATAAACAAGGTCAAGTTGAAGCACAGGGACTTATTTCCTTCTCTGGTTTTCCTTAGCTTAGAGTT
This sequence comes from Chelon labrosus, assembly GCF_963514085.1. Taxonomy (NCBI): domain Eukaryota; kingdom Metazoa; phylum Chordata; class Actinopteri; order Mugiliformes; family Mugilidae; genus Chelon; species Chelon labrosus. Next base: position 11,269,029 of record NC_140344.1, read on the forward strand.
ATTTATTTTCTCTGATTCATGATGTGACATAGCTTTTGAGAACAGAGTATTAAGAGTTTGTCATGTAACCACTGGTGAACTCTTTTTGGGATGATGACAGCTCGTGCTGAGTTGACCCCATTGTGGATTATGCTGTCATCATAACAGCAGTTACACACCAGTTAACCATAACATTATGACCACTGACAGGTGACTGGGATATCACTGATAAGAACAGGGGGTAGCTTCTCAGAAACATCCATGGGAGAATTGCAAGTGAGCAAGGCATACAAATGCATGGGTTAAATGCAGAAGACAATAAAGTACTTCTTCTTCTTCCTATAATCTCATTGTCATGGCACCTGCCAGTGTGTAGGATGTATCAGACAGCAAGCGAACAATTTGTCCTGTGGCAAAAATGGGGCAAGTGGAAGGATTGAAAAGGCTAAACTGTGATGGCTAGACGACTGGGTCAGAACCTGAAACTGAAGCTATTTTGGGTTGATCCTGGTCTGCACCGGTCTGTAGTACTGGTCTGATCTGTTCTCTGTGGTCAAATGTATCTTTAATATTAGGCCGTTGGTCATAATGTTATGGGCGATCTGTATATATTTGTATAGTATTGTAAGTATTACATTTTGTATGTTAGTCACGATACTGAGAGAATAATTAGGAAGCCTTTATGAATATTCTGTGTTTAATATTGCATCTGCAAACTACATATTTTGGTGAAAGTCACCAATGTAAGCTTCAGCTACTGTAAATACACAACAATAAACTCATATTAAGAATTCATACTGATGTTTGTGTCTGTCTATATGCTGTATTTTCATCTTTCACCAGAGCTGTAATTGAATCCAGCTCAAAGAGCAACCCTCTGCGGTGGAACCTTAGAGACTCCTATAAATAAACAGGCAACACTCCTTCAACACTTGCCTATATGGCACATGGAATGATTAGCTCATGGCAAGAGCCCTCTGATCTTACAGTGTGTAGCCACAACTATTTTCTGTCAGCTACGTGCGTTGCTCAACTCATGGTGCGTGTCAAGAATGTGGTCTCAAAGGAATTTACAAAATGTAGTTAGCTTATATGCATTGACCTCACATTCATCTGCTAATGAACATGTAATATTGGTGTGATTGGGTAATTTGCAACTAAAAACACATGCGTATGAAGGGAATATATATAAATAGGTCAATATGGATGCAACAGTATTGTTCTCAGTTTAATAATTAATACTGTTGTACAAATGACTGTATACTACCATAACATGAGAGTTTAGCTCAAAGAGTGGTGCTAATGAAAGTGTAAGTGAGGCCTTAAAAAACAAGAGAATTGTATCTAAATAATTAAAATTTATATAATATACTTTTTTTCATGCTGGCTAAAACAATGTTTCATTAATGCAGACTCATCGCTCATTTAGGTTTTCATTGTTCTTTTAATAAAATAATTGATAAGATTTTCATAAAAAACTAATTCCTTAAAGAGGAATTTCTCCAGTTGATAGGTTGTCTGTATTGTGGAAAGGTACAGTTATTTTTTGCAATACATGGTTCATGTCAGGAAATCAGACAGAGAAAATGGGCTGAGTTAGTTCTTATTACTCGACAGGGGAAAATCCTTGAATAACTTGAATGTCACATTCCTTCCAGTGCTGCTCCCCGGGCTGCTGCTGCTGCTGTTAGACGACCTCAACACTGGCTTCTTTAAAAGTAGACATATGAAAAACAAAGGCGTACAGTCTGTTGATTGAAAGAAAGCGGGAATTCTGAACAATCAACATGGAGGTAAGTAAGATCAACTGTATTTTTGGCGTTCCCAGGAAAGCAATGTTAAAAAAGACTCATCCTGCACTTATGTGTATACTAATGTATACTAAAATTGCTTTCATTGAAAAAATTAGCACAGTAAATATGTTTTGATCTAGTTAGATCTTTTTTTTTTTTTTACATTTTACATCAGTCCACCATTGTCCAGTATTGGGCAATCAGTACTTTTCAGCCGATTCAGCATGTTGAATCAGAGGCTGAACGAGAGTGATGACAAAAGTACACAACAACATTCAAAGAACATACAGAAGGCTTCTCTCATTTATCTAATCAGCGTGATTCACGAGAAGCCAGCCTTAAGATGATATGTTGCTCTTGTGTTCAAGTGCAACTTTTTGTAAAGACAAAAGTGACATGAGGCCTTCACAGTCACCCTTTGCTGGCGGTGGTTCTTTGACGTTGGTTTAGTGTGACTTGGATATATGCAGTGATTTAAGCGATAGTATGATGCGGCAAATAGGTTATACATACTAACATTTCCTCTGACAACATTCTGAGTCCCATTTTATGATGATGCAGAGCTTGTTGAACATTGGTGAAGTTGGCCTTCAACCTGGTTTTAGTTTAGCAATAATTGACAGATATACAGCTCTGACAGCATACCATTAGTGACCTAAACAATGAGCTAAAAGTGGCCAACACATGTCAAAAAATGTCAAATGTGTAGCCAAACGATGATAATTTTAGCAGTGTCTCCACTTTGGAAGTTAGCAGCTACAAAATCAGGGAGGAGCTGTGGCCTAGTGGCTGAAGAATCAGCTCTGGTGTCCTTAAATTGCCCCCCGGGGACAAATAAAGTTTTCTGAATCTGAATGGCTAAGGTGCGTTCAGCAAGCACCTTATCTCACACACCCCACAACTCCAAGTGCACACACTGCAGTGTTAACAAATGGATGAGTTAAAAGCAGAATTTCAAGAAGGAAGTTATTCAAAAGGGATCTATTAAGGAAATAATATATATGTCTTTGTCATATAGTATAACATACATCAAATGTGTATAGTTTTGTTCTCATTATCTTCCCATCATATAATTGGGCAAAACAGCGCCCCCCTTGACTACGAACTGTGGGTGTGGTGAAAGATGGTATTGCACTGCAAACTGGTAATCGTTTCAAGTCTACAGTCAACAACAAGCAGGTGAAGTTCATATCCGTTGATTGTAAGTTTTTGCCACAGACTGTTAATGGTCGACTCTTGGGGGGGAAATCATTAGACGATACTGTGACTTCAGAATATTTAAAACACGGGCCTATATCGACTTTACTTAATTAAGCTAATTCAAAACGAGCAACGAGAAGAGTTAGCTAGCCAGTTTCCTTTCGATAGCTAACGTTTATATCGCGAAGCTAGCACATTGAGCTAACTGAGAAGATACCTGAGAATTTACCTGAGAACAAGAAGAAGGAAAAAAAAAAAAAGTAATTAAAGACAGAAAGGAGGACCCCTAATGGACATTTGGCTACCATGACTAGGACAGCGGTGTACTTCACATACCGGTAAGTGATGCTACAGTTTTTTTCCAATTGCTTAAACACAATTTTGCAAACTAGGCTGGTTTTATCAAAATACTAACACAATTCACCAAACCACACACCCAAACTGCAAAATACCTCATATATCCAGCAAAATGAAGCACTGCAACCAAAATCAATCTTTTGCACCAGATGGCACACACTTCATTCGTATTACACATTTTTGTCTAACCAACTACACACTGTTGGGCATAATGAAAAGCACTCTCATCTTTAGTATGCTTTGCCATAATACTAACATAGTTCAAACTGTAGAGAATTCTTCAGATTGTTCACATGCACAGAAATATTTGCAGATACACACACGTGCTATTGAAATATTTTTTATTTTTTATTTTTCACCAAACAAGTCAGTGCAACATATGCACAGCAGATATATTTACATTGGAGTGAACTAAAATATGCTCACAAAACAGTAAGCTAAAAAATACAATTGCAGAAAAAATGTGCAGGTACAACAATACATTTCACTGTGCATTGTACTATGTATAACTGTGCATGTGACAAATAAAACCTATCTATCTAATCTATTTATCTATCTAAAAAGAAAATAAAGAGGAAAGCAAAATAATTAGACAATTAGGTCTGGCCACAACGCCCTGTCAACATCGCACTCTCACCCTCCCTCTTCCTCTTCCTCTCTCAGCAGTGTCTTCCATTGTTGTTGTAAAAGAAAAAAAGATGCTCACCTGTGGTCTTTAATTGCTTACTTCCTGACTGAAGTGTTAACAATTACATAACACCTATTTGGCCAGGTAGCACATATAGTGGCCAATGAGCTCATGTAGTGCGTCATTTTAAATCGCAAACATGTGACTTTATGTCAGATTGTTGTGTCTTATGCAGAGAACTGCGTTCAGTACACTTAAAAAGTGCCATTTCGAATTGCAAAATGTGTGTAAAGCAGAAAATGTGTTTAAAGTTTTGGAGATTTGAGATGAGGTTTTGCTCACTATGTGTCAGTTTAAATATTTGTGCTATCCATGTCATTTTAGTGTGTTAGCAACTGGAAAAAAACTGTAATACACCCCTCCTCTCTCTCTGACGATATTTCTCAGTTCTGTATGAAATGTTCTTTAAATGCTGATGTGTTTTTGTTCCTTACTAGCTGTCAGCTGTTTAGCAATTTGCTGTTTGTTATTGTTTAGACCCTGTGCAGCTATCAGTCAGAAACTTGGAATCTTTTCCCATTGATTTGGTTTTCAGTTGTATAATAGTATTTAGACCCATTTAGAAGAAACTGTATCAGTACACTTAATGTAGGCTACTTTGCCCCACTTGGCAAGTGAATTTGGATACATGTTGAAAATGTTTTCTGTGAATGAGTGGTGTTGTCTTTCGCTTGTACACCCAGAGTTGGTAGACACAGATTGATGCAGTTGTTCTTGTTTTATCTTTTACATTTGACGTGTTTTAGCTTACTAATACATTTAAGACACATAATGTACCAAGATTAGGTCTCTTTAATTGAATTATTTATCTTCTTCATTGAGCCGCACTGACATTCTTCAGACACATTGCATTGTTCACTGTCATCTAATGTTACATGATAATAGTGAACAAGAAGCTGTCACCATAATGAATGTAATCTGTCTTGAATGGATACTTCACGTAGTAGAGGCATAGTGACAGAGTAAATGAGTTACAGTCTGGCAGCAGATCCATTGTAGATGTTCTGGAAACCTCCAACCATGCTTTATTTTTCTACTGACTGAGAGGTATTGGTGGCAAACACTAGCATTGCGTGAACTTAATAAAAATCTCCTCAGGAACTTGCTGACTCAACCAGGAAAAAGATGGGCCCACCAAATATCTTTGCATATTTTTATTCAGACATAAAGATGTAGCCTGGCTGCCACTATCTCTGTATTCATCTACACGTATGTGAACAAGTGTCCACAAACCTGGAAGTCAGGTAGTTGATAGGATTGGAGGAAGAAAGAAGGCGAAGTCTGAATGAAATGTTTCATTTCCATGTTCAGAAACAATGCAGTCATCCAAAAAAATCATCACACTCCAGCTCTGTACCGTGGTAAGAGTAACCAGAGGTAATTAGAACATGGTCAAATTTATTTGCTAATTTAATCTAATGGCAGTTAAAGTGGCCCTTGTTTTTATAACTCCTGACTGGTAACAAGAAATTCATGTAATGGAAAGCCAGACATAGGTGTGACAGCTATTTTCTTAGGATGTGCTATAAGTGATGTGCTGTTGTATAGTTTATCTACCAGAGAGCACTGGCACTGCAATTTCAGCGATGGCACACTAAACCGTGTCTGGGTTTTTGATCTTTTACCTAATGTAAAAGAACGGTATTTAGTGTTTTTGTATGAAATAATCAATATGCTAGTTATTTAATCAACAATGTCCCTATTATTATCTCCCACGTCACTATATACGTTTTGTCTGTTGCCAAATTAGCCATAAAGTTAGCTCATGACTTGTCTTCCCATTAGAAGCCAGCTAATGACCCCTTATGCACCCTCCTTGTGCTGAAACTGTGCGATAGTTAAAATAAAATGAATTATTATGTTTAGCACCTGTTAAGGTAACCCAAGGACACTTACTGTAACACAAATGTTGTTTGTGACACTACAAAAAAGTTATGTTAAAGAGCTTGGCTAAAAGGAGGGGTCTGAATTCTTGATTTAAAAATAGAAACGTTAATTGTATAGCCGTGACTCCATGCCAGTGCATTGGCCATGCTGATTTTATGACTTTATTTTATATCAGTGTTCTCATCTGTCCTGAGAATCCTGGAGATAACTAGGCCACCTTTGTAGTCATGAGGATTTTGACCATAGCATAGTGCAAACAACCAGATCTCTGAAACGGCTGGGGCTACAGTATGTTCAAGACGTAAATGAAATGAATTAAAACGGCAGAAATGAGAGCTAGGGTGATGAAACTTAACTCTCTTTCAGGGTTAAGGGCTTTCGAATCCACCTGGTTGATGAAGGTAGTGTGTGAAAAAGGTCAGATAAAATCACCATTGACATGTGACTGGAAAATGTCTGTCTAGTTAGGTAGTAATAAAATAAACTTTCAGATTTTGCTGATGACCCAGACTGTTCTCCATTTTTATCCACATCTTATCATGACAACATGTCACATATCCAAGTAAACCCCATTTCCTTCTATTAAATGCTCCCCAGATCTACTAAATGGCAGTTAGTAGTGGTTGAAAATTAACCTTAAACCTTGGGCCCTATGGATAAGACATACTTAGGGGAGTTTTTAAATAGAATATGTCTCCCAGGCCAATGTGAGATTTGAGAAACTCCCAAAGAATATTGGCTTTTTTACTTGTACCTAATCAAAGCTGGAAATTATAAAGCAAATTTCAACCTCACAACAATGACTCAGTGACACCCTTCGAACTTGAAAAATACTGAACTGCAAGTCTATCAGATCTGATGCAACATAACTGAGACACAAAAAAATGCTTCTTCCATTTTAGCAGCACTTGAGTAGTACTACTCTCTTCAGTGAAGGTGCCACACTTGGAAAACTGGCAGTAGCTGTACTGGGACCTCCACGGGGTAAAATTCACTTTCAATTAAAATCCAAGTAAACGAGGAGGAATCAAATGCCTAAAGCTTTAGCACAGTGCTGCACAGAGAGAACATTTCATACCTGTGACGGTTCATAGCAGAGTAATATGCCACATGTGCTTTTTTCTAAGTCCTAGATTAATTTAATTAAATACAAAATTTAATTATTTATTTTCCAGAGTCAAAAAGACATTTTGTGTTTTAAGTCCTGAAGAGATGTTCCATTAACTGTCAAATAAGATAAATGAATATCTGAAAATCCTTACTTTTGTGTCGGTGGAATTAGTATGTTTTGTGTTTTTTTGCTAGAAAAATTATTAAAAGTTATAAAACACTGTGACCAGTTTCATCATCAGTTCTCTGTTGAATTAATATGTTAAGTAGTATCCTCTAGCAGCTCCATGCAAGCCTTTGTCACAGTGGAGCTATTTAGATAGCTGACTACATTGCAGTCCATAGAATAAAGAACCACATCTATGAGACAAATATTGTTGCTTTTATTGATTTCAGATAACCTTTCATTTTTTTGATGCATAAATTTGGCTCTTGGCAGAGCAACCACTACTGTCTAAAGTACATTTAATGGTTTTCCTTGACACATCTGAGCATGTGCTGCCCCACCATATTCAATGTGTTGATTGGCTACTGGTCTGACCGGTCTGTACAAGTCAAGCCAGCTGCCCTTGCTGTACACTAAAGAGAAGGCCAAAAGTCAGGGGGCTAGCTGACAGAGGGAGGGGCAAGTGGTCTCCTATTACTGCTACGGTCACCAGAGCTCAGGCTGCCTTTTTATTCACTCTCCCAATCACTTTGCTTTCTGTATAACTACATATATCACATGCTACACAAATCTCTGCTTACTCCTCTCCCACTCCAAAGTTTAGACCTGTAATGGGCTGAGAAAAGAGTGGGAACACAAGTGTGTGCTTTTACCTGATGTGCCTGTGCTGCTAAAAGAATGGCACACTGAAACCAGTGGTGTTGACCCACTAAGCGGATGGCCAACAGCTTCTGGGGGATTAAGCTAATTTTTTTTAAAAGAGCAGTCATCCCTAAAATACTTTTGGTTATGTTTGATTGTGTAATGAGCATGTGATTAACCCCCTCGTGAGTAGACGTCTACTTGACCTTAAGTCACATGGGGATACGCACAGAGCAGTCACAATATCCTGTGTTACCACCACCGTACTGAACTAAATATTTCTAAGAAGATTTGAAAAACATTTAATTTAAAAAAAACAACTTCACAAGATAGCAAACATAGCCCAAAAAGGTGGAGAAACTGTGTGTTTTAAAAATAAAATCACATTTATATGTCTTGAATAACAACTATGACTGGCTCATTACAGTTACAAACCCTCACCATGTCTTCGGTGTCCAGGTAAACATCCTGTTGCCACTATGTAATATGTAAAGGTCATATATAAAGCTTTCAGTGATAAACTGAAACAATTGTAGTGACAGATCAGAGTTTTTCATTCTGTCCAGCCTGAGATTCTGGACCCAGGGTTGGTGAGACGTCACTTTTGATGGCTCACTTTAGTTGTGTGAAGGTGAAAGGCTGCAGCTTTACCCCACGGTTTTTCATTACTTGTTATTTAGAGGAATACTAGTGGATCATATGGCTCACACTTAATGGCCATCCTCCGCCAAGGTAGCAAAATGTACTGAATGATTTATTGCTGTTTGGAAGAACAACTGTTCAGTGAACGGAGACTACCTCTAGAGTATAAATATATCAGTTCACCCACGCTTTTATTACAGTTTAATTATCACATTGTCAGATAGACCTGCTATCCTTACCTGTAGACAGACAAACTAACACATTTAAGTACTGATCCATCGCTATCTTATATCTTCTCAGTAAATCCAAACGGTTATGCCAGAAAAAAAGTCTTTCACAAAAAAAATCTTTGTTACTCACTTTAAAAAGGAACATTTACTTGCTTAAATAAAGCACTCTTATTTTTATGTGATTACAACAGTAAGCAAATTAAACAAACCATTTCCCATATATTAAGCAAATATTGATTTACACTCGTCCCTAAAACATTTTTCAAGATGATAGTGAATGAATACAAGAAATCTTGTAACAGAGCTGGTACACTGGAGGCAACGGAAATATTACATAAAAATTGTGTAATTTTAATCAATTATCTGCATGAAAATAAAGTCAAACCTTAAAAAAGTCAGAAAACATAATATATAATAATAATTATTAAGGTGATCATAATATTATTTTCAGTTCTGCAGTTATAGTTTGGTAATACAAAAGTAATTGATTTGTTTATGCAGTAATTGTAAAAAAACAGTCACCATCATTTGCCTGATGTAGAAACAAATGAGCTGAATTTAAAAGCTGTCTGTGGGGAGGCTTATGACCTGTGGCTGCACTCTGTTCCTGTTGCAGCCAAAGAGCCAGGCTGCCCTCCTGTGGCGATAGCGTTTAGACAGCAGCACATAGAGCACTGGGTTGATACAGGGGTGTAGGTACTGGAGCACAGTACAGATAAAGTAGAACATCTCCCAGACCTGTCCGTGGCGATACAGGCCCAGGTACACACACAGTTCCAGCACATAACCAGGCAGCCAGCATACCGAGAAGGTGGCAGCAGCCAAAAACACCATGACAGAGGCCCTGCGGGTGTTCCTGGCACTGGACACTGACATTACAGGGCTCTTGTGGAGAAAAACAGCCAGGCGGACATAGTTGAAGGCGATGACCAGCATTGGAATAAAGTAGTAAAGTACAAACTGGCTTAGGACCACTTGGTAATGGTGCTCATGAATGGTTGGAAGGCAGAAGGTGAAGTTGGCAACACTTGGCCCCACAATTTGTTTGGTGGCAAACATTCGCAGAGGCAGGCTGATGAAGAAGCTGAGAGCCCAGACCAAGACAAACATGAGGATGACCAGATCCATGGTGGGCGGTTGGTATGGGTTTGTGATGATCATGGCACGTGTCATGGACACAGCACACAGAGAGTAGGTGCTGGCCGCCAGGCTGAAGGCTAGCAAGAACTGGTAGACCTTGCAGGAGACGTCACCTAGAGGCCAGGAGTGGCTTACTGCTGAGTGCAGTGTGAAGGGGATGAGCAGGAGGGTTAAGAAGTCAGCCAAAGTCATGCTGAGTAGGAGGATGTCCAGGCGGTTCTTACGCAGTGTGTTGTACTTGGCAAACAAACAGAAGACCAGCAGGTTGGCACAGAGCCCAATACCCAGGATCACTCCACAGGCACAGGCAAAGATCAGTACGTAGGTGTTAGGAACAGCCATGTTTTCATCACCTTGACATCACCTGTCAAATAAAATATGTCATATAATCAGTTGATCACTTGGTCAAACATTTTATAGACAGAACAGTAGATTAGTCCAGAAAATATGTGATGGTTTAATCAATAAATATAATCGTCCCTGCCCTATTTATGTTACCTCTAGTGGAAAGTGGGATGTCATAGCTCTAAATCTTAAGGTTTGTTTCTAGCTTGGCCATAATACACTTAAATTAGTTTAAAAAACCATATGTAAGTTTGCCTGAGTGATAAATATAAAACATATATATCCTTTAATTTCACCTAAACACATTAATGATCACAAAAACACAAGGAACATAGTGTACAGAGTTATATATGGCTCTCTGCTGAGTAGTAAAATGTCATATTGGATGTAACTGGCAGCTACTGAAAGCTATATTTACACAACATAGATGCATTTAAATGGTGTCAGGTTTATCGTTTTGACACTCACCATCGTTGTTCCTCAGCTGTATCTTCTAACAAATTCTCTATGAGTGAACCATCCTCATTATGTAAAAAAATTCTCTTTTACTAGTTTCTGTCCTGTTAAAATGGACTGAACAAGGGCGAGGTGGCTGCCTCTCAGGACTCATTACAAAGTGAGATGGATGAATGTGGAGGGAAGAAAGGCAAACATTACTTGGGCCAGATTGATTCTGGTTGACTGGGTTTAAAGAGAAATGGCCTCTAGTCACCTGCTGAGAGAGTTGTGAGGTTCTCTGCATGTCATTCTTAGTGTTTGAGGGTATTTTATTTTTTTTGACGCCCTATAGTGTAGAGCAGAGGTCTTCAACAGGGGGTCCGCGACCCCTAGGGGGTCCGCGGAGGTACTGCAGGGGGGTCGCGAAAATGTTTTGATTGATTAGACATTTTTTTATATTCACCTCCACAATTTTTTTTAAACACACATGAAGTTCTTTTTAAATGTTATACAGCTTGGGGATTATGGGGAAAAGAATCAAGGCTCTAACTATTATATAACATATATTTATGGGCGATTTCCTGATAGTAGTGATCATAAACGGCAACAGAGTCAACCATCTTGATGTAAATAAACGATCTATGCTGCTGTGCCATACTATAGGACCGGTTTAATATAAAACACAATTTTATACAATATATATATATAAGTAGGGGGTCCCCGCTCCATCTCTCCATCAGATTGGGGGTCCTTGGCCTGGAAAACGTTGAAGACCCCTGGTGTAGAGTATATAATAAATGTTAACATCGATGACAGCCTTTGTAACTAATGAAGGTCTGATTACAGTGTAACATAGATATTTTTAATTATATGCTGTATAATCATATCTATAACATTTTTGGGGATGACTCTGCAGAGTTATCCACATAAACCTGAGTCATGCACTGACAAATACTAATATTTATTAATGTAAGGAGCTGCTTTATTTTAAACTGATGCTTTGATGAATGTTGGCTGTAGATTGTACTTCACACACCACATGCTGTTTTTTTTTTTGTCTCTTTTGTTTTTTTGCTGAACATGAATGTCTCATGCAGAACCCTATAAATGATGGTGGAAGCATTTCTTCAGGCAGATGTATTTATCGGTTTTGTTCATTTGTTAAGCCCTGTGATAGACTGATGACCTGTCCAGGTTGTACCCCGCCACTTGCCCAATGTCACCTGGGATAGGATCCAGCCCCTGAAGTAAAGTGATATTTGTGGGGACAACAGGTATCAGCATTGTAAAGTCATATAACCATATTGTTATATTTTTTAACATCTGTCCTATTAGAAGTGTGTTTTGAACAAAAAAAAAAATCCACTGGCAAACTGATAAGATTTATTTTACATAGTGAATGATAGCAGTTACACAGTGAATTTTAGCTATTATTGTAACAATAATATTGTCTACAATTGTGCAAAAACTTATTGACAGGCAAGTATTAAAATGTATTTAAAACTACACAAAAAAATAGCCTACATAACTACTCTAAAAATATATGACTAATTTCTTAAACAACCATGTTGAAAGACACAACCCGTGGTCGTGGAAACGATGTCTGTTTGAGAAGGGTCAAATCATTGGCATGCATCAAGCAGAGAAAACATCTAAGGAGATTGCAGATAATGCTAAAATTGGGTTAAGAACTGTCCAACGCATTATTAAAAACTGTTGTCGGAAAGAAATCCTGATTGATCGTGATCCGTGATCACTTAAATGTTTGATGAAATCAAATCGAAGAAAAACAACAGTAGAACTCAGGGCTATGTTTAATAGTGAAAGTAAGAGCATTTCCACACGTACAATGTGAAGGGAACTCAAGGGATTGGGACTGTAGCCTTAAGAAAACCACCAATCAGTGAGGCTAACCAGAAAAAAGACTTCAATTTGCTAGGGAGCATAAAGATTGGACTCTGGAGCAATGGAACATGCGTTCTGATGAGTCCAGATTTACCCTGTTCCAGAGTGATGGAGTCATCATGGTAAGAAGAGAGGCAGATGAAGTGATGCACCCATCATGCCTAGTGCCTACTGTACAAGCCTGTGGGGGCAGTGCTATGATCTGGGGTTGCTGCAGTTGGTCAGGTCTAGGTTCAGCAACATTATGTGCCCAAAGAATGAGGTCAGCTGACTACCTGAATATACTGAATGACCAGGTTATTCCATCAATGGATTTTTTCTTCTCCTCACGGGCATATTCCAAGATGACAATGCCAGGATTCATGGGGCTCAAATTGTGAAAGAGTGGTTCAGGGAGCATGAGACATCATTTTCACACATGGATTGGCCACCACATGGTCCAGACCTTAACCCCATTGAGAATCTTTGGGATGTGCTGGAGAAGACTCTCCCATCATCAATACAAGATCTTGGTGAAAAATTAATGCAGCACTGGATGGAAATAAATCTTGTGACATTACAGAAGTTTATCGAAACAATACTGCAGAGAATGCGTGTTGTTATCAAGCTAAACGAGTCCAACAATTGTGTGATGTTTTTCTTTGGCAGTGTATGTCATGTTATCAGACTTGAACGTGTCCGGATGGATTTTAATAATTGCCATTTCCAGTCAAGAATGAGAAATTACGTTGAGCAGGTTTATTGTTTTCTTTCAGTATTTTCTCACAGGTGTTATGGATCTACTAGCGTATATATGCTAACTGGTGGCGGTTGTCCTAGAGCAAAGGTTTCCGCCAATCAGCAAGAAAAGCAGAAGAAAGTGGGCTTTTAGGGAGGAGTTCCTTAAAGAGACAGAAGCAACATCTGCTTGTTTCAGACAGTGGATGAACCAAGGAGCTTCTCACAATAAAGAGTAATAGATGAGTTCATCTTCTGAACTATGAATCTTGCAGAGCTACTCTAGTGGAGACCCTGAATAAAATACAGGAATGGAAATGAGCCCTCTAGGTCTCATTTAATAAGTACTTAACACATGTTCTTTCTCCTACGCCTCTTAACAGCTACTCTACACTCAACACACATGGTTATAAACCATTTTATTATTGTCTGTGGGCTGGTTTTAATAACTTTAACCTCCATTTAGCATTTATAAGCAAAGGGCTACCCATGTACTGATTTGTAAACCATCCTGCTCCATTTCTGAAGATGCTATTTTGGGATTTCCTTCCCCAAATAATTTTAACATTTTAGAATCAATTCTAACCACCATCATAGGACAGTCACTTTCCAAAGAAACGAGACCAGTCCACCTATTATGTTCTTGGTTCCTTCCATTCTACGGAGATATTAATGTTTCTCTTCATTGTTTGATTGATTTCTTCAGTATGAGCAGCAGGCTCCTAGCAGTGGCTTTATCAGGCTTTCCAGAGCATTTATGACTCTCTGTCAGCTAATGGCCTATCGTGTACACTGCTGCTCTTAGCACAGGATATAGCTGACGTTGATGCATTTGCTAAGCACTCCATTACCAGTGTCTGTGCCTTCATTCAGTGGCTGTTAAAATGCCACGTGCTCTCAAGTGGGACATTAACAGCTTCAGTGTTTTCTGTCCACACTGAAAAGTCAACAAAAACATTGATGTTTTTTTTAAATACAACCACCTTCTTGGTAAATTTCTCTGTTAAAAGTGTTTTGAACCAGATGTTACACTTACCATGCAGAAAGGCAACACGCCAGATTAATTAGCTTTGCAGTCACTTACTGCATGTAATTAAATAAAGATGGAATAATTAGTGGATTAATTCATTTTATTTTTGAAAATTATACAAATATATTTTTGAATGTTTTCTGACATTGTTTTGACAAAACAATAAACTGATCAATTTATATGGTAACCGGCAGAGTAATTGATCAGTATGTTTGTTCTATAAAAGAAAATTGTGATCTCTTCACTAGTAATTTTGTCTCACAGTCAAAATCCAAAAGGATCCAATCAAATACCACAAAAGAGTATTAAAAGAATTTGTACGTAGAAAATGACAAATATCATCAACAATTTATCAAAATATTAATTTGTTGTTTGATGAGTTGATTTGCTGTCATAAATGCTAAATGTCCCATTTGAGCTGCATATTACTGGTGAATAAAGACACCATGAATCAATGTATCTCTAATGGCTACACCTTTAATGTTTGATTAACTGGAAACCTGTACAGTATGCCCTCAGTGCAAGTGCAGAACGTTATTTCTGATGGTCTTGTAGCTCCCAACTCGGGCTTATACTATAAAAATAAACTTTAATGTCAAAAATTGGGAGTGGGTTTGATGACGCATCCAATAAGTTATAAGTCCAAGAGGGTGGGAAAGGAAATTAGAACGAGCAAAAAGAATCACCAAATAAAAACTCAACCACAAAAGAACATATACAGGATGTAACTAAAGTGCATTATGGAATTTAGTCAGCAGCTCCGTGATACATTCACACAATAAATATACATTTTCAAAGTGAAATAAATTATGGCAGAACCATCTGAACAGATGTATTCATTGAACAGTTTGTTGTGACTGTAAGTCCATGATAGTCAACACATATAGAGCCAAACAAAAGCAGACCACTCAGCATCCTTTTGTGTGAAGTTATTATACATAGGCAATAAATATTCCTCACTGTGCTGTACTGGTGTACACAGTTGGTTAGAAATTACAATAAAAGCAATTGTTTGGAAGTAAATCAGGGTTACAGAGGTGTTCATATTTTCCGAATAAATATGGACCTAAGAAGACGTTATGGTGAAACTCCAGGAGACGGATGTAAATCAAAAATAGAAACACTGCAAAATATTTTACAAGCACAACCCTGGGGCTGTTATATGAAGCGACTGAGTTGGACATGGTTCGATCCCGTCAGGCTTCGTTCAGTCTGTCAGTGTCTTAGTGCAGTACCATTCGAACGGTACTGGTGGTCTTTTAGGCAGGGTACTGTGTCCTTTATGGCCCCTTTGTCATGAGAGAACGTGCTCTCCTCCTCTTCTTGTCATTCTCTCTACGTCGGCCTAACCTCACCTTTTTTTTTCTCTTGGTGGCAACTTTCAGCGGCTGGTCCTTATAAGCCAGAGCCTTGTTGGTCTCCTGAGGGAGGTTAGGGTCCTCCCGATCCAGCCTGAGCCTGTCTGAGAGGTCCTTTGTTGCCCCTGGAGGCTTCTGGTGTAGAGCATTTCCACTGAAGGTTTGGCTCTGGGTCTTGCTATGCACCGGTGGGGCATGCTCATCGGCTGTGTGCACCTCCTCCAGCAGCCTCTGCAGCCACATGCGCCGCTTGAACTCCTGTAAAGAGCGCCCTTTATCGTGCATCAGCTGGGCGTGGCTCACCGATCTCTTCCTTACAGCAAAAAATAAATAAAAAGGGGAAAGATTCAGATGAACATGTATTAAATCAGAAAGTGGTTAAAAAGCCAGATTTTGAGATTAGATACTGGCTAAAGTCACTTTATATAGAGATAGCATATAGAGCACATAGTTCAGTTTTCTATTTTTGTTCTGTGTAATATTTTTTTTTTTTTTACCAATTGTCAGTAAAACAATTATCATAACAATTTTCCTTGTTTCAGCCTATGTGTGAAATTTATTTGACATAGCAGTGTTGACTTAATGTATAGAATAGGTTTAGAAGTGGTGGGAGCTATAATTTAGGGTCAAGCTTCAGGAAACCTCAGTACAGTAGGTGGCAGCATAAACAAGTCTGAGAGCTGTCACTAATCGGCGCTTCACATAGACCTAATACAGTACTTTATGTTAATAAGTCCAGGTAAACTCTAGCAGGGTTTTCTCAACACAAACATCTTTAAAAAATAAATAAATAAAAATTATGATTCATAAGTTGTTGTTTTTTTTAAATTATACATACAATATTCATACAATTATTTTTATTGATTATTAAAATAACTCACGTTCTGTTACTAAGTGCTTCAACAGGTCTCCCATCAAGAGACACTGGTGAGCACAGCAAGAACACAGTCAGACTCCACTGATGAAGCATGACTATAGAGCACATCCTCGAGCCCAACATCTGAAGAAAATAATAAATATCATCAGTCACTTTAATGAATTAATGCTAAACTGATTATCTGCTTTTCAACAATTGATTTTAGTAAGAATGTTACACAGTTACACAGCACATTAGCTCTCCAAGGCTGTTTATTAAAAAAATAAATAAATAAATAAATTGAACTTACATGGTGTGATTTTTCTTTCCAGTTTAAAATCCACAAATTGCTGCAAGCGCCCGAGGGATGATGTCTTTCCAAAAATTCATTTACAAATTAATGATGAAAATTATTCTTCCAAACACAATTTGGCCCGTTCAGAACTTGTGTCCAGATCCATTGGTGCAAAGGCAGCCTGGGGAAATCCCCTGCGAGTCTGCGCCATTCATTTGCCTCCCAACAGAGTGTGTTGAGCTATTTATTTCTCCCCAGTGTCCAAATTGAACGAGAGATAAAGATAGAAAGAGGAGCAGCCCATCAGCTGCAGAGCTGCCACTTCGCTCAGTCCTGCAGTAATCTCATGAAGAGTAACGCTGAAGCATCATCTCTGGTGGCTGGAGCTGCAGAGCGAAGCAGAGCAGAGAGAGTTTGTCAGTCCAGCACTGTGAGTGAGCCTGTGTGAGTCTGTCTGAGGGAGGCACTGAGAGAAAGTTAAACTCCTTTTTGGGTGAAGATGCATGCACTACCTCAGCCCCTACCCATTAAGTCCAGTCCTAACACCCTGCCCAACCTCCCAACCTCCCAACCCCCCAACCCTCACCTCTCTCCCTCCACCCAACCCTTCACTCACACCTGCTATGACATGAAGGTGGCGCCCATGCCACATCCGAACCACCACACAACAACACGTATGCAGAAGAGAAACTACATTTTTGATCAGTTTCAAGTACTGTACAAATAAGTCCTTCATAACGAGGTCAGAAATGACAGGTGTGCATCCATGTAGGTAATCACGGGCTACCGAGCGGAGAGTGAACAGTATAAGGGGAGGGGCAGGGTTACTCCAAAGTAAATAGCCAGGCCTCACCACTTTCCCAGGGGAGAATGACCATAACCTCAGAGAAACCCAACCCACAGCCTCTCACTGCAGACCATTCAATTCACCTCCACTCCGCCTCAGCAAACCAGCTCACCACCGAATGGTTACAGTGGCTTCTGAGGTATCTCTCAAATTCAGCTAATAAGGAGAGTAGAGAGCTTTGCACTGAGGCAGCCGTATACAATCCCAGGCTCTGAGTGTGCAGAGTGTGGCAGTAATATATTGTAATGCTTGTTGAATATGGATCATTTATTAATTTAAAGAAAGTTATTTCTGATTTTGCATTTGGCACATCATGATCATTTTGAATGTTGAAACTGTTACCATGTGACATAGTTACATTGCATAGGTCTAATTTCGATCAACTCCGCCATCAATAATGGCACAAAAGAAGGTTTTAAAAATGACATTAATTCACATTCAGTAATTCATTTTACAAGATTTAATTTCAATTTGCATAACAGGAAGCATTCTCACGGAACAGATACACTTCCATTTAATCATATCTATCTATCCACATTGACTCTAATACGCACATACCTGGGTGTGCTGCTGATCTTTTGGGAGTACACCCTCTGCCTATTCACTGTTGACTTTGCAATAAGATCAAAAATTCTAAATAGAATATTTTAAATTAAATAAATCACAACGCAAGCAGCTTTGCAATGCAGCACTAAACCACAAATGTTTACAATACCTCATGGTGGCGCTAGTGGAAAAAAATCATCGTCTAGGCACCATGAATGTCTGGGCCCTATACTGGCATGGTTAAAGATATGCTGTCTTATGTTTGCCATCTGTAATGTTTCATTTTCATTGAGCTAAGTTGAGTACTGTAAACTCTGCAGTTTTCTCCAACTGTGAAACTTGAATCATACAGCTGGCAAGTGCTGTCCGCAACATTCCTATCTGGTACAATATGAACATGCCGTTCTGAAGTTTTTTCAAACGGATCACTGCACAAAATGTAGTTGGACAAAATGAAAGATTAACGTTAAATGGATGTTAATGTGTGTGTATTCAGGGTTCATAAGAGTCTCTCATTTCTGCTTTAAGTTGTTCTTTGTTCTCAACACATTTAAATATTCCTATGATTCATTTCTGGGTCTTGACCTGTAGGTTTGAAGATAACAGAACGTTCTGTGCTCATACACTAAGTGCTTTGTATTTTTTTCCCTCCCGAATACTTTTGTCAATTTTTATTATATTTAACTGCCTTTATCTCAGTCCATTAGACTTTATCTGTTTTTCCAGCCGTGCTAGAGGTGTGGCTCTGTGGCAGTAATATTATGAGTCAGTCCACCAGCCAGAATGTAATATCCTAACTGTTGAATGGATTTCCATAAAGTTGCGTTCACTGATCTGTCATCAACATTAAAACCCCTGACAGGAAAAGTGAGTAACGTTGACCACCTTGTGACAATACAGTGTTCTCCTGGGAAACCTTTGGACCTGGTATTCGTGTGGATGTTACGTAGACATGTACCACCCACCTAGACCAGACCAGGCACACCCACCCCATAGCAATGACACTCCTTGATGGCAGCAGCCATCCCCAGCAGGATGCAGCCTGACACAGGCACAGTTTAGGAACAACTCAAAAAACATGAAAAACAGCACAAGGTGTTGACCTGGCCTCTAAATTCACTAGATCCCAAATTGATCAAGTATCTGTGGGATGCACTGAAACAAGTCTGATCCACAGAGGCCCCCCAGTAACAACATTCTGTTGCCAGACACCACAGGACACCCTCAGAAGGCCCATGTCCATTCTCTGATGAGTCACAACTGTTTTGGAGGCACAAGGGAGACCTACACAATATTAGGAAGGTGGTCATAATGTTATGCCTGATCAGTGTATATTCATGACTCAAAATACATTTTTTTCTAATGCTCTCGTGTCTCCTCTAGCAGCTCCACATGTCTCACATTTGTGGGATTGAATGAAATGTCTTTTCACTTGTCCATTATTGGATGGATTACCATTAAATCTGGGACAGACATTCATGTTCCCCTGAAGGTGAACAGCACTTTTGTCAGTGCCTTGACTGTAATCAAGCTGTACCGTCTGGTCAAAATTACACTTAGTCCAGTACTTACTAATGACTAATGACATTCCCATTAGTCTCAGCTGAACTGTGTGTTTCTTGCTATACGTAGATGGTAAACCTGCTAAGGGTAGCAATTTAGCATTAGAGCTGTGTGCATGTTAGCTTGTTGCATTTAGGAGGGTCTGTAGTAGTTCTCAGGAATGGTTTATCTCAGTATTATTTCTAAAGATGTGTAACCTAACCAGTCAATTTGCAGTTTGCACCATGGTTTAAAATGAACACTCGCTGAACAAGCGCCAAATGCGAGTATGTTTTCCATTTGGTGAACAAGGCTGTCGGCCACACTGGTTGGTTACCATGACAGGCATGTAATGAAAAACTGTGCTGAGAGTCTCTACTTTGTTTTGGTGTCATTTACAGGCACGCCACTTCAGGCTTTTGATGTCTTTGTTTGAGTAGAGAGTGAGGAGTCTATCGAGGGGTGTTAAGTTTCCCAAGGTTTGCCTATCATTATAAAACATAGGTGCAATGCCAAGTAATGGTAGCATTAATGATCTACATGAATGTTTTTAAACCTATTTTGAATGTTCTCTACTGTGTCATGGTGTCTTATATGATCGAGCTGTATCGTTCTACAGATGCAACCTTGATTATGAACCAGTGATTATTGACTTTTTTCATCTGTTATTTGGAAATAGCTGAAATATAACCTTGTTTAAAATGTCTTAAAAACTCTGAACGGTTCAATCATTATGAATACATTCTCTTAAAATATTAATACTTACATATTATTTGCGAGATGATTAAGATGAATGCCGTCTATTCAAAACCCTGAGTCATTTATGTGGCTGCTGTACCTAGCTCTTTTACTGGATGGACTCACTTGCATTTTCCCCTAATGAATAAAACCCATAAATTATTTCTATGTGCAGTGATGATTAGTAGAATCACTTCAAGCCAGTCCGGAGACCAGTTGGTGGTAAATTACTTAATAGAGGGCTCAGTATTTTACAAGCAGTCATGATTCAATTCAGCAAGGGGTCCAGAAAGGGTTTGGGGCTGGGACAAATATATGGCAGACCCCCCTGCTGTCTCCAAAATTCAGCTTTCTTCTGTTTCCAGTGAGTCTGCCCCAAACTTCCAACACTTTAACATTCGGTAGGGAAAAAATACCTCATCTGATTCCATTCTGCAAAGCCGTTACCTGCAAAAAAATATGAAAAAAATCCCATTTCCTGGCAGACTGCAGCGTATGGAACAGGAGCCAGGAAAGCTGCTTTTGATTCATGCTAAATTGCACTCTCAACACAGAACAGTATTCCTGTCCGTTTTTCATCCTTTTCACACTGCACCTACTTCACATTGGTACATATAGGACACCCTGTATACACACCCACCCCAGTTTTAACAGAATGTGTTCCCTCCTGTGCCAAGCAACCAACTCATACACACTTAGAGAAACACCCTCATTTCATGCATAAATTCAGAGTTCAGCGTCTATTTTTAGATGTGTTGCACCGATTCCCTGTATCGTCCCACCCTATTATGTCATAAATCCTGACTTTGGTTGCAGTTACAGTTCCTGCCTTTGTTGTGTAATTACATTCCTTGTCACTATAATATCCCGTATTATTTTATGTTTGACAGCACCCCTCCCCTTTAACTCTGAGCACCGTTTGCACTGTAAGAGGAATTTGTTTTAAAAAAAGAAAGTTAATTCTGCGCATTTTGACTGAATGCGAGAGTCAACCATACAAAACGCCAAACTTCATATTGTACGTAACTATATATTTTGCTGCAAAGAACAACATCAGAGGTTTTAAAGTATATTTGATAATGGTCCCATTATGATGGAGTCAGAGCTTTGATCGCTTGGCCATTTGTTCACATGAGAACTTTGGGTTTGTTATCCTGGAAAACCTCACTTGAAAAATGACTTTTGCAGAGTTACTTTTCCCTCTTAATGGTTTTTTAACGGTGAGTTACTGTACGGGCCGTTTCAGTTGGTTCATTTGAGGCATGCTTTATAATGTCGTATTGTGGGTAGTTGGACGAGTTTTCAGCAGATCATTCACACCTACCAATCATAACTGTCACCCGAGGAATTCTCTTTATTCCTCCTTACCTTCTTCTGGTTCAGCTATTTTCAACAGCTCTGCCACTGAGGCAGCGTTTTGTTCATAAATGCTCAGGAGACAAACTTTAAAATTGATCTGCTCTGTTTTCTTTTTGGTTGGTGGTTTATTTTAAAGAGTGATTTATTTAGTTAGAAATAAATCCATAGTTTTCTTTCCATGAGTCATTCTTAAATTATATTTATGCAACTATGCATATCCATAGTGTATCTGCCACTCTCTGAAGAATGTTTCTGTGTTGTTTTTCGGTGAGGTGTAATAAGCAGTCTTAGTTTGTCATCTGTTAATTTAACCAAGATTCTGAGTCACATGATTTGTCAGCTAACTCTCAAGCTAGTAAATGGGCTTTGCTTCAAGCAATATAATTTTCATTTACTTACTTTTCACTTTACTAGAATTTCTTTAGGAACGGTTACATTTTTCTTTCCACTTCTGGTGGTGAGAGCATTTACATAGACACTGTTGACGTGTGCATATGACTTAAGCCTATATTAATTAAAAAAAAAAAAAAAAAAAAGTGAAGCTGAAACAAGGGCAACTGGACTTTCATCACTCATCCAAGTATGTTCTTCACTTGTAAAAGCCGTGGGGAGTTGGGATTTTAAAAGGAACATCTGTGGGTGTTGCCCACCTGACACATGCATGACCTAAAGTCTGGTAACATCCAGATTTGGTTTATTTCACAGCTTCACATCCATTGTATTGCAATGTTCAGCTTTTGAATTTCCAACTGCAACTCTCAGTTGCACAATGGACCATAGTGGATAGTCTGAATGTCAAAGAAGGGTTACCTCTCCACTGACGGTCTCTTCCCTACTTTCAACACTATCTGACGGGGGAAAAACCACACCAATAGTTTGTGTTTGTCCTCACTGGCCAACAATAATCCTTAATCTAAATGCCAAATTTCTTTTTTATCTGATTATCTGATAATCTATATTCTAATTAATTTTCCTTGTCTGCCAGAAAATTCATAGAACCTTTCTGTTCTCCATGCTAGTGCCTGCCATTTTCCAACTTGGAAAAGCTGTAGGCTACTTGGGTCTCCGTTGCTGCAGTTGCAACCATCCCCAACTCAAAAAATTGTTGCTGGTTGAAGTAAAACGCTTTACCACCTCTACGCCAGTGCGGGAATGTCTCCATACACAACATATTTGCAACTCCAGTACACGTGGAAATGCAGAGAGAGATTCCAGCTACTGATGTATCAGCACTGTGTCAACTTGTCTGTCAAAGCCTTGAGTGTAACAAGCATTTATTTGTATAAAAGTTCCCCACTTTGGCTTTAAATTATCTTGTTTTTACAAAATATTTCTTGATTGCCTTCATATTCTAGAAAGAGACCAGTGAAGCAGACCTGAATGCTTTCGGGTCTGGTCCAAATAGACCCTTGACGAGAACCAACCCAAATAGAGGGGACATTCAGTACCAACACTGGCAGACGCCTGAGTTTTCACCAATTAATGAGCAGCCACAGTTGCAAACAATATGTAAAAGTACTTATTTGTCTTCAGCTTCACAGTTCAAGATTTTTATTATACTCATTGCACACAGACCTACCATACCTGACCCAATTAGACTGAATATAATTAGGTCCGGGTCTGACTTGAGTCCTGCATAAACATGCATGAGTGGCAGAGGTTTAAAGCCTCATCAGTCCTGTAAAGAATGGAAATTTCTGCCATGCTCATCATGGTAGATGTTATATTAATTATGTTTAAAGTCATCTGGATATGTTTTTGTTAAACATATTTTTAAATATTTACATAATGGCAAAAAATGTTAATATTCTCTTTTTGGTCAGTCACAGTCCAAACTTGATCCCACAGATGTAGACCTGTTTTGACTGATTTCTCCCACCGAAAATTAATTTTAATACATTATTTTACCGTTTCACATCTATTGTATTACATGAATGTCAGTTCACAGCTTTTGAATTTATAACTGCAACTTTCAGGTTTTGACCCACAATGCACAATGGACTGTTTAGTCAGAATGTCAGAGAAGGGTCACTGCTCCGCACTTTAAGAGGCGTACATCCTGAACATTACCTAATTCCTCCTCAGGGTTAGCCAAACATGGCCTACTCCATCATGCGTTTATTTGATCTGAAAGTAGCTGCAAGATTTGTCTGTTTCTGTTTCTCTTGCCTGATATATGATAATCCTCTCCAGCTAGTGCTTTGGGGCTGATTTCTTATTTACAACTAGATTTTTTTTCATGTTAACCATAAATGTCAAGTTCCTGGAGACAGTGAGTCGGGGAGGTCTGACCAGGACAAAAGCATGTTGTCCGGGCTCCAGTCTACAGCACAGGTACATTAAATCATTATTTTTCAGACAGGAAATATCTGCCATTGGACATTTTGCCTGTAAAATGTATTTCTAAGATGAAATGATTCCTGCCTGGCACAGATTTACTCTCATCTGAACTGACCTGTTCTTACACTTACAGTATATATTCCGTGAAGGTTGTTCAAGTTGTGATTAAACCATGTCTTTGATCATACCCTAGATGTGATTCAGAGTGATACATAAAGCAGAAAAACAAGTCTTTGACCTGGCCTCATGAGGTGCCCACCACATTAGCATTTCTCTTTGGCAGATGTCGATAGTTGGGTGCTTGACTTTCTGCAGCGGTCCTGTGCTCCGGGCTCTAGGGAATAAGAGTCGGGGTGGGGGTGCTCCTCACTCCTTATTCGCCCCCCAAACCCAAACCACAAGCTGCCCAATGTCTGATGCCCCTCCTTCACTCTCCTGACCTCAGAGGCAGCTCCCAGGCCAGCTGGACGTGGCCTGAAACCCCACACAGCCACCACCAGTGACCACCACCCTCCTGCCCCTGACCTATCACCCAAAACATTACCATAAACGTCTGCCCAGCTGCCAAGCAACACACACAGCAGTGCTTACAGTCAGTCTCTGCACTGCTCGTCCATGTAAAGATAGCTCTGTCTGAGTGCAGAAAGTGGAGCTGGTCGAGAGGGGTAAGCGCTCTCGGTTATGATGGCATTTTACACGCGACATAAAACCTACTGTGGTGTTTTATGTTTTGTGGCTTGGTGTGATGCCGTGGCAGTGCCTGTGGAACAGACTCGTGCCTGCTGAAACAACTACTGTATACCATTTGAGGCCAGTGAAAAATGTGCCACCCCCTGAACAGTTTTGAAGCATGCCACAAGTCGGCGTGCTCCACGTCCTCCACTCCCTTGACAAATCGTGCCATTTCGCATTGCCTCAGCCTCTGTGAAAATTGAAGAATCAATAGAGGTCTGATTGAGAAGACCACACACACATGGTGTTACGGTAATGACGGGCTGAGTCTGTTTGTTTGCATAAGCGAAGAGCAGGCTCAAATCGTTAATGAGTGCTTTGCGTCCAGCGTGCAACCACAGCTAAGCCAGTGGGTCAACATGGTTGGCCAGACTAACCACTGTGTGTGTGTGTGTCTAAGAGAGAAAGAGAGTGTGTGTGCATGCTTCTGAAAGTCCTTGAAAGGTTAAAAAAAAAACTCTACATGCAGAAACTCGGGTAGCTTAATATCAGGATTTGTCACACTCCTCTTGTTTTCCTCTTGCGTTAATTTGCCCTTACGTCATCTTTGAGCACTCCCTGTAATGTTTCTATATTTACCATCATGCTCTATTTACTTTATATGACACTCAGATAGTGTTGTGTTTTCCCACTGAAAACATATCTGAGACATTTCAGTCTGAATATTTAAACACTGAAAAAAAAATAAAAAATGCTTCACTTGAAATTTCCAAATCGTTATAATGCACGGTGCGAGCCAAGTGCACTTCACCGACTCAAAGCTGATCCATTTACTGTAAATGAGCTTGTCTCTGTTGGTTTCCTGGCCAATTACTGTACAGTGAACTTAGGTCTTGTATTTATTTATCCATAGGTTATTTTAAATGGACGGCACTCAATGCAGAGGCCTTGTTGAGCGGTCTTGTCCTCCCAGCCTGCCCTGGGACATGCTAGCAGTGCTTGGCAGACAGACACGGATGCTGAAGGCAGCCTCTGGACAGCTTTATCCTGCGTCGAGCGAGGCCACCCGCTTCGTTCTCACCAGGGCACAGTGACTGGCACGGCACTCCCAGGCCTCAGTTTTCACCTCTCAATTTTCTGCTTCTCCAAGAGAACTGGAGAACACTGCACACTTTTTAAAGCCCCAAGACCATGGGAGGATATCAAGGTTAACATGAGAAGTGGAAGGATCAAACTAAGCAGAATCCATTACTAAGCAAGTGAAGCTTAAAGAAACATTTTAATGAGAGGATTATTAAGTGGATTACATGCGTCTAATTTAAGTGGCGTACTTGGGTAGACCGTAAGGACCAGGTTAGGGTCTCTATGAACCAGTTCTTAATATGTCCCTCCAAACACAAAGATTAGTGAAAAGCTAGATATCTCAGAGATGGAGGAAAGCAAAAAGAAGTTTAAACTGTTGGAAAATGGAGGAAACAGCAATCCCCCTGTCAGTGTTACATTGGTTGTAACAGTATTGGTACTGAAAACTCAAAGGTTTGAGACCAGAAGAAATGTGAGGATTGGCTGCTTTTCTTTCTTTTGTGTGTTGTATGATAATAAGCTGAAATTCAGTTTCTGTTTTGGTTTGGCAGTTACACAAAAAATCAATGTGATAGCGTCATTTTGTGCCTTATGCTGCAGTCATGCCAGCTGCAATAGATCAACAAGCCACAATGCTCGTATGCTTTCGTTTCACCAGTTAACTTTTTAACTTGTAACATCCACCAACGTCATCAACAACCACTCGTTGACAATTTAGCTAGACATGCTGACCATGTGGTAATTTTTTGTTGGTCATAGTGTGAACCCAGCATTAGGAAACAAGGATGCACATTTTCCATCATAGGGTTAGGGTTAAGATTATTCAAGAAAATTAATATAGATTACATTAATCAATAATGAAAATAATTGTTAGTTGTTTGCCCATTTAAGATGTTTTCAAGAAACACATACTTGTCTTACATACTTTGGGAAAAATACCTCAGAGCTGAATCCAAAAGCAAAAACTTTCAGATATTATTAAGTTATAGACTAATACGGGACAACACAAATACTCAAAAAGGCTGAAGGAGAGCAGAGTTCAGAAAAGGTATTTCTGTAGTCGGTCTCAGTGATGTTAAAATAAAGAAGGGATGTGTTGTGTTTGATTTTTATGAGTTGTTAGGCTTGGTCTTCTATATGGTCTTCATCAGAGCTCTCTATAAAAGACTCAATTAAATCTGCAATATTCAAAGATTGGATTTGTTTCTTTATTGAAGATGTTGGTTTATAAAGCTAAAATAGTCAAATGTGGTTAAGAGTGACCTCATGTGCTTTTACTGACAGACACATCTTTTGTTACTGAGGTTTTGACCAAACACAGACAGACAAACTTTTAAAACTACATGAGCTCAGTCAAATATTGAGACACAATAAATGAGAACTTCTCTAATAAATGACCCAATGGATACTTGTGTGTATGTCTCCTATGTCTCCTGAACAAAAGTATAAAATACGGCCGCTAACCAAAATCAGATGGAGAGAAAAAAAAAATCAAGACAGGAAAGTCGTAAACATTGAGTTATTATTTGGCATGTTCAAAAACATTTATAAATGTGCATCAAGTTCTGTCCGCCGAGCTGAGAAAATGACTCTAAATGTGTGATAGTTTTGTGAGTAGTGTTTCAACACGGGCCACAATATCACATTTCCTTTAAAGTTGTCAGTAATATTCCCATTAAATCTTTACAAGGCATGTGTTTAGAGATGTTGTGGTCTCTCGCTGACCTTCAGTTGATGAAACTTGTTCTGTAATTCTATATTTCTCTGAACGGTTCCTACAGAGAAAAATATCCCCACCCTTTGAGCAAAAACTCTAAAATAACTTTTTCTTTCATAAATTGAAAACATGTGCCCGGCCTTGATGATGTAAATGTTCAGAAGTGTTAATTTACTAATGAACAGTGAGTCCATTAGACATTCGATTACATACTCTGGGCAGGAGATAAATCAACACCAAGTGTAATTCAAACATGGGCTCTGGCCAGGCGGCTTGTTTTCTGTCCGACTGTGGTTTTCCAACAGTCTAAATCCATGAAGCGGATTTGCTCACAACAGCCAACATATTTCTCCAATCTGCATCCCCTTGTAAAGTAAAGGAAGGAAGGCAGAGCTCACAAGTGTTTGTTTTGCGCTGCCCACGGTCTAACAACCCTGTAACATAAGGCCATGCTTTCATTGCCTCGCCACTGCATGAGCAAAAGCGAATTGGCTTTTAAAAGTGTGTTTTGTAAGGGCTGTAAATAAAGCAGCACTGATTCAGACCTAGATCCCCTTTCTCTCCAATGGGGTATGGCTGGTGTGGGTGGCTTTGGAAATACTGAGGCAAGCTGAACATGTTTATATTACACTGTCCCCAAGGAGGGCTGAGCTTTGTGGTGCAGATGGATTACAGGGGGAAAAGATCTGTTGTAGACGCTTAAAGTTCAGTGTTAATGGTGGGAGTGAAGTGGCTGTGTAGGTGTGATGTGTTCGTTTCGCAGGTCGCTGGCGTTTCTGTACACATCAGTGGAAGGAAAGGGGGATTCCCACGCCAGCCCAAAAGTGCATTTCGCTAAGTTTAAAGTTACAGACCTTAAAGCTGCAATCATCAGTATTTTTGTATTCCTATAGGTGGAGGGAATCGCTTTTGATGAGCCCACGGGGAAATTAATCTGCTGAGCACTTCTGTGCCTTTAAGCTCATTTGTTCGATTATATTTCCTAGAGCTTCGCAGTTTCTGCTTTTGTTGTTTTCTCTCACAACTTTCATCAGTAGTGTCTACATCTGCAACTGGCAACTGTTGTCATCTTTAATAACCTGGTCCACACCTAACAGCACACAACGTTGGCAACTAGCTGGTGAACATTAGGGAGTAGCTATGAAGCCGGATGATTACTTTTAAAAGAATACTGTTCTGCCATCAATATGGCTGCTAATTCACAATTTATATCTTGTTTATTTTGGCCATTATTGATTATGGCAAAAAAAAAAAACATTTCTTGAACAAGCTCATGTGTTTGTTAAATATGAATATGTCCCATTTGCTACTAAAGATTGTGAATGTGTCATTAACACAGTGGTCGAACATTAGCGACAAAGGCTGACTTCACTCGATTTCTGAAAAATAAGTAATTCACTGGTTTGGCATATGTGAAAATGCTGAAATTCTGAACAAATCAGTTTTAATTGGTATGAACTTTAAGCTAGCTGTGAGTGTGAACTTGTCATCAAGGTGTTTTTTCAGTGGATTTTGTTACCTGCGTAGAGAGCCAGGCTGCTGGCTTCCTCTTGTTTCCAGGGCTTAGCTAACCTAATTATATTCAAAGTCATATGCAAAGGCAGACCAGCCTGGAAGCCAGCCTGACACAAAATCTTTGCAGCAGAAAGTTGGTCTGGAGTCACTCAGTTGGGAACTGATTACACTCTGGAAAAGGCCAGTCAAATCATTATTGTGAGCTTTATGCTGTGACTGACAGAAGAGCAACAGCGTGGTCGTACACGTCCTCTTAGCTCTGTGGAGTTGAATTTGTTTACAATAAAATTGATCTGATTGGTTGTAGGATCATCCAATGGAGTGCACATGTATTTCCTTCTCTGTGTCAGTTGAAACACATAATGAGCTCAAAATGGCGTGTTACCAGACTTTGCGTGTGGCTACGCTAAGCAGACGAGTGGTATCAATCTTAAATAGCTCTTGGCAAGAAAATGAATAAGCACATTTTGTGGAACTGTTCATCAGAGCCAAAAGCAGAGTGAACATTGCAGTTGTGTTTATCAGGCTCCCACCAACTCTCAATGTTGATGTGTCTTAGTCAGTGTGCTTAATGTGTATGTAGTCTTGGCTAACATGTTTGCCCTAGTGTAAGATAATAATGATTTTGTGTCCACAAGTTTGGTCTACTTCCCCCCCTAAGTAGCTAAAATAAAGTATTTTGATGCAACAAAGTTTGGCAAAAAGAAAAAATAATATTGGGGAGTGAAAGCAGTCAAAGATGTTGATAGATTTATTTTAACACCTCCACAGCTGTAGATATCTGTTCCCAATCAGGACGTTTTCGTGTAAGAGCACACCAGTCCTCCTGTACAGTAATGAACCACAGTGAGAGCTGTTTGGATGGGAGCGTGTGTGTGCTTATGTGTGTGTGTGTGTGGGCAAGCATGCCTGAGGTTGCTGAGCCTCGGCGTTCTCCTCAACATTAATAAGGACTTCCTTCCTACCAGACAGTCAAACACCTGATCATTTACCAAGGAAGACATGCCCACGCATCCCTCAGAGCTGGCAGCCTCCAGCCTCTAATAAGGATCAGCCTGTGTTCTTTAGCTGCCCATCAATCAAAATGTTAACATGCCGGACATCCATACACAAATCATGTTTTCCCTCTGCGCTCCACCCGTAATGTGTGAGAGTGTGTTTGTGTGTAGTTTTAAACTTAGATATCATGGGTGGCAACCACATCCATGGAGACAGAGCAAGAAATAATCCCTCTCATGCACACACCACTTAAAAACTCCAATTGGCTTCTTATAAAAATGTCCAGCCAAGATACACCAGGTGAAATGTGCATTTTTATGATGTGCATAACCTCTTATTTCTCCTCCTTAAATATCAGGCTTTGAAATGGTTTTTCCATAATTGAATTAAAGTGGCTAGTCACAACTGACTGGAGGACACATCTACAGTTTTGAGCCCAGATGCTGTCAAAGAATCACGTGGAAAAGGTAACAGACAAGAAAATTGTCCTGTTTACAGAGCTCAAGCTTGTGACTGCACTCAGAATTACTCTAAAAAGGTCACACATGAAGTATACTAATCAAAGTATCACTTTTCAGCTGATACCAGGTTTGATATCCCAGTTCATCGCTGCGTATGCTGGCTGTCATTGACCTGGCCGTGTCTGTGTTACAGTTTCATGCTACATATTCCGTCAGCATACCTCCCAGGAAGGTAATAAGAGCGGCTCCACTCAGCTTGTGTTCAGCAGGACTAGCAGGGAACAAAATATCCTTCAACTTAAATAAAAACCTACTGTTCTTCACTCTGTCAGTCGAGTGACTTTTTTTCAAGTCAAAGTCAACAGAAATAAGTGATTAAAGTATGATCGTCACAGACCATCCAGCATCATCTGGTCTTTATGTTCTGTTCCCAACAGAATCAGCAGAAGCAGAAGTCACAGGGATTTCTTTGTTCTTGCATTGCGAAACAGACCTTGTGTGGTCAGATCATATCAGGCCTAAGATTTTTTTTTTGTTTCCTGATGTGACAAAGCAGAACATCATGAGCATGTGCTGAGAACTGTGGCCGAGCATAGTTGCTTATATTTTACTTGATTAATTCCAACTGTTGAGGAACTTTTTTTGCATTAGTTTAAGAGTTGTTTTTGTTATTCGTGAATCTACTGTTATATGAAATAGTTTAATTTCCCAAAACTCCAAGAAGATGTGTTCAAATTGCTGTAATTTTTTATTGTTTTATTTCTCCACTTTCCAAAATCCAACGTTTTCTATATACTGACCATAGACTGTATATAAATATGGACAATGCGTCCCCACTTCCTTACACTGACCAAACTGACGCTATTCTCCCTGGATTATGGGCGATGGCATCTGTGTGGAGCCAGAGTCTGCATAGTACAGTCTGAGAGTGGAGCCACACGGAGCCGCAATATCGATGTCCCGCCCACACTTCCACTAGACTCACTCGCGTTACCGTATGATTAATACTGCGCTCTGCTCTACCTCCACAAGTTACAAAGAAAAGTTAGATCATACACTCTACTTATTTATTCATTTTTTTCCTACACTCTCCTATGGGATAGCTTCACGGAGCAGTTGGCTTGGCAACTGGTAGTCATCACGAGGTCATATCCTGTGTCTATAGTGTCAAATAACTAATTAAAACTAAATCTATCAGAAGAATTGACACTTGGACATGCATCAGTATTTTATAAACTACCTAAAATGACCTCCATCCTTGAAAAAACAACATATTAACGTGTATTTTTTAGTGTTTTAGTTTGGCCCAAGCCCCACCCACTAACATGCAGGAGGTGGAGCTTATGACCTATACTGCAGCCAGTCACCAGGGGGAGCTCTACTTGCTTTGGCTTCACTTTTGAGGTGGTGTTCCACCATCCATTTTTATTTACAGTCTGTGGTACTGACGGACAAAAGAAAGAAGTATTCACATTTGAGGTGTTTCAATGTGACGGTATGTCCTTGTTGACAAGCTACAAAGTCCTTTAGTATAACTTGACATACTGTAGTAAATGGATATTATGACTTAAGAAACAGATCTAGAGCCCTGTGGCCTCTTCCTCGTTCCACTGTAGATATGAAGAGACTCACTTCTCTAAAGATGCTGCTGGTTGAGACGGGCTGGCCAGTCTCAAAGTCTACTGGGATCCAACTTAGCTTCAGATGCATTAGGATGGCACATTAGGATCAGCTGTTACATGCAGTTAAATCTGTTATTTCTGTGTAAAACACAGGCGTTTACTTCACTGTATCTATAAAGTATATATATACACATACACACAGTATCACTACTTGGCTTCTATGAACTCAGTTGTAAATACTTGTACAAAAAGTCTCATTTCTGTCAGAAACATCTGATCTGAACAGGTAGTCCTCAAACATCTGACTTTCCCCCATTATTTCGCACAGTAAAGTCCACAGAAATGCAATTTTTGTACAAAGGCGTTTATCTGAGATTTTTTTTAAATAAAAGCAAATGCCATTTCTATGCTACTGTGTTGTAATTGTTGCATCACTTCTCGCGGTAATGATGGATAGTTATGGTTCTCCTTTTTTCGGTCGCACTCGTAGCCCTAGTTGTTGTGGAAATAAAGTATAATTGAACATGTTTTGTCAAGAGTCGATCAAGAAATTCATTCATTCATTCATCTTCTGTTTGTCCTGTGACAACGGACATCGGGC
The DNA here is from genome assembly GCF_963514085.1 of Chelon labrosus. NCBI lineage: Eukaryota > Metazoa > Chordata > Actinopteri > Mugiliformes > Mugilidae > Chelon > Chelon labrosus. Next base: position 11,301,849 of record NC_140344.1, read on the forward strand.
AAGAGGCAGGCGTGGTGGTTAGCACTGATTCCTCACAGCAAACCCCACTGTGCCGCCCTTAATCAAAAATATATAAAATAAAATATATAAATTAAAATCAAGAATGATCTGGAAAAATATAGATTTAATTATTAGCTCCCTCCTAAACCGACCAGTGTGCTCTCCTCTTCACCTACAAGTATTGAGAAAGTCTGTGCAGAGGATTCTGGGTGTTTTATCACACTGGTAAGATTACATGTTGAATATGTCAGATATGTGTGAGAACTGAATTTCAAATAACTCCTTAAATAGAAGCTGGTTATTCTTGTTTGGCCCATGTTTGTCCTTTCCTCCAGGTCTGAGCTGAAACCATAAAGAAACTCCCTATCAAAGACAAACAAGACAAATGTTTACTGGGCCCCATTTCCATAATGCAATTTCTTTTTGAATATCCCTCTGTGTGGGTTTTCCACAGTACAAGTCTGAACAAATTCAAGCACGGCTATTCTACAGTGCTAAGGTTCTCAGCTCTGTTTGATTAGGGCAACACACAGGAGGTCCACTGCCACGGTGTTTTCTTTACCTGGGCCCATAACTCTTAAAAACACACAAACACTTGGGTTGTAAATGACCTGTTCATCACACAGTGACAGGAGAGGTGATTCTGGACTCTTGGTGGGCCAGGTGTGCAGATCAGGACAGCTGTGTCGTGCCAAGACCTGTTGGCATGGCGACGCGGGACCATGGAAAGTTCTGGAATCTGTCGCTGCTGGCAGGGCTGAGCTCCTGAGCGGGACTGGTGTTGGCTTTGCCTCCAGCTGTTTCTTTACAGACATGCTGAACGCCAGCAAGAGCCAGGGGCCAAGATCAGCCCTGCGAGTCTGGCCACACACAGGCCACTTACACACTCACACACACACACACACACACAGACACCCACAGTTAGACGGGCTCGCACAAACAAACACACACATGCACTTTCTGCAATCAGCCTGTCTTTTCCAGAGAAACAAAATGCAACAACACAAACATTGTCACACATCTGGTAAACGTCTCTTGTCATTAGCATTTAAGGCATACACATTTGTTTTAATATAAAATATGTTATTTGTCCCATTTTTGGTCTCTTTTTTATTTTTGCATTTATTATCTTCTTTCATGACTGTTTTGTGTCACGCACTGACACAAAACAAAACATTATTGAAGCTTCTGCTCTGTTTTTATTCCTAGTTCCTAGCAACCCCTGCCTTTTTTTTTATGTAAATATGTGCTCAAATTGTTTTAGCACCTTTTCTTGTAACTGCAAAGCATTTTGTAACCCTGGTTTTAGTCAGACTGAGTTGTCATTTCTTTTCACTTAATCACTGTTATGAGTTCTTTGGTCAACATCTGTTCTTCTTAATTGTCCTCTTTATAACATAAATTGACTTGTGAAGCAACAATAATCAGCACATTATTGACTTGAAATCATACTTTTAAGCACCATGTCTGTCAGCACGACAACACTAAAATCTCTCTCAGACAAAGACTTAACAGATGTTACTTTTTCCTGTGACCTAATCTACAAATGTTTAAGTAATCATAATGTGACAGTGTGCTACACAGTGCTGTAATGTTCCCACTAAGAACTATCAGTGGTGCTTGAAAGCTTTGATTGAGGTACCTTTGAAGGTGGTGTCAGTGAATAATTGCCATGTTGAAACGGCCCCACCACAGAAAAATAAACTTGCCATCTTTTGTTTTCGTTGTGTGGTCGACGGTAATTCATTGAGCAAAGAGGAATGGGAGTGAATTCTTTTGATGCTCTTGTTTGCTAATTCATTACGTTCTGGAGACCGGGGGAAAGTGGCTGCGGAAATTAAAATTTATTGAAATCTATTTCAGTGGTAAAGCTGGCTGTGTTTCTTGGAATTCCTTTTTAAAACTCACACGGCGAGTTTTAGTCAATGAGGAGGTGAGCCGCTTTTGTGGCCGTGCTCCGGAGGAGGAATGTGTAGGTTTTGTGGTCGATGGGAGCCTACAGTTAGAGGTAGTATTGGCATGTTGGAAACAACATATAGACTGATCAGCAGTCTTTCATTTTTAAAATGAAAACAGTGGGATTCTTGTTCCTGCAGGTAAGTGGCCAAGATGTTGCCAGCAGAGGCTCACGTTGACTGCCAAACTGACTAAACTTTGGATATCAGTGGAATTGTCAGCAATCGTAAGAATCACTTACTATTTTTGCTTTCTTACTATCAGAACTATCAGGGGCTTTAGTTCGAATGGAAGAAGCAAAGAAGACCCACCTCAGTAATCCAAATTGTCCAACAGGTATCATACACATATATTATGCAATGCTTGTGCTCTTTAGACTGGAATGTGTACTTCCTTCCTTGGTTTTACTATCCCACATCTTTTCCAGTGACACACTAGTCTGTGTAAAGTGCTCAGGGAAATTACAGTAAGTATTGACATTCAGAAATAGACAAGGTATTCTGAAGTGGCAATTGTAGGACAACTGTAAATGATTAACTATATGGTTTAGGAGCAGCCAAGAAGCTTGTAATATGTACAGCATACAATAATAACATTAGCTTTCATTAGCGACCCTAAGCTACTGGTCATACCGGACTGTGTACGACTGTTGCCTTTAATTGCTTATAAATTCATGATCCATTTTTGTGGTATTTTTTCTGCCATACTTTCTTTTGCGCTTGGCGTCTTGAAAATGATGTTGTAGTTCTTGGTCTTGCCTTTATAGTTTTGATTGGCTCAGTTATTTTCCACTCAAGGAATGGTTTGCCAAATTTTAGAGGTCTGATGCCCCTTCTTTTCAGAAGGTTTGATCACAATATTTTATTTTGAGGTGAAGCTTTAATTACAGGTGCTGATGAGAGATTCATTGAAGGTTCCCAGGACTGAGGATATTGAGGCTGACAGTCTTTGCGTTAACTCTTAAGGCATCCCAACGTTTTAACAATGCTTGCCACAGTTTTAATGTGGCAAACTCTTCAGGTGTCGTAGCATTGTGTTCCCAGCATTCGAGGTGTGCAAAGTTTCACTTAAAGCTGTTTCTTAGCCTGCTGGGATCAAGCATGACCCGACTGACTGAAAGACTTCCTCTCCTGTGTCCCCTCTCGCTGGGCACAGAGTGGGTGGATATGGTTAGCAGCAGTCATAACAAGCATTTTTCAACATGAGCTTCATCTGATGACAAGCTCGGACATATTGAATGCCTGACAGTGTTTTCCAGTCCAACTTTCTGACGATGGTGTCCAACGAGGACTTTCTTTCCAACAGTATAGAAGGAGGAAATAGAAAAAGAAAACATTTTTGGAAATGGGGTAGACATCATCCAGGGAAGCAATGTTTTCAGCATTTCACACACAGCTGGACACGCCGTTTCCTCAAGCTGCTACAAAGATTTTCATTGAGTTTGCCTCAAATCATTATGTTGTCACTTCAATTTCAGTCTCAAATATGGCATTATGCTATATATCTTAGTGCTTGCGGTTACGACACTTATTACTTTACCAGCGTGTGTCCGTCAGCTTAAAAGGTTTCATCAATAAACTCATTTCCATTTATTGTCTGCTGCTGATGTTATAAGTGCGTCTTTTCTTTCCATGTCCGTGGTGACTGCCGGCGCTCACCCAACTCGCCCATCTGGTCTCATTTTGACACCCGAGGCTGCCATCTTGTAAGTCTGAAAAAGTAAGAGCTATAGAAAGGTGACAACAGTTTTCCTTCCTAGTTTACCTCCCCGCGCCACACTGAGTCTGACAAGCTGCTGAAAAATAGGACCAGGTCACATTTCAGCCTCAAAAGAATGTGCAGGGGCTGTGAGTAACCCTGTGGTCTGGCTTGGCATGTTTGGTCTGGCTCCTCATAATATCTTGTAGTGTGCCATTGAGGACCGAGGGCATGAACACCAAAGAGGAGTGTTGAGGGCGTTCCTACTTTGGACCGACACCGATGCCAGAACCTAATAGTAGCACTGTAATCAGCCTTCTCCCTAATATTAGCACCGTAGCTTTTTTCTCCAGGGTGGCGGTTGGTGTGTTTGGCTCCGTACAGCCTCTTTGACCTTAAATCCAGTCCTGCGGCTGTGTAAAGCACCTCTTGGCATCATCAGCAGTCAGCACATTAATAAAATACAGCATTAGCCTTGTGCGTGATCCTTTTACCTGACTGTAACACAGCGGATAATGATACAGATGATTTCAAAAACATCCTCAGATTCGACATTAATCCTTCGTAGCTGAACAGATTGCAGAATTGATCTATTATGTTACTCTGTATGTCAGACGTATTAACTCCTTCTGCAGCCATATGGTTTTATCGTTGAACGCTTCTCAGGAAATCTCATGGAGCTGGTTCCTCTTTTATCAAAACCAGAAGTGCGTTACGATGGTGGGCTAAAGCAGGCACAGGGAGAAGGTCCAGTTACACAGAGAAATAAACGGTGTGTCCCAGACGGCTGGATATTAACTCAAAGATAACTTGGTCAATATACTTTAAATTGTAGCTGATATTCAGTATCACCCCCACTGGCGACTGCAGCACCTCTTACACTGCGGGAGTTGCTTTCTACGATTGCACCTGTGCTGAATTTGCAGGAAAACTCATATCCTCACCCCTGAAAGAGAAGAGCGTGTCAATTAAACCAGAAGCCGATCTCTGGTCAATCAAGCCACACAGTGCGCGCTCTCACTTTAAATTAAAATTAAAATTGATATCCCCAGCAAGGCCAATATTTTTTGTTCTGCCACTAAATGTCGGCGATTTATCATTCAAACATCCTAGGGTTTTGTGTAGGTACTTTTGGACCTCAGGTTCAGTGGGTTTGATGCTCAGCCAGAGACAATATCGAATCTGTGCCAAGAGTCCAAGCTGTGAACGCTTGTCTGAGAGTTACCGTAAATCCTCCTGCTCGCACCACTAAGAAGCTCAGAAAGCCGCAGCCCTGCTATTTGCCACCCCTGTGGTCCTTACAGGTAGCCACTGAGACTCCCGAAATTATGATCTCCATGTATAGGAGAGCAACACTGGAACAGAGCTCAATGGATAAAGGCTTACCTGTTGCCCCTTATTTTTCTCAGTGGATAAGGACGGGGGCTGTCAGTTTTCCTTCTGTGCTGATTAATCTGGCACTTTATTGGATACGATGCTGATGATTAATGGCATATTATCCTGCCCCTCTGATAAAAACATTAAGATATTTCCTGATTGAATCTGATATTTCAGACTGTTATTCCATAACAGACAACTTTTGAATGTGAAAAATGCAATATGGCATATATTGATTATCCATTTTACCCTGTTTCACTGTAGAAATTACTTTTATTGACTGTACTCAAACTTAGGAAATATTTGGCTTTGACATGCAATGAAATGCTGGATCATTATAGTGTAAGTGGATCATGGTTTGTTAATGTTTGACATACTCCTTGATAGGTTTTTAATTTAAAATAATGTGAGCGTAATGTCAGTACACATGACAATGTTCTTAATTTAGATTTTTTTTTTTTTTGGATGGAAAATGTTCTGTCAGAGGGGTCCAGAAGGTGAAGACCAACACTGCCCCCACCAGGAGTTCCCAGCAGGATCCTGGATTCACACATCAAGGTCTGTCGCTGGCCCTCGACCCCTGCCCAGGCCCCTGTGACGGGGAGGGGCCAGGACTGAGTGAGCCAGAGGAGACAACACACCACAGCAGTGTGCAACTGCACAGTGAGTCCTTTCGCTCGTTGCCACGCTGTAGCTGACCGCAGGATTGCAGTGTTTACTTAAGAGCCGGTGCATAAGAGAAAGGCGGACCACCGGCAGTTGCCACCCGCCGGGTCCTGGGCAGGACCTGGGGCTCATCTTTGTTGAAAATGGCTCTGGAACCTGCCGCCTCCCACCCGGCTAGCCTATATTTAGCAACAAACTGAAAACCCTCTTCATTCTTAAAAAGCTGTTTAGGTTTCCATTGAGAAGGGGGTTCAGAGGAGGACGGGTGGTGATGCTGCACTCCTGTGGTCTAGAGGTGCTTCTCTTTGCCATGGACTCACCTGTACAAGATATTTATGTTGCAACGAGGATGGAAATAGTCCATCTTCGAAGGAGAGCCAAACTAATTGTAGAAACATAAGATGACGGGTGACCATGGTTATGCTACACAGCTACACATAGAAAGAAATTGCCAGTGCATCTAATTTCATTACCTAAATTCAAACTGAAAACGGAAACATGGAAAGGGACGAATGAGACTCTGCTCTGCCCAACTCTATAAACTGCGTGAAGCCTAATAGAGTAATTAACAATCATTAGTACATGTAAAACACAGTATCAGATGAAAAAAACATGAAGGGCACTTTGATTGATTGCAGAAAATGACAGAAAATGAGTTTTTTTCTGTCTGTGGTGCTACCTAGTTGACAACATGTAATACTTTATCTCTGGCTTTGTATTTGCACGCAAAATGTTTTTAAAGCATTTGCCTTTCGTGCTGTATGCAGCTGTAGTCTTTTACTCAAGCTCGCATGTTTTCCGTCCTAATGAAGATGTTTTATTAATGATGATTTGCTGACGCTGACGTTTTCTGTTTGCATGCTGCTCCACTTCTCCCCACTTCTCAACGTCTCATTGAACTCGGGAGGAGAGCAAATCCAAGACAGGACATGCGTATTACATGTTTTCATTTGCCCTCATATATGCCTGAATGGTGAAACAATCCGTCTTTTCATGCCCATGGTTTCATTCAGTGGGTGGCGAGTACACCACTATGATTGGGGATGAGGGAGCTGGGTGATTTTTTCCAAGGTGAGCACCTCTTGGGAGATGACTGCTCGCTGCCATTAGTTTAAGTGCAGGAGTGTCAGTTAACCCGACACTGGCACCAGGAATACTTAATACCAGATGGAGGGAGCTGTCCTTGAAGTCTTAACAAGCAGGCACAGAGAAACAGGCCTTTATTCAGTGTGAGAGAACATAGAAAAAACTGATAACTTAGCAAGGTTACCACAAAGTGTACGTTAAATCCCACATAGGAAAGGGAGGGATAAAGGAGATTGAAGGGGGTGGGGAGGGGCAGAAGTCCAAAGTGGATAAAAACACAGTTTAGATGTTGCTGACTGTAATTTTTTATTGCGTTCAAAATACGCAGGAATATAAAACAAAGCAGTGGTTGTCACGCTAAAGGGTCCAGCTGCTTAAGAGGTGTCAAATTATTGTACCTCAGCTGGATACATCGGTGTTGGACGCCAGGGGGTGAGAAAAGAGCCAAACCCAGCAGACTTTGGCACATTTGTCCTTCACCGCTGGCACGGATGAGCCACGCTGTGAGGCTTCAGAGCATCGATAGGCCCCCGGTGTTTTACTACCCAAAACTATGAGCTGCTGCAGGAGCCGAACCATCGAGACGACCTCCTGGAAGAACAGTAAACATGACGACAAGTGCTTTTTCCACATGATGCACTGTAGTTCTGATGCAGGGCCAGCTGAAGAACAGTTCATTCAGCCGGCGAGACACCACGAGGCCTGACGGTTTCCATTTTCAAGATTGAATAGATAAGAACATATCAGCTGAAATACCAGGTTTGTCTTGGCTGCAGTAGATGCAGAGCTGAGAGCTATTACTTAGAATAACTCGACACCAGAAAACCCCCGGATCGGCCAGTACGGAAATTACAAGCACAGTCATGTCAGTCTATGAAGGCACCTCACACAAAGGTCCCCAAAGAGCTCTCTTGTTGTCAGCTTTGATAAAATCCACTCCCTTTTCTTTTTTGGTACCTAATTGAAAATTGAGCTTGAGTCCTGCCAACGACTGCAATAAAACGCTGAACGCACTGAGCTGTTGGCATATTCCCTGATCTGGCACATGCGCCTACGGGTGCTGCTGAGTCTCTGTTGATTGTCTACTTCTCATTCATTAGGCTGGCTTAACGCTGACGCTCCCAAGCGGTGACTCCTCGCTTGAGTGAGGGGCCGGTGAGCTCAGAGGCCAGGCATCCACGAAAGAGAGGAAACAGTTGAGGGGCACGGCGGTGTCACAAGCAACACATCACAGGAGTCTTTTGAGAAGCCTTTGGCTCTTCCCATACTGGTCTGGTACCAGTGTTCAGCCATGCGGACAGAAAAACTAAGCAGAGGCAGGTCTGTTGAGAGTTTCAGCCAAGTTAAGCACGGAAATATTTCTTTCCTGTTAACTCAAGAGTCTGGCAGTCACCTGTGTGAGGTTGCCCTCTCTTTTGAGTCGTGAGCCACCGGCCATTCGGTTCAGTCGTGTCAGGCACAGAAACAAAGGCCTACCTGGTGATGAACCATGAACGAAGTCAAGTCAGTTGTTCTTGAGACTAACAAAATTAAATGTGCGCTTTGCTATCATATCGCAAATGTAATATCGTCTCATTGAAGAAATCCCCCTTTGCAAGTTGTTTTGGCTGAAAGAAATTCCTTTTGTCTTAAAAGTGTAGAATCGCATTGAGTTCCTGAAGACCCTGTTGGGAGGGAGGGAGCCGGTCCGTGCCTGAGAACAATAGATACGTGTCTGTTACTGCAGGGTTAGTGATTGTATTTGGACAGCACATGCTCTCCTTTAGCTCGATAGCACATGCTCTCCTTTAACGTGAATCATCTGAATTGTTGGCCACTTGAGGGCAGCAAAAACACAACATAACGTCGATTTGGTTAGCAAACAGTTGATTGGTTCTGTAAAGCTGGAGAATGTATACACTAACTACTGAATGCAGATCCTACCATCATGTTCAGAAAATACCTGCTAACCTGGTCTACATGCCGTTTGGGCAGGTACCATACAGTGCTTTTAGGGTTGTTTTGGGCTGAAAATTGCATATAACCAAAACAATGCGCTGAAAGACACAGTAGAGTTGATCGTTTTGGCAGCTTCCAGAGTCCATCCTTAAAGTCAGGTGTCTGTGGGTCCTGCTGAGTAGAAGTTAGAGATGCAGCTTTGGGACCAATGGGCTCACCTCCTCCCTTATTATTGCAGCTTTATCTACATTCAAATGAGCAATGATCATTTGTGTAGGTGGTTGATGCTCCTTTTGTGGTGCAGTACATCTGAACGGGTCGCCAGCTACTGCACAAGAGGCACTTTCAGTGGCTCTAACAGATAAAATTCCCATTGACCCTTTTATGTCAGTGCCTTACATATCAAGGAGATGGATGGCCTACGGTAAGTTTCCCGCCGGATCGTCCAACATGACGCCCCATGGGTGCCTCAGTCTTCATTCACTAAATGAGAGTTCACACACAGTAATGTTTGTTTTAAGTTCACTGAGGACATGAGCAAGTGTGTCTCTGTACTCAATGGCCAAATAAAACGGGAAAGCCCAAATCATAATAGTAATGCAAATATATGGAGGAGTGCTTATGATACAAACAGGCAGGTGGCCAAATGGGCATCAACAAGGGCCAGAGAGTCAGTCTCATTTTTCCTTCTGACAGAAATGTCTACAACTAAGTGTGTGTCCTTTAAGTAGAGTTTGGATTGTCAACAGATGAAAATATACTGTGCGAGCCTTGCTAGATGGCTGTTCCTAGGCCAGGACACACAAATCTCAACTCCGGTGAAATACGCTGCTCCCGCTGCCCGCATCCTACCCTCCTCTTTGCACAGGAAACTGCCCAGGACTTGATCTTAATTAGTTTGGCAGCGAGTAATAACATCCTTGGAGGATTAGAGATTGTTGTGATAGATTAGTGCAGGAAAACTGACTTTTTTTTTTTTGCTGCGTGTGGCTCTACAAAATGCCCTGAGTATGTAAAAATCTTAAGGTGTGAATTTTATAAAAGAAAATATTTTTTTAATAAAAGGAACTGGACCAAAGAACAGATGTATGCCCATGAGGTGACAGGGTCTGCTATCGTACAGTGTGAAACTTTGCAGCATTGATTAATTTCATAAGTACTGTATGTGTTTTTGTTGTGTCAGTAGAATTGGATCAGACATTCTCTGGGTGGTAAAGGTTGACTTTTGCTAAGGTACTTCTGTGGTTGGCTCAAAAGGGATTTAGAAATGCTTAAAATCCAAGATAAACTCAACCGAGGAGTCTGTGTTTAACATTTTTCTAAATGATCAGAATCCTCTTTTAGAACATGAATGTTGGCGTTTGTGTTCATTTGAGATGCGTCGCCTTTTCCAAATGCAACATCATTTAATAACTCAATTGCCAATTCAACTTTTTTTTTTTTTTTTTAAAGTAAGTGCATACTGCCTGTTATTTTCAAATAAATATTTTTTTTGTCTTACTCCAGCCAGTTGTTTCATTTGTTCTCTAGATTAATTTAACAGTCATCCGTCAAGAAATGTCGTCAAGCATACTCACTGGACGACATCAGGTGGAGCAGTTCCATTTTAAATGAACTCATTCTGAAAATGTGAATGTTGACGATTAAAGAGTAGGCTTTGATCATTTTTCAGAGGCCACGACTGTTATGCTTAAAGAGGCACTCTCTATGATTCTTGGCCGGTGCTTTATTTTCTGTATAAATTACATACAAAGAAAGCTTAAGAGGTGTTTCTCAAGGGCTCAACATTTTTTACGCTTACACTCCATTGGCAAATCCACTATGGAAAAGCTGAACTATGCTTGAAGTGCTGTATTTTAGTGTGGTTTGGAGCTGAGGCGTGGATCAATTGCTTGGTTTCTGCAGCAGCATCCCAGAAAGCCCGAGAGAGGCCGGTCTGAAGGACAGGTGGGGAGCCACACGGTGCCACCTCAAACCACTGTCCCCACAGCAGAGGAGGCAGCGTTAGAGACCAGTATGCCAAGAGACCCGAGATGGACAGGAGGTGATCAATCACTGCCATGTCTGTAGGTTAATCTGTAGAGCTGCAACTAGTGATTATTTTATACATATATATATTTGTTTCAGTTAATCCTTTATTACTCTATAAACTGTGTGGAAGTATTTAAAATTAGTCTTTTTTCCCCCAGACACCTAAATTAATCTTATTACCATTCCACCAGAAAATGTCCATCACCATTTTTAGTTAATCCATAACCAAAGATACAAATAACATATCCTCACTGGGGAAGCTACAATCACTCAATGACAAATAAAAACTAATGTAGTGCATATCTCTTAAACTTTCATATATTCTCCTGTGTCTTTCCCCCCCAGTTTCTTCTCCCTGTTAAACACATTGCATGCTTTACATGCTAGTTTAATACTGGACAATATAAAAACCTTAAATAAGCCAAATCCACAGTTCTTTAGAAAAATGTGGCTGAATGCTGCCCTCTTCTGTCACGGACGCAGATTACATCTAATTCACACGTTGCCACATTATGTAACGTGAAACACTTTAGTTATTATTATAAGTTAATAATCGTTGTTAACCATAAAGGATTAGACCAAAACCTTCCGATAAAGACGACAGTTTGAAACTCCATTGTGCACAGAGGCGAGTAATCGTCAGAGCCGTTGAACCGCCATTAACAGTGGCCCCTCATCACTTAATGCGACTGAAATTAGTGCCATAAACCTGCATTTTTCTGCTTCGTAAAACAACAATGTCAACAACGTTAGTAAAGTGAAACAATATTCCATGTTTTAACGGCCTGAATTTATGTAAAGGCGTTTTCTAAAACACATAGCCTCCGGTTTCTTTGTGGCGACGGCCTGTTCGTAGTCCATTCATAGCGAGCCAATCACAGCAGAGAATGCTGTGTCGTCACAACCAATAGCAGCGCTGCATATTGTTTGGCCCTGTTACGACCGCGGACAGACAGAAGCAAGTGGACCGGTTTGAAGCTAAGCTAATTTAGTCAATTTACAGCTTGTGAATTTAGACTTTCGCATTGGTTTTAATTACAAAACTCTGGCGTGTCTGTTTTCGAAAAATAGAAGCTATCTGTAGATATTTTTGCTTTGAGGCTAACGCGCGGAATCGGACATTTATTTTGATAAACCGCTTCTGTCCTGCTAGCTGAATCCGCGGCGGGTAGGCGCCAGTTCTGTTTGACAACAGCGCGATTCCCTCACGTTCCCGGGTGTTGTTGTTTGTAGCGGCGCCGCGTACGAGCTAATTTCCGTTAGCTGCAAGCAGTGAATAAGAAAACTCTCGCATCGATTTATAAACAATCGGCATGGCAGAATTCCTGGAAGACCCGTCGGTCCTCACGAAAGACAAACTGAAGAATGAGCTTACAGCGAACAACGTGCCACTTCCCAGCGGAGAGCATAAGAAAGAAGTGTATGTGCAGTTGTATCTGAAAAACTTAACCATACTGAACAACAAGAAGAGTCCGCCTGCAGACACCTTCTCCAGCGACGAAGAGTTACCCGCTCCCGTAGTGTCCAACAAAAGTCGCTCTGGAAGAGTAAGTTTCTGTTGGCTGCCTGGTTAATCTAATTCGTTTTCGTTTCATTTAAAATTTTACTCAAGATCATGTTTTTATTATTTCTGCAGAAAGCCACCAAAAAGACGGATAAGCCTCGCACAGAGGAGGTGGAGGTGACAGAGCTCACTGATGAAGATTTAAGACAACAGCTGGCAAAGCATGGAGTTGACTCAGGACCCATTGTTGGTGAGTCCCTGAACACACCTCTCACTGTTTCATGAAACCAAACCTATTTAACAATTTAAAGCATCAAAGATCACATTACAATATGAGAATGTTTGATTAAAACAGTGTATCTATATATGTGTGTATAGATACGTGTGCATATATATGATAAATATAACTAACAGATATCAATGAGTGCATTACAAATAATTTCTTAAAAAGATTTGTTTAATTGGTTTTTAAATTTTATAATAAAGCATTTTTATTTCCAGACTGTACTTTAAACATCTAGCTCACTGAAGCAGCACTGCATGCGTCACATGTTTTTGTTATGTTTGAGATATAAGAGACATCCTGTTTTCTGTCTTTTCAGTGTCTACCCGTAAATTGTATGAGAAGAAGTTGCAGAAGCTTCTGGACCAGCCCCCAGCTGAACCTGAAGCTCCTACAGATGTCAGAGCTCTCCCCAAGGCAGACAGTAACCAGAACGGGAACACAAATTCAGACCAGTACAGTGACAAAGAAGATGGTGAGGCCTGAGCACGTGACTGTATATGTTCTCTACCGGAACAAAATAACATGGACTAAATATGTCCATATTTTTGTTGAACATGCTTTGTTTTATTCAGCAAAGTTCTCAAAAATAAATTGCACTAGGCCCAATTTCACCATAATCCCGCTGTGTTTACATAAACTGTGTTTTCAGAGGAGCTTGCTGCCCCTGAACCAGAGCCAATTCCCGTGGTAGAGAAGCCTGTGAGGAGCAGAGGGAAAACGCCAGTTACCGTCAGAACCAGCAGCAGACGACAAGTCAAGGTGAGCCACACCTTGCCATTCATAATCTTGGTGATTAGAGGATAGTTTCAGTCTTTTATGAACTGTATGTATTATATTACAGGTGGTGGAGGAGATTACTGTTGAGGAGACTCCTAAGAAGTCCAGCAAGAGTGTTGTTGAAGATATCCTTGCCAATGAAATAAGCACACCAACAGGCCTCAGGTGAGCTTGATTTTTACAATAATTTATTTTCCTTGTGTTGAGATTCTTGCACTGAGTCATGCAGGTAAATTTTGCACTCAGAAATATTGGGATTAAAAAACAAAAGCTATGATAAGTGTAGTTTTAAATACGTTTAACCTTTTTTTCAGACCTTTCAGCTGCATTTCATTGTCTTCCTCAGCAGTGGTAGTTTGAGGTAGTTGGGTTTATATTTAACCAGAGCCAATCCTATGACAAGCTCTCCTTTCAGAGTTAATCTTTGGCATCAAATGCATCAAGTCTGTGATGATTGAGCAAAGGTGATTTTCTGAAATCAATAGCGAGATATGGAAACATCTGGTTAGTGGACCTTGAGTTAAGTATGTGTTTTCAATTTGACCTAAACGTTGCATTGTTTCTCCAATCAGTGCGTCCTGCAGGCGTCCAATCAGAGGCGCAGCCGGTCGACCTGTAAAACCAAGTGAGTACTGGTTGGATGAGTCCCGTGTCCAACACAGTGTCCGCACAGACAGCCACACTTATTCTGAGTCTTTCTCACGACCGCACATCACCTCAAGCAAAGCACCAGTCCGACGAGGCTTCCTGTCCATGTTGCTCAAGCTCCTGCTCCTTGTTGTGGTTTGTGGTTCTCTCTACTATGTTTACCAGAACCTTGATTCTGATCAGATCAACACCCTCAAAGGCTCCCTTGACAGCGTCATCGTCCCACTCCAAGGAGCTGTGGAGAAGGCAGCCACCTACCTGGGCATCAGCAGCACCAGTGCTGTAGACAGCACCGGTAACTAAAGACCCTCAGCAGTTCCTCACCATGCCCACACCGCCTACCACAGCACACCACAACTCAAGCAGCAAACGTGGCCCCTCTCTTCTCTTTTCCCTTTGCGTTCGGACAAAGGACACAGATTGAATTGGACCGATAAGCTCTCTCCTCACTGGACTCCAGCTTTCCTCCCACCACAAGAGGGAGGTGTACTCAAGCAGTAGCTTCTGGATAACACTGTTGTGTGGCAGTCAGAAGAGACTAATTTTATTGTTGATTTTAATCTGTGAATTGTTTGTGTCATTGTGTGTATTTAACCCTTATATGTAGAAACAAGTGCAGAGCGGAGAGGCCAGTTTTATCTGTGCATGGTTGTAGTTTTTCAAAAGTCATACTGTAGTTTTTGTCTGACGCTCTGTGCCAGGTGTTTTTCTGATGGTGAAGTGCCTGGACACTGTTAGCACTTAGTGCCCTCCCACTATTTTTGTCAAGCACAAGGCAGAGCTTTTACTAATACCAGAATGTTTATGTGTGTTTCTGTATGGATTTCAACAATTGCTCTGTAGCTATAGCATAGGTAGGTAGATTGATTCATTATTTCTCTGGTGCTCAGGTTGATTCAGCTCAAACTCTTAACTGTGGTCTGTGCTGGGAGGAGACACATGGTGTAATCAGGTTACATCACTGCATGAGGAAAATCAGCCCACATTTAATTTGTTTAAACTTTTCTTTATCGGTGGCTGATAACTGCTCAAAAAATCTCACACGGGGCTCTACGATCATGAAAAATTATTATTCAGGCACTATGTCTTGTTACTATGATTTTAATGTCAGTGGATTAAGGTTGAACATTTACTGTACTTTTGACATATTTTGATAACAGTGTCATGGTTTTAAAAACGCAAAATAGCAGATGAAAAAGCCGTTAGTATTGATTATCTACAGTTTATTTTACAAATACTCCGAGGAAATTAAAGCTGCAGAGCTCGATCATAGATTACAGATTTTCGTTCCCCCCATGTACCCATTGAGTTTACATGCGTTGGGTTTTAGTGCTCAATTGTGTTTTCTTTTTTTTTGTATTAGATTTCTGATCCTTCAGTCCTCTACACAGGACTGGCTGTTGCAGTGCGCCCACATAGCCCACCTCACCAACTGTATGTGTCCAGACGTGGCAGATCTGCAAAGACACATGGAGAAAATTAATCATTGATGCAGTTAAAGCATTTTATTCTCAACAGCATTGTACTTCTGCTTTGGTGAAATTCACACATTAAGACACTCTGAATATGATTATTTACCTACGGAGAGAAAAGGTGCATTCACTGGAGGTGTGGGAAGATTTCTGGGTGGTTTTGTTTCTATTTTGATATTTTTCTAAAGTGGCTTATTCAACTTTTTATAGCACATTTTGAAGCAATATGTAATCCATGCAAGTAATACTGTATCTTAATCTGAACCTTGCTGGCTTAACAAATGATTTCTCGTCAGGCAGCTCTCCCACAACGGACAGAAAGACAGGGGTTATGTGGGTAAGGATTTTTAATCTGTTTATTTATGATAATGTAGGCAGTGTATCATAAAATAAACTTGGTTGTGACCATTTTTCCCCCCCTCTGACTATGAATCCTTAAGTGGCTATTCCAGTATTTATACATGTAGCTAATTAGTTTAAATACAAAAAAAAGCATGCACAGTTGTCAAGCTATCTTCTCAAGAAATCCACATTTTAGCACTTTTTGAAAAACATTTTCCAGGAAGCTAGCTTCAATTTTAATTTCAATTTGAAATGAAAGCACAGAAGTAATGACTGTCGGTAAGAATATATCCGCTTTGACAAAGTAACATAATCATTGTTAAGTATTATGAGATTTACTTTGCGATTTTAGGTGAATTATAATATTTTTTCTATATTAAATATTAATTCCCTCCTCTTTTTGTACGTATGTACAAAGTATCGTGTCTGTTACCGGAAGTTGCATGTTTGGCAAGATGTTCGAACTTTACGCGCGCACACACGACCTCAAAACACCAGGAAGTTAAATACGGGATATAAATATTTTTTAAAAAAGCTGAGTAGCCAAGGTTAGTCGTGAGTTAAAATGATTTTGTGCTCGTGAGCAAGTGTACACTGAACAAGATAACCTCCTCGGTTCCGGTGGGTGGGGCCGTGATACTGGGACCGTTCTGAGCTCGGGTTGAACGGGTTGAACAAATGCAGCGGGGAGACGGGAAATTAAAATCGAACATTTCAATGTAACGTCATCGGCAGTTAAACGACGGAGAGACGACAACGCCATAACCGTTAGGCTAACTCGGCTTCTGTCATGGTGTCTAACCCGCAACTGGGAAAATGTTGATTAGAGGATTAATGTGGCTCTCTCGACAAGATAGACTGACAATGTGTGTTTGAGAAGATGCTTTACCGACAGATGTCAGTTATCATTTTCTTAGCGCGCTAATTTTCCGTCTGTTTTCGTTCCCTCTGTCCACCGGAATGTGAGCCTCTTTATGTTCACGGCGAAGGAGGAGATGAACGTCGGTTCCGGTTACCATGGAGGCGAACACTTGTCCAAACCATAGACTGTATAAATAATAATAATAATAATAATAATAATAATAATAATAATAATAATAACATCTTTATACTGGCTGTGGTCCATACTAGCGGCTGCTGTAGTAGCTACAATCTACTTAAATTGCACTGTTCTAACACCTGAAGTCCTCTCTCTTTACCTTGGAAAGTTTCTATAAATATTTGTTTAAGCTTTTTACATTTTTACATCTTTGTGTTTCAGGGTGTGTAGCCTAGCTTTCTCTATTCAGTGTTTTTCTCCAGGAGTGGAGCAGGTGTGGCTTGATGTAAGGCCATTATGATGGAGCCCCAGTGTCCTTCTGTCTCACTGAAGTAGGCTACGGTAATACCACACACTACATGTTACTGTGGTTTCTCTTTGTGAAAGGATGCTGAAAGGTCGCTTCCACAGTGGTCCTTCTGCATTAATGGGGTAAATCTAGTGATTGAATTTTTAACATCATAAAATTATGTTTCCTCTTTTTTTTTTCGAATTGTTGTTTCCAATTATTTCCAAGACTCAGACCATTAAACTGACAGTCCAAGTGTAGGTGTATTCTAATGAAATAGGCTATGAGAAATAGTTAAAATCTAATGTCAGATAAATCGAAACATTTTTGACAAACATTTTAGTCTAAGTGCCTTAGTAAAAACACTTTCTAAAAAAAATGATTATCTGTATCATGTATACACCAATCAGTCAAATTTACAACCGCAATGAAATGTTCTTCTGGGTCCTGGTATTTATGTGGATGTTACTTTGACAACTCCCCCCACTTGAA
This sequence comes from Chelon labrosus, assembly GCF_963514085.1. Classification (NCBI taxonomy): domain Eukaryota; kingdom Metazoa; phylum Chordata; class Actinopteri; order Mugiliformes; family Mugilidae; genus Chelon; species Chelon labrosus. Next base: position 11,319,450 of record NC_140344.1, read on the forward strand.
CAATGTAACCGGTAAGAAGGTGTTACTTGCAGCCTGGTAACATGTTCCCCAGCTAAGCGACACACACACTCCCGGCAATCCACGTAATGTAAATGAAACTGTGATTCATCAGACCAGACCATCTTCTTCCATTGCTCTATGGTCCACTTCTAAAGCATGTGGCTATGCAGGCCCATGCAAAACAAAATGTGATGCGCTGTGTGTTGGATTAGACCACACTCGCCAGCCTTGGCTCCCCGTGTGTACCAGTTAGCATTGGCCGTCCATGACCCTATTGCCGGTTACCCACTTTTCCTACCTTGAACCACTTTTGATAAGTACTGACCCCTGCAGACTGGGAGTACCGCACAAGTGCTGCAGTTTTGCGGTCAGATGCTCTGACCCAGTACTCCAGTCATCATGATTTGGACCCTTATCAAAGTCACTCAAATCCTGCTTCGAACATCAACTTTGAGGACAAAATGTTCACTGGCTGCCTGATATGTCCCACCAACTGACAGGTGCCATGGTAACAAGATGATAAGTGTATTTTAATTGATCAGTGATTATGGCAGTCGTGGTGTTATGGCTGATCGGTGTATGCTGCATGCAAGCAAATATTCTATAACCTGATGTTTGTACCATTTGTCCAGTTGTATCTAATATATTATATGTATCTAAAATATTTTGCATTTTAGGGTGCCTGTTAAGATCTGGCTAGGGACAACAGATGGAAACTAGCACTTGTAGCTAACTCTGGCTTGTTTACAGCAAGTAATTTGTCTGTTGATTAATGAGCATTGTCCCTATCAAATAAATAAACAAATAAAAATAAAAATATACTATGTCTGTGTGTCTGAGGATCTTAACAGACTTCTGCTGCTCTCTTCTCCTTCTCTTCTGCCCAAACATTTCTCTTTTCTTTCTGTATCTTGACCCAGTCTTGCATCAAGTAGATGAGTTCCTCCATACAAGCTTGGGCATGCTCAGAGTTTCCTGTTAACTGTCCCATCTGTCCTTGTTATTGTTGCCTCAGTTTGTACTCTGGAGGTTTGAGCTTGCATTGTTATTGATGTAACATAAATAAAATTGAACTAGGGCAGAAAGAGTATCTGGCTACTGTTAGTAAATGACGGTGTATTCAATACAAATCTAATAATGATCTTGAGTGTAGCTGTCATTCAGAGCTAATTACGCTGATTTCTGGATCATCATATTGTCTTCCTCTGCAGCTTGTGTTCTCTTTGAGAGCCTCTGTCCCTCTCCTGGCTTACTGGTGTATGTGCATGACAAAGAAATGCAGTCTTCAAGTCACTCAGACCCAAGGGTGAGTGAAGGAACCAAACTTGTTTTCTACAGTAACATAACAGTGACTAGACACTGAAAGGTGCTTGAAGGCCTTCAGCAACTTCCTGGTGCTCCATGTAAACGTTTTGAGTCATGTTCATATGAAGTTTAGCCTGCTCAGCTAAAACACTCCTGTGGCCTTTCACTGAACCTTCACTGGTGCAGAGAAGAGTAATTAATTTGTAACTCCAGATTAAGTGTAAGGGAATTATATCTAATCATACTGTTTGTTTCCACACAAAGCACAGAGGCTCAAAGGTGTGACTTATCTAATTTAGAACTGCTCTTTAACCACCTCTCTTTTTTTTGTTATTTGATAGGAAATACACTGTGTTGTCAGTGAATGTCGCACCACCTGACAGAGATGAACGCTGCGTTGAGAGCAGGCAGGGGATGGAGAGGCTTAGTCAATTAAATCCAGTAGGCTGCAGTCTGACAGCACAGCAGGAACAGGAGCAGACAGCCGTCATACCAACGGTGAGTCTTACTGTAGCTTTGGAGAAAGGACAAGGAGTTACACTTAACGTAGGCGGACAGGACAACAGGTGAACAGCCATGTTTGTTTGTTTTTCCATGTTGGGTAGTTTGAAGAAATCTGACAGAAGCAGACAGCGTTAGATAGTTTTTGTGTACTTTTACGCTGCCTTATCTTTTTTGATAAAAAATAAAACTGTCCAAATTCTTATAGTATTATTTGACAACAACTTTGTTTGCATCGTTCTCTCTTCCCTAATTGATTTTATTTGGAGGTTTGGTCTTTTTTAGCCTGTGCAGAACTGTATGTCTGTGACTGTAGGTCATTTATTTTAGTTATTTATTTATCCTAAATATGTGCATGGCTGTGTTTACAGCTATGTTTACAGTATAAGTTGACAGCTTACCGTCTGACAGGTTATCCCCAGATGCACTGACGGAACCATCATCTGCATCACTACTTGCTTTTCATCAAGAAAGACAAATAATATTCTGAAGTTAAATACATTAATAGCAATCAGTCAGCTAGAGTATGTGTTGTTTTATATACATGTATGTTTCTTTTTGGATGATGAAATATTCTGTCAATCTATAAATGTTTATAGACCAGTTACATACGCAGCTTTATCTATGCAGAGAGTTAGACAATGAAGTATTCTTAATTCTGCCACTGTCTGTGCTCAAGTCCAAGTGCGACTTAACTTTTTCGCGCACACACATCTATCAGGTCACTGCACAGACGTCTTGTCTACAGTGTTGGGATAAAAAACACACTTTCCTGATGTTGCTCTGGTCCCCTGTCATTCATGTATGGCAGGTGCTTTTAAGGTGAACCAGTGGAAGTTATAAATTAAAACTGCCGTCCCCTTGTGACCTTGGAGACTAAGCCGTCCCATTACCCGTTCATGTTTACATGGTTGGAGTTCATGTGACTTTCTATTGTTAATCCAGGTTCAGGGTTAATGAATGGACAGTTTCACTATCAATGTATTTTCAGAGCCTCGTACTGCCTCTTAGAGTTGGATAAATTATGCAGACATCTTGCCTCAAGCAAGTCTCAGTTCTGCATGCTTACAGTGTGCAGCATGGAGTTTTGATGTGCAATGTGCATAGTATTCAAGGGTTGCTAAATTATGTATAATTCAGATTCTGTTAGTGCCATTGATAAATCATTATTTATCAATGCTGTAGTGTAAACTGCAGCTTATCTCAGACTAATGTAGGCTACCTTAATTTACAAAATGAATTCTTAATACTTTAAATTAGAAATCAATTATAATTGTTTTCTGCAGACGCCTCATTACATGCAAAGTGAATGTCAATCTGCAGTTCAGGTGCGGCAGATGGAAGCAGCGTTAAGGGATTACATTAACTCCTTTAACAGTGTGCGGTCAGTCAGTCAAGTTTGGCATCCGATTATAGAGCTGGAGGAGGGAGGAGGGAGGAGGGAGGAGGTAGAGGAGCTCTGCAGCTCACTGCTCCTCCATCCCAGTCACATGTGCTCTGTGCTACTGCTGCAGCTGAGCGGATACCTTCTGGACTGCCCGAACAGTGACTGTGGGAGGTGTTGTGGATGCAGGGGGTACGCAGCTCTGTGAGAACACACCTTAGGTATCCATTCAGTTTGCCATGCTGATTACATGGTGGTATTTATACCTTGCAGCTCGGAGCTTCGCCGAACAATGCAAGTATTGCTGCTGTTTTTGTGTCTGGCTGCGTGTCGTTTCAAGGTGAACTCTGCAGAGAGATAGTGTGTGGGACGGGGCCCAGTCAGTGTGTTGTCATTTGTTCTTGTAAAAGGATCTATGACTGAGGATTGACTCTTTAGTTTGTGAGACAGAAGTCAAGTCCCTCTACACTCTGAATGAATGTAGTATTTATGGAGTTGGAGCATGTAAGGCCGAATGCAGGACAGTTTGCTAATGTTGTGTTTGTGTAAAATGTTTATCATTTATCAACAACTCTTCTCCTTCTTTTTACACTCTTCAGCACTGAAAATGGCTTCAATCCTGCAGAAGCTGATCACCCCACTGTTCAGTGGTCCTCCTGAGCCCCCCAGAAATAAAGTGACAGTGGTGGGTGTGGGGCAGGTCGGCATGGCCTGTGCCGTCAGCATCCTCCTCAGGGTAAGAGTCCCGCTGCTTCAGCCTCTGCTCAGATTACCTACCTGCCTGCTGGTGTCACAGTACGGGGTATTACCCAGGATCCTCCCAGACTGACACTGGATTACAGATCTCTTGGTGTCTGATCCTCTGTGTTATCCCCTAACTGTCCTTGTTAAGGAGGAAACACATATTTGTTACCGAATACTTACTTTCCCCACATTTAAAGGAACAGTACTTTTATATTTATCATGAAAAGAACCCAGTCAGAACAAGAATGACTCAACCAGAACATTCATTCAGTCATTCATTCATTCATTCATTCATTCATTCTCACCTGGTGATGAGACTGATTAAAAGGAATAATCAGTCTGATTGAGAGGGGTGGTGTAAGCCTTTTGATAATCAGTTCAATAGGAAAATATTAGCACTTGATACCCTTGTAAATACTTGATCTGATTGTTTCTCTATAAATAGGTACATGACAAGTTTGCTGGAGGGACAGGAACATAGCAAAGGTGGTTCAAAAAAACAATTTGGGCAGCACAGCTCAATTTATTCAGCGCTGTCTATAAAAAAACATCACTATGTAATTGGACTCAGTGACTTTATTGACTTCTGTACAGTAGCAAGGGTCCTCCTGCTGACTGAAAGCAATAAATCATGGTACCTTGTGTACATGTTGTTTTGTCTAAACTGAGTTTGACTAATTAGCACAACCAATGCGTCTACAGGCTTTAATTGTTAGGCTTGTACCTCTTGATTGACGTCATGTCAGCTATTAGCGCCAGTTGAAAAAAGCTGTTATGAATGTGAAGTGTGAGTTGAAGCAGTGACCTTCTCTGCTGTGTGCAGGAGCTGGCTGATGAACTGGCCCTGGTGGACGTGATGGAGGACAAGCTGAAGGGAGAGATGATGGACCTGCAGCACGGCAGCCTCTTCCTCAAAACCCCCAAAATAGTTGCAGACAAAGGCAAGTTTATATCCCAGACATGTCATGAAACTCAATCTTATAACTCAGTCTTAGCTTTAATTTACACAGTTTTCATCATAACAATGTGCAGCTAACTGGCAAACCTGTCTTTCTCTTCTCTTAGACTACTCTGTTACAGCTAACTCCCGCATCGTCGTGGTGACAGCTGGAGTCCGTCAGCAGGAGGGAGAGAGCAGACTGAACCTTGTCCAGAGAAACGTCAACATCTTTAAGCACATCGTCCCCCAAATTGTCAGATACAGCCCTGACTGCATCATCATTGTCGTTTCCAACCCAGGTACAGTTCACCAAACATTTTATTTCTGCTTTTTTTCCACACACACACAAACGCGTGCAGTATTCTCCTCCTAACGTCACTAATACCTCTCTCCAACAGTCGATGTACTGACTTATGTGACCTGGAAACTGAGCGGCCTTCCCAAGCACCGCGTCATCGGCAGCGGCACCAACTTGGACTCTGCACGCTTCCGCTTCCTGATGGCCGACAAATTAGGGATCCACCCCAGCAGCTTCAACGGATGGATCCTGGGAGAGCACGGAGACACCAGTGGTGAGGATCTGAGTTACTGATAAATGACGTGTTGAAGTGTAATCTGTGACTGTGTGGCTGAAGGCTTATGGTCTCTGCATGTGTCTTAGTGCCTGTGTGGAGTGGAACAAATGTGGCTGGAGTCAGCCTGCAGACATTAAACCCGGACATCGGTACCGACCTTGACAAGGAGAACTGGAAAGACACGCACAAGATGGTGGTGGACAGGTAGGCTGGAGGTCACTTAATCTGCTGGACATGTGGTTTACAGATACAATGACTGTAGGTGTGATCTTTTTAGAATCAGCTGCCAAGTGGCAGAACACTTTATATAAATGGTAGTGTTATGTAGTTACAGTTTAAATCAGAGTACATTTTTGAATCCCTTTTTAATTAAGAATTGAATACAGTTATACAGTTATACAGTATAATTGCTACAGCCTGTTGATTTTTTCAGTATAGTCCATTAACAGCTACATATGTAAGATTTGTACTGACATGAATGATCTGTCTGTAGAGTACTAGAGGATTGGAAGAAGGCCTTATGCTGGGAGAAAAAAAAACACAAATTTCATGAAACCTCCATCACTGTCTCTCTCTGACTCTGTCACTGATGCTACCGTCAATAGTAAACATTTTTGATAATGTCCATTCGATCAATGCCATGAATTGTGTTTGCTGAAATTTTCAGAAATTTTGGAGGTGGATGGTAGTTTAATATATTGTAATTTGGTTGTATGAAGGTTTCTTTTTAATTTTATGTCTCAGAAAAATGTTGACATTTCCAACAGCCTCCTCTCTTTATCATACCTTTGCATTTCTAGGCACCGACAGTTGTCTAGCAGCAGTGTTTGCACTACTTTCAGCTGATGTCACTACTTGAACAATAAGCGTTTTGTGCACACGACTTGCCGTGTTGTAATCAGGAGCTCACAGATTCAGTTTGAACGTCGCATGCCTCAGCTGTCATACTGTCTCTTTCATAAGTGTAGAGGACAGAAGCAGCAGGCAAGAGAGAAAATCTGCTTGATTGACAAGTTTATTTTATATCGTAGCTCTGTGACTATATAAATTTAGTCAACAAAGAAACATGTAGCTCCACGGTCCAGAGTTACTGTTTAATATCTAAGCCGTAGCGTTGTGTCCCTCAGTGCCTATGAGGTGATCAAACTGAAGGGTTACACCAACTGGGCCATCGGTCTGAGTGTAGCAGACTTGACGGAGAGCATCATGAGGAACATGAACAGGATTCATCCCGTCTCCACCATGGTGAAGGTACGGGACGCTCACATGCACACACAAATCTCCAGTTTGTATATAAACCAACAGTTTATTATTGAAACATTACTTTTGGCATTTTATCGTATTTTTAATTCTTAATTTAAATATAATTAAAAACACACAGAGATGAGTGAATTAGAAGCTTTGGGTTACAATGTATATGAGGTGGAATCTGAACCTTTAATCATAATAGAGCTGAAACAATTCAGTCAGTTAATATGAAAAAAAAACATCAAATAGGATTTTTGATAATCAACTAATCAGTTTAATCAGACTTGTTGCTTTTTTTGTCACATGACTTCAAACTGTTATCTGGTCTGAGTGTTTTCAAAGTCTATGGAGAAACACTTGATCAAGAAAATATTACATGCAATATTGAATGTTTGCATCTGAGTCCTAGTCTAGTACCAGTTTTTGTTCATGACTCTATATTCACACACAAATGTGTCTCTACATTAACAGGACATGTATGGGATCAGTGATGAGGTGTACCTGAGTCTGCCCTGCGTGTTGAACAGCGGAGGCGTGGCCAGCGTGGTCAACATGACCCTGACAGACGACGAGGTGTCCCAGCTGCAGGCCAGCGGCAGCACGCTGTGGGACATCCAGAAGGACCTGCAGAACGTCTAACTGAGCCAGGAAGGGGCGACAGAACCTGTCCCTCACCTACAGTATATATCACTCTGCAAGCCACTAAATGTCAGACAGCTCCACCTCGTGCACCTTCAACCCACAGCCCTCTGTAGATTCACAGGTGTTTGGGGGTTTAAACCCGCCAGATTTAGCTGTAGGCGTCAGTTCGTATACTCCCTGCAGAGAAGACCAAAGGTGACATCAGCCCAGTAAGACGCTCCGACTCATTTGTCCTCAGCTGTGTTGCAGTGTGAGACAACGTATCGCTCATGTTGCTTTCGTGTGTAATAAAGCAAGTTTGTTGGTGCTTGAACAAGAGGTGGATGGTTTCAGTTATTTAGTGGTAAAGACGAAATGTACTCCATGTGGTATTGCTATAGAGACACAGTTCAAGTCTAAAAGCTTTAACAAAAAGTACAACAACATAATTTATATATATAAAAAAAAATAATAGAGTGACGTCTTTTATCGATCTTTCATGTATTTGTTTTCCTTTCATGCGTGTTCAGGTGGGTTGATTCACATGTAACATTCAATCTGATAAACTATTTCCAAAACTATAATAGTTCATTTTATAATTGTTACCACAGAAGTCCTTACATGCATTTCAGTTCTGCTGATCTGAGCTTCTTACCTCTGATTGATCCGTACATGCATCTCTCTGTGACCCCAGCACTGACAGAGTGATGATGTCTTCCTCAGTGCTGTTCAGCATGGTGTTAATTGCTGAGTGGTGTGAATAAGTGAACAATGTGATTGTCGCCCGAGGAGCATCTGTAGTTGTTAACTGACATGAATGACTAAAAGGTAAATCCTTCCATTTGTCACACTGAGAACTAAACTCACATAAGGAACAGCACACAAAGATAAAGTAATACATAATACAGTAATAGCTTGCAGAGAAGGTGGTTTTATTTATAGAGCACATTTAATTCCAAGTAAACAGCAATAAGTAGTATGTAGGTCTCTGATAACCTTCACAAATAGTTTAAATTCAGCTCCTGAAAGTCGGGGTAGTTTTCTGGATTGTCTCCACCTGAGGAAGAAGATCGATAGAGAAAGATGTTAAAACTGCTGACATAGTGGCTGGACGGGTTGGTAGTGACCTGCTGGGTTTTTACCTTGCGCCGCAGCTCGCTGCAGGAGCTCCAGAAGAATGAATGAAGCCAAAGATGATCGGGGCCCATCACTGCTCTGATTGAGAGTCACTGCACAGCGCATGGGAAAAGAAACCAAGGCATGTAGAAATGAAAGACAGTAGAAACATTATTTGCAGTGTACAGTTATAGTCTTTTTTTTTTTTTTTTAGTGTACAGTTATAGTCAGTAGTCATTAATATGAGCATCGTTTGGGTTCCTGGTTCCTGATTCTTCTTTTTATGATGGTTTATTAATAGTCAAGTCATGTCTGCAGTCATAAATGTCAATAATTTGTTGTAAAAGGTCATCAATTCTGCAGTCAGTCATGACAGTAAAGCCATTTATTGATAACTGATCCTGAACACAGCCATCTGAAAACTGCAGCCTAGTTACGTTTTGTTTGTCTGATGGTGCAACTAAAATGAAATTTATTCGAGGCTCACGTCACACATTAAGACACACCTAAATGGAAAGTGTCTCCTTCCTCTCTGCTGGTTCGCTCCAGCACTGAGCGGTGTCTCTCTGTGAAAGACAACGTCCAGCATTATTTTCTCCTCGTTTGACAAGACATCTTTAAAACAATGTGATTTCTGCTGCTATGCGTCATCTGTGTTCTTACGTGCTCCTTTCAGGTATAAGATCGCCTGAGGAGTCCAGCTCCTCCTCTGAGAAAAAAAATAAATAAATGGTGAAGACAATAAAGTTGAACTCATTCTAAGTTAAACCTACATAGATAAACTCAGCTTCAACAGGACAAATAATAATCATAACTCACATGCGGAGCAGCCCAACACTCGGAAACCAGTGACAGCACAAGAAGAGTGACTATTACAGACATTGTTGAACTCTGCAATGACATAATAGTAATAATAACAGTAGTAATCAATAGTAGTCAATACAAATCTAAAGTGCTGAGTGACAATGTAGTGAAACACAACCATAATAATATAACATATGTCTTCGTGGCAGAAGTTATAATTGTTTCCATTAATAAACATGTACAAATGTCCTGATATCTGCTTCTGGCTGCATTAAAGCATTTTATAAATCATTTATATATCATACCTATTATTTTATTATGATAATCTGCTAAAATATAAACTCTTAGTTGTAAACATGCAGTGAAAATGTTACTGTTAAGATTTAATTTTAAACTTTTTCCAATTTTCTCTGAATTCTTGAACAATTTAAGTAAAGTCTCAAAATGACTACTGTATTAATAATAATAATTAATAATAAAAGCTTACCGTTGAGTTTCTACTTTGTGTTCTCCTGCAGCCGGTTTAAACGTTTGATTAGTGCGTCCTCCTCCTGCTCACTGCATCACACCATTTAAAAAGGCAAGTTGAATAAACCTGCTCTTATTCTCTTAAGTGTCATGGAGGAGGGTGACAGGTAGACTAATTACTTCACACCTAACATTTCAGCTGACGGGTGCTGCTGACGCTGTCACGGCACATTCATCAGACACACGAGACATCAGACTTCTCTGGAGGATCTTGGCGGGGTCACGGCGTGGTGAGATTTTATGAATGAAGCTGATGACAGCGTGTCACTGAGTACGTGGGTGCAGACCTGGTATATACAGTCAATGGTGCAGACGCCTGCAGGAGGCCAGGGGCTGTCCATAAAAAGCTGCACGAGTTACTGCCACCTGTAAACATGGAGGCGTTTATTTCAGTTGAATGAAAACTTACTGCAGCTTGTCAGAAGATTGATACGACTAAATAATATAGTAAATATGAAGCTGCAGCAAGCAGCCAGATGATAAGTCTATATATGTTTGGACACTGACACATCTGTGTGCTGTTTTAAAAAAAAAAAAAAAAACATATCAAGTTATTGCAATACAATGAATACGGACTTTTAGATTTTATTAGAAGGTATTCACATCCATATCGGCAGGTTTTTACACACAATCATCTATGTTCAGAGCCTCGAAATCAAAAGCTGATTCTGGTCAGTTAAGCAGGTAAAAGGCCTGGAGTTGTTTCTACGAGTGGCATTTGCATTTGAAGACTGGTAACTCAACACAGGTTGCAAAAACAAAAAGGATGTACTGGTGAGCAGCAGTGATGGATAATTCTAAAAGATCCTTTTAGTGTCAAAGAAAAATCCCTTCACCACATCAAGACAAGTGAAGAACACTCTGGAGTATAGACGTATCAAGTTTACTATAAAGAGAAGACTTCATAAGAGCAGCTACAGAAGGTTCACCACACCTCAGATTAGACTTTTCCTAAAGCATCTAAAACAAGGATTGAGCAGGTCTGTAACAGAAATAATGCTGAACAGATGAAACTCACATCAACCTGTACCAGAATGACGGGAAGAAAACAGTATGGAGGAGGCCATGAGCTGAAGCATACAACGTCATTTGTAAAACACGGCGGAGGCAGTGTGTAGAGTGATGTGACAGAAGACTGAAGCAGCAGCATTAACTCTGAGGTGTAGAGGGTGTTACTGTCTGCTCAGATTCAGACAAATGAAGCAAAGTTGATTGGATGGTTGCTTCATAATACAAGACAGTGAAAGCAACCCAAGAACTTTTGATGGCAAAGCAGAGGAATATTCTGATGGAGCTGCATTTCATTTGTTAAAGACAAAACTAAAGGCAGAGAGACTCATAAACAAACGACAACTAAATACAGCAAAAGTGGAGACTTGGAAAAGCTTCACAGAGGAAAAACCCCACTCTATGTTTATGTCTGTGTCTTCAGCCTGTCATTGGCTGTAAAGGATTCTGGACAAAGTATTAAAAATGAACACTTTATTCATGATTTAACATGTAATTAAATCCAGTGTAGTCCACAGTAATTAATTAACCCAGATGGCACAGAAGTCATCTCTGCTACAAACATTATATGCAAAGGTTTACTTCAAGTATGCACTTATAAAAGTTACAGTCGTTTTTTTCACAAACATTTTGCAACATTCAGCTCACTCTTATTCATTTTAATACAAAATCCCAGTAAAACTTTACAGAGGAACCTGACAATACTTTCAGTGACTGTTCATGCACACAGAAGTGGCTCCCGACTCTCCTCCGAGTTCATCCGAGTGGTCCCACGTTATCAGTCCATAAACATCAGACTTTAGGATACAAAAAGGGAGACCTGCTTCCAGCTCTTACAATAAAAAACAACAACAAAAAAAAAAGAATCTCATGGTAATGTCATCCAGTGGTCAATCGGGTACAAAACTGTTCCCATCGTGGTGCCAGTCGAAACATCCACAGATGAGTCTTTTGTGCAGAGAAATGTTTGGATTCACAGTTCTTGGAGTGGCACTGATCAAAATATATAGTCACCATTAGAAGCTATGATAAATACTGAAACTGTCCTCCGTTGCGTTCCCCTGTTATACCATGTTGTTGCTCTCACCAATTTTGTCCACCAGCTGAAAGAGATCCAGAGAGAAGCACAGTGTTATTTTCAGTACAAGTAAACCTGAATAAGACCTTTGTAATAAATGTCAGAAGAGGCTGAAATGATCATAATGAAGCAGGACACAAAAAAAGGCACCGGATCTGTTAAACGTCTGGTAAACATCCCACCCTAACCCAGTCTTCATGACACTACAAAGGTCTCACAGACAACTGTCTGAGTGGGGAATCCCATGAGGCTGAGTTCAGGACAACAGAGACTGTGTTCTTAGGCGAGGCCAGATTGAGCTCGTCAGCACTAACAATCCTAAAAGCCTTCCATTAAAATACTGTGAAACCACGGATTAAATCAGGATAAGAGACTTTATCTGCCTGAATTTAATCGACTGTCAGCTGAAATCCAACAAGTTTCCTCTTCAGTGTCACCAGGACAGAGCAACTCCAGCAAATGTAGATATTTTCCTTTGAATGATTCATCGCTATCATGAATGAATGAATGAATGAATCTTTGACTTCTGACATGTGAGGATTTTACGGGTTACATTGATTTTGCTGACACTTACTGCACTGATCCCTGGTAAGCTGAGCAATGACCCGAGCACTGGCACTCGTCTGATGAAGCCAACGGCCACCGGGAAGAATCCCCTGTTAGATCGAAAGATAATGAGGTTAGACCTATGGATTCACAGTGATGGCAACGAGGTGTTTTCTCTCTGTCAGAGCTGACCTGAATAAGAGGAAGAAGCCGTAGATCTCCAGAACGACCCCAACGATCGGCCAGCCGATCAGCACCACAAGCACTCCACCCAGGAAGAAGGTGGTGGCTTTTGCCTTGTGTCTCTGGAAGAAAAACCTGAAGGTACGCTCCAGGCCGATGACGAAGGACAGGCCTGAGACAAACAGAATCTGCAGGGAAAGATCACGCTTCTGATGACTTACACGTTCATGTAAGGACGGCTTTCACACAGTGTCCTGAGCATATCAACTCACGTTTCCAATGGCGAGGAGAGCTTTATCAAAAAACAGCATCATCCCAAAGAAGAGGAAAAACACGCCGAACCCTGTCAGGCCCATCCCAATTTCTGCACAGAGTAAACAACATCAATGGTATACTATTATGTTCACATGGCTACATCACATCAATCAGTGCTGTTCACTTTAATAAAAGAAAATTTTAAAAAGACAAAATAAGAACAGGACTGCAACCGGGGCTTAGCTTTAAGTGTGATTAAGGTATCAAAGTAAAGATTGGAAAGCTGATGGAGTTTAAACCAATAGTTTTCATTCTGTATATTTAAAAAAGACAGACTTCCTTATTGTAAATACTCCACCGTGACGTAGCGAACCTCTCAGCCAATCATGTTTGAGCTGTTAGCCTCGTACATTCTGCTAAACCCGGTTTCACACAGAAACACCACAAAGACAATGAACACCGGAGAAACGGGTACGGCTCTTACTTTGTGAATCCGTGAGTGAAATCATTTTGGCAGCCGCTGGAGAACCGGTCAAATCACAATAAGCCCCCAACGACTCAAACTGCTTTTGATAGTAGGCTAACTAAACTGTTGATACCACAGCAGCAGCAGTGGTTTTGGAGGAGAAGCTAGCGGTCTGTTACGTCTCCACGTCACCCCGAGCCACGTATACACTCATCGATCTGTACAAAGATCGTCTATGAAGACAGATGTCGGTTCATCATGCACGCTGTGTGTTTCTCTCTCAGTGTGGATGTGAAAAATTTAAGCTTCATTGTAGTTAGGCCTGGATAAATAATTTGCCCACATCTTCCAGAAAAAAATAAAATAAATAAAATATCTGTAGTGACATTATCACTATAATCATAAGGCTCAAAGTTAAAGACAAACTTATGACATTTGTATTTATTATAAATAACATAATTAACTGAAAGATAATTTAGTATTTAATATATAACACGATAATGATTATAATATAAAATATTTGACTTGCATGATCGCATAATTTAGACTCGGTGAGTTTTTATTTGGTATACAGAACTCCCACCAGAGTGACATCTCTTCTCATTTTTATATCTGTGTTGTTCTGCGCATGCACCGTCAGTTCGAGCTACCTGCGCAGTGATTGCGCTGTAAGCTTATTAATTTGTCATCTTTTTTTTTAGATATTTCATTAATATTAACTCGCAGTATTGTTTCCCACACACTATATATATTTAATTCGCCATACGTTGTTAGAAACTGTAAATATTATGAACACTGCGTAGGCCTACTCCATTTTTGCAGTTTATTTTGTATGAACTACAACTCCCATGAGACCCCGTGATGAGGAAGAGCGCAATCTCAGATTCAGACCAGACGTGTTCAAGTGGAACTGGAGTTTGTGTTGAAGCAGAAGACCTCCTGAAAGATGCAAACCGCTGCTCATGTGCAATTATGAACCGTTCACTAATCTGTTTTAATAAGTGACTCGTTTTCTTCTTCCTGTAAACAGTCATGGGGACCGCGTTTGCCATCCTTCTTGTTTTTGTAGGATGTTGTAGCAATGTGGTGTCTCTGGAGCTTCTTGTAAGGTCAGTAACTTAAGACTCTCCACGGTATTTACTGCATAAAGGTCACACATTGCACGTGTTTATTTTATTTTCCCACGGCTAAAATGTTTAAACTTCCTTCAACCAGGAAGTGTCGCTGCTAATGCTATTACATTAGCATGTTGTCAAAGGTGGAAAGTAAATATTTAAGTGCTGTCAGTGTTGTTATGTCATGTTACTTCTCTTGTTTGACTACATTTTAATCAGCAGCTCTACCTTTAGAAACTATTGAGTGTTCTTGTAAAGTTATTCATAATTTATTATATTCAGGTATCACACACAAAGAGTATTAGTGTTGGTGTATTTGAAACCTTCACACTAACCCACAGTGCTGTTGCACTAAAAGTTTAGACATTAAGTATAATCTTTTAAATTAGTTGATGTTTTGCTGTTCAATAATTTCAACTACATCTTACACCAGATGTTTGTCTCTGGTCTGATCTCATCTGTTGTTTTGCTCCTCAGAGAGTTTCCAGGATGCGGAAACATCGTCACGTTCGCTCAGTTTGCATTCATTGCATTAGAAGGTTTCATCTTTGAAACAAACTTTGGAAGAAAGAAACCAGCAATCCCTATCAGGTAAAAAAACAAACAAAAACAAAAGATTGCTAAAATGTTGAGATCTGATGTTAAATCAAACTATTAATGTCCCTTTTTTCCTCAGTAACTATGTGATCATGGTGACCATGTTCTTCACCGTCAGCGTAATCAATAACTACGCTCTCAACTTCAACATCGCCATGCCGCTGCACATGATCTTCAGATCAGTAAGTTTTACTGCTTCTCACGTTGACTCTTGAATGTGACCACTGACCGTCATTTTCCTCCGTCCACTCTGTGGTGACCTGCTGTCTCGTTTCTCTGCAGGGGTCACTAATCGCTAACATGATCCTGGGAATAATAATCCTGAAGAAAAGGTATCCTTGCCTCCTCTGACAGCTCGGATAAAGATTATGTTTCGCCATCTTGGTTAAAAACATGAAAGTATCTTACTTATCTCACCTTCTCTCTGCAGATATTCAGCCAGCAAATATCTGTCTATAGCTTTAGTGTCAGCTGGTATCTTCATCTGCACCATCATGTCTGCCAAACAAGTGGTGAGAACTCGGTTGCATATTTTGTTGTTTGTTGTCATGCAGTTTAACAATGTGTCGTTTAATTTTTGTCATGTAATGATGTGCTACTGTTTTGCACTTTTGTTTTTGCAGAATATGTCCGGTGAAGGATCAGAAGATCAAGGCTTTTATGCTTTCATGCGCTGGCTTATAGGTGAATAATGGTGACATTAATAGAGTAACAGATAAATGTTTATGTGAGTCAGAGCTATGCTGATATTAGCTTTTGAACATTTCCCCTTTAATGGAAAGTTGCATTAGAGTTTGGCAGGACAGAGCCATTTGGAGACATTTGAGGAACACAGTTTTTTTTTTTTAACTTTCACTTTAGCTTCCGTTTCCAGCCTCAGGATGTCAGCTGGTCATCTGGTTATTCTCTGTCTATTCAATCTGTCTATTTTCTGTTTTTTTAGGCATCGCCATGTTGACCTTTGCTCTCTTGATGTCTGCGAGGATGGGCATTTTCCAGGAGACGCTCTACAAGCAGTACGGAAAACACTCCAAAGAGGCCCTCTTTTATAATGTGAGTTTTCCCACAGCTTCAACATCATCCGACTTCATCTGAGTTGCACATTGATGCAGGTTGTTTAACACAGAAACCTCTATGTAAACTCTCTGTTGCAGCACTGCCTGCCCCTTCCCGGCTTCCTGCTACTCTCCACAGACATCTACTACCACTGCGTCCTCTTCAGTCAGAGCAGTGAGTTCCTTTGGTTCATTCAAGAAAACCAGAAAGCTTCTGTTTGTGATCATTAACACAGTCATTAATATTTTCTTTGCAGCCCCGGTACTTATTCCTGCTGTTGGACTGACTATGCCGATAATGTGGCTCTACCTGCTGATCAACATCATCACACAGTATCCTGTCAAAAAAATATATAGTTTGGTTTTTGCCAGTATTGATTTCTTTGAATTAAATTAACCAAGTAAATAAACTAAAAAATAAATCGGTTAATGCACTGCAAAGTTCAGGAAAGCAACAAGGAATTATGAGTACAAACAAATATCTGCTAAACACAGACACAGAGCATCAGTGATCATTTCGTCAGTAGTTTAAATTGTCCACTTTCTCTGAGCCTTGTTGCAGACTTTAACCATTTCTCCAGGTATGTGTGCATCCGCGGTGTGTTCATCCTGACCACGGAGTGTGCGTCGCTGACCGTCACGCTGGTGGTGACGCTGAGGAAGTTCCTCAGCCTCATCTTCTCCATCCTGTACTTCCAAAACCCCTTCACCACCTGGCACTGGGTGGGCACGGGCGTGGTCTTCCTGGGTACTCTGCTGTACACGGAGGTGTGGAGCAGCGTGCGGGCGGCGCTGCGAGGACCCGACGTAAAGCAGAAGAAGGCAGAGTAAAGAAGCAGAGACTGCTGCCGGGAAAGGACGTCTGCCACTGTGTTGGACTTAGAGATGTTTTTAGTCGAATAACCTGCAGCAGTTTTATACCGCTGAGGTTATTTTTCATACTTGATCGCACATTGTAAGTCATACCCCACACAAATACAAACACAATAGTTCAAAGGTTGAAGGTGGTGATGGTGATATTCTACATTTTTATCATGACAGCAAATCGCATGAAAAGACCTAAACCGTTAAATAATGCATTAATTCATTAATATGTATACGGAGACAAAGTAGTAGCTCATGCATCTGACTTTTTGTTGGTGTGTTGTTTAACGTCAAGCACAAAATTTACATACTTTGACTTAATGACAGTTCTCAGATGTATCCACCGTACGATGGATATCATTTCAGTTCTTCCTGCACAGTTTGTGTCTGGAGTACACTTCAGACTTGTTTACGTTGATTCTGAACTCGTTGAAATGCGACACTTGTACTCTGAACGTGTTTACTAGTGTTTCCATCCTGTGTCTGAGGTTGTAGCGACCCTGGTCACTGTCCTGGCCGACGCTAACCGAATCAGAGGATATTAAGCATAAAGCCGAGTCTTTATCCAGTTCCCTTTGTAGTGTATCTGAGCTCTTGGTGAGTCCAACTGCCTCAGAAGCAGAGCTGACCCAGTTTCTAAAATATTTATATGTGAGAATGGCCTGTTATTGTGTTTCTCTATAAGGCTCCAGACGTGCATCTTCAAAGCAACTCTGGACAGTATTTTTGTGATAATTCGGAATAATCAAATGTCAACAAGCCTTTTCACATCCACACATGTATTTAGACTCTTTCAGCTCACTTTTTTGGTTTTCCACCTCACAGACAGACACGCATTTGGTGAAGATATTCTTTCCACATTTTTCACAGACTAAAAAGTCATTCAGGAAAGTAATCTGTATTCGAGGCCTGACATGTCAATGAAGTTTTCACTACAAAAACCACATGCCTGTGGAGTCTGACAAACAACATCACTACAGATTTATAAACTCAAGCTAGTAACATTTCATTTGTTAAATAATTTCACGTCATATTTTGTTTAGCAAAAAAACTTTAAATAAATATTGTTGGGGACTATTTTTAGCGGTGGAGTAACATAATCAGGGCGCTGACTCAGAGTAGTAATCAGTCTCTGAATACACACATGATACTTTATTGTGTTTTTGTTTTTGTTTTTTGGGGTTTTTTGGTGTTTCATGAGATTTGCTGACTATAAGAAAAATATAATTATCACCAGACTTACTGTTGCTTAAGATTAGTACCTCAGTAGCGATCACAGATTCACAATCATGGTGCAACTTTTTGTTTCTCTGTGATGTTTGAATATTTATCATTTAAAGACGACAGTGTATTAGTTTAGTGTGAACGGATTTTACTGAACACTGTAATGTGATGCCGAAAGGACTGAAGCTGTTTATGGACTGAACTGTTTATGCAGCCATAGAGTTGCTGTGTCCTTGCCATATTGTCTCAGGTGTGTGTTGGACCAACCTTTGTCAACAGCTATAATCTCTACACTCCATGCCTACTGAAATTAAAATGACAACATGGCTACTAAAATATTATTCATTCGTAAAAAAATTTTTGTCGTGACAAGATGCATTCTGTAAGTGGAGTTTTATTAGTGTTTAAAGCTGGGACACTTTGTTCTCTCACGCCCCGCTGGCTTTAAGATCCAGGGGACCAATCCGGGGAGGCGTTGTTCAGCTCCGTCCAATGGGAGCCGCTGTTGTTCAGTGTGCGGTGGGACGGGCGGATTGTTGCAGCTGCTTGGAGCTGATTTCACTGGGCGAATAGCCACGCTGTGGATTAAATAATAGCACCTGGTCTTCGTGGTGTATGTGTGGGAGAGGATGGGAGGAAACAGCCCGAGTCACCTCTCTCAGGAGGATGAAGGTGGAGGAGTTACTTTTGTGAAGGGCATTCGGGTGAGTGAGAAACTAAAGGTTAGCAGAGTGCATGTTTGGTTTTGGTCATTAAATAAACCGAAATAAACCGAAATAAACTTCCCTTTATGTTTGTTGTCACTCCGCAGAAAGTCGATGTCTTCCCTAAAGTGAAGTGTTAATTAAAGAAATAACGTGGTTTATTGTCAAAGAGAATTTAGAAATAAAAAATGGGAAAAAACGCACAGAAACATTCGTATTAGGACTACATTTGCACTGATCTTTTTTTTTCAGTTTCATAATAAAAGTATTAAATGGGTTTTAAGTGGGTAGGTTGAGATCATGAAATCATTTTTGTGGTACTGAGATAACCGCTTCTTTGTTAAAAATACTAATAAGATCAGGATGAACTCAACATTAGTTTATTTACTAAATCTAACATTTAATATTGTATTCTCTAGATTGTAAATTTCCTTTAAAAATACAGGACCAAAGAGCTATGGGATATCCATATATCATATTTTAAATCTAAAGTCTGTGGTGATCAGGAGACTCAGGTCTGTTAAAGTTATAAATCTTTGGGTGTATGGAAGTCATCAACCACTGGTTGCTGTATGTGGCAGTAGAATTCAATGATTTTATACATTTTGTCACAGGGAAAGTGGCTGATGTTGATTAAACCAAGCAGCAGATTTATTCATTCATTCATCCATGTGTTTGTTGTTGATGTCGTTGCCAGTGAAGACAAATTAAAGATAATACAAAAACAACAATTAATCTGAAGGTCTGTGAAAACTATCTGAACTATTTAGAGTCTGTAAATACACTTGCTATAAAATCAATTCCATGACAGGACTATAATTTAAATATTAAAAGCTGAGTCTTATAAAAGGTACAGTCATGTTCAGTGCTGGTATTGTAGATGAAGTTCACATTGCTTACACATGACTTGAACCCACAGAGCCGTGATGAATCTACAGCAGCAGAGCTCGGTAGAACAAAGCTGGTGATTTATAACATGCTGCCAAAAGTCCTGCTTTGTTTTGTGATGGCAGCACGTTTGTTCGTTCAGTATGTTTTTCTCTATATTATGTATATTACCATGCGCAGCTCTGTTGACACAGATTGTAAATTTCTTACTTCTTAGTAACTACATTATTTTTATCGTCTCTCAGTGTCTCAGGTTTGCTTTTCAAAGTCCTGAAATAAACCAAACTGATTTTGTGACTGATCCCGGTTCAGCTGCTTGGATTAATCCAGACTTCAGCTATAATCATCATGAAACTATGTTCAGGATCAGGTTTACCTGGAGGGCAGTTTTTAAATTTAAATAAACCTGCTTCATGAGGCAGGAATTCCTTAAAATAAACCTGAACTACTGAAGAAAGCTTGTCCTTATAAAACAAATGCCTGGACTTTCCTCTTTACCCACCAAATCTAAAGAAAAAATAGTCCAAACTGAAACAAAGCTGCAGAAACAGGATTTTAAACAGCAACTAAGGAGCAACCTCGAAAAAATTAAAATAAATGTTGATTCTGTCCAGCAGGTGGCGCTCATAATGCTTTTTCTTATTCCCTCAGCTTTCAGACAAAGTCATTAACCGGATGAAACAGTCTCCAAAGGTCGTCCATCCTCGGCCTGCACCTGAATCTCCAACACCAATGGCCACCCCAGTCCCTGCCCCTCCTGTGGAGCACCTTTTACCTGTACTGACACCTTCTCCCTGTCCGTTAATCGCGACACCTCCACCTTCTCCTCCTCAGGAAGCCCCATCCACACCTCCATCAGTGGAGGCTGCTCCTCCTGTAAAGCTCATCCCTCCTCCTCCTGTGAAGTTTCACTCCCTTCCTCCCGCCTCCGTGGAGCCTGCAGCACCTCCTCCACCTCTGGCCGATCCTGCTGTCTCAGCTCCACCTCCATCAGCACCTTCTCCGCAGGTTGAAACCCCCATGGAGCCTGAGTGTGTTCCTTCACCTGTCGTTCCAATAGTTCTACCCCCTGTTGAATCCTTTGTGCCGACGCACGTAGAGCCAGAAAGCCCAGCTACACCCCGCATAGCAGAAGAAATCAACAAACCTGTCATCCTCCCTCCACCTGTAGAGCCGTCTCCACCATCTGTGGCTCCATCTGAACCTTCATCTCTTCCCTGTGAACCCGTGAAACCAACACCTCCAGCTACAATTGAATTTGAAGTTCCATCTGTTGAACCTCTTCAGTCTGCTGCACCAGTGCAAACACCTCTTGAACCAGTCTTGCCTCACGTTGAACCTGTAGTAGCTCCATGTGAACTGCACCCACCTCCTCCACCTTCTCCTCCAGAGCCCGTTGCAGCGCCGCCTCCTCCTCCAGAGCTCTCATATGAAGAGACCAGCTCACCTTGTCAGTGTGTGGAGCTGGCCATTGCACCCACTGACACCCCTATACATGTACCTCTTACAGAGCCTCCTGCTCCACCTGCTGAGGAGCCCACCATGTCAACGTCTCTGCCCCCTGTTGTTGAGGATGAACTGCCTGTGGTCACCACGACTCCACCACCTACTGCAGGTGAGTCCGGGTCCATCCTAATTAGTAGGAGCTGTGGAAAAGTGGTTAAAGAAGCAGGGGCTGTGTTTATCAGGTCCCTTGAGCAAACACCCCAAACCTGCCCAGGTGCCCTCCATGGCTGCCCTCTGCTCCAAGTGTGCTTACCGTCATTTATTCAATAAAATATCCGGTAGTTTGTTCCATTTTGTTGGTGGTTTCAGGCTCGTGGCAAAAGCTAAAATCTAAAAACTACATATGTTTGTTTTTTTTCCACTGACATGCTTTTGTGTTCAGCCTCGCCCGGTTCTGTCGAAGCGTTGGAGGAAGAACTGAGGCAGAAGATCAAAGCGGAGATGCAGAGAAGTCTGGAGGAGGAGATCAGTCAGAGGAGGCAGGAGCTGCAGCGACAGTAAGGACGTACGATCGTGAAAGTCTGACCGAGTCTCATTGTGTGTCTGAGTTTGGGTTGATTGTTGTATCTTGGTGAGCTGTAGCGCTTCTTTCAAGTGAAAGTAAAATGTTCTGCTCAAGATGCTCATACAAAAGCTGTAATAATTAGGCAGTTGATCATTTAGTTGATTAATAGTATTAATTCAACTATTCTGAGAGCTGATTGATCATCTAAGAAATGTAGGCGTTGCATGAAAACCTCACATTTGACGTGTCGCTGCAGAATTCTCGATTTACTGACAGAAGGTTTTATGTGTTTCTGGAGGCTGGAGATGCTGAGGGCCCAGGTTCAGGCAGAGGCTCAGGCAGAAACTCGGGCTTTGGTGGAGGAGCAAGTGAAGAAGATCCTGGAGGCGGAGAAGACGGCGAACACGGAGAATCTGACAGACTCCATCAAGAAAGAGCGAGCAAAGACCGAAGATGAGAGGCTTATTATGCAGCTTTATGTAAGCCGAATGAGACACGCGTGGCTTTTGCATGTGTCAGGATCTTTCTTGTACATGTGAAATTCTTTCCTCCTCATGTTGTGATTCTCTTTCTTTCTTGCCCTGCTGTTGTTTCAGAGGATGGAGATGAAGGTAAGACAGGAGAGACTTCAACACACATGCATGTCTCGCTCTTTCACTTCCATTCTGCTCTTATCACCGCTCCACAGCTGTGTCTTTATAAGACGGAAAGTAATTTTGAACCACATGCAAATCTGGTGTCACTGAAACTGCTGGTTTTCTGTTCTGACATCCTCTTTGAACGCTAAACTCCCACAGGCTCATCAGCTGGAGGAGAAAGAGAAAGAGCTGAAGAAACGAGATGCTCTCTACAAGGAACATGTGGCAAAAATGGAAACAAGGGTAAGTTCACATGTTGAGAGAATGAAGGTATTTTATTGTGGGTTTAGAGTGGCTTTGTAAGAGCCTCAGATTCACATACTGCAGCATGAAATGAGTCCAAACTACGTCCTAGACTACGTATAGACGATGGACTGAAGGAACAAACACTGAGATATTCTAAAAAAATCCTTTTTTTTTTTTCACAGATATTTCTATTCCATATAAGACAGATATTATTCATACTCGCCTGGGAAAGATAAGGAGGATAATGAATATGTTGAACGTTGATATTTCCTATAAGATACAAAACTTTAAGCCTTCCTATACAGTGTGGATGTGATGGCGTTTGATTGAGAGTGAAGTGACAAACGTAGTCAGTCACACCAACAAATGTGATCGCGTTTTGATTCAAACGTCTCTGAATCCTGACTAGAGCACAGACTCATTCATTCATTCATTCATTCATTCATTCATCTTCTGTAACTGCTTGTCCTCTGGAAGGTCGCGGGGGCTAGAGCCTATCCCAGCTGTCATCAGGTGAGAGGCGGGGTACACCCTGGACAGGTCGCCAGTCTATCGCAGGGCCAACACAGAGAGACAGACAACCATTCACACTCACACTTACGGCCAATTCAGAATCAGCACAGATTCAGTCACTTCACATTAGTCAGAGGATCAAAGGACAAAGAATATATTTTTAGCACCTCTTGGTAATTTTCTGCCACTAGGGGGCGGTGATACTCAACGACACATGGATAAACAGTACAGTTGGACTATTGGTAATGGTGTGGTGTTTTTACTCCTTTGACAGTGTACACACTTTTACAAAGTGTCTGCTGAGACCTTCCAGAGGGCCAAAGAAGAGACTCACAATCGTTTTGCGTAAGTCGGCATCCTGTATTTTTGTACAGTATTTGAACTGAATTTAGAAAATCACTAGAGACGTGTAGTTGTTTTGCATCTGCACTATATGAATTTTGAAAAAGTGATAGAACACAAACTGTAAAGGTTTCATATGTTTTGACCTCATGGTGTCTCCTATCTGCATGTCTGTGTTTTTCCTTTGCATTCTCTTCCAGGCGTTACAACATCCAGCCATTGTGCGGAGACTTGCAGAGTCAGATATTAAAATGCTACAAGGAGAACCCAGGACAGACCCTGTCCTGCTCGCGTATCGCCTCGGCCTACATACAGTGCGTGGACGACGCCAAGAAAGTACGGCTCAGCTATTAAACACATTTCTTGCATCTCCCACTGTTAAAGTTTGCTCACTTCTGTTAGTCCCTGACAACGTTTCCACTTGACTTCTCTCCTCTCTAAACACAGAGTAAACTGAGCCCTGGAGGTTAATGTGCACCACTAGATGCAGATGACGGCTGCTTCAAATAAAACACGGTGGGCAGAAATCATTTCACAGACCTGATGAGGAAGTCACAGCTCCAGTGTTTCGTCATGTGCCATATACCTGCAAACTGACTTGTCTGGTGTAGCACTCCATTGTCACAAACACAAACCCTTTAGCTTTAAGCAAAGAGACACTCAAAATGTTTGAGTTCCCGTTCTTGAAGTCATGAAATCACCTGTGCCAACAGTAAATTGTCTTCAGAATTGAAACAAAACACATTAAATAAGTGGAATATTTAAGGGACTTTGTTTGCATCAGGTAATTGTAGTTTTGTTAAGTTATGAGCTGGGTTAGTCCTTATACGTGTGCCTTAAAGCAAACGCATGAAAAAATATTAAGTGAGCAGAGTGCAATGTAACGGAGATCTGTGCAAAAAAAATAAAAATAAAATGCATCCACAAACTTTGCTATCGACTAGTGGGTGGTTGCCGTGCTCCAGCTGAATTCAGATTCAACACAGGAGTTCAGAGTTCAGTAAAATCATTCCATAACATTAAAACCACTGACAGGAGAAGAAAACAACATTGACCATCTTGTGACATTTCAATGTTCTGCTGGGAAACTTTTGGTCCTGGCATTCATGTGGATCTTACTTAGACATGTACCACCCACCTAGACCAGACCAGGCAACCCCACCCCACAGCAATGACACTCCTTGATGGCAGCAGCCATCCCCAGCAGGATGCAGCCTGACACAGACACACACACACAAACAGTTTAGGAACAACTCAGAAAACATGAAGAACAGCACAAGGTGTTGACCTGGCCTCTAAATTCACTAGATCCCAAACTGATCGAGTATCTGTGGGATGATCCACAGAGGCCCCTCCCCTCAACCCATAGGACCCAAAGGCCCCCACTAACAACATTCTGTTACCAGACACCACAGGACACCCTCAGAAGGACCATGTCCATTCTCTGATGAGTCACAATTGTTTTGGAGGCACAAGGGAGACCTACAGAATATTAGGAAGGTGGTCATAATGTAATGCCTGATAGGTGTATGTTGGTATAACCCAATACAATTGAATAGTGCTACAAAACACAGCCTCCAAAATTAAATCACAGTTGAATCAATAGCTCTCTCTGTTATATTAAACTAATGCTAAATACCATAACCTTCGTGAAGCTAAGGTAGTGCAGGACTGTCTGCTGATTCACTGACCACTGACTGAGTAGTTTCTGATATCTTAACATCTAGAGTATTGTACAAAAATGGAAATGTTTAGCCACATATAGTTTGTGAGTCTCAATGAGAGAGATCATTTAAATAAAATAAATGTATCAAACACAAAATACAATATAACGATTAAAGTCCTGAGTAGTATCGGCAACAAAATCAACTTAAAGTATCAAATGTAGTTAATTGCACAGAACAAGCTCTGTGTTATATTTTTGGAACATTACTCACCACAAAACAGTAGATAATTGAAATACAATTAAATTATAGGGGCTTCAAAGCTGCGCTCATTATTAGTGCAGTGTCATTGTTTATATTCAACCATGAGTCTCTGTGTCAAGATATCAGTGTTAACAGCAGTCTTGAGTCATTCTGCAGCCAAATCTAGGACTTGATCTTTTCGTGTCTGTTAACGTGTAAGTGTTGGTGTCCCATATGATTTAAGGTACACCATGTCCTGCTTCATCTGAGGAGGAAGTGGGTGTTTGCACGAACAGTGGTTGTATGTGCGTGCAGAGACAGAAAAATATACTGGGCCAAAACTCCTATGTTGACAGTTTACATAAAAGAGACTAGATTGAAGGCTTACAGGGTCTTTATATGGGGCGAGAGACCTTCCTGAATAAATCATGAATAGTTTGGTTGAGCAGTTAAAAACAAGGCTGAAGATACATCATCTGTTTGTTGAAACAATGACTTTGGAAGATGCAGAGCTCTTATTTCAGTCTTTCTGAATTATATTCTGCTTTGACTGAAAATTACTTGACTTTGTTCATTTGTCAAAGCTTCAATTTTACGAATCTATTTCATCAGACATTGCAACTTCTCCATGTCCCGCCCATGTCTTCAAACAGGCATTTCACAAATCTTGATGTGTTCTGACTGAAGCAGACCTATAGTTTTTGTTTTCCTGCTGCAGCTCAGACCAGCAGCCTCTTACAGCCTCCTCCACTCACTGCACAAGACAAGCCAGGAAAATAAAAGAGAAATGAAGCTGCAGTCTGCAGACCAGACCTGACGTCAAGTTCCTTCATAAGGCTCAGAGGAAGCAGTGGCCAGCTCACCAGTGTTTATCTGTGGTTTTATTTGGGTTTATGCATGCAAGAGCAGTGCTCTGCTCATTATGCAATTGCGTTTGAGTGCACCGGTGGCTTTTGAAAAAAGCATTGCCCTACATGTATCTGTGTTTTCGTGTGTTTGATCTATTTTTATCAGTCCAATGAAAAAAAAAAAAACATGCACGCTGCAAAAATAAAATTAGTTTTTGTTTGGTTACCAGGGCTGCTGCATTTTCCGGTTTTACATAATTAATGGATTTGTCATTGACTGACTTAATGTCTGATGTTTAGTTTCATTGCTTTATGACTTTCTGGATTTGTCTAGTGATTGTGAGAAGCTGAAGACAGGGGAAAGTCCTTGTGGCGGCATGGAGAGACAGCCGGCAGGAGGGAATAGACCCCATTGGGGTAGTCATGGTTTAGCTTTCCATGTCTGTAGTTTCTCATGTTTGCAGCATGCTAGAGACACCCGCCGTAGCTACGAAAAGCCAAGTAAAGAGAATACCCCCAGAGTCTGCAAGAGCGGGGCCGGAAGAAGACTGATCGGCTGATAACACGGTAACAACTGGACCGGAAATGACTACAAGTAACGACAACACAGTGCAAGAGAACACCACAGCAATTGTCACAGCTACTGGTGCAACAGCAGGCCACAAACTGCATATTTGTGTCTGTGGATGGAGGAAGATTACATCTCACCATGGGTTGAGGATTCATCAAGGAAAGAAAAGGTGTTTGAGTTAAGCATTGATTACTAGGATCAAATCAGTCAAATGAAGCACAGGATCTAGATGCAAACCATAGTTTGCAGTGCATCAGCACCACTGTCATGGAGAATGCAAACTCAAGCACAAAATTACCAGTGGAAGAGACCTCCAAGACATACAGTCAAAAGGAGACTTCCTGGGCACAGAAATGAAGTGAAGTGGCCCGGTGCTGCTGACAAAAAGCTGTGGGAAACAGTGAATATGGACTTGACCCTGACCCTTGAGCAACTTTTAGGCACAGTGGAAAGTAAATTGGAGAGAATGGGAGACATCATCTACCAGTATGGTGCAGAATGTTTTGGGGTACAAGAGGCGAAAGGTGCTAAAAAGGTTCCAATCCCAATAGTTTCCTGCAGGCAACAGGAGATCAAGCGCCTTGTTCAGGAAAGGAGACAACTCAGGAAACAATGGAAGTGGAGTGGAAAAGGAGGGCACAAACGCTCTTCAAGCTGGCATTAAATCCTGTCTGGCATCCCTCTGCAGAGCGGAGAACATGAGAAAATGCAGGAGGAAGAAAGAACAAACAAGAACACAGTTCCCTAAGATCCCTTCAAACTCCTAAAGACTCTCTTCACCAAGGAAAAAAGTGGAGCTCTAAAAACAACAAAGAACGACCTGGAGAAGCACTTGAGAGCAATGCATTCTGACCCAAGGCGCCATAACGCTTGGCCATCCCCTCAGACATCCCACCAACCAAGAACGCACCAGATGTCCTGAGATTTCTCTGAAGGCTCACAAGAACAGTATAGCAGAAGAGGACTATCCCCAAAGTGTGGCGTTGGGCAGAAGGGGTACTGTTCTCAAAAGAGAAGGATGCAGTAAACATCAGTTAATTCTGGCAAATCTCCCTACTTAATGTGGAGAAAGTTTTCTTCAGCGCCATCGCACAGTGGATGGCCGAGTACCTGCGGAGAGAAGGGACCTCCATGCGATATTCCTGGATCTCGCAAACACCTTTGGTTCTGTGATCCATGAACTCTTTTGGGCTGCTTTCACATCCCGGACATGATCACAACCTCTTGGCGTTGCCTGGAAGTAGGCGTCATGGCTGGATGCATCACCTCTCCACTGGCATTCACCATGGCAATGTAAATCATCATTCGAGCCTCAAAATAGGTAGGTGGACAGCGAGTCAGTTCCTCTGTGTGCCTTCCTCCACTCAGGGCCTACATGGACGACATTACCACCCTGACTACCCTGACTTTCCTGAAGACTGCTCAGGAAACTGGAGGAGAACATCAGTTGGGCCCTACAATCCACCAAGTTGTAAAGTGCCTTGAATCCACCCTGGAGGTCAAGCGAGCTGCCATCAACTCCCTACCATCGCCAGTATCCAACCCCCCATGGACAACTGGATTTGTCTGTGAAGGGGCTAACGCAGCCAGGAGCAGCTCCACATCATCGGAGAGAGGCTATCTGTCCTCAGCACGTGACTGGAAACTCCTGGTGGATATTGGCAGACAGCTTGTCTTCCCTCCAGAGATCGCCACTACCACCATAAGACGTGATATGGTGCTCTGGTCCCCTTCTCTAAAGAAGGTTTACATCATTGAGCTGACTTTACCCTGGGAGGATTCTGAGGTGGAGGCATACGAGCAAAAACATCTGCGCTATGCTGTGTTAGCTGCTGAAACAAAGCATCAAGCAGCGGACCAAAAGGTAAACTCAGGGAACACAACGCCCCTACCATGCATAGTCCCTTGAGATGTCCGTAACATTACAACAAGGCGACTCTCATAAACAATTGGACATGAGATGCATGCTCAGGACTGATCACCCTGTAGCCGGCTGCCTCTGATGAGGGTGTAAAGGCAAAACACTCCATGAACCAGAACCTGAATTTAATGATGCTTCAGCAGTTAGTGTTGCCACAACATACATATTTATGCTCATGAGTGAAAATGTATCAAATACAGATGACACCAGTCCACAGTGCACTTTGAGTTTAGTGCTAATTTGTGAATGTTAGCATGCTAAACATCAGTATGTTAACATCGCGTGCATAGCATACCAGCAGTAGCATTTTGTTCCGGGTCCTGCTCTGCTGAAGCACAACATCACAGAGCTGCTAGCATGGCCAAAGACTAATGTCACTAATATTCATAGACCCAGACAGTGAATAAAGTCCAAAACAAGTCTGAACTCCTTGAGCAGAAAACAACTTTCTTTCTTAAAGTTGTTTCACTTCTCATCTGAGAGGCTTCCTCAGTTCTAGCTAACTGGTGGGGAGTTACCGGTTTTATTTAGGGCCTTCTGTGTGTGGTTACTTACTAAAACACCACATTACTTCATAACCTGAGGCCTGCCTGACTTAAGGTGTGAATGGTGGTAAAACACCATTATTTTTAACATAGTTAATAACTAGCACGTGAACGTAGTGGCACTGATGGATGTGTATACTGTTTGTTAACACATTTGTGTTTTCAGCTTGTTGCAAGGACCCAATCTGACCACACACAACTGATGACTTTGGTTTTAATAATACCATAAATATCTTTTTTTCTTCCTCTTCTCTCAGACTGCCATCCTGCTCTATGCTTGCTCTCTTTTCATGGCCATTGTCATAGAACAATTCACTGAGAGGATCGTTTGACCCTCCAGATTCCCAGAAACTCACAATCCCCATCCATTAAATTTCCATGACGTTGAAGCTGTTCAGTTTAACACCACCACTAACTGGCTGCTGCCTGTCTGGTGATGTCCCGTCCTCCTCTCACATCCAGCTCTTACTGCTGAGGGCGGGGTTCATTAGTGCTGAACTGACCACATCATCATCTGCTTTGAAGCCCAACTGGAGTGAAGCTCCAACCTTGATTATTTGCTTTTTCATTCTGTCTAATAATTTCAACTGTCTAATATTGAACATTTTACATCTTTCATAGTGCAAAATCACCAAAGGATTTTGAATCATTTCTTCATACCTGTACTTTCATGCCTGGATTTCTGACTCTTTCAGTCCAGAATTTTTCATTTAGTTTATAATAATAAAAAAAAAAATAACTATATCTGTCCCCAGACTCCCCTCAGGAAATTTGCTTTGTAACAGTTAAGCTTCTAATATTATTATTATCAGATTACAGTGACACTTTCTTTGCACCCAGCTAAACACAACCTTATATTCTGAATTATTCTGAATAATTTCCCACATCTTAGTAGAGATGGAAAACAGTTTGAAAATGCTATTTAGATGAAAGATGAGAAAATATAATAACAAGATTTATAAAGCTGTTAAATGAGTAACTGAGCAAAGCTTAATACATACAACAGTAATTTACTAGCATTGTTAGCAGGTTTAGCGCTATGTACAGGAAGATATATTTTACATCTCAGTGGTCACAGAATAGCCACAATAAACAGAGTACCAGCTGATGACGGCCCAACAGGGCATCTAAAGGATGAATACAAGATGATGTGACAGTAACAGTTGCTATAGCAACATAACGTTCAACAAAAGCCAACAGAGATTATCAGACTAAAGTGACATTTTGTTTTCACTTTATCACTCAGTTCTGTTGGCTGAATGGATTTAATTTGTCCTGTTTGAACTGCTGAGTCCATACTCTATATCGCTCTACTACTGCAGATAGGATGTCATGCTTACAATAATAACTGGAACACTGTATTGCCGCAGTATGTGTCCATGTTCTTAGCATCCTCTCATCTCACAGCATTTAGATTTCTCTGAAGGACACAGGCCTTTGGAACTGGGAGGTGATGAATGGATGAATATAGGTGGAGAGCGTATTATAATAGAAAAAATAATGTAACATCAAGAAAAGGAGGCGTGTACGTGTAGTTGTGTTTGTGGCCAGTATCTCATTCCACAAAGAAAACCCATCTCTGTAACCTGGACACCTACTCAGTGTTCTCAGAAACACCAAAAAACATAAAGACTGCTGGCTGCTTTATTGTCTTCATCAGTGTCACATCACAGCTCTTCGCTGGATCCTTGTTAGAAAATTAAGGATTTATTGCTCCATTGAAGGGAATCTATTCATCTCTTTTGCTGTTGACACGGGAAGCGTACATATGGCTTTGCTAAAAAAACAACAAGAGCTGCACGCACGTTGATTTAATCGCAGTTTAGACGGCTGAAAGATCCAAGTGTCAGTCCCTTCAGAGCGTCACATACAGTATGTGTTCAGATATCTTGTATTTAGCTACATTTGGAAGGCGCTGAGTTTGTCGTTATGCAATCCTGTCCTTTCTTTGGCGGTGCTATAGTGATTGTTACCAAGGACGTAGCGATCTGAAGCGCGCAGACTACTCGATTAGAACTGTTGCATAACTGTTTTTTGTGTGTGTTTTCTCTTGCTGCCTTGCCCACCGGACCCAAGGGTGACTGTGGCGCCTGATGGTATATAACCTCAACAGTCTCACAGGATACAGGTCATGTACACAGTAGGTGCAACAGATTCCACTTGTTACACACAGAGACATACAGATGCCATGCATCTGTTTTTCCAACATCTTGTCTTACAGGTAGTGCTTAAATAGACATTTCAAATTACATCCTATTTTCTTCATACGGGGAAGAAAGAGTATGTTTCTGACCTGTCTTCCCACCCTGTCTGTACCAACATCTTGCATTCGTCCATGCAGTCAGTGCTCAGTGACCACCTTTCCCAGTCCCATCCAACCACCCATCAGTTCTTTCTGCCCGCCACCCAAGACCCTAGCTGGCTGCCTCTCCCATCTGCTCATACGCTTCATATCATACATGACCTTCTTAATAAAAGAAAATATCATAACATAAATGAATGAATGAAAATAAACCTGTAAGCCAAATCTAGTTTTAAACGTGCTGTCACAGCTTTTGACCATGTGGGGGCAGCAGAAACAACTACAAACAAAATACTGACTAAACTTCAGCTGTTGAGGCTGTAGCGATATCACATTATTGCTAATTAAACGTCCAGCAGAGGCAGAGAAACATTTTGCAATTTGAAGTTATTGTTTTTTTGGTCAACTGAAGTCTGAAGTCTAACATTGTCTCCTTTTAGGTCCTTTTCGGTCCGTTTCGGCCCGGGTCTCCACCAGCTCCTCTTTAGTTGCTAAATGCTAAATGCTAAATGCTGCTAAATGCTCCGCTAGTTTCACCAGCTAATTAGCGCTACAAACGACCCCTTTCACACCCGCTGTTTTGACCATTTCGACGTTATTGATGCGGTTCTTGTCCAAAGATAAATTGAAAAATTAACACCACTTTCAAGTCTGTAAAGTAATGCTAATCTTTGCTTAGCCTTATGCTACTTCCTGCAGTCTGCTCATTGTGTGCAACATCACTGTGATGACAAGACTGTGAGCTGCCTAAAAAAATGATCTAGCTTGTTTGCCCAAGTGGTTTCCACTAATGAAACTGTTTTATTTCTATGTGAACTTTAGACACATTTTAGGCTAGATGTTCCTCTCTGTTCCATGCTAAGCTAAAATACTGTTGTGTTTCATTTCTGTTTCATTTAATTTGGTAGAGTTGCAGTTAACTTATTTAACTGATTTACTTGTTGTAAGGCTATTTACTGTCTACTTCTTCAATGCTAAGTCAGAGCTGATCATGGAAATAGCAACTTTTATTTCAGACTTTTTCAAGTAAGTACCTCTTATTCATAGAAGATGATATTGTTCATTTTGGCCTAGAGTTGTTTAGCTACTACCGTTTGAATTTGAGAATGTTTTCTTGAGTTGGAAATTTCAAAAACAGCCCACGGTTTACAGGGTTTACTCAAAACAACAACTTCAACAACAGTTTTTCAAAATGCGCTGCTTTAATTTCACTTCTTCTTTATGGTTTCCAAACAGATTCAAAAGCAAACACACTTTCAATGCTGTTTGGTTTTTCGATACAGCCCACATTGTGTGCAAGTAATACTGTGTAATTATGTGTTCAGCACGCTAGGTCATGACTGCGAGAGCTGCAGTGAAACAGCCTCAGTACATGTCATGTCTCCGTGGTTTACTTAGAACAGAGAGAGAAGAAGAAGGAAGAACATCGGGTTGAAGAGAGGAGGGAGGTTTTCAGTCTTTCTGAGTCTAAAGCAAAGTTGTCCTCCTCTGACGCAGCTGCTGAAGATTAGGGATTGTAAAGGATGGTCAGGATGCTGGATTGCGAGTGAAAGGCGACCGAGGGAGCAACAGGAAAGATTCCTTGCGATGTTGTGGCTTCAGAATCACATACAGCTGGATGGATGGAGGTTGAAGTTAAAAGCAGAGCGAGTTATAGCAGGTGAACGCGCTCTCTTCGAGGATGCTGGATGGCTAACAGCTGGATCAGAGTGCCGCTGTTGTTACAGTGATGGGGAGGAGGGTTTTTGCGGTGAGATTGGGGTGAGAGGTTGATGTGACTCAGCCCAACAGCCACTTCCTTTGGCATCTTCAGGATGGACAGATGAAAGCTGGAGAGGGAGCGAGTCATCGTGTGGCCAGCTTACTCACCATACAGGAACTGGTACTGGGAAAGGAAGCACGTGCTCGGTGAAGGGGGCTGGGCTTATGCGTGCATGTCTATGAGTGGACCATGCGTTTGGTCTCTGACAGAGGAACAATTATTCCGCTTCCCGTAACACCAGAGGAATGTGGGGTGAGATTCCTGCTCTGTGAGTCGTGCCCTCTCACCTGCCACCTCCATACGGATACAATTTCATCCGTCCCCTTTCCCCCTCAGCCGGGGAATTTCCCACTTGGTGTGGTTACACTCATGGAGGAAGTTACGGAGCCTTGTTTGTTTAAGCCACATTGTTCTGTTAATAAAGGGATTCTTCATTTTATGGTTACTTTCACAAAATTATGGCTCTGTTTCTCAACCTATTTGGTTATTTTGAAGGAAATCAGGAGTCTAATTGGCTCTAAAATGAGGCAAACCTCAGAAAAAAAAACATTTTAGAGTTGGTCATACACAAATGTGTAGCAAATAAATCAAGAGGATTACGTGGGTTATGTGTGTAAATAGAGTAATTGCTTGTTGGTGCTGGGGAGAGTAAAGATGCTTTGTCATGCTGGGTACGTAATGTTTGTGTGTGAGTGAGCTCTTAGGCAGCAGCTAGTGTAAATTATATTTGCTGCACGGGTAATTATCTTGTGGGAACATGTTTCTAAAGTGTGCAAAACATTCATATCTTCGCTGTTTGCACCCTCCACAACTTACTGTAAATATAAGTATGAATACAGAGCCGTCTGTCTGCATGTGTGTGTCTGTGTATGTGTGTGTGGGAGCTCATGTTGACTCACGGTTACAGTAATGGCTCTGGCAGAGCAGTGGATGAACAACTCACGCTGACAGTAAAGAGCAGAGAGAGAGAGAGAGAGAGAGAGAAGGAGAGAGAGAGAGAGAGAGAGCAAAAGAAAGAGGCAAGAGGGCTGAGCTCTCAGTGGCATCTCCATCTCATAACTCCTCTGCCGCTCAGTGTGTTCACATAAACACACACACAGAGAGGAGACAGCCCTGAGGACTACAGCACCTGCAGAACACCATAACACAGGACACTTCAGAGCAGCACTGGACAGGACTGTCTGGGCGTTTACTCGGAGCAGCAAGTGTAAAATGTCGCCAGGGAGGAAATAATGCATCGCACGGTAGGCGTCGAGGCATTCGCAACAGGTCTGTGTTTGTTTTTATCACTAATGTCCATTTTATTTGTTATTCTGTAATATGAAGACAAATGTGTCGTTTCACCACAAGCATTTTATGTGTTGTCTTTGTGCTACTTTGCATAATGCTTTGGGATGTTACAGAAAATGACGTAGCAGTTTCACTTTCAGTGTATTTTTGAACCACAGTCGGTGACCTGTAGACATGCTCAGGAGCCGCTGATATCTTCAGACAGGTTTGAAGCTTCGCACGCATTTTGTTTCATGAATGGCAGTAACTGGACAGCTCTGACACAAACAAGATGACCAAGCCAAAGTCAAGGGAAGGATATTAATCAGCACTCTGCCCAGGAAGAAAACCAGAAAAGAGTTTATTTTTTTTCTCTAAATTACTACTCAGTAACCTCAAATACAGAGAGTATTATCAGTCACTGTCACTCCCCTTGTACTCACTGAAGAATGTGAAACCGCTTGAAACCGTGACTGATCGTTGGTACTTCAAGGCCAATCCTTTCTATACTGAAAGATCCTGTTATATATGTGTGTCTGTACAGGACTTTCTCTTTTATCTGAATGCTGCATATGTGAGTGCCAGGTGACCACACCTGGAAACTGTCCTACATCAGCACAGGTGTATATATAGCTACAGAACGCTTTCCCTGCAAACCTCATTCTGCCATTTAAATCCTGCGTCTGATGAAGTCTTCCTTTGTCTGCACAGTCGCTGTTCTCAGGAAAGGCAGTAAAAGTCCCGACTAATTAACAGCACACTGGCGAGTCACTAAAATCTCTGGTTACTCATCCTCCGACATCAAATACAGTGACACTTATTTCCATATTCCAGATACCTGCCTGTTTGTAATTGATGATCACCGCTGTGTTTTAAAAAGCCATGGAAATGCTGTAATGACTCATCCGTCACAAGAGTTACTGTCTTGACACATGACACGCATCCCAAGTGTTTAGATCATAGTCACCAGTTAGGGATGTGTTTCCACCATCCGGTCTACTGGCATTATCAGGACTCTGACCCCAGCAAGATACCATAGATTCCTCTTGTACGTCTCTCTCACCTCCTTAAAATACTGTTCTGATATTCTGGGAATAATGCTTATGTGCC
Source organism: Chelon labrosus (assembly GCF_963514085.1). Taxonomy (NCBI): domain Eukaryota; kingdom Metazoa; phylum Chordata; class Actinopteri; order Mugiliformes; family Mugilidae; genus Chelon; species Chelon labrosus. The sequence goes on from NC_140344.1 coordinate 11,355,184, forward strand.
ATCTGGCCGAGAGTTTTATGAGAAGATCAGTGCCACACTCCTATGCCGCTCATACCTAAATGTGAAGCTACAGCCTCTTAGCTGAGCCTGGAGACAGTTCTGACTCCGTCTATAGGAAACAGAAATCCACCTACAAGCGCTGCTAAATTGACAACTTGCCAATTTAAACAGATGCTTTATGCTTCCTCTTATCTATAGTATCCCTTACTGTTTTAATGGCCAGCTAAGCTAACCACTCTCTGGCAGATTGAGTGGTATCAATCTTGGTTTTCATGAAGAGTGCCTATAAAAAGGATTTTCAGATTATAACCATAGTGCTTTACTTGTGTCTGACTCACATTGGCCTCATCTGAGCTTCAAACTGATCAAATTCATCAGTCACTACTTCAGGGACCTAAAAATGAGATCTCGTTTGGTGGGGTCAGCAAGCCTCCGTGTCTCCTCCCTCCTCCATCTCTCTACCTTGGAAGCACATGATTGCACGTATTGTTGGGATTATACCTTCCGCCGCCATTAAAGATAATAGCTCTGCGTGCCCCACGTGTGAACTCACTTAACCATGCTTTCAATCTGATGACGACGTGAGGCAGTGACTGGAAGCCTCCACCTTCAGGAGGAGCTAAGGGGCTCGTGAAGCAAAGCCTTCACCGACTCATGCTTTACATTTCCCAGTGACGATGAACTGACTCACTTCTGCTTTAAGTGTTCAAAGTTGATGACAATGGGTAAAAATATTGGAGCGACAAGAGATAACTGATGACTACCCCATGTCTTTCCCCGCTCTCATTTAGCCGTGACTCTGTCATCAACCCAGTTTGGTGATGCAGACCAATCTAAACCCAGAGGAGGGTGGGGTTTAATTTCCTCTCTCTCCTAACTCATCCAGTTACTAATCCTTTCCTTAAATGAAAACAAGCATTATCTTTCCCTGCATCTTGGCGTCTGTGCTCTTTAATACATTTATTCAGTGAGATTTAGGGTAGATGGGAAGGGGAAGAGGTGTGATGAACTGTGTGTCACATGACAAACCCCTTTTAGCTCCAGTTTAAGTGAAGCCATCTGGGAACAAACATTACTCAGAGCTCCAACGGTGGAAAACAGTATTGTTAGACCTGCTAGACCTCCCTGATACCTTTATGGTGCATATTTTATGTCACCATAGAGGCTCAAATGTGATTATTCAACTGTACCAGAACTGGCTATTCATAGATGACAGTGATGTCCTAATTCTGTGTTTTCAAAAGTATAGGCAAACTTGAACGGAGAGCTACTACTGCATCAGCTAATACTCAGTTTGTTGTTTTGTTCATCATCTCTTAATAAAGGAAAGGTTAAACATTTTGGGAAACAAACACATTCACTTTTTTTGCTAAAAGTTGAAAATGAGAAGATTGGAGCTACGGACAGGAAGCATTTAGCTTAGCTTAGCATATAGACTGCTAGCATGAGGAATAAAGCAACCCTGGCCTTAACTGTCCTATGATGTCGTACCTCTAAAGCTCACTAAATGAAGACTTTATATGTCTTTCCATATATACTAGTTTGTTTAATCCACAGAAAAACCAAAGTGTTTAGATGGTAGTTTGCATGTTTACTTAGCATTAAATAAAATAGAGGTTGGATATTGCTAGTTGTCCTCAGTCCCTGTTGATAGCCAGTTGATAGCTTATTTTGGCTTAACATAAAGGCTACAATGTGAAAACAACTAGGTGGCTTTGCCCATTCGTAACAGATATATCTTATTTGTTATAGCTGTACTAAAGTTAAAGGTGTGTTGTGCAGTTTGTTGTGTCAGGCAAAGTGGTTTATTGTGCAGCTATTAAATAACCCGTTGAACCAGCGTTACTCTCTCCATTTAGCAGCCACACCTTGCATGTTATTTTTACTCTTTGGTTTTTATATGAATTAAACATATGAGATACACCATGGCAAACTGTTAAATGCATAGGTGTGTGGGTTTTTTTGTTTGTTTTATTTTATATGGAGCCAGGCTAGTAGTTTGTGTGCATCAGTCATTATGCTAAGCTAGTTAAACGGCTGCCAGCTTCAATCATATTTTGAATCATATTTATAGAGTCATATTTATAGAGTCTTCTTTTCTAGCTCACTTCATAAAAAGATTATTTCTTATTTGTACAGGATGATGTTGGTCGAAGCCTGATCTGATTTTGCTATTTGTTGTGATTATCTTAGCCAGGTGGAGTGAAGGTGACACTGGGAGTTTCCTCCAAGCCTTGCAGACACGGCCTCTCTAAAAATATCCTTTTGAACTTCACCAGGTGTAATATTAAATTTCTTGCACTACTGGATGACTGGCTCGCTACGTAACCACACCCTCTGCCGTTCATGTGCAGAAGCTGTCGAGCAGCGAGGGGAGCAACACCTGCATCGGCTTAGCTACACAAAGCATGCTGTCCATATGCCACAATAACATATATCTCTGTTTCTGTATCCATTATGTGTCACACAGCAGGTTTTAGACAAATCAGAGGACTTGTTGAGTAAAGAACTGCACTCAGAAACTGATTTCATCTGGTGACGTAGATGTTCGTACCCAGTCTCTAGCACCATATGAAATCAGTGTTCTGGGAGGTGGACCATCAGCATGTACAGACTCTGTACATGAATAAACTGAAATACGATGCCTAAAAGTAGGTCACATTTGTATAAATTACTGTATGCTCCCGCTTCATTCACTAACAGCTCCCAGCTGCTGTTCTGCTTCTTGTTATGTCTTTTTCCCTCCCTGTATCTCTCTGTGTTTCTTCTCAAGCATACGTCTCTAAGAATTGTTTTTTACTCATCTATATATTCTGTTTCCATGAGTCTCATAGTTGAGATTCATAGAAAACAAAATGTGAATGAAACCATGAGGAATGTTATATTTGGTTTTTGATGTGCCCATAATAAACGTTACAGAGCTTGTCACAGTTTATGTGTAGGAGACTTTTCACCAGAATAAAGCACGGAAAAGCTGCATGTCTCCTGTATTTCAGTGTGTTTGTACTCTTTCATCTGTCACAGAGCTGAGTGCATCATCTCATCAGGTTTCAGGTGAACTCAAGGTTTCTTAGCTCATTTTGAAATCAGTGAAAAACACTGGTGACATGTTGGGAATATATTACAGAAAAATGGAAACAGAAATTCAGTTAAGTCACGTAAAGCTCAAAAACAAAAGAAAAGCAGGAGAAAAATTAAACACGGGGTTACCATTAGGCAGTTAAGCATTCAGCAGACAATAATCTGCTTTAAACCCAAACTGCACAGAGTTACAGTAGATGTATATCATCCCACAGGACAGTTTGTTTTCGTTTTGAGCGTGCCAATCCTTAATTAGCACATCTTTCTATATACTTCTAACTGTGGATTCATCGCACAAAGTGTGAGTCATGAGCCCGAAGGAATAGTGCATGTCCTCATGTCCACAAGGAGCCATTTTAAGTCTCCTCCTCATCCTGATTTAAAGAAGACACTACAGCAGTGATGTCAGGCTTCATAGATCATGACACCGACATGCATCAAAGTGGAACGGATGGCCACGCTGAGGTGATGATGGGCTCATGAAGGACGGAGCTATAGGACTGAAGGATCTCATCACGTCCTGTGTGATTGATGGTCAGATCGTCCTATAGGGAAGGGTAAAACAGGCCATCACCGTGCCTATATAATCTAATCTTGAGTCTTATATGGAGGTAAAATGATTGTTTATTACATACCATTAGCCTTCTTATAAGATGATATATTATTCTGATGAAAAGCCCAAAGTTGGAGGCCATTGTTGGCTTTTCAATTCAGTAAAATAAAGGAAGGAATACTGGTCTAATATTGGTATGGTCATAAGAAAAAATATGATATTGCATCCTTTACAATATTCAAATGAGACATTTTGTATACTGCTGTTATAGTATATTAGTTCTGTCCCTCTGCAATCCTTCAGGGTATTATATGAAAACAAACAGGGTCCCCGAGGTAAAATAAACAAATAAATAAATAAATGCTGTCCTCCAACTCTCTGTACTCTTTTTATTCGTTTTTACTAAGGTGCTGTCTGCAGAATGCACATCACATCTGAATTATAGCCTGATGAAATCTACATTGACACCTACAAGACACCTGCATGAAAGGATTATATTTAAAACTCAATAGGTTTTGAGTATAAAAAAAAAAAATCGTTGTTTTTTTTTAGCAAAAACAAGTCATATTATTATTTATGATTATATTAAATATAGAAAATGTCGCAAAAAAAAAAGCTGAAACCTGAGGAATATTTATTGATTGATTGATAATTATTATAATTCTTTACGGATTCTTTCCATTTATCTATGTATTTATTTATTTATTGCAATTTCACAACAGCTGTTTCACCGTTCTGTAGTTATTTTTTGGCACTGAGTTGCTTTAAAAAGGTTTAATGGAGGCCAGTGGTGTGTAATTCCCTGAGACCATGCTGGTTTCCATTATTCTCCTCTTGTTAGAGACATCGTTCTTCTTCTTCAAGGTCTTTTCTTTGACTAGCCCCGCCCACACCCTGCTCGTGGGGAGCGCAGCTCTGAGCTCTTTCCTGATTGGTCCATTTCCAAGAATCCGCCATATTCAAACTTCCGCCGTAGTGTGTGTTCTGTTGTCATCGAGCTCCAGCTTTCTTTGTACACATCGAGACAGTTTTCATACCCCTGGCTTGTTTATTTCTTTCTCTAAGTTACTACTGCATATCGGTGTAACAATTTTTTAATACGAAGTCCGTCTCAAAATGGAGGAAAATGAAGAAGTTGGCGGAATGGCGGTAGAAAACAAACCGAAGAAGCTTCGCAGGATCTCATCGCGGACATCTACTACCAGTATTATCAGCGCTGCGGAGCCTTCTCCACGAACACTGAGGAGAAACAACTCCAAAAAGTACGTACACGTGGAACAATAATAAAATAATGTTTTGTTTGATATACCCCTGTGATATAATTTAGGTATAATACCCACTTTACCTTTATGATTACCTGGTTAGTCGACAGTGACGGAAGGGGCTGGTATTGTAACTGGCAAGTGTTGCCTTCAGGTGCACCTCGGAAGTCATAAGTTCGGATGTTGTGACCGCAATTTGTCATGCAATTAGAAACCTGCGTGTGGTGTGGTTAGTGTAAGTTAGATACAATGATACATTTTATCCTGTGAGAGGTTATGTGTTTTTTTCTTTTATGTTGCGATAAGCAAGACAAATTAAGTTTTTCTCTGGTAGACAATAAAGTTGTGTACCAAACGTTTCACTATACACTCTACACTCACTATACCTTTAGTGTCTACAGTCTTTATATACAGTCTATGTAGACAATCTGCTAGAGCAATAGATTTCTGTATTTTCTTAAATGCATCTTAAAGTAAACAATCTGTGTAGCAACACACACACACACAAACTATTCCTTTTTGTTCCCTAAAGATACTTTATTGGTTTAACATAGTCAGATGTTCAAACATGTGCACCTGTATTTGTACTTGCAGACTTGTGGATGCAGATATGGATGAAAAAAATTATATGTGTCTTGAGTTCCCAGAATGTAGTGACTAAGAATTACAGTGCCAAAAAAAATGGAGGAATGTTTTATCTTACATAGATTAATTCTAATTGTTACTCCGTTAAAACCGTTGAAAAACACATCTGAATGGCTTACACTTGCAGAAAAATGCTACTTCAGCAGTACAACTTGTACTCCTTCACATTATGAGCACAAGGAGGAGGTTGTGTTTCTGTCTGTGCGGCTGACCTTGGCCTTGACAGCACCCTCTGGGTGTCAAAACACTCTGTAGCTTCATTGTTTTGACACCATCATTAACTTTTTTTTTTCTTCCCTGCAGCAGGACAGAACAGTGTAGCTCCTTATATGGTTTTAAATATTAACATCCCTCTGTCATCCCACAGCATTTGAAATATAACGGTGACGGGAAGAAGCGTGTCATGAAAATGGCCTCCATTTTACTAACAATTTGTACTTCATCTAGAAATGATTGGAGTAAGAGGATTAAAAAAAAGATTTAATGTCTGCATGCCTTCTTCTTTTGAGTAAATTTGACTGACTACTAGACTAAATTAGCAGACTAGAATACAACAAGCTGCCGCCGTGTGATGAAACTGATATAAACAACTGGTGTTCCAAGGCTGAAACTGATTTGTCTCATTTCCTGTAGACCTCCTCTACAGAGAGTCAGCTCCTTCACCTTTCTCACTCCAGGGACTCCGTGGGACTTCACTCTAGTGAGTTAATGTTAAAAACACAACACCATCATGTTTGACTGCAGTGATCACGTCCTCATACAGTCATCTCTTTGTTATCTATGGCTGTCATGAGCCACACATGTGACTTCTGTGTTCTCTAATAAACATAGTTTAATGAGTTTTAGGCTCTGGTCGTCACACTTATATAAGAGATGTTGCTGTATATGTGTTGTTGGAGCTTTCATCAGGCTTTTGAAAGTAGCACGTGTGTTTTGTTATGTTGCTGCAGAAGAGAAAGCGCAAAGAGAAGGACGATGACACCATCAGTCTGTCCAGCTTCGACCTCAAGGTGAGAGTCCAGGCAGCTCACGTCTAGTGAGCACCCTTGAAAGGATCGTCATAGTAAACTTTAATCCCTCTGCATGACTCAGGGTAATCCTGCTATCCCTTAAACTGGCACACCCAGCATGTGTCTGAGGAAATAATGATGACAGTCAGCCACGTTGTCCATCAGCTATAATATTTAAGACAAGAATAAATTGAGGAAAGATCTTCAGTCATAACTGGAGGGCTTTCTTTTAATTTCCTATAAAACAGATGAAACATCAGCAAGGCATTACAATATCACATTAGATGAGATGGTAAAATAAAGCTGCAGCAAAAACTATTCGATCCTGCTGAGTATGTCAAGCTTTACAATCTGTTTTGGTAATATAACCATGCTTTTGTTAATACATTTAATAATGATTACTTTCTAGTATATACAGAAACTACTGAACAGTCTTTCTGTTTATTCTGTTTTTTAAGCTGAGTCATAAGTGTGGCACCACAAGATAAATGAGTGTCCTCAAAAGCAAAAAGAAGAAATTATTTTATCATACCAAAATAGCAGTCATTTTAAAAAAAAAAAAAAGATTTTCAGGACATCTTCAAGAAGCACGGTTGTGAGCGTATGCCAAGTACAGTAAACCTTTCTGTACGCAGAAGAAAGTAAAAAAATCCTTTCTGCAAAAGAAAGACCTGATTAAGGCAGGAACAATTACCTCAGTACGGACTGTAGGAAAAAATAAAAATAAAATAAGGTCCTTATGCCTTAAATTGTTGCTGTACCCTGAGCCAAAAGTACATAAAGGTGGACCCAGAAGAACAACACCATCCCAGCAGTTGAGCATAATGGGGTTCATCCTATTCCCTCCAGGAACTAGTAAACTACAACATCCAACTGGCGTCTTGGTTTCTTTAAAATACCAAAGTAAAGAAAAATGTGTTGGTTTCTGTGTTTAAACTGAAGCTTAGTAATCATCTGACCTTCTAGCAAGTCAGTGACTCTCAGATTTCACATTTAAATCCCACTGAAAATTCTGGTGGGATTCAAAGAAAGCAGTAGCAGCATGGAAACCAAAAGATATCTGTGAGTTGGGAGCTTTTGCTCATGCACAATGGCCAAAAATACTGTCAAGAAACATTTATTGCAGGTCATGAAGGTCAGATGCACACCATACTAGTGCTGTTAGTATACTCACCATTATATTTTTATATAACAAGATATGCAGTATTAAAGTTAAAGTTCCCAAAGCCTTAGTATGTGTTATAATGAAAGTTTATTCACATCGTTTTCCTGGTTGAAGGTGTTGAATAATTTTGTATAGTGTAGGAACTGTACTGAAAATATAGTATTATTCAGTAGAGCGGAAGTGAAGAAAGTTTGTTCTATTTTACAGGAGCCCAGTAACAAACGTGTCCGACCACTGGCCAAAGTTTCATCCCTCGTCAATCTGATGTCTCCTTCAAAGAATGGAGCAGTGCGGCGCTTCGGCCAGACCATCCAGGTAAACGCTGTACTGTTGTGAAGCTTGTCCAACAAATGAGTAGAATCTGAGTTTGACCGTGATTTTTAATTTTTTTTTCCTCCAGTCGATGTCATTACGTGGTGATTCCAAGTCACCCGGGACGTCCCTCAAAGCCAGCAGCAAGGCTACAGGTCCGACTCCCACTAAACGCAGAAACAGCACGCTGTGGTCGGAGACGCTGGACGTCCATCAGAAGAGCACGTTCTCCACCAAAGAGATCAAGAGACAAGAGGTTGTGCAGCTCAGTTCTTCTCAAGTAAAGAGCAGCATCTTAACAATGCACAGGGCAGAATAAAGTAACCTCTCCTGCTGGTTTCTCTTGTGCTTCACTGTTACTCTCCAGGCGATCCATGAACTTTATAGAGGAGAGCAGGATCTAATCGAAGATCTTCAACTTGCACGAAAGGTTAGGAAATTAAATCTAAATTAGAAAGAGAATTCAAACATTTATCCTCCCTTAATCAACTTTGTTTGGCAACCACGCTCCTGCTTGTCTCCCGTCTAGGCGTACCACGACCCGATGCTCAAGCTCTTCATCATGACAGAGGAGGAACTAGCTCACATTTTTGGTGACCTGGATGCGTACATCCCCTTACATGAGGGTGAGCCGTCAACAAATAATTTTAGAAGTTCTCTATTAATTCCTCATTATATCTTCCAATGAGTGTGTTTGACCATGTGTCTATTTTTTTAATCTGCAGATTTACTGATGAAACTGATGGAGGGAACTGGCCCCGATGGAACAATCGGTCAGATCGGACAGATAGTAACAGACTGGGTATGTTTACGCTAACAGCTGACTGACGTATGCTGAGACGTTGATGCTGTGTATTCACATGTATCCTCTGTGGTCCAGTCAAAAGCATGTGATCATAGTTCAGCGCTCTGGATGCAAATAAAATGCAAATCATTTGGGATACAGTAGGATGTTGTGCAAACAATGCTTGTAACGAACCATGAATAGTATTGTTTGTTGTGTGCGGGCATGGTAACATGACAGAAAATGTTTAAAGTAAGTCTTGCACACCAAGTTCATTAAGTTGTTATTAACTTATCTATGCCCTGATGATAGATATCATAGAGACCCACACAAAGCTCTGATTAAAAGACAAACCTTACACACAGTAATGTCACTGCTGTGCTGTTTGCAGTTAGTCAGGTCCCTGATTATTACTGAGGAAACAAGTTAACTCTGCATGGTGACTCTTCACATAACAACATTACAACATAAACCACATGCAGGTACTATTTTTATTACAGAATCACACATACTAATAACGCCTACTAATTATTTCATTTGTTATGACTAGTAAAAGCTAAAATTAGTATTACACCGTTACAATAATCCCACTTTTAGTTCATTACAGTACGGACAAAATCGCACACAGAGACATGTTATGACTAACTTCAGCAACTATTTAAGACATTTTAAAGTTAGTTTTAAGTCTCGTTTGTTTTGACGAATCAGAGAATTTTCCTCCGTGTTGAATCCGTGTGTGTATCGCCGTGTCTTCTCAGCTGCCTGGTTTGAACGCTTACAAAAACTACTGCAGCAACCAGCTTGCAGCCAAAGCCCTGCTGGACCAGAAGAAGCAGGACCGACGGGTGCAGGACTTCCTGCAGCGCTGTCTGGAGTCCCCCTTCAGCAGGAAGTTGGACTTGTGGAGCTTCCTCGACATCCCTCGTTCACGGCTGGTGAAATACCCGCTGCTGCTGCGAGAGATTCTCAAACACACTCCTCCTGATCACCCAGATGTAACCAACCTGGAGAGGGCCGTACGTTATACACTTCACATGGCCGATGCAGAAAACATGGATTCGTTGAATTTAATGCGCGTTGATTTCACTTATTTATTTGTTGGCACTTTGCTCTTTGTTTTATTATCCAGATCATTATTATTCAGGAGATCCTGACTGATATTGATGTGAGGAAAGGGGAGTCTGAGTGCCAGTATTACATCGACAAACTGGTGTTTCTGTATGATAAGCAGCGGGACCCCCTCATTGATAACTGTAAGATCCTGCTATGTCACGGTGAGCTGCGGAGCAAGAGTGGCTTGGTGAGAATTTTGTTTTTCCTCCTTATTATTACCATCCTCTCGCAGCTACATTTCTATCTACATGCTGTTTCTGGTATTTCACATTCTCTATGAATGTACTGTTTCAGAGGCTACACGTGTTCCTGTTTTCTGAGCTGCTGGTTCTGACCCGACCGGTGACTCGTAACGACAAGAGCTCCTTCCAGGTGTATCGCCAGCCGATCCCAGTCCGGGACTTGGCTCTAGAGGACCTGCAAGACGGAGAGATCCGCATGGGGGGGTCCTTCAGAGGAGCTTTCACCAATGGAGAGAAAGGTGAGCTGAGTTGCATCGCACCCCACCTGCTGGATAAATGTCTGCAGTGGCTCATTATTGCTCTGGCATTTTCTCTGAGATTATTCCACCCGTTAATTCACAGAAGTTGTTGTTTCATTCATCCAGGATGGTTTACAAACATTGTCAGTTTCAGCTTATCAGACGTGAAGATTTGCCAGTTTTGCCAGTGCAAACAGAAAGTCATTTTGTTTTTCTAACTGTTTGTCTGACCTAATTAGAGGTGAGACTGTTCGCTGACCTTTACATTTATTTATTTATTTTTTATAAATGATTTAAAGAATCCACAGATGATAGTGTAAACTACAAATGTTCTTGCTGCCTTCATGTGGAAGTTAACATAATTATGGTATGGCTTTGTTCTACCCATCTTTTGAATTTCCAGTGTTTTTTCAAAGTAGCCAGAGCCATGTGTGGGAGGGATAATGAAGTAAAACAAAGCTTGCACACCTTATGTTTGCTCCACCATTAGCGTTGCTGTTGCACAGAGTGGCCCAACCAAAGTAAACACAGCACAATCAGCGGCAATTCAATTTCACTGACAAGGGCGTGTGCTTATTCCTGTTAATGCAGCTGTAGTGAATTTGTACTTTTAGGAACGACCCCTTGGCTTCAGGTAAAGATATTTTCACATAATATATGCATAGTAAAGATCGGTCACTTGGGGAAAGCAGAAATATGGACGAACCCTGTGTGATGTCACCCCAAGCGATTGTACAGACCTGTTTTGAAGCTTATTTTGGTGGTTCTGGTCATCGCCATCCTCCTCAAGAAAACTGGTCAAAGAGGTGAAGCATGAGTGGAGCTGAGTCAGACAGCTGATGGTCTAAGTGGCCCCGCTCTTATTTATTTCATCTACGTATAACAAAAAAATAGCCATAGAGACGAAAACAGATTTTTGTGCCAGGCCGTTTTAACTTGTGTGTCAGTGGGGATTGCTATTAACACAACACTGACACACAGTATAATGACTTAAGAAGGTTTTTAAGATGAACATGTTGGCAAACAGCGAATTATTGACTCATCAAACAGACAAACCAACATTATCACTCATTCAGAAACCTGTTTCTTGTGACTTGGCAAACTGTCAGTCCAATGTACACCTTATTTTACTTCTGGTTTGGTCTCAGTGTTGGAAATATCTAACTCTTTAGATGCTTAATGTTCATTGTGATCTCCAGCTAGCTGTAAGCTGTGTCTGTCTGTTTGATACTGCACAAGTAATGTACAATGGGATTACTAAAGCTTTTTCACAGAATACTTTGCCTGCTCTGCAGAAAACAGCGTTTATGAGAGCAGTAAGCATGAACCGATATCTGTGTAAAGATACAGGCTGTAAAACCATAACAGCGAGGACACTAAAATGCTCTGTAGAGCATGTCGACATGCCGAGTCTTGTCATAATTCTCTGTAGACTACCTCTTTTATATTTCCTGACAAGCAAATCTCTTGTGCCGAAGGAATAATTTAAATAAAAACATATCTACAGAATTTATGGTGGGGTATCAGATTTAGGATTATTGCTGTATAATCCTGAAGACGTGTGTACAAATATTTTCGAAGGAAGTGTCATTAAGCATATTTCTAGATTGTGCAGCCTTTTACCATTCCTGACTGTTCCTTTGCCCTCTTTGTGTCTGTCTAGCTAAGAATGTTTTCCGTCTGAGTTCACTGGACCCCTCCCATGGCCAGTCCCACACCCTGCACGTCAGTGACGTCTACCACAAGCAGCAGTGGCTCAACTGCCTTCGCACTGCCATGACTCAACAGCAGGGGGCTCCAGCTAGAGTTCAGCAGGACGTCATCCGAGCAAAGAGGCGCTCCTCTTCTATCTCAGCCACGATCTGTGATGAAGAGACAGATGAGAACTGTCCCCCTGTCTCTGGCCCTAAACTCAGGCCTCAGACACTCTCCAAAACTAGACTGGACCACAAGTTACAAGAATCAGTAAAGAGGAAGGAAACTGGAGTATAGATGTTGAGCCATGTTTCCTCTCAGACAGACATTTGCTTTCAGCATGTATCCTGTTTAATCAAGTGTGTCTATGAGTAAATTTTCCCTCAACCTCTGCTGTTCTTGCTCTTTTGCTTTTGTCTCTGTAGCTGCACTGAAAAACCTTCCCAGCCATTTCCGTCCAAATGTCTGTCAAGTCTTTAAATCATGCAATTAGTTTATAAAAAAAAGTGATGTGTGCCATTATGACTGATATAAATGTTTACATCTGCTAAATGTGTGTGGATTGGAATTAGGTTTTTCTGTGGTATAAAGCAAGTTAAAACAGCTTTATAGCGCTTCACCTTTTTTTTTCATTCTGTGGTTTATGCGTTAAAACTTTAAGTGTTGAGCTGTAATCTGTACATGAGCAGCTATACTATAGGCAACATGTGTGAAGCTGTCTGTTGTGCTATCTGTGTGAAGATAAGGGACCAAGAAACTTGGTGAAATGTTTCTGCTGTCCACAGGAAGCCTGTGGTTGATACAAGTCTAAAGATGTTTTGAGCTTAGATACAAGATAACGAGAAGAACGTGACATGAACATTGAGATAAAGTAAAAACATTTCTTAGGAAAAAAGTGAATATAAGTGTATTCGTTAGAAATGTGTTAATTGCAAAAAATAAAATGTTTAGCTTTGTACTTGTAGAGTCCTGAGTGTGTCTGACTGTGACGTGTTTTTTTTTTTATTCAATTGCAACACACCAGCAGCCATTTGTACTTTGGCCTCTCAGTCACTTCCTTTTATTGTTGACCGAGCTGGTTAATAGATAGTGTTGCAACAGGTGTGTTGCAACATGCATAGCAAACAGGCTGTAGAAAACTCAGAAGAGTGCTTCTTCTCACATATAGTGTTCAAAAATAACAACCTTAAAGTAGTTCTGCAAATATTAATTTCAGAATGTAACAACTGTAAAAACAGTGCCCTCTAAAAAGGCCTTGATTGCGGTTTCTATTTGAAATACCATCTTGATCTATCAAAGCCCATTTTGGCCAATTTTTCTGTTTAGAAAATTTTCATGAATGAGCTTAATATCTGTTGTTATATCTGTTTGTTACTTGTTTTCACACACACAAAAAAAAACCCTGATGATTGTTTGTTTTTGACATGTCACAGTGGCGTACTTTCATTCCAGATGAGTAAAGGAGATGCACTTGATACTATTATGTGTCCATGTAGTAAAATAAAGAAAATGACAACAGAATTTCCTTTGTATTTTGAGAGTAGTGTAGAAACCATCGCTATAAGAAGAAGTATGTTCTGGACACACTGTCCTGAAGAGTCATAAACTTCACATCATCACAATGAAGACTTCCTCTTTTGTTCCGCTGTACAGCTCTTCTCTCTCTGGACAGTTTGACTCCACTCTACTCGCCAGTGATCTAAAACAAAAGCTCCTGGACTTGTTTGAAGAAGCCACTTGGATGAGTGGTGAAACATCTCCAATAAAACTCAAATAAGTCCATTTGGCTTCATTTAAGCTTTGTTTTAAATATAATGAACTGGATGACTCATTCACTAAATGGTAACCTTGGTGTTCAACAAACTTCTATAATAAAGTTTTAAAGCCTTTGAGCCTGGAGTTACCGTATAATGGCCGTTGTAATTCTCTGCATGTTCCTGATGTCTGATGTTAGTGCTGCCACAGCTCTAGCAGCATACCTTTCACTTCCACTAATAAACACAGGGGCCTCTTGCAACGTGTCAATTGTTGAACCGGCAGTATTTATAGCGGGTGATACATCGCTAATATTACCAGCTTCACCACAACCATAGTGAAACTATCCATCTCAACATTTAGTAAAAGGCTGTTTGAGAGGCCCGTGCCATGCAGTCTTTTTGGAGGACATATAAAGTATGTAAAAACCAATAGGTATGCCGACCTTACATCTGCGGTTTGATTCTCATTCTCATTGGTCTTCGGTGGCTCTCCTGAGGTGGAAAAAAACTGATACTCCTGAAAACACAATCCTACAAGAACACCTGCTTCCCCTGCAGCCGACAGCTGTTGTGGTTCAGGTAGGATCAGATGACAAGCCAGGGGGAACTGAAGATGTTTTCGATTTTGAACACCTTCAAAGAATGTGGCTGGCTTCTTCTTCACCAGTTAATCCCTCACTGTGAAGCCTTTATATTAGCCTAATATTTAAGCAAATGGCCACCGTAGCGCAAACAATTTCTCCACTGTGGATGGTGCTAAGTGGTATCTTTTAAAATCTTTACAGATGTGTATTAATAGGCATAAATATAAGGAACCAAAACAGGAACCAAAGCCTGGTTAACTGCCATGTTTGGATTCAACAACAAATCATTAAATGTGAGTTCAGAGTTTCTGTGACTCTTTAATATATTCCTCATTGTAGCTTCTTGGCATAATTTCAATCAGAGCCATACTACCTTATGAATATATCAGCTTCTTGTGTTAATTACTAGTCTGCTTACTATTTTTGGAGAACCTTGTTAAAATAAAATGAATAAAAGTATCATTTGTAGGAACAACTCAATATTTCTTTCACTAACAGTGCCTGGAAGTGAAGACCACGATCTCGTTGTTCAGTAGGAACCTGTGTTTCAGGTTGTTGTAGTCCGACCGGTCGGACAGGAAATAGCCCCCTGCCCGCGGTAAGCTAGCAACTGTGGCGTAACCATGGGTGTAACCGCTGTAGCTGAGCATACTTTTCGTGTAAAATGACCACACTCGTTTCATTTATATTTGCAAGACTTGTACATATATATATATTTTTTTTCTTCTGGGGAAGTTTTGCTGTTACGTTTGACATTATTTCACTTCCTGTTTACTCTGTTGGTTGCTAACGTCACAAGGACGGTTGTCACGCGCTCAGGCAGTTGCTAGGATTCAGATTTCAACAAAGAAATGTTTATTTTATATTTGTTAACTCTGAATTCAGCAAACATTCGCTTCCATAAAGTTTATGTCCCAATAACGGATGTTTTTATTTATCTGTATGTACTGATGCTTCTCTTGTAGAAGCTGATTCTTACTCCTCGTGCTACTTTTAGAGCCTGTTTAAACTGATTACTGTGATCACACTTTGTGATGCAACACTTTCTTATCATATCATGTTAACAATCAATATCAAACACTGTAGATCTGATGCCTGTCGAGCTCTGTAGCAGTGTACCGTGTTCAGTCATGTTTTTGTTCTAGTCAGGTGGAATAAATTCTTTTACTGTCTGAGCATAGGCGGGCCTCAGTTTCATTTCAGGCCATGGGAGCAGGTTGCGTTTATCTAATCTTTCGTGAAGTTGTTTCCCTCTCTTAAGTACTACCATGGTATCTCTAGACAAGGACAACAGGGATGTCTTTCGTTCTGTGGTTTTCAGTTGTAGTCGTTTGTCCTACTGCCTAACGGGAATCTCAAAGGATTGTTGTCTAGGCAAGTACACAGCTTTGACAGACCATCAAATTCATTGGCGCTCATCTTGAGCTGGTTAAGTCAGAAAAAAACAAAACAAATAAAAATACTTCCTGTAAACGATCAGTGAGATGTCATTGTGGGAGCTGGCCCAGATATTTTTTTTTCTGAAAATGTGTTACAGTCCTGGTTACCAAAGATTGACACTACATTTAAATTTATATAATTTATCGGTTCATGTGTGGATCCTGGACGGCTCACAGCTAAGGACCACACTAATGTGTCAGTATTCAACCAACATGATTCCAAATACAGTGGTGGACAAAAGGTTTTGGACACCTTTAAATTTTTACACAGTATCAAATACTTTCATGAAACATTCGTGGAAAAATCTTTTTTGTGTTTCAGAAGGTGTGGCTGCATTAGACAGACACAAACAAATACAAATTATATATTTTTTGTTTATTGTTTACAAGAAAAACTAGCAAAGTTCTCAACATTGTTGGTATCAAAGTCAACAAATAACAGAGAATATGTTCAAAACTGAACCAAAAAATAAATAAACCATCTCATCGTCAAATTAATATTTAATAGTCCTGCCATTAGCATTCAGTAGAGCTCTAATCCTGGCTGGCATGTTTCTCACAAGCCTATCACAATGTTGTCCCATTCTTCTTGAATTACTGCCTTTAATTCTTCTAAATTCTTTGGTTTACGTTTTGGAACAGACCTTTTGATAATCCACCACAGATTTTCAATGAGGCTCATGTTTTCCTGGCTGTCCGGTTCTTGTGGGCTCGGGGCCCAACGACGCCGGGCTAACATCTGTCTCTCATTGATCAGGGGCTTCTTGACAGCCTTGTAGGACCTTAAGCCATGATCTAAAAGTCGGCCAGTTTGGTTTGACCACTGCTGCTAAAGCTCCTGCGATGTCCTTCCCTGCACACCCAGATCAGGGTGTGGTCATTTTTTGCTGAAGAAACCCTTAGACGCCAAGATCTTGATTTGTCTTCCAAGCTGTTGGTTTGTCTATATTTCTGCAGAGTGTGTGCAACTGCTAAAGGACTGCATCTGCTCTTCCTGGCTATCTGGCAGTAGCTGTACCCTTCCTGGCTGAGAATGTATCTTCAGGTGTGTTTCCCACGTTAGGTTCCTTGTTTTAGCCATTTTTGTCTCTGAAGAACTTTCAGATGTGCTGGATTTATATAGACGCAAAGCACTGCAATAAAGATTGTGTCTTTTAATAAAAAGCACAACCTTCATTAGTGGATCACTGGTCAGTGGCAAGACCCAATACTCAAAATTTCTTATAGTATTTCTATGGAACCAATCAATATTAAGGTTTTAATGGATTTTTTTTTTTTTAGCATTTGTTTAGTATTTTGTCTGTGACTGTACTAAAAGAAATTGCACTTGACTACCTCTGATTCTTAATGCAATATTTCACAAATGCATGGGGTGTCCGAAAACATTTTTTCACTACTGTATATCTGCACACACATAGATAGATAGGTAGATGGATAGATGGATAGATAGATGTAGTGCTTCATATATTCGTATATTTGTGATATGTTTTTGCATTTATTTCCATGCCGTTTGTCTTTGTCTTTTGGAGAAATAGCAACAAACAAAACAAGACAATTTTGAAATGTAATGCCCCAAATAGAACACACACCACCATATTATGTTTAAAATAGTCTGTAGTGGTCTATTTATTTACAGAAACGTAACGGAGGTAGAACCATTTGGAATATTTACAAATGTACATTAAAAATAAATAGTTACAGAATATATATATATATATACAAATACATACAATGATATAATAAGCAAAACTACATGTTTCCACAAGGTTCAATAAAGTACTGCAGGGTCTATGATGAAACCTTTGCACATAGTAATGGTGAGCAAGCCAAGCTTATGTACTGATATTTCAAGCTCCAGGAAGCAACATATACAGTATGGTCTGACAGTAACACTGGCTCAAATGGTTCCAAGAGTATTAATTGTTAAGGTGGTGTACATCCACACAGATGTGTTGTGCGTAATTCGACCTCAGCTCAGGTTGAAGCTATGCTGGAAAGTACATGAGATCACCAGACTCCTAAATGTACTAAAAAGGACATGAAAGGTGGAACTGGGCCCAACAGTCTGCACACACCCACACCGTCCCGAAAGAGGATCTGAATCAGCCAAAATAAAGACTTCTCTTGTGTCGGTTTAACCATTGGTGTGCAGGCAAGTTATTTGATCTTCACAATGAGCAGTCATTTTTCTTTCCAAAACTATGCTCAACCTACCAAGCACCAAACTCCAGAGTTAAAATAAACGACTGGCTGGTGAATACATTTTTCTCGGTAGTTGGTGTACCAAATCACATGTAAAAGGCAAATGAATATTGGGCTTAATACTAATCATGGATTGTTTCTGCCAAATGTATTGAAAACTGATGCTACACATCTCAGGTCTGTCTTTAGGTTCTCTAATGATCAAAAATCTCTGAGTGAAGCATGAAGCAAACAAGAAAAAGGAGCCGCTTTCAGTTTGCATGTGCCGAGTTCCCACTAGCAGCGGCAAAGCAACAAGCTACATTTCATTTTCAATGGAAGCCGGTGATACGAAATATCAGACTTATGCCCTACACTTGCTACGTGATGGGTGTGCTGCATATCAAAGCTGAGCCGGTTTAAAATGACTCCAGTGACGTGTCAACCAATCAAATGCATTTGTTGCTCTATAAAACCTTTAAACGGATATTGTCACCAACAAGTTTTGTAACTTTTGACGTTCTTAGTGTGAACACAGCATGAGGTAAATAGCCCAAGTATTTAAGCTAATTAAATGTCTGGCAGTGTTAAGACTTCTGTGCAACATTCTGTCATATGAAGAACAGGACCAGCTGCATCAAACCTTCTAAGAGCTGCATCCAAGTTTGTCATGCTGTGGCTAAGTGATTAAATTTCAATAACTGGAGGTGGAACGTAAGAAAGAAAGCTTATGATGCGAGTGGGCAAGTCAAGCTGGGAAACGACTTCACATGCTCTTCTGCCGAGAGTCCGTCTCACAGCCACTCTGCTGATCTGCTGCAAACTGAGGGGGGTATCTAAGGAAGATCAAAAGTTATATTTAACTGGTGCTCTCACACACTGACAGAGACAGGAAGCAGACGTCATGCCAACACACTTACTCTCATAGAACTCAAGGCAGAGGTAAGAGGGAGAGCCCAGACTGGTGTAGTGGATGGGTTTTTTGTTCAGGTTGTCCCTGGCGTACACATTACCTCCAAACTCCACAAGTAAGTCGATCAAATCAGTGTTCTTTACTTTGGCTGCATGATGCAGAGCTGTCTCATGGATCTTGGCAGCATTCACATTTGCCCCTTCAAAACGAAAGACAAAACTGTATGAGAATCATAATCCCTTTATAAAAGGAACAAAATATCTGAAATAGATATAAAAATATGAGAGATGACATGCAACCAGCGGTTAGCTCTCAATGAATAATTGTAAATTTTTAAACAGTGTAGATGAGCTGGGAGATAAATAAATAAATTCAGGTGTGTAAAATAGATTACTATTAATTTATTATATACAACTGCACCATGATGTTTTATGATATGTAAATGTGCTAACTGCTGCCTAGATAAAATGGAAATGTTTTAAATTGTTTCCTGGTCTTCAAACATTAGGTTCAATGATGTTTTAAACACCTCTACAATGGTAATGTCACAATGGCAGAGTGGCATATCCATGTACTGACCCACCTGCATTGAGGAGGACTTTGGCGCAATCATAGTGTTGCCTGGCACAGGCTACATGTAGCGGTGTCCCGTAGTGGCAGTCATGTGCTTCCATGAAAGCTCCTCGATCAATCATGAGCTGCACACAGTCTGAATTACCTGTTACAAAAGACGGGTACTCATTAAGAATCAGAATCAGAATCAGCTTTAATGGCCGAGTATGTACACATACAAGGAATTTGACTCCGGCAACTTTGCTCTCGTCCGTTTATTAAAACTCTGCAACAGTATATTTGAGAAATTCCAGTTAGTACTGATATTAGTAGTTCCTCCTCGTGTTCATTCACATGTGGCTAAATGGAGTTTCATCATTCACAAACCACAAACTTTCTTCTTACTGGTCATTACAGTTGTGACATTGAGGATATTTCAATGCTTTTGCAAGGCAATTGTTTTTTTTATTTCATTGCTTTGTTTTTAAAATGAATAGTCAGGAGCTCAAAGTCAGATCCACTCTTGAAGTCTGCTGTTCAAGACCTTTTAACTGGTTTTCAACTGATTACAACGTGAGTCACAAGGTCAAGGTAGTTCAGGTCTGTCTTAATCATTTATCTGTTAACTTTTTTTCCTTTTTTTTTTTTTGCTGTGTGCAGCCAGGTCTGGACACGCAGTACTCTCTGAATAAAGACACTTGCGTGGACAGATATGTCTCAAAGTACATTCTTATGCACTGAATAGCAACACGCACCTCCCATGCATGCCTCGTGAAGTGGGGAGAAGGTAAACAGTGGAGGATTGACTGCTGCTCCGTACTCCAACAATAGCTTGACACATTCCAGGCTACCGGCCGCACAGGCATCGCACAGTGGGGTGCTACCATCAATGTTGCGCGCATCCACCTGTAGGACAGAGCCATTGTGATGCCACACAATCACCAGCACGATGATCGCTTCCTAATGAGGAAACGCCGCCAGCTTGGCTTGATCCTCACAACGAAACAGCTCACCTGCGCTCCAGCATCCAGCAGCAGCCTGACGCACTGGGTCTGTCCGTGTATACACGCCTCATGCAGGGGCGTGATGGAGTTCACAGCCACAATATTCACTGCTGCACCCTCCTCAATCAGCTGCTTCAGTTGGAGGGCCCTGCCGTGTGCAGCAGCCTCATGCACTGCTGACCGGTCTGTCCAGAATCCGAGGCCATGAGCTGTGGACATATGAAGCCAAACAAGACTGAGCCCTTCTATTCAAGATGTCTGTAGTGTTGATTTATGATGAAACAAAGCCTCTGTTGAGCTTTTGTCATTCCTACTGTAGCTGAAATATGGTGTTTACCATCAATCACAAAATGAGAGTCGTATTTAAGTAGATTACAAAACAAAGAACTACATTTCAGTAGTTACAAGATGCTACTGAAGGCGTTGTTTAACACTACAGTTGGAAACGTAACAAAACCTGAGACAGTGGTGACCACAATATGAATGACACAGAAGGCAGAACAATGCTGAAGGCACATACACAGTATGATCCAGATCATTTTAATAGCACTCGGTGTGTGTTTTATGCATATATTCGATGTTCTGTAACAAAAAACTTAAAGCATATCACATTTGCTGGACCAATGCAGTTGCACAACATGTATTCCACTTCCTGCTGGCCTCATTAACGAGCTTACACTCTACTGTCATCCTCTCAAATTAACCACTTTAAGGAAGCATGCCAGCTAAACCTAGCTAGTAGCAACATGCAATTAGAAGGTAGTCTCCACGAAATGAGGGCTAATAACAACTAGTTACTGTATCGACCATGCCCGTCCAGTCATTTACTTTATTTAAACTGCTGTCCTGAGTCAGTGTTGCTCACCAGCTGTAAGCTCCTTACCGATTTCTCCAAACAAGGACGGTCTGGCCCGAGTGATCTCCATTTCATGTTCCCGTTTTCTGCTCCGTAAACCGCGTAGATTCAGCCAAACGTGTAGTTAATTTGGAATAAAACGGGTGAATATTGAAAGGGCTGCATTGTTAATATTAAATCACGGCCGGATAGTCGTGCTGATTTGACAATGACAGCAGCAACGGTTCGGCTCCAGTAAACAATGGCGTGGGATTCTGGGAAATGTAGGCGACTGACAATAACTGTTTAATAGTCGTTTAATTTAAAGCTAAGTAATTAAGAAATATAACTGAGCAATACTAAACGCGATATGCATGTTTATTTGGTTAATCAGCAATGTAAAATCATAAAATTAATTTATTTAGCATTTACAAAGTTAGCACTTACTAAGCTAGCACTAGGTGTGCGTTCATGTGATGTTGGGAAAAATCGGAAAACGGGTTTCGCACCCGGAAAATTCGCGGGAAAGCCACAACTGAGTTGAAACAACAATTCCTACATAATTTTACAGCACAGTACATAATACATTTGTCATTGGTTCAGTGATGTGTTCAGCTAGCTAGCTAATAAATTCAGATGGATTTTGCTAACCTAAACTCGTCAAAGTGCGCAGGTAAGCCCATTTTGTCTTTGTGTGTGTGAAAAGCTAACATAGCTGACTTGAGCTAGCATGACACTTGCTAATTTATGATGTTTGGTAAGGGTTGTACTGGTATGATAAAAAAATGATAACTGTGGCTAGTTTGTAATTCTTGGATTTGATAGCGTTTATGGTTGCTCCTGGTGCATCCAGTCATGTACTGACATTGCTAATCAGATAGTTTTCCACCCATAGAAACAAAAATGGGAACAGCTTGCCCACATGCTTTGAATTAATGAGTTTATCAACACTCACTCTGATAGCCATAGAACAAGGAGATCAATTACAGACAACCATATGGTGAATTTTAACACCTTGTCTAAGAGTTGACTGAGTTGTCAGCCGATTGAAGCAAAGGTCAATTTAAATTATTCTTCCAGAAGGTTGATAATACTATCCCCAGAGCACAGACCCCCTGTGTCCCATCTCTCAACCTATACCAATATGTCAGTGCTGTCAGTATATACATCAATGTATTTTTTTGCACTAATTGAATTGATCCAGTCCCAAATAATAAGATTTCATCGCTTGGGTAGAGCTCTTTTTGGAAAAAAGTCGACAACAAATGTGGAAACCTAAAAATAGTTACAACAACATTTCTCCCACATTATAAGTTCCTCTCAACAGGAGACTCCGAACAGAACAATTGCATTCCATTCTCAGTTGGAGCACGTATGGTAAAGGACGTGTTTGATTGTTGGTCCTGAAATCCGCTGGAGACACTCCCCGAGTTTAAAGGATACCTGTTTACTCCTATCACTTTACTTGGTTTCCGTGCAGTGAGTCCTGCCCATGTGATTGGTTGCCTGAAAAGGAGCGACAACACCAGTATTCATTGTGAAATATGAAACCTAGTTCTTTCACTAGGTGTTTTTTCTACCAACTTCCAAAGACCTTTGAGTCTGCTGTCCGTCAATGGATGTTCTTTTGCTAGGTCATTCCTCGATTCTTTGAACCAATAAATGAAATCTGCCATCTCGCTCACTCGCACTGCACCCATATATGTTGATCCTGTAGCAATCATTGTGCTGAGTTCCGGGTGATTTCTGAAGCGTTATTATGCATTAAAATATGCAACTTGCACCTTCTGTTTCTTGTGTAGGTTTCAAAATTGAGCTTTGGAACGATGCTTGAGCTTTTCTCTGAGCTCAGTTCGACTGTCTTTGCCATCTTTAGGATACTAACCAGTTAGATCATAATTCATAATCAATGTTTAAAGGCAGTTTGAGTTTCTTAATATTGAGATGAAGGTGGTTGCTCTTGTACCAGCCTCAGAAACTTTTGACTGTGTGTCTATAATCCTTTAGTAAAATCAAAGGCAACTGGACTAGAAAACAAGAGTTTTCTTGAGAATGTTTCACCATTTTTTAGATACACCTTAACCTGGATGAATGAGAATCTTCTCAGTCATATGCACTCTTCCTCTTTGTCATCTGTGTTCATAGTGCTGGAGGTTTGGCTTGGATTAGCGAGTCAAATCTGTTGAAAAACTGGTTTACCCGTTAGTGCTTGCATTTGTTTCTTCAACAGTTTGCTTAGACCTCTTCATTCAGGCAGCACTCCTCATTACGCCTAACACTCCACCCTTTTCATGGTGGAAGAAGGGGAGATGGTTGACTCCAGGCTGGACTGATCAGACAACGCTGAGGCCCATAGGAAAGGACAGGGCAAGCATTTTTTCTAAGGAGGGTCCTTTCATGTGTGCACTAGGCTGCCTTGGGTATGCTTCTAGTCTGTAGTGACCATTATTATCTTCTTAGCTGTGTGGTGCTTGTGAGGTGCAACCGGAACTTGTGGTGCAAACAGATAAAGGCTGACTCCTCAGAGGTGAGGAAGGAAGTGGAGAGTGAGGAGGCAGTGACAGAAGAGAAGATGAGAAGGAAGCTAAAAACCACTATGGACGACCCCTCTCATCCTCTCTAAATTTTTTAGAGGACTCTTTATTGCCAAGAGGTATCAGATGCCTTAACGCCAGATCACGCAGTACCTCCAACCTTCTCTGACTGTGACTCACAAACACCCCTCACAGTCTATAGTCTTACTATAGATACTGAACATATTTGAATTTTGATAATATAAATACCATATATAAAATAAGATGTTCTTTTATTGGTCCCTCTTGAAATAAAAAAACAAAACAAAAAAATGGCACAATCAAGGACAAAATGACCACAGATATAAACATCAAAAGTACTGCAAAATAAGACAAATGATCCATGAAAGTCCTCTTCTTTTTATTCAACCGGACCTCAAAGAAACTGTTCTATCTCTTTAGCACTGGCAGAAAGTGAGTCCCAGATCTTGTCCCTTGTGATGTTGCAGGTCACATATTTGATGATCCTCCATTTAGGTACCACATAAACAGGTCCGTGGACTGTTGACTGAATTGCAGTTATACATATACATTCTACCACAACCACACTCTGCTGTCAAACTGGTTTGAGTTAAACACTGAAGTGTTTTTGCTATTAAGGCTAGACTACTGACTTAAAGGAGACCGTCTAAATAATACAAACTTAAACTTTAAACATATACCATAACGTCCATAAAAATAAGATTTAGTGCAGGGCTGTAATACTAGAATACATTCATTTTCATGTGTTTTGGCAAGTTATATAGGCTACACATATGTTTTTACTATTCCTACTATAATACATATTCTGTCTCTATCAGTTACATCGTATCTTGTTTTGACCACAACTTATATGGTTATATGTATGTTTCTCCCTCAGAGTTAACTCCCTGTGCTGATGCCTGTTGTCTTTTATCTCACCTCTTATCTTATTCAGATACAGGCCACATTTTTAGTTTTCACAATGGTTAGGTTATTGTCTCGTGTGCTCGTTTTTGATCTGTTTTAGCTTGTTTATTTGTATTGCACTGGTGCTGTAATGTGGCCAGGCCGGGGCATGTTCTGTTCTTCATTCCGAGAAACTGACTTCCGTGGAAAAAAAAATCCTGAATGTTAATAGGTTTTCAGCTCCGATCCCGACTCCCCCTACGGTCCGAATAGTTGCACCAAACTACACAAAACTGTGCTGTGCTGCTAAACCTGCGGTGTAACCTTTCAAGCAGGCTGTAATATGTTACGGTAGAAATATACGTTTACCGTTACTAGTTAGGTTACAGTCATTAATCATTACTTTATGATCATGGGAAGGACGGGAAAAAAAAAACAAAAAAACAGGACACGCAGGAGAAGTGAGCCGCAGGCGCACACCCGGCGTAGCTTCAACAACTGACTCACCACCTCCTCCACCACAGTTTGGTGTAGACTTTCAAAATGGATGCTTTAGCCTCGATAGGTTTCTGTTTCTTTTTCGGTACCGACTAAACATGCGCCTCTAACCCACCAGAGGAAACACGCTGTAGACTGAGGAGCCCTTGTAATGATTTAAAAGACGCGTTGTTTGACGAAAAAACTAAGTGAATTTACGTGGATTTGTTCGCCTGCTACATGTTTGCTTCGTGTTATTTTCTGACTTCCTGGTTGTCGCACTAATATGTCTGTAGAAGCTGCGGCGACAGCTCAAGTGACTTTGGCAGGATTTTTGGACACAGGATACATGGCATTTCACAATTATGTCGTCGATCTAATGTTCAAAACCAGAGACAATTGTTTCCAGCGACGGGCAAAGGGAGAACGACAGATTTCATAAGCGATGGAAAGTGGAAATGGTTCTGCCTCGGGTAAAGGTGATGAGCTTTTCTCTCTTCTCGTGTGGCTTTCCTTCTCCATGTTAAAGACACGCGATCGGGGACTTCTCTTGCCTAGAATACTTGGGATATTAATCTACTAATGTTACGCGATGAGGCGAAAAAGTACGCGTACACTTACACGTCGCCCAGAAGGACACACTGTCCCAGGATTGAGAAATACCTCGGAGATTTTTTTTCTTTTTTTTTTTTTCCTGGTTGAAATCCAAAACGCAGTTTGCTGTAATTTTCCAGTGACGCCTGTATTTGTGTATTCATGATTATATATTTATTTTTATCCACTTTTAGGTGTTTTAATACCTGTGTCAGACTCCTCGGACGTCTTTCAAAGCTCTATTTTAGCTCCTCTTCAGAGTGCGTACTTGTATGAAGAATCAAAGCAGTCTTTCAGATACAAGTCCGCTGTGTTGGTAAAGAATCCCGTACTGGAAGAAAAGGTCAGTACTAAAACTATTCCACATGTCCCCCCCCTATTTAAAAGTTATTTATTTAGCTCAGAATCATAACATTTAAATTATCTTAATGGCCTAGATGTTAGAAAACTTATGCTCCTAATATGTTGAACACATGCCAAGTTTCAAATTCACTTCTCATTAATTTCTCTTTCATATCAGTATAATGCTTTCCGAGCAAAGCTGAGAAAAGTAGGATACTCAAATGAGGATCTGCAGGAATCCTATGGGTTTTTGTTGTTTGATGATATCAGCAAGGTACGGACCGAACACACTGACACACCTAAGAAAAATACATGTGAAAATCCTCAAGTCTTGCTGACATGTTTATTTGTTTAAAGGCAAAATCACTTGGAGAAACTGGAGTGCTCGCTGGGAACAGCACTTGTACAACTCTGGGAGATCCTTCAAAGGGTAAATTCCCCTCTTAACCTGACACTATATCAAACAGTAATGAGCTCTGCGTCATTTTAGTATGCACTTCTAAGACCTATAGAAAACACAGTCAAGATTAGTTTACAACTATTGTATTTACATAAGCTTAGCTCACTTGTTAATAGATTTAGAATAAAGTTGTTACCTTTATGGCCTGTGCATGCAGTCAAAAGTATTTTTAGTGCAGGTTAAGCTGAAGAATATCCCGTGTTCAGTGTCTGCTGCTACTATTCATCTGAAAGTGAAAGCAAATATAAGAGCTCAATAAATGTATAGAAGTGAAAGTGGAACGATTTCTGCTGTGAAACAGAAACTAAAAAGTATAAGTGATATAAGTCGTACGTTTTCAGATTATGCAGAGTGTTGGATACAGAGAGACTTATTCATAAAGACTGATTTAAACTTATAACTTCAAATTTGAAATGTTGCTTCCTGTAGATTTGCTGTTTTAAATTTCTGACTACTCTAAGCTGTGATAAATGATTATCAGGTATAAACTTTGGTCTGTCTTGTGTAGTGGTTACCTGTGAACTGGAGGATAAAATGGCACCGGGGCTGCAAAAGAAAACAAGAGCCTCACTGTGTCACATGTAATCGACTGCACCCGTGTCGCTCTGGAATAATCTCGGTTTTACTTAACAACCGTTCCTGTTTTGATCTCTGTGATTTCTGTGCAGACTTGCATTGGGGTTGTGAAAGTTTTTACTTTATTTTTTTTTTCATAAACTTTCTTTGAAAAGAAACGTTAATTCTCAGTATCGGGACTGTTTCTTTCACTGCCGGTGAGGAAGTGGGAAAGGAACCAGAGTTGTCAAACCAGTTTTAGGCTGTTTCTGAAGGCCCATTTGCACTCTTTGTTTTGTGAAGGTCGCTCATTTTAAAGCATTTTGTAACTCCTTCATATTTTTATGTATTTAAAATAATTTGATTAAATCATTTACTTTTAGGATACTTTTACCACAAAACTAAGTATAATCACAAGTTTCTTTGAAACTTCACTGTTCACTATGTACAGACTTTGTTTTATTTCAACATAAAAAAAGGAATGTCTGGATTGTGGCCTACAAAAACAAACATTTTGAACAGAGTAGACATTGTTTGAAGTTCATGTTCACCTTAGGTCATTGTGGTTCTTAAATGAGATGTGTCCTTGATGGCTGTGACGCATTTTTCCTTCCTAGGTGTGGTCATTGTAGTTTTTTTTTATGAGGTGTTCAATTCTTTATAAATCACCCTCCCTGTATGTACTTTTACTTGAAAGCAAAAACTAAGTGAAAACTTTTTTTTTGTTTAAAAAGGTGTTTACATATCGATGTATGCAGACTGTTTGGATCTAAATCGCTGGTATCATGGGAAATCTGGATACATTGCCATTATCAGGCTCACAAAGGTACTGAAATAGAAATTGTAAAAATATCTAAATGAAGTATTGCTGCTGCTGTCACTGGTGTGAATACAATCTTTGTTTTTTTGTGTTACAAACAGGGTAAAGTTAAAAAGGTTTTAGAGAACTACACCCAGAATTTCCTTGAACCCACTGTGGGGTTTGACTGCCATGTGTCTGAACAGTTGCCTTCAGTATCTGACAAAACCAGCTCCTTTCTTGCCTTTGAGAGAACCCAGGTGAGATGATGTCAGCAGTGATTTCACTTTGTAGGTCTATTAGTTAATTGTTGTGATTGTTCTGATAATGGTTGGACAGTATCCTCACTAATAAGTTTTCACTTGTCTCTATTACTTGTCTATTGCAATATACAACTATCGATATACAACATAGGGATTCCTTTCTGTGTGTAGATATGTCCTAGTGTGCAATATTGTTGAGCACCTTAATTCATGAGTGCACAAACAAGAAGGCAAAGATGCCAGGCAGCTCAAGTTTCTTTTGTTTTGGTCTTACAGTATTACGTGTATGAGCTGCTAGATGATGGAAGCAATAGAACATCCCAGTCTCCCAGTGCTGCTTGTCCATTTGCTATTGTTTCTTTTTCATACACGGATACCAAATCAACACTTGTAGTCCCACAGGAGAAAAGGTACGGCATTTTTACTGCAATAGACGTCTTCTTTTTTTTAAAACCTTTATGGTGTTTTCTGTAGTCATATTAATTCATTGTTTCCCAATTTCTCCTTTCAGTGAGGTGAAAGCATTGGGTAAGTAACATGAAATCAATAGCAAGCGCAGAAGGTTTTTTGTTTTTATATATATATATATATATATGTATACTCGATGTGTTTATCAGAAATGTCCAATAATAGGCTTCTGTAAACATGCTAATTGTAGATTTTATTTAATTTTTTTCAGTTTGTCATTACTTGCCTTGGAGGGGTCAGCTTCAGATAGGCACTCAGTTCTACAGTGTGGGACTTAGGTCTACAACAGGGGCCTTAATCCCTGTAAAATTGTGAGTTAAATGTGCACATAGAAAATACACTTTGTATTCAATTGTTAATTTATATAACTAATTTTCTCATTTTCTCTGTTTACGTTTTAGGCCGCCAGTGGTGAAAGTTAACCAAGCTTTTTCCATGCTAGATCTGCGACAGCTGTTGCCAAAGGCTGTTTTTGAAACCCGTTTTAGTGGTGAAGGTGCGTTTATAACATGTCAGATATGAAATCTATCATGGAACAATTACATTTTCAAGGAAAGTTTCAAGATAATGTCCTGGATAAAATAATATATTTTTCTACTGTTTTTCAGCTTTTCTGGATGGTTTCTACTGCAGTCTGTGTGAGTTAGTTCCTTCTGAGGCAGAAGACAAAAGCTCACTCACACTGCTTCTGCAGGAGATCAAGGAGAAAGATCTTGTGAGTTTGTAAGGCTTAGGCATTCATTACATAAAGTGGCCTTAAGTATTCAATTTATACTGATAGGAAAGACAAGGAACCAAGAAAACCCATGTCCTTCAACAAGAGCGACCAGATGTTTATTATTATTATCAAAGTACTTAAGTCAATTAATGACAAGTCTCACAATCAGTTGTCTAATAACTATGAATGGCATTGGAAATTTGTTATCCAATGCAGAGAACAGTGGGTTCTCTTCTATGAAGTTTGCTTGCATAATAATGTGTGGTCCAAAAACCTTTTACACAGGTTCTTGTTACTCCACTGAATGATGGTGGATTTCTTATCCTGTTGCACTCCTGTCATTTCCTCACATATGATGGTAAGATATGAAGATTATGACATTATGACTGGCAAAATTCTGTCTTTGATGTAGACAACTACATATAACCCTGTTGTTTTTTTCACCAGATACTGGGTCCAGTGCAGCTGAGGTCCTGCAGGGCTTGTTTGTGTTTCCAGATTCTCGAGTTGTAGTGAGAGGTGATTATAGCATTTGTGGTCAATGATTTTGTCCCGCTCAGTAGCACCAATTTGTGCATATTTAACAATAATAAATAACAAATCAAGAGCAGCCACTAAACAAGTATTATTTCTTGGTTTATCACAGACATAAAATTTGGATACAGAAACTCCTCCCTGTCATCTGAAATCCTTCGGCTTCTACCGGTAATAACTTACGCAGAAGGTGAAGTTGAGAAAACACCAATCGATCCAAGTGAGGACCTGTGTGAAGCGTTGATGCAACATATGCAGAGTTATGCAGCGCTGATAAATCCTGGGTTGGCAATAAGTCCATCAAGGGAAGTCAACTGCTTTCCATATCAGTATGATGTGCCAGATGCCTACAAAGACCTCTATTCTTCTCCTGAGTGGACTAACAGAGCATGGCAGAGCATTAAGACATACCTGAGCAAACCTGCCTCCTTTCAACTGCCTATATCCAAGGCTTCAGAAATCCTGGCCGCTGGACAAGAGGAGCAAAGAGAGGACTTTGATGATTGTGTCTATATCTGTCTGTCATCTCCTGAGACACCCACTAATTCTGCTGGCATGGGGTTAGAAGACCGGCTATCAGACCAGAAATCCCCCGAAACTGTTGAGACATCTGTGGACAGTGGTATATCAATTGCTAAAGCACAAGTTGATTTAACAGCAATGTCTCAAAATGTTGTACCAGATGATTTGCAAGCTGGCCATGCTACCAAAGACAGTGAAAAATGCAGTGAACTTTCTGAACTGAACAAATCTGATGATATGGGGCTAGATAATCTCCTCACTCCTCCTACATCAGAAGATCTTCCCACAGAGCTGATTGTCAGCATCACTTCAGCAGAGCGAAGTGTCACTGATGAGACTCTAAGCGTTGCCGGTACTGTGTCAGCAACAAAGCATAATGACTTTCCGTTATCTGGTTTTTCAACCATAGCTAAATTACAAACGGGGGAACTGACCTCACTTGGTACCGAGACTGATATAACTAAAAGGGCTGCAGATTGCCCCGAGGTCACCAATCTCACACAAACAAAACAGAAAAAACTGCAGAGGGGCATTGCTAAAGGACAGAAAAAGTTATCTAAAGCTTTTGTTGAGGCTCCCACTTCACAGACAGTCAAAACATCAGGAGAGGTTGACAACTTAAACAGTCAGAAGGATGCACAGGCCAAGGCATCATCTGATCATCAGCAGTTGAGTAATCCTTCAAAAGTATATTGGAGAAAAATAAAACGGCGTAAGCGCATATTTGGAAAACTATCATCGAAAAATAAAAAAGTAAGGTCTGTTGCTGCTGTTGGTGTGGCTATTGCAAAGGAGATCAAATCAGAGCCTGGAAAACAGAACTTGGAAACCCCCGTTTTAGTGGAACTTGAAGCTTGTCCTCTGAGAAAGAAAACAGAGCGCTGGGACCTAAAGCCAGTTATCAGTGAATGCGGAAGAATATTGGTTCCTCATGGCTCCGTAGATGTTGGTGATCAGATTAAGTCTTTAAAGGAAAAGTTCCAGTCTACAAAAGATGAACAGTGCCCTGAAAATATGTTGCTCCATGCCCATTCAAATACTCTTGACACAATAGCAATGGAGCAAGAGTCTAGCAGTACCCCAGAGACAACGGTGGATGAAACGGAGGCGAAATCCAGTGATGATGGGACCCATCCTCAGAATGTCGTTGTCGGTCATGTTAATCCTGAACAGACTATTTTGGAACATTCAGGCTGTAATGGTTCACTGCCTGAACCACTGCTGTCATCAATGGCTATAGAGAGTGTGCCACAGAGTAATGGACCTTCTAATGACTTACACTCTGTTCCCTCACAAGCAGTTCAGGAAAAACCCTCTGAAGTTCTTTCAAGAGGAAAAGGTCCAACAAAGTGTGAATTCATGTTGACTAAACTAAAATCTATTCTTTTAAGAAAAAAGAGAAAAGTGGATATCATTGGCCAAGAAGAAACGACTGATAATACTGTCCAAGAAACTGAACCTTGTTTGAAGAAGGGCAAAGTGGACTCCGATACTGAGACTTTTAATAAAGCAACTGTCGAGAGCACCAATGCTGGTGTCAAGGAAGTTTCAGAGATGCTGTCAGTCGACCCTCTTTTTGCATATGCCCTAGGGTTGACCCCTAAAGTGAGTACAGTTAATGCACAGAAAACTGAAGATCAGAATACACAGCAAAAGGAAGAGTCAACAGAGGAAGAAAAACAAATCAGTTTAGACAAGCAACTTCAAATCCCACAAAGGCCTCTATCAATTTTCCCAAGACGGGGAAGGATTAAAACACTTAAAAAGCATCAAGGCATCTCTGCAGACAATGTTAAAAAGAAATGTAAGTCATATTTAAATATTATGAGATATGGAATACTTCTTCTTTTCTTTGTGCATGACATTGAAACTAACTGACCATTTTGGCTCTGTCACTCCTTGAGCTGTCCTCAGCATGTTACCACAACGCTTTGATAAATCTTTACTGGCTCTTGGTGTGCTTTTGCTCTTTACTTGCTTGTGCTGTATTGGTGTTATTTCTGCATCTGGGCATTGGATTATTCACTTAATAAACTAACGCTTAAGTCTGAAACAATAATACAGTGATCAGCCACATTAAAACCACTTGCTTATTATTGTGAATATTCCCTCATGCCTCCAAAACTGCTCTGACCTGTAGATCTGGCTTAGTCAAATTGGGATCTGGGGCCAGGTCAATGCCATGTCTCTTTGTTCCTCAAGCTTTTCCTGAACAGTTTTTGCAGTACCCTTCAGAATGTTCCCTTCAAAACATTGCATTGTAATGAGTGGATCAGTACTATTTCCTTCACATCAGTGGTTTTAATGTCGTGACAGATGTCTTTACAAATTCTAATCGTAAAACACTGGTATATTTCAACTGCTTTCAATGTGCTACTTGGTATGTTTCAAATGCTTTCCATGTGCTACTTTTTATTTTCATGCAGTTTCTCTTTTTTCTCCTCTGTTTTCTCTTCACAGGGTGGTTGCATTTTCAAACCCCAGCTTGTTTTGCCAGAGAAAATCTCAAATACAAAGACTGTACTAGCGATAATTCTGTCAGGAAGACTATTAAGGAAAAAATGAACAGTGCTTGCTCATCTACAGATGCTTTGAACTTACTTGCTGACTTGGCCCTCAGTGTCAATAATGACCAGGTTCCTCCACAACCAAACCCAGCAGTTGAGAGAAAACCAGAGACAGGTTTGAAGAAGTGTGACCTTACAAAAGGGCTTAGCAGTGCTGAACAAGAGTCAGTTCTTCATGCTCTGCTTAAACAGCCTACAACTAGATCCAATCAGCCTATTGAGTCTTCCTCACCAAGGCATCTTTTGGGAGACAGTGAATTGGTTGAGTTGGTATCTAAAGAACATGCTTATTCATTGCCCCCGTCTTCCTTTCTACTGTTGGGTTTGCCAGGTACACCCTTCCAGGTACCCCCTTTAAGTGGTTCTACCAGATTGCTGCACCATCACCAGACAATGTATGGCGATGGAATTAAAACACTACACACCTCTGTCAGTCAGGGAGACAGAGGTGAAATCAACGACACGACTCCAGAGTACCCCAAAAAACTCAAGGTGCGCAGGCGGAAGTTCAGATACTCCCGTACCTTTGTTAACAAGGAGGGATCTGTCCAAGTCACAAGACAATGGCAAGCCGACTATGACTTTAATTTTGACAGCAAGTTTACAAGTGATGCCAAAGAAAAAACTATCAACCGAGCTTTGCATGGGTATGTATATTGTGTCCTTTTTTATACCAAACATCGCAACATAAAGAAAGTTACATAGTTTCATTGCCATACTTGTTTATTGTGGTAACACTAACATTTAGCCCAGATCGCATAATCATCAGTGTGCCTAATTTTTGTACGTTTGAAATTTTCAACAGGCCATGGGATTTCTCCATTCAAGACACTAATGAGGAGGTGCGGCTCATCATCCACATGTGGATAGGACTCTTCTACAGCCGGTCAACAGACAGGTTCATTCATGTTGACTCGAACTTTACCTTCACATGTTCAGAGGAGAGTGGATCTTTGGAAATGACCAGGGGGATGCTATCAGGCCAAGCTAAGCCTGAGCTCATGGCCAACTGCTTTGCTTCTTTCCCAAATGTCATGGAGTCTTCAGACCCTTTCTTTCCAAAAGCTTTGGACCTTAGCAAAAAAGATCACATTGTACTGGACCAAGTCAGTCAGTCAGTGATTCTGGACTTTTCAAGAAAGTCCAAAGCAAAGACTGTTACTTCAAATCCAGAAGTCAACAGGCAAGAGACTTGTGTCTCCAGGGAGCAGAAAGAACCCAGCGAAAGATTGAATGGTCTAAAGTCACCACCAGAGCTGCAGGAGGCAAGCACATCTCAGGTTGGTTCTAATACTGCTACACCATTAAATATAAACTGTAGTGCACTGAATAGTTTCTGTTTTATTTTTAAGATGCATATCAACTTTTGGGCCACATTTATGTGCTTGTTATATAAAAAGGGGCTTCAACTAAAGAACCATTCTAGTAATAGTGTTAGCTGAAATGGACAAACTTCCTCACCATCTTGGATAGAATGCTATGGAATCTGATTACAGCAGATTCAGCGTAGTGAAGTTATCTGGCAGATGAGGGAGGGGTGTGACTTGTTCACTGCAAGATGCATAGATGCACGCATTCAATTTCAAGTTCGCTGCAGAGGACCTTGCTATAATGGAGTAACAAAAAAAAGATTACTTGCCTGTAAAGTAGATTATTTGGTAAAATAAACTCTTTCTTGACTGGCAAGGAAAGCTAGTTGGTGAAGTTCAATCTCCTGCCAAATCTTCGGTATTTCCGAATGTGAAATTGCGTATAATGATTGTGATTTTCAGTGGTCTAGTTCTGAATCGTTGTTTTCTCCTCAATTAGCCATGCACCATTTTCCCTTTTCAAAGAAGATGGAGTGTTCAGAGGGAGATGGAGTTGCAAACTGGCCAGTCATTGAGTAAATGTGTATCAGGCTTTACTGTCCCATGCAGCTGTGCAACTACCTGTTCATGTGGTGTATGCACTTTATCCACAGCCTCTTCACCTATTCCTGAACATTGTGCTAACCCAGCTTGACATCATTTATCTTGTCTCATGTTGCTTAATACACTGCCTGGCCAAAAAAGCCGCCACCAAAAAAAGGTCACACACTCTAATATTTCGCTTTTAGCTTTGATTACATCACGCATTTGCTGTGGCATTGTTTTTATAAGCTTCTGCAATGTCACAAGATTTATTTCCATCCAGTGTTGCCGTCATTTTCCACCAAGATCTTGTATTGATGATGAGAGAGTCTGACCACTGTGCAAAGCCTTCTCCAGTACATCCCAAAGGTTCTCAGTGGGGTTAAGGTCTGGACTCTGTGGTGGCCAGTCCATGTGTGAAAATGATGTCTCATTCTCCCTTAACCACTCTTGCACCATTTGTTTGATTCTAACTTATTTTTATATTGTTTACTCTTCAATTTTCAGTGTTACAGAGAGATGGTGCATTCCACAGAGACGAGTCTGATGCCTGACACTAGAAGCATCCCCGAAAATGAAAAAGCTGGCATTTCTTCTCAAAAAGCTGCCCACCTTGAACGCACAGATGCTCCATCTTTTAAAGGTGATGGAATAACCATTCTTTCACAAGAAGTCCAAGCTGAGTCGGAAAGTGTCTGTCCAGATTTGGAAAGTGTCCATGCTCAGCCGGAAAGTGTCCGTGCTGAGCAGGAAAGTATTCGCACAGACCCGGAAAGTGTCCACACGGTTAAGGAAAGTTTGTCTGCCAAGCTGAAAGGTCTCTGCACAGAGCTGGGAAGTATCTGCACTGAACCGGAAAGTATCCATGCTGAGCTGCAAAGTGTCGGTGCAGATCTGGAAAGTGTGGGTGCAAAGCAGGAAAGTGTTCGCGCTTCACCGGAAAATGTCTGTTCTGAGCAGGGAAGTGTCTATGCTGAGCAGGAAAGTATCCATACAGACCCGGAAAGTGTCCACACAGCTCAAGAAAGTTTCTCTGCCAAGCTGGAAGGTCTCTGCGCAGTGTCGAGAAGTACCTGCCCTGAACCGGAAAGTATCCATGCTGAGCTGCAAAGTTCCAGTGCAGATCTGGAAAGTGTGGGTGCAAAGCAGGAAAGTGTCCGCGCTTCACCGGAAAGTGTCTGTTCTGAACAGGGAAGTGTCTATGCTGAGCAGGAAAGTATCCACACAGACCCGGAAAGTGTCCACACAGCTCAGGAAAGTTTCTCTGCCAAGCTGGAAGATCTCTGTGCAAAGCCGGGAAGTATCTGCACTGAACTGGAAAGCATCCACACTGAGATGGAAATCGCCGGTGCAGATCTGGAAAGTGTCCGTGCTGAGCCGGATAGTGTCTATGCAGAACTGGAAAATATCTGCACAGATCCGAAAGGTGTCCACTCTATGCAGGAAAGTTTCTCTGTCAAGCTGGAAGGTGTCAATACAGAGCCGGAAAGTGTTGGTGCTGAGTTGGATAGTGTCTGCACTATGCCAAAAAGTATCTCTGATCTGGATACTGTATGCTTCAAGAAAGAAAATGTCTCCACCAAGCTGGAAAGTATCTCCATTGAGAAGGCAAGTGTCTCCATTGCGCAGGAAAGTGTCTTTCCTGAGCCGGAAAGTGCTGAACCAGAAAGTGCCAGTGTTAAACGGCAAGGTGTCTGCGGCGTGCAGGAAAGTAGCTGCACAGTGAAGGAAGCTGTCAGCACTGAGCGGGATAGTGTTGGTACTGAGCCGGAAACTAACTGCTCTCATCTAGAAGGTGCCTGTGTTGGGAAAGAAAGTATATGTGCTGAAGAGGAAGGTGTCCTCCCTGAGCCAGAAGGTGTACAGACTGAGCCAGAAGGTGTACAGACTGAACCGGAAGGTGTGTGCACATTGACGGAAACTGTCAGCACTGAGCGGGATAATGTTGGCACTCAGCCGGAAAGCATCTGCTCTCATCTGGAAGGTGCCTGTGTTGGACAAGAAAGTATACGTGCTGAGGAGGAAGGTGTCCTCCCTGAGCCAGAAGCTGTACAGACTGAACCGGAAGGTGTCTGCACATTGACGGAAACTGTCAGCACTGAGCGGGATAATGTTGATGCTCAGCCGGAAAACATTTGCTCTCATCTGGGAAGTGTCTATGTTGGGCAAGAAAGTAGATGTGCTGAGGAGGAAGTTGTCCTCCCTGAGCCAGAAGGTGTACAGACTGAACCGGAAGGTGTCTGCACATTGACGGAAACTGTCAGCACTGAGCGGGATAATGTTGATGCTCAGCCGGAAAGCATCTGCTCTCATCTGGGAAGTGTCTATGTTGGGCAAGAAAATAGATGTGCTGAGGAGGAAGTTGTCCTCCCTGAGCCAGAAGGTGTACAGACTGAACCGGAAGGTGTCTGCACATTGACGGAAACTGTCAGCACTGAGCCGGATAATGTTGATGCTCAGCCGGAAAGCATCTGCTCTCATCTGGGAAGTGTCTATGTTGGGCAAGAAAGTAGATGTGCTGAGGAGGAAGGAGTCCTCCCTGAGCCAGATGATGTCCACCCTGAAACGGAAGGTGTCTGCAAATTGACGGAAACTGTCAGCACTGAATGGGATAGTGTTGGCAATGAAAGCGTCAGCTCTCGTGTAGAGAGTGTATACACTGGGCTGGAAGGTGTATGTGCCAAGCCAGAGACTATTCAGACTGCACTAGAATTTGTCCAGGTGTTGCATGAATTCAACAAAGAAAACAGAGATGTGAAAGATGGCACTGAAAATTACAGAGATGATGATACTACAGAGATGAGTTTGGTGCCAAAAGATGGAATGGATTTGTCCAAGTCGGTGGCAGATAAAGTAGACTTTAAGGACATTCATACGTTGCCTTTTAAAAATAAAGTAGACAAAGTCCTTGGTGTTGAAATACAGCAAAAGAAAGCACAGCCAACAACTAGTCAGCACAATTTCGAAAGAACAGACGAACAAGAAACCTCTGTAGGGCAAGATTGCCATTTCAACAAATGGTTTTCCCTTACTGGATGTATGCAAGTGATTAAACCAAAGACAGATCAAGACAGACATAAAACAACATCACAATCCAATTCAAATCAGAGACCCGTCATGGCTGTGAAACCATCTAAGAGTGAGGAACTTCAAGCAGATTTCATTTATAGAGATCTACTCACTGAAAACTTTGTTGAATTGAAACCTACTAAAGCCCCTGTTGTCACAAATACCAGTCCCACTTCCATTCTCATGGAGAAGACAAAAGAAATTTCAAAAGAAATTTTTGTAGGACGAAGTGATGATAAGCAAAAGGCTAATGAACTTTCTTCCAAAAGAACATGGCTACCAAATTTACCTCATAGTAAATCAAACACGGATGGAGCTCAAGTACCCCTTTTAGATCCTTCATGTCAGTACCAGGGATGGGACACTTCAAAATTCAACATAATCCCATCCTCATCCTTATCTGTGCTCCCTTCTGAATCTACAAGTTGTCCTAAAGTTTTTGATAAAAATCAAGGTTTCTGGGCAGATAATGTTGTTGAGAAAACTGAGCAAACAACTAATTCTGAACAACTCACTGTTGAAATGGATGAGGAAGACTGGCCACATGAAACGACTTCAATAATGGGTCCCAAAGATAACGGCATTGCAGATGACAGTCACATCCTGGAACCACAAACCTCACTTGTATGTACAATCTTTAACACCAGTCGGAAGAGATCTTATCCGTTTCTGGAACAGCTTTCTCGCAGATGCCTACAAGATGATCTCACTCAGGCATCAGTGGAACAGGAGTGCCTCATCTTCTCAGAACAAATGAAACAGCTTTTGAAGAAGAATAAGAGGGGAGCCTCCCACCTACAAGACAATAAAAGCAATTCAAGGTTGTCTTGTGCTAGCCCTCTGACTATCCACTTCTCTGCTCTTGAAGAGCAGGAGGATTCACTGGATCACTGTGACATGTCGCTTGTTGGACAAAAAATTAAGGTAGACATGTCCGACAGGAAGGACCTGAGTGAGGAAACTCTCCTTTCCCAAGGACCTTCTCAAAGAACATGCAACCCACTGGAACATGCTGGGGTTTCTGGTGTGACAACAGAATGTGCCAGGCTGTACGAGGCAAAGATGCATGACGTTTGTTCTTTCAAAAAGGTGGCATCAAGATCTAAGGGATTCAGAAGGGATCGAAGTCACCCAAAGACAAAAACGAGTAATCATGTTGGCCTCTGTGATCAAATGAATAGAGAAATGGAAGCAACCTTTCGAAATAATCTGAATACAGTTGTGAAGAAATCCTGCAAAACAAAGTACAGATTCTACATGTTGGTGACGTCTGATGATGTCTTCTTTGATGACACCAAGGTAAGATGTGTTTTCATCATACTTTCAGTGTTGCATTCTCAATAACCACATGAATTAATTAAAGCAAACTGTTTTCATTCATGTCATGTATGTACACTGTACAAGGTTGTTGTTTGCCCATAAATACATGTAAGCTAATGGTCAGGATATACTGTATTCATAAGCCTACATCTACAATGTTTTACCTTATTTGCTGTTGTCAAATTTCAACCAAAAAATGCAGATATTCTGATTTTAGTCTGAACGTTAGCTTAAAGTTGAGCCTAAATCTTTTTTTGATGTTAAAGCAGTGTTGGACTTGCTAAAGGAAAATGGCGTTTAAAGGTTGAGTAATTTCTCTTTAATTGTCAAAAGGCACACTTAGAGGCAGAGGGCCATACCGCTGTGCAGCCATCTGATTTTTTCCTTGGTGAGGATAGTTCTTCAACTCTACTCATCATCCTAAGGAATGAAGACATTGCAGAGCACCTTTGTGAGGTAACAAATCAGCCAGTGAAAAAAGATCATGCCAGAGGTTTAACGATATATAAACAGGATTGAATGACTCGGCTCTATTCTCTTCAGATCCCTCATTTGCTTGAGCTGAAGAAGTCGCCCAGTGTGAAGTTCGTTGGAATTGACGAACCAGATGATGTTATGAATCTCACATACCAGGAGCTCTTCACACGGGGTGGCTTTATAATGTTTGACAGAGCAGTGCTGGAGTCCCTCAGTCTTTGTATGTACATGTTTAACTGCCAGCTTGTTTGAGATATTGACATAAAAGCAGGTAATTACATTTAACTCACTGCTTCAACCGCTCATGACTTTACAGGCAACATGAAAAAGATATATGAAATCTTGCAAGACTCAAGCACAATGGGGAAGTGGAAATGGATGTTGCATTATAGAGACAGTCGTCGGCTTAAAGAAAATGCAAGGTAGGGGTCTTGTCTTCGCTTCCCTGTTCTTACCTGTTCTTCCCTGTTCTCAGCAACCAGATCTTGGCACTGCAAGTGTGACCTTTTTGTAGTTCTGATTTTTATTAACTTTTCCAGTGGACAAATATAGTATGCCACACAAAAGCAGTTTACAGGAAATCAGTGGAAAAGTGATAGAACAAACAAACAATCAAACAAACCAATCTTGACACATGGAGTTACTACAAGTTAATATAAAGCTGGAGTCCAGGACTCTTGTCATATGTGGCTTCTTTTTGGTGCCACATGCAACTTTATGTTGCTGCACCACACACAAACTGCGCACTCCGGCCTGACATTGTGTAACTCGCATACCATAAAGTTAAAGCACAAACTGTACTCTTTATTTATGTGGCACAGGCTGGTGTTCTTGTGTTCTGTGAGTGTGGTGTGCTGTCTGGCAAAGGGCCTGGGTTTCGGCCAACTACTGCACCAGACAGAGAGTGGGTGAGAGCTATGCCAAACAGCTGGTCTTGGCACTGCTCTCACAAATACCAGAGGGTACCTTCAGAGTCAGTGCCTTGGTGTTGTTTTTGCAGAATGTACCAGAACCAACAGCATATTGCTGTTGTGGTCATAATGTGCTTGCATATCTGTGTATCCGAGATTATTAGTTTCTGTCAAGTTTATTTGTTTCAAGAAAATGGAAACTGGAACCAGATGTTATGAATCTTCTCTTTTTTATTTTCATTTGATAATCAGTATTTGGAAAAATTGTTTTTTTGTCTCGCAGATTGTAGATTCTGCGTATTCTGTCGAAATATTGTGTCTCAATATAAGCTTCCACCTCTCAAATCCAGGTTGAGTACAGAGGCGAAGGAGAAGAAGCGTTTTCTATACTGGGGCCAAGACACTGGAATACTGGATGTCTTGCCTTACCACGAGTGTGACGCGATGTCAAGAGATGAGCCGGACTATCGTTCATGTTTGGTCCGCTTGCAAGTCCAGAACATATCATCTCGTTATGCAATTTTTATAACCGGTGAGGCACTAATGTACTAATATCCATAATAACCGCTTCCTCCAACTCCCAATAAAGTGGTAATTTGTTGTCTTATGTGACTCAAAATAACGACAAGATGAAGTCTCCAGAACTTACATAGTGGTATGTTTGCATAGATCCTGAGTTATGCTGTAAAAGTTTTTGTCATTAATTATGTATGTTTCTGTTTTTTTGTTTTTTTTTTTTGTTTACAGATACGACAACAGACGGCACCTTTGAGAGAAATGGGATTTTAACAGTGACTTTGAACACTTTCCTGACAACGGCTCTAAACACATGACTTACAGTCTGACCACAAAAAAAGAAACTCACTAGATGTGAGGAGAAACTAGTACACCTAACAAATTCAGCAAACAGTTTTTTGTTCATGCTTAAAAATAGTTATCATTCAGTTAATGGATAGAGTGGCAGTAATGTCAATATGCTGGCAGCTATGCTGTAATATTTTTGTAATGTGTTTTTATTGTAAATATAATGATAAACCTGTTAAAAAGTGATTTTTTCCACATTGTGCGTATTTTGTTTGATTTCCTTATGAATCTTATTTTATGCATTTTATTTAATGGTACTAAAACTATTTACAATATACAGTGCTGCTTGAAAGTATTTGCACCCCTCAGAATTTGCCACATTTCTGCATAAAAGTGACAGTCCTGAAAGTAAAGAGAACCCAATTAAACAAATGAAACAGAAATATTATACTTTTGTATTTGTTTGTTCAGGAAAATTTCTCAGTATTGCATATCTTTGAGTTTCAAAAGTAAGTGCACCTCTAAGATAACAAATTAATTCCAAGGCCAAAGGTCAGTTTGTTCGGAAGTGTTTCCAATCAATGTAATGAGACTCAGGTGTCAGTCAGTGCTTCGTTTTGTTTAAAACAATCAGGGATATGTCAGTCGGATCTTCACAACGCATGTTTGTGTTTATGGTGGCGCAGACAAAGGAGCTTTCTGATGACCTCAGAAAAAGAGTTGTTGATTGGTTGCAAAGGTTACAAAACTATCTCTAAAGAGTTTAGAATCGACAAGTCCACAGTCATATTGTAAACAAAAGAAGGAGATTTAAGATGACTGTTACCCTCCACAGGAGTGATCACCCCAAGAGCAGAATGCACAATAGTCTGA
Organism: Chelon labrosus; assembly: GCF_963514085.1. NCBI lineage: Eukaryota > Metazoa > Chordata > Actinopteri > Mugiliformes > Mugilidae > Chelon > Chelon labrosus. The sequence continues at coordinate 11,397,635 of NC_140344.1, forward strand.
GGTCAGAAAGGAATCTAGGGTATCTTGGGCAACTAAAGACCTCTTTTACATTGGCTGATAATAAATAAAATAATCTTTTAATGACACATCCATTGATGCATTCACAGTAGTGTGTACACTCAGAGAAGTGGGATGCTACTTGTGCAGCAACCGGGGAGCAAATTTAGGGTTAGGTGCTTTCTTAAGGCATCTCTCCCATGGACACAGGGCTAAGGTTCCACACAGTTCCCCTGCTACCTCTCGAGCGAGTATTCTACCATTTGAGCGAATCCCCCCCAAGCTGATGTCCATGAATCAACCATCAGGAGATCACTGGACAACCATGGTGAGCATGCCAGAGTGACGAGGTCAAAGCCTTTACAATAAGACCATTTCTGCCCATCTGCATCTTGCTAAACAACATGTGGACAAGCTAGAAGACTATTCAGAAAATGTTTTGTGGAGAGATGAGACAAAAGTAGAATTGTTTGACTTAAATGAGAGACGTCATGTTTGGAGATAATAAAACTGCATTCCAGTATCAGAATCTTATTCTGTGAAAAATGTGTAACAATAGAACAATGGTCTAAATTTAAAAAAAATTGTCATCGGAGTGGTAAAGAAAAATCACAAACCACCCTGAGATTTTGTTTAACAGTTGGTCCAAACCAGACACAAAGCAATTGGTATTGTTTAGATGATGATGATAATTTCTGTTTTGGAGTTGTAAAGACAACCAGAAAGGACATTAAGGAAGACATGTCATTATTAGTGGGTTTCTGAGGGAGGCATAGTTGAATGTCATCCACATAGCAATGGTAATGAATCTTGTAGTTACTAATATTTACTCAATGTGGAAGCACTTGAATGGAAATCAGTGGAGGGCCCAGAATGGATCCCTGTGGAACTCCTAATGTGAGTGGGGCACTTGAGGAAGATCTAATCGATATTCAGTTCATTTAGTGTATGCACACTCCTAAATTTACATACCTTGGCATATTTTATGAAACTTTATGAAATTTTTTGGAAATCATGATCATCCAAAAATTATTTATTTAGGGATAGTGGTCAGATGAAAGCATTTGTTATCACATTGCATATTATATATACTTGTGTATATATAGTGGGGAAAGCAAAAGAAACTTTGAACGGACCTGCAAGAAACAGGTGAACTTTAAAACGAAGAAGGATTGAAAAAAAATATCCAAATATGTGGCTATGTCAGTCAGTAAGGCTGATAACACTTAACAGTTCTTTGGATACGAAGAGAAGGGAACCCCACAAGAAACTTCAGCTGCAAGGCTCTGCAAAAAAAGGCACGTGGTGTGACTGCACAATACAAATGTACTTCTGTTAAGGCTGGTCAGGTGCATCTATTGCCTTTTTCCATCATACTGTGAGCAACTGTGATCTAATGTTATGCTTTAAATGGCATGAGTCTGTGAACAGCATGGTGCAGAGAAAGTAGTTGGTTACCTCCCTGAGACGCTCCTCCTTCCGGCGCCAGCGCGAGCAGGACGCCGATCCAGTAGCTCCGTCCGTGTCGTGTCGTTTTTAGTGCTTAAAGTGTGTTTTTTTCAACTTTTTTTCTTTTTTTAACTACACGTGCTGTGTAACTTATATATCCTATGGATACAATGTCTTTTTACCGGCAACACAGCGGTGGACAACTTGTTTATTCAAGGGAGAAGCTGCTTTTACTCCAAACAACGGGACGAGCCGGCATTGTTCACCCCATACCTGAGGAGCTGAGGAGGAGGCGACGAGGCCGCAGAGCCGGGACGAAGGTGAAGGCTAGGCTAGAGGCTAAGCGGTGGAAGTACAAGCCCTCGGTTCCTTCGATCATCATGGGGAATGTTAACTGTCTCACCAACAAGACGGACGAGCTGGCGGCCCTTGTGAGGACCGACAGGACATTCAGGGAGAGCAGTTTACTGTGTCTCTCTGAAACTTGGCTCACTCAGAACACACCGGACGCTAATGTGGATGTACCTGGATTCACGACGGTGAGAGCGGACAGGGACTGCAGGCGCAGCGGCAAACGCAAAGGTGGAGGACTCGCACTGTTTATTAACACCAGGTGGTGCAACCCGGGGCATGTTACGGTGAAGGAGATTGTGTGCAACAGAGACATCGAGTTGCTGGCGGTAGGTCTCAGACCGTATTACATGCCCAGAGAGTTCTCCCACGCCATTGTTGTTTGTGTTTACATCCCTCCGCGTGCACACGCCGAGACCGCGTGTGACGTCATCCACTCCACCGTAGCGGGACTGCAAACGCAACACCCAGACGCCTTCATCGCCATCTCTGGGGATTTTAATCATGTCACACTGGACTCCACACTACCAGACTTTCACCAGTTTGTAAGCTGCCCCACCAGGAAGAACAGGACGTTAGACCTCCTGTATGCCAACGTGAAGGAAGCTTACACTGCCACTCCTCTGCCACCACTGGGAAAGTCTGACCATAACCTGGTCCTGCTCACACCACACTACAAGGCAAAGATCCAGAGACAGTCCACAACCACACGCTCCTTCAGGAAGTGGTCTCCTGAGGCAGTGGAGGCTCTGAGGGACTGCTTTGAATCTACTGACTGGAACGTCCTGCAGGACGCACATGGTGAGGACATCGAGGGGGTCACCCACTGCACTACTGACTACCTGAACTTCTGTATGGATGTTGTGGTCCCCATTAGGACTGTACGCTGCTTCCCGAACAACAAGCCCTGGATCACCAGTGATGTCAAGGACATCCTTAACAGGAAGAAGAGGGCATTCAAGGATGGTGACCGAGACGAGCTGAAGCGTGTACAGGGGGAACTCAAGGTCCAGCTGAGAGAGGCAAAGGAGGAGTACAGAAGGAAGGTGGAACAGAAGCTGCAGCACAACAACATGAGGGAGGTCTGGGATGGCATGAAAACCATCACAGGCTGCAAGAAGAAGGGCAGCAGCACAGAAGAGGGGGATGCTGAGAGAGCAAACCAGCTGAACCTGTTTTTTAACAGATTTGATACTCCAGCTCCCACAGACAGTGACTGCCCACTCCACACCCCCATCACGTCCATCATCACCTCGGACTGCAGAGCTCTCCCACCTACCTCCCCCACAGACAGTTCAAACCACCTCCCCCTCCCCACCACCACCCCTACAGACAGTTCAACCCACCTCCCCCTCCCCACCACCACCACGGACAGTTCAACCCCCCTCCCCTTCACCATCACCAAGGATCAGGTGAGCAGAGAGCTGAGGAGGCTGCGCCCAAGGAAAGCAGCGGGCCCAGACAAAGTGTGTCCAAGGATGCTCAAGGCCTGCTCTGCTGAATTGGGGGAGCCGCTTCAGCATGTCTTCAACCTGAGCCTGCAGCTGGGGAGGGTCCCCGTGCTCTGGAAGACTTCATGTCTCATCCCGGTTCCCAAAACAAAACACCCCAGGGAGCCAGGTGACTTCAGACCAGTTGCATTAACATCCCACATCATGAAGACTTTTGAACGGCTGCTGCTCCATCTCCTCAGACCCCAGGTCCACCACGCACAGGATCCACTGCAGTTTGGATACCAGGAGAAGGTGGGCGTGGAGGATGCCATCCTCTATCTGTTACACAGGGCTTATTCTCATCTGGACAAGGAGAGCGGTGCTGTGAGAATCATGTTTTTTGATTTTTCCAGCGCCTTCAACACCATCCGGCCCTTCCTGCTGAGAGACAAGCTGACAGAGATGAGGGTGGACTCACACCTGGTGAGATGGATTACAGACTACCTCACAGAGAGACCACAGTACGTCAGACTGAAGGACTGCACGTCGGACACTGTGGTCAGCAGCACCGGAGCACCACAGGGGACTGTGCTCTCTCCCGTCCTCTTCACCTTGTACACATCTGACTTCCAGTACAACTCTGAGCTCTGCCACATGCAGAAATACTCAGATGACACTGCGATAGTTGGCTGTATCAAGGATGGACGGGTGGAGGAGTACAGGAGCCTGGTCGCGGACTTCATGAGGTGGTGCAGGTCCAACCATCTGCAGCTGAACACCTCCAAGACCAAGGAGATGGTGGTGGACTTCAGAAGGAAGAAATCACATCTCCAACCTGTGTCCATCAACGGGGTCGATGTGGAGGTGGTCAGGACCTACAAATATCTGGGGCTGCAGCTGGACGACAGGCTGGACTGGACTACAAACATGGACACACTCCACAGGAAAGGACAGAGCCGTCTGTACTTCCTGAGAAGGCTGGGGTCCTTCAACGTCTGCAAAAAACTGCTGCAGATGTTTTACCAGTCTGTGGTGGCCAGCGTCCTCTTCTATGCTGTGGTTTGCTGGGGAGGAAGCAGCAAGAAGAGGGACGCTGCTCGACTGGACAGACTGGTGAGGAGGGCTGGCTCAGTGGTGGGCACAGAGCTGGACTCTCTGGTGACAGTGGCAGAGAGAAGGACCCTGGACAAACTGCTGTCCATACTGGACAACGCCCACCACCCTCTGCACAACACCTTCATCAGGCAGAGGAGTGTGTTCAGTGGCAGGCTGCTGTCTCAATCCTGCTCCACCAACAGACTGAAAAACTCTTTCGTCCCCCTGGCCATCAGGCTGTACAACAGCTCTCAGTGATGGCAGGAGACACAATAGACAATGGACAAACCTTTTGCACCTACTTACCGGACACTCTCATTTACCATGTCTGTCTACCCCTGCTACATCTGGTGACTGTGATTTTCATTCATTTTCTCCCATTTGTAGCTCTCATATTTATAAAAAAAAAAAAAAAAAACCCTTCTACTTCTACTGGTCACTTTATATTTATATTTCTAACAGGTCACTTTATATTTTTAACATAGTTTATAGTTGTATAAACATTTTATTTCTAGTCACTTTCTATTTTTTATATAGCTTTTGTATTTTATGTTCAATGTTTGTAACTGCTATTTTATGTTCAATGTTTGTAACTGCTACTGGATGCTTGAATTTCCCTTGGGATTAATAAAGTATCTATCTATCTATCTATCTATCTCTGTAGCCTGTCGCTTACAGCTCTGCATCTAACAGATCACTGTAGCTGCTGGTTTTTGGCCCATTACTCCCATATTTCAAACTGATTCACATTCGGTCAAAATGACTATTGAATTGTAGACATATTTTTAATGAACAATAGCTGTAACTGATCAAAGTCAAACCTTGATTTACTAAAAATACTAAAGCGATGTCTCTCATTCTTTGTGTGTGTGTGTGTCTTTAAATCTTTAAACTCGTTATGATAAAAGCTGCTATCTGTTTTAGTTTGAAATGATCACACCTCACTCAGGTGGGAAATAATGTACGCATACTCCTGGTGTATTCACACAAATGTTAATATTAACATGTGCAAGAAAAATGCTTCGGAAGTATTTTTTATGCTCTCTTTTGATAACCCAGTCTATCTGTTTTGGAGTGGAGGACTTAAAAACAGTCATTTTGAAACACTATGTAGAAGTAATTTGTACTTGTGCAATGTATATTCCCTCATCTAGTTCAATTATATTATAAAGAGGGATTGGAGGTAGGGTGGAGAGAGAAATATATGATGAATGTACTGATTAAAGAAGTTTCAGTCTTACATTTTATTTCTTTGTCCTCGATTGACCTTGACCTGACTCAACTTTTATGCTGAAACTATGAGCGTGCTTTGTTTGTTTTAATGCGTCTTAATATTTCATTTATTGGCATAGCTGTTTTTAGGCATCTTTTTCTACAACTATGCAATTGTGATTTGTTTTATATTCAGCTCTCTATGCGAAATGTCTCCATGTTGCAACTGAAAAGGTTTGTTATCCAGCTTGTCACATGTATTCAACACTGCATCCAGACATGTTAGTTAAGGAATGCCCATTTTTGGGTTCATGTAAATGAGATGTCGGGCATCAAATTAGACAAATTTCAGGTATGATGTGCGGTGGCAGGCAAAGAACTGGATTAAGTAGTTTATTCTGACATTCTTCTGAACAGATCAGTTTATACAGTTGAAACCAGATGTTTACATACACTGTGTTAAAAGACACATTAACATTTTTTCCTCACTGTCTGAAGTTAAATCAGACTAAACCTCTCCTGTTTTAGGTCAGTTAGTTATTTCTATTTGCTAAATGCCACAATAATGAGAGAGAGAATTTCTTAGAGAATTTTTTATTACTTTCTTCAAAGTCAGAAGTTTACATACACAAAGATTACTATGTCTTTAAACAATGAAGGAAAGCCCTGATGATGATGTCATGGCTTTGGAAGATTCTGATAGGTTAACAGACAACATTTGAGTTAATTGGAGGCATACCTGTGGATGTATTTTAAGGCTACACCTCAAACACACTGCTTCCTTGTTTGACATAATGGGAAAATCAAAAGAAATCAGCCAAGATATCAGGAAGAGAATTATGGTGCTCCACAAGACTGGTTCATCCTTGGGGAGCAGAGCATTCAGCCGCTCTGCTCCCCGTCTCTGGAATTCACTACCACCCCAACTCAGAAATATTGATTCATTTCCCCATTTAAAATCACAACTCAAAACATATCTGTTTAAAACTGCCTATTCCATCTGATGACAATTGCTCTGCCTTTCTTTTTGTTTGTTGTTTTTATATATATATATATATAGATATATATATATATTTTATTCTTCTGCTGTTTTTTCTTATGAATGTTATTATTATCCTTGGGTACAATTTACAGATGCTTGAAGGTGCCACGTTCATCTGTTCAAACAATTATACACAAGTATAGACACCATGGGAATGTCCAGCCATCATACCGCTCAGGAAGGAGACGGGTTCTATGTCCCAGGAATGAACGTGTTTTGGTCCGAAACGTGCAAATCAACCCCAAACCAAAAGCTAAAGACCTTGTCAAGATGATGGCTGAAGCTGGTAAGAGAGTGTCATTCTCCACAGTGAAAGGAGTCCTGTACTGACATGGGCTGAAAGGCCACTCAGCAAGGAAGAAGCCATTACTCCAAAAGCAACATTAAAAAGCCAGATTACAGTTTGCAAATACACACAGGGACAAAGACCTTAATTTTTGGAGACATGTCCTGTGGTCTGATGAAACTAAAGTGGAACTGTTTGACCATAATGACCATCGTTACATTTGGGGGATAAAGGGGGAAGCTTGTAAGCCTGAGAACACCATCCCAACTGTGATGTATGGGGTAGGTAGCATCATGTTGTGGGGCTGTTTTGCCGCAGGAGGAACTGGTGCACTTCATAAAATAGACGGCATCATGAGGAAAGAACATTATGTGGAAATATTGAAGCAACATCTCAAGACATCAGCCAGGAAGCTAAAGCCTGGGCGCAAATGGATCTTCCAAATGGACAATGACCCTAAGCATACAGCCATAGTAGTTACAAAGTGGCTTAAGGACAACAAAATCAATGTTTTGGAGTGGCCATCACAAAGCCCCGATCTCAATCCCATAGAAAATTTGTGGGCAGATCTGAAAAGGCGTGTGCGAGCGAGGCGGCCTACAACCCTGACTCAGTTACACAAGTTCTGTCAGGAGGATTGGACCAGAATTCCAGCAGAGTATTTGCGAGAAGCTTGTGGAAGGATACCCAAAACGTTTGACCCAAGTCGTACAGTTTAAAGGCAATGCTAAGGAAATACTAAGGAAATGTATGTAAACTTCTGACTTTGAAGAAAGTAATAAAAAAATTCTCTAACAAATTCTCTCTCTCATTATTGTGGCATTTAGCAAATAGAAATCATGTTGGTTATCCTAACTGACCTAAAACAGGAGCGGTTTAGTCTGATTTAACTTCAGACAATGTGGAAAAAAGGTTTATGTGTCTTTTAACACAGTGTATGTAAACATCTGGTTTCAACTGTAGATTAGACGATCACAAAATATTCAGTTTAGGGTGTGTAACAAATCTTTACTATCTCTTGAAAATTTTAAGAGTATGAGAAATGGACAAAGCAGAATAAATCAGAAAAGTGGCCACTACAGTGTGATTGATTCATCGTGTACAGTTGTCCCATGATTTGATTTTCAAATGCACAAAGGCACAAAAAATGCTTTTGGATCTAAGACCTAACTAAGGCTCTTGATACTGCTGAACGCAACAGCTGTGTGGATTTTGATGTTACAGCTGGTTCAAAGTATTTCTTTTCATGGAGTTCCAACTGTAATTGCTGACGGTTACATATCGAGATATAATTAAAGGTGTCCCTCGAAGGCTTAATATTCAGGTAACTGCTTTTTACTCTCTATATAAATTACATTTATAGTACAGCTTAGAAGTGCATTGTAAATCTTTACAATGATGACACCATCTTCCATGCCATTGGCACCATTGCAAACAGATCTTCTCCAGGTAACAGACTGCGTTCAGTGACTGGCAGACCTCTCTGTTCTATACTGAAAGACAACAAATGATGTCTCCCTTTCTATCCACACTTTAAACCTTAGTACAAAGACTGGCATGATGTCATCATCATTATCATCATGCTAGATAGCAGGGGACATTCATTTGCCCACAACTTTCACTTTAATTGTTTTGATAACAGTTTTAACCACAGATGCTACTTGTGTGTGTGTAAAACCTAAAGTGAATGGACTCTGTTATTATGAATGTGTATATGCACTGTAGCTGGATTGTCGTGTACTGAGGTCTCTCCTGCAAATGTGATATGGATCTCAACTGGACTTCCTGACTGAATAAATAAAATGGAAATCCTGCAAGTCATTGTAATATGAAACCTTCATAAAATAATGACTTAACATCTCAAAATAACAAGTCCTTCTATAAAAAAAATAACTTATTTCAATATTATGAGAAACCAATGGAAAAACTGGCATCCACTGAATATGCAGTCATTAATAAACCAACTAACGAACCTGTGTACCTACTGTCAGATGCATGTTTATCTTGTTCCTCCTGCTGCTCTCTTCTCTTCCTCTCTCTTTTTTCTGTCGCTACCTGGCTGCCCTCAAGAAGATGGGTCCCCCCAAATGAGCTAGGTCTTTGCCCTGGGGGTTCAGGCTGGGTTCTGTAAAGCACCTTGAGACAATCTGTATTGTTACTGATGTTATAGAAATAAAACTGAATTGAAAGACATTATTTCAAGTTTCTCATAATGATGACTAGCTAGGTCTTTTTTCCACCACACTGGGGTAAATGGGTTTCTACGTAAGTGACACTAAAAGTCAGTAGATTTGTTTTTAATTAATAATCCAGCACCACCCAGTGTGTGCAGTTAAACCTGCAGGCACAGCGCACCGTGACTAAAGGTGGTAAAAATGAGCCTGGAAATAGAAGTATGTGTCCAAACGCAGCTGCCTGCTTAGTAATAAAAAATAAATAAAATCAAAAAATGGGTCAAACGTTAACATTACTCGCCGCACATGTATGTTTATTCACAAGAAAAGTGCCACACTCAAATTACTTGGACACCGGAAGTTGGAGTCAGTCGCTAGCGGTCTCTCAAGTGACTCAGCTTTGAGTCAAGTGAAAACTGAAACTGAACTTTAGTGTGTTATTTACGTTAAAATAATTCCTGAGTTAGTGTTCGGAGACTGTGCTTGTCTGTCATGACTACAGTGAATATTTTTAATGGTCTAAATTGCAGTGTTTGTGTAGCTACATGCTAGCTACACGCGTCCACACTGCGCATGTTCAGACGGAGATGAACCGCTCGAACACCGCAGAGCGCTGTAGGCTGACGCTCGCTTGTGCGCATGTGCGGTCTAGATTTCGGGGATGGGTCTATCGATAGAATCAAGATGGCGACTCTGGCAAAACCGCCAATATATTTACTGAAGTAGATGTCCAAATCTAACCGCGGTAGTGGGTTTTCCCAAGCCCCTCGGGGGTTCCGTGAAACATGAAGACCGGGAGCATGTTTTTGAAGAGGAATTGACCGGAATTAATACCTTAACTAAGTCAGCGAGATGTGCGAGAGCTATGCCCGCTCGCTGCTGCGTGTTTCGGTGGCGCAGATCTGCCAGGCTCTGGGCTGGGATGCGGTTCAGCTCACTGCGTGCGATCTGCTGTCCGATGTGTTGCATCGATACATCCAGCAGCTGGCCAGGGTCTGCCATCGGTACTCTGAGCTGTGTAAGTGCCTCGTTTAGTACTCTGATTACTTTTTAAACCGCAAAACTGAACTAGTCGATCACGTTGTTTTTGGGTCCTTCTGTTGCTGGCGCCCCCTAGCAAAAATAGATGTGTCAAAAAGTACAGTAGCTACAAAGCTAAGCATCTTCCGTATATAGTTATTACTGGGGGCATGCAGCTTTCCTGCTGTTTTTATCATTATGAGGAGCCGATAGTCACTTGTATTGGTTTCTCTAGTATTATATTATCGTTTAAATGATTATGTCTACCACTCTGATACCTGTTGAGCATCATTCTAGCCTCCACCAGACAGCCATGTTTGTGCAGCACAGTTACTAGATGCAGTCAAACTTTTGTTTCTTTTCTCAGCCTATAATCCACCTTAAATGTATACTTTAACAATGAGTAGACACAGATTTTCATGGATTGTTTTGATTCCACATTTCAGATGGGAGAACGGATCCAGTCCTGGATGATGTCAGCCAGGCCTTCAGACTGCTGGGAGTGAGTCTGAGTGAACTGGAGGACTATGTCCACAACCTGGAGCCTGTGGCCTTCACCCATCAAACGCCACTCTTCCCTGTTAGCAAAAATAATGTCATGCAGTTTCCCCAGCCTGGCGTCCGAGATGCAGAGGAAAGAAAGGATTACATTCCAGATTACATGCCACCCCTGGTCTCCCTACAGGAAGGTCAGTACATATAGTAGCTCTATGCGCATTACTCTGCATACTCAAAGGTTTCCTCGTGTTCTGATATAATTTGAGGTGCATAACACCTCATATATATGACACTTAAGAGTTGACAGCAAAATAGCTGATAAATATAAACACTAGTAAGTGCACTTTAGTAAGTGCATTTCCAAGAGAATTGATGTTGGTGTTGCCAGAAAGTATGACGTGTCGGTGGGTTGTATGTCAGTGAGCATAGACTAAATATTAGAAAAGTAATGTACAGTGTTGTTTAACGCCACAAACTACATCTTCTCTAAAACATTTTCAACAAAAACTGAAGAAAACCTCAATGAAAGAGGTAAAAATTAAGTAATTGGCATTAGACTTGGATTTCCTTGGATTCAAAAAGTATTTGCGCTGCTTCCCATTTTGTTATAGATTTAATTTTAAATGGATAAAATAGATGTCTTTTTCCACCAACATATGATCAGTAAAATGTGTTCAATAAAAACCAAAACCGAAACCAAGACCAGGACTGCAGCCAGTGATGCATGTGCATTCATGATTTAACGCTTCTGGTAGGGGGTCAGCTGGGATTGCAGTACACTGGTAGAAACCCTGGCGTACTTAATAATTTATTTTTGTAGCAGGGCAACTCTATTTGAATGGTTCATCAGAATAACGTCCTTATTTTTTTTACAGCAGGTGTTGGGGTTGTGAGAATGAATGCAACTTAACTGTAAACAGTGCATAACCAACTTCTTTTCTGTCCCTTTCGTCTCTAGAAGAGGAGGAGGAAGAGGTTCCAGCTGACATGGGCACCTCAGCTGAAGCTATGCAGGTGGCACTGGAGGAGGACGAGGAGGAAATAGAGGAAGATGAGACGGTTAATGATGAAAACCACCCTCTAAAGAGGCACCTGGATAGTCCTGACGCCGCTCTGGGCATGATGCCTACCTCCAAGAGACCACGCATGTACCCTGGCCTCAGCCCAGAATGGGGGGTTGAGCCCAGGGAGCCCCTTACCTCTCTCAACCCACAGCGTGTTCCCCCGGGCATTCTGCCTTCTCATGACAGCCTTGACCCTCTGTCACCTGAAACACCGTCTGGGACCCTGCCTTCCTTCAGACCTCAGCCAGTAATACCAAAACACTCTGATCAAAAAGGCCTCACTACTCCAGGGAGAAAGCCTAAGGTCTCATCCCCTGGCAGACAACGGACTAAGTCGCCTAAAGGGGTCATCCCTGTTCCGGTAGTCGGCAGCCCCATCCATTCTCCAAAGCCGTCTAAGGAAAGGAAGAAATCCCCAGGCAGGACGAAGAGTCCTAAAAGCCCCAAAAGCCCAAAGATGGCTTCAGCTAAAGTATCTCAACCTCAAAGCAAAACGGATAGTGTCCACAAACTACCACTGTTAGCTCTGAGTGAGAGAATGGGCAAAGAGAACATCCATATGCGTCAGAATATCGAGGATAGAGAGATGGCTGAGGGACCTTTCAAGAAACTAGAGCCCGATAACACAGCCATTGATGACTCCATTGATGCTGTGATTGCGAGGGCATGTGCTGAGCAGGAGCGGGAGCGGGAGCCTGATCCCTTCGCTTTCTCCTCAGGCTCTGATTCGGATAGCAATGGATTCTCCAGCCCCAGGAGACTGACCATCATGGAGCCGTCTACACCTAAAGTCCCGATTGGGGGCAGCAACTTGTTAAGAGACACTTCAACGCCCCTTCACCTGCCGCCGCCGCATGTCGGGCTAGGAAATTGGACTATGGATGATTCAATTAATGAGGTGATCCGGAAGGTCAACCAGGGCGGCCCATCGGCCCCTGCTCAAAACCAAGCAGACTATCTGTCATCAGGGTCGGCCTCACCACCTACACCTGAACCTCTGCTCAAAGTGTTTGAGGAGAAGAACAAGATGGTGCCATTAGTAGACGTCAAGAAGAAACTGAAGAAGGATTTGAAAAATAAGATGAAGAAGAAGGAGAAAGACAAGCCCAAAGACAAAGACCGGGAAAAGGATAAGAGCAAGCTCAAAGAGAAGAATAAGGATAAGAACAGGGAGAAAAACAAGGAGTTTTCCAAGGATGGCAAGATGCCCTGGAAAGAGTTTGGAGTCAAGGATGATGAACACTTTCTTCTGCGAGACTTCACGCTGCCTGAGGGCTCCCTCAAAATAAAATCAAGAGATGGAGACGCCCCTAAGAAGGAGAAGGAGAAACATAAAGACAAAAAGAAGGATAAAGAAAAAAGTAAAAAGGACAAAGACAAGAAAGAGAAGAGCAAAGAGAGGAGCAAGGAGGACAAGCAGAAGCAGTCTGCGTTATCCACCTTTTCTCTGGGTGACATCCCACCACTGTTCAGCCCCTCGACCTGCCTGCGCATCCCCTCCATGCTGCCTCCTTTGGCCCCGATCCTCCAGGATAAGGACGTGAAGAGCAAGGAGAAGGACAAGAAGAAAGACAAGAAGGAGAAGAAGAAAAAGAAAGACAAGGAGAAGGACAAGGAGCGAGAGAAGGCCAAAGAAAAGGAGAGGGAGAAAGAAGAGAAGCGGAAAGAAAAGGAGAGGGAAAAGGAGAAACGGGAAAAGGAGAAAGAGAAAGAAAAGGAGAGGATTCGACTGGAAAAGGTAACTTTAATTTTTGTCATGTTTATCATTATGTCTGTGGAAGTGAAATTAACCTCATCCTTGTTGCGTCCTCAGATAAAAACAGACACTCCAGCAGCCTTACCGTCTCCAGTCATCCCCAGACTGACCCTCAGAGTGGGAGCAGGCCAGGACAAAATGTAAGTATCGAATGGAGGTTTCTGTTCATATTTAACATCAACTCTTTGCATATTGAGTAACGTTCTTTTTTTCCCAGCACTTTGACCTCGTACTAGTTGAAGTTATCAAACCTTATTACTTTTGTGGACAGAGTGAAATCTGTCTGGGTTATTGCAGTAAGAAAAAAATTAGTTCCTGCTTTGAATCAAAATGGTTGCGTTAACGCATTATTCAGTTTTTGTACTTATCGAACTTTTGCCTCTTTTTTATTTTTTTGTAAACAATGTGCTCTAAAGTCCAAATGAAACACATTAAAACCCTTTAATATACATTATATGTCATTCATTTAGCTTACAAAGATAGACAGGATGTCCGTTCATACTGTTTTGTATCTTGTCTCTGTCCATCACCAGTGTTATCAGCAAGGTGGTTCCAAATTCAGAGCCCAAGACGCCAGCACCCAAGACCCCCGCTGCCAAGTCAGGACCTGGGAATCGTCCTCGGACGCCTCCGCCTCCCCCAATACTCTCCCCAATCGTGCCCACTCTGCCCCCGCCCCCCTCACCGCTCCCACCCGCTCCTCTCCCGTCGTCGTCTCTGCTCGCTCCGACTCCTATGCTTCCTCATGGCGCTTCCATCAAAACGCCGGTCCGCAGCGTGGTGACTGAGACTGTCAGTACTTACGTGGTGAGTGCTCATACTTTGAGGATGTTTGCATTGGGCAGCCTTCAACAAGAGTATCTGCCGTGTTTATGTAGTAGCTGTTTTGCCATTGAGTGGCGTGTTGATGACACCTTCTGTTGCCTGTTTTCATCCCAGATTCGGGACGAATGGGGAAATCAGATCTGGATTTGCCCTGGATGCAACAAACCTGATGACGGCAGTCCCATGATAGGATGTGACGACTGTGACGACTGGTATCACTGGTAAGAGAGTTTCTACGCTGTATCCTTCTTTGCTGACTTAAAGAACTTCTTTTCTCCATGTTGTTTATTCACAGTAAAATACAGTTTTTTTGCATTTATGTCTTGGGTGGGTGGACAGTACAGTTCATTATATTCATAATTTGGTACGTACTTCTTCAGGTTTGAAGCCACAGATTGTTAGGTTTTCGGAAAAGCAGGGTTATGTCCCACTGGCCATAATTCCTTGTCAAAATAATCGTGTTGACAGGTTGTCAAATTATTTGTTAATTATTTGTTACAAGATATCTTTATGTCAGTAATAGTTCATCCTTGTAATGTGCACATTTACTCATGTAAAATGGATAATAAAACCAAATCATCGCTCAGCTCTAGTATTTCATTTGTATTAGCTCCAAAACTTGCTATGGAACAGTTTTACATGTCTTCCACATGTGACAAGTCCTTATTCTTACTACATTTAACTTATCTTTTTGATTCTTTACACAACCACACACTAGTGAAGCTGCTTTAATCTGGTTCATATCGTTTGATCACACCACTGTTCCATCAAGAACAGCAGAACAAATTCAGAGGGGAACGACATAACTAATGTGCCTGGGAGTTTTAAGGTCCGTAATTCAGCAGTGATGTGTAGCATCTGACGGTTCATCATACAGTCACGTTAACGGTGCTTTTTTGTTACTCTGAAAGTACATAATGTGTAAAGTAATAAGCCAGCGCACAGTGAACCAAGGCTACAGTCCTTGTTGCAGTGGAACAGGTTCGATTCCAGCCTGCTCTCTTCGCTGTGTTGTCCCTTCTCTCTCGCCTCATTTCCTGTCTCTCTCTCCGCTGCCATCTACGGAAAAAAATCGAAATTCCTCCCAAAATTTTTTTTTTAAAGAAAGTACTTCTTTGTTTGAGTAACGATTCAAACTAATCATATTAGGAGCGTATGTCAGCTTTTCCACTGGCAGGCTGCTTGAGCGTCTTTAAGAAGAGTGAGTGCTCTCCTTCTATATGGGTAACAGCAACCTTTAAACTCATATGACAGGACATACCGAAGTGACAAATGTCTCTCACCGAACTGAACACGTGTGCGCTCATACCTCCAGTACAAATGTAAAAATAGCTGTGTTCTCACCATCTTGTCACTAACGTCTTCTTCTCTGGTCTGCTCAGGCCTTGTGTTGGAATCCTTACAGCGCCTCCCGAGGACCAATCGTGGTTCTGCGTCAAATGCTCCAACAAGAAGAAGGACAAAAAACACAAGAAAAAGAAACACAAACCACACTGAGACTATGCAAAAAGCACATATTTTGGACTTTTCTTGGACTAAAGCCATCAATGAACTCCCGTGGCACTGCTGTAAAATAAAAAAGAAAGTCAAAACAGTGGCTGATGCGAACTTCGGATTGATTTTTTCTTTTTTCTTTTTTTTTTTTTTATAATGTCAGCCATGATGCATCGTGAGCTGATAAGAAAAAAAGGCTTCAACCAGCACATATTCGGCCTTAGCTCTCCCGTGGGCTCTGTGGTTTTTCCACTATTCACCTAAAATCTGTTTGCTTGTCGTTCTTGATGTCCAGTTGTTGTAAATGCTGACAGCGGTGTCTGTTTATGGAGACCATGGCAGTGGGTCGCAAAACAGAACCGAGAGCAGCTCACATCTGTCGCCTTTATTTCTGTTCCTTTCCACAAAACAAGTGACCACTATCTCAAGCATCTCTCCTGTTTTCTGCGGTATCATCCAGATTTCATGTATATAATGAAGACGGCATCAGGCATGTATAAATTTGTATATACCAACTCCAGAGCCAAGTGCATTTTCTTCTTAGGATTCTGACCTGTTAAATCCATTTTCACATATTGGTTTTTAAAACATGATTTTCTGTAATTTCTGTACATTTTTTAATTTTAAAGTTTGTATCCTCCCCCCCTCCCATATGGATTAGTCCTGGAGTTATACTGTAGCTGTGCTTGTATTGTAATTCATTTCGCTGATATTTCAATATTAAAGTTGGACAGTCTGTGTACACACAGACTTTAAGATGTAAATCTTGTCAACATCGAAACTGTACCCTGATCTTCTGTCAAACGCCTCTGTGGATCTTTGTTTTCAAACCGCTCACGCTTCTCAAAATTTATCTCTTTTTTTTTTTTTTTTTTCCATTTGCTTTACAAAAATAGATTGAAAATATTTTAACAAACTCGGTTTCACATGGTGAATTATTTTGTTCCCGTGTGCAGCAGTCGGTCACAGATCACGTCCAGGATTCTTCCCTTGCAGCAGCAGTCTGTGCGATGCATTAGCCTAGATTTTTTAGGCTTCTCTGCTCAACTTTATATTCCTCACGTCACCTTTTCCGGGGGAGTTCTTGAAACTAACGTTGCACTATGAAAGCTTATCCAAGGGCTTTAGTGTGGATTGTGAGAAACTGACATCTTAGAGTGTGTCTAAAAAAAAAAAAAAGCAGATCTGGTGTTGCCTTTCCCCAAACGACCACACGGTGTCATTCTTCATGCACAGAAACTGACGTGCTGCTCCATGAGGTGTGGACACGACACAGCAGGCTCACATGAAACGTGTTCCACCACCTCGTGAATGTAAGAAATGTAACAGGTGTTTTTTAGCTGATACATGTGGAATCCGTACATTGAAGTAAAACCAGCTCGAGACGTTCACAAAGACACCCTGTAAGTGACTGAATGTAATTTACAGTGCCTCAGCAGCTAGTCAGACATGTCTCCAGAGAACAGAATGCGCTGTCAGGTAGTTATCAGTGAACTATACTTTTTATGAGACCTCAGCATGTCTGAACTCACTTTTTCCACTCTTTGAAGTGAAATGCACCAATGAAGGGTTTCCAGGAGGACAAGACGGTTAGAGCAGAAGGTTTCATTACCAGTCATAACGTTACATACTGAAAAAGCTCTACATAACAGTGTTTGTGCTGCATACATTTCTGGAAACAGTCAGAAAACCAGTGTTGGCTGACTTCAAAAGTCGAGTTGGTTGATATTATAGCTTGTCAGATGGCAATTTTAGTGCATTCGGTTACCCTAAAACAAAGGCAGCTGGATTTATTGTGTTGAAACTTAACAAGTCCAATTGCCATTGTTTTCACTTTATTTTTTTGAGTATACCATGACCTGGATGATTGAGAATCATCAAGGACAAGACATTTAGTCATTCATAAGCAAGTAATAGTACTTCAGAGAGGTGTGATGACCATCTGTTGAAGTTTAACATAAGGGGAAAATGCATGGACTACTTCCTTTTTTGTATTTTAATCATTGTGTTGACGCTTAAAGCCTAATCATGGTATCTTTTTGCAGTATCTGTTCTGCTTGGCATCAACACATATTCATTTGTTTAGATTGTTATTTAAAAGGAACTGTGCCACGCCTAATCACTAATTCATTCGGTTAATTTAGTAAGTACGGGTCCAGCGACAATCATTATAGTTACACTTTAAATAGAAATGATGCTCTCAGGTGCTTTGTACCCGATGGTTGTTATTTTGAGGACACAGAAAGCACACCTCAGTTTTACACCTGTGAATAATAACTTCACTTCCGTGAAGACCCAAACGGAAATCTACCCAGTGTCTTCTGATAACAGTACGTTAAAAGAGGAAGTGATGGAAAAAAAAAAAAGCGATGTGCAACCAGAGAAAGGGGAAGTAAAATGGCTCCTGCCCATGCAAAACAAGCTGACATTTCAATGCGGTGTAGCATTTTTATCATGCGAGATGTATTCACTCATGCAGGCAATCATGAAGCAGACCTGCAGAGCTGCAGACATCTGAATCTGTCACGGGACACTTGCAAATGATTTGCAAAAAGTTAAAGTCATACAGAAAGTGTTAGAAAATAAGAGTGCAGATGAATTTAAATTATAGTCAGCAATGCTAAAATGCAAACCCCTCTAACAGTTATGAGTGTCTTTCTCCCCCAGTCCCTCAAGTTGGTGTCAGGTCTTGTACATCAGCTTTGTTGCTGACATGTGACAGATCACAAAGTTTACTGCCCTATAAAGATAGAGCTGTGACACCATTTGACATAAAAAGAATGAAATCTTTAATTATTATTACATAAAATGATTTCACCTATCCAGACGCATCCACAATGCATCACAAACAAGACGTGATGCTTATGTAGTACAGTATGAGCAGCTTATTAACAGGTGACAAGTTTCAAATTGTTAATTTATACCTAACGTGAGTTTTGCTTCTTCAGTGTCAGAGCTAATATGAACAGTGCTGGGCATTAGCCTATGCTACAGTGCACAATGTTTGCTGAGCTGTAACAGTTTCAGTTTTAATCTACAAAAACACAGACAATATTTGTCACCCCGAGGGAGCTAACAAGTGGTTAAAAAGGGAAAGCTGGTGGTGGCTTTCACTGATCACAAGGCCACCTGCAGTGCCCTAAACATTCGCTGTTATTTGACTTATTACAGGCATGAGTGCGTTTTGTTTTTCGACTGCAGTCTTCCACTGAAACCCGCTAAGACTCCCTTTCTCATTAAGGTGGATGTCTACAGGATGTGGCTGTTTCTTAAAGCAATACATCTCTTTCACAAGCTCAGTGCAGTAAAAAAATGTATTTTATGTATAATTTCCGTGCAGTAGGAGTTCACTTCTGTAAGCTCTTTTCTGTCACGCACTATATTAACGTACTGTACGTTTTTAGTGCTGCTGGTAGATAAGAGCAGACTTTCAGTTATTCTGAGCGCTACGTGACGCCTGTGGGTCTGACAGTCATGCTAAGCAGCAGCACATCATAAGGAACTGGATTTCGACATCAGTGTTTAAAATATTCATGTCAGCAGAAAGAGAATGAAGAGGATTTTGCGCAATGATCAGAGGAAGTGGATCCCCTTCACGCTGGTCTCTTCGGCTGTGATGCAGCACACACTGACATGACCCTGTTTCAGACGACTTTCCTACTTAATGTCACGTTTCTCTAACGGGACACAACACCTATGGGAGGATGAGACCTAAATTCAATTCCTCTCGGGTTTTATGGAAAGAATACTGGGATAATTGACTTTCAAATTTTTAACCGGGTGTCGTAGTGTCTTTAAAACACTCACTGAGTCTGCTTTGAGAGAACATGTAAAGCTTCTTTTACTTATCTATATTCCAAACTATGGGGCTAACATAGTCAAATGAACTTTGTCCAATGCAAATTAAGATGGTAGCTGCCTTTGGATAATGCTCTGGAGTCAGCTGAAGGTTACAGCCTGTAGTATGTTTAAATGTAATGAGGAGAACCATCCCTCTGCAGACTTGCATTCAGGTAAATGTCATCTGTGCACATGTACAGTACATTGCGCTGTGGAGCACTGTAGTCAGGCACACAGGTGGGCCTGTGTCATCATAGTCCCAAGCAGCCAAATTAACTTTCAAACACTGCAGGTATTTCAGTCCCAGTGCAGACTGTGTTCAGCTTGAAAATGTGAACAGTGTGGGCTGAACTGTAATCTGTCCTTATTTAACAAGTGCTCGTGCTGCTTGCAGTATTTGCATATATTCCAGCAGGTGCTCTTTATCCCTATCTACTCAATAATAGTAATGGCATGAGGCTGTCAAAGAAAGCTCTCTGCCTGTCACCCCGTGGTTTATTATCAGCCATCAGATGGAGAGAGTGTGACACGTGCACCCTTCTCTCTGAATGGAGAATAGTTTTAATGTTTACCTGAAGCATTTACGGGTGTGCAATAATAAGCAGAAGGTTTCTTGATAAAATCTGACAGTCTGCTTGCTAAACTCATTTACCTTGTCTTGGCCATTATTTTAAGAGGTTTACTGATTCAAATGCATGCCAGCGTTGGCAGAAATATGCCACGAAACCCGGACTGGACTGGGAGGAGATCTTATTGCAACTGTGTGGATGTTTCCTCTAATCTCTCCATATCTGACAGTAGGAATAAATCATCCATGTCCAATGTTCTGAAGTTTTCCTAATATGGGTGTCAATTAGTTACAAGAGTGCTGCTGTGGACACATCTCTACAGCCTGCAAACTGGGCTGCCGCAGGCAGCACAATGCATTAGCGCACGATGAGCTGTCAGAGAGGATTATTTCAGCTACCACAGTCAGCGAAGGGGGTGGGCGCCGCTCTGCTGCACTAAACCAAGGAGAAAGAGTGGGTGGGAGACAGAAAAAGGGAGAGAAACACATTGAGGAAAGAGGGAAAGAGAAGAAAGTGTCCGTTGCACCGGGTGGATTTTTCCAGAGTACCGATGTTGGAACACTCTTCTGAGCTGGCCCTGGTGCAGAGTCTGTATGCCAACAGCATGCGCTGTCCCCCCTCTGCGACCGGGATCTCTGTCAGGAATGAAGACC
Organism: Chelon labrosus; assembly: GCF_963514085.1. Lineage (NCBI taxonomy): Eukaryota > Metazoa > Chordata > Actinopteri > Mugiliformes > Mugilidae > Chelon > Chelon labrosus. The sequence goes on from NC_140344.1 coordinate 11,418,393, forward strand.
TGCCTATGAGGTATGTTGGGGTTGGCCCCTTATTCAAATTTGGGCTAGCTTTTGTGGAGCAGCCTGTATTTGGACTGCCCCTTTGTCTGGGATGGATAATGTCATAGGATGTATTGTTTCCAGTTGAGGCGTTCTCCCATGCTGTGACTGAGCCTGTGGGCAGGGTAGTGTTCTGGTGTCCCTGTAGGTTTTTATAGGAATCCAGAAACCATGAGTTTGAATCTAATGAGTTTAGCATTTTACCTTCCCCAGAGAAAAAAGATAAAACTACGAGATAATGGTTTCATTTTAAAACAAAGAAAATATTGCTGTATCTATCTTCTACCTAATCTAATATTATAGCATTCCAAGATCATTAAATGTATTTCCCTCTTCTTTTTAAAGTTCCTGAAGGGCTCAGAGGCTTGCAGGAAATATAAATAATAAAAAAACAGATGAATGTGTCAGTGATGCAGGTGTTTATCTCGCATTGCACAAGCCACTGAAAAGGACAATCTACTGAAACCAGCCCAGGCCTAGTCACAATCAACTAAAGATATAAATTATCTTTAAAAGCACAAGAACAAACATTTACATGCATCACGGAATTTGCATGCATCTACTGAAACGTGCTCCCTGATAAGGCTGTGCTTTTGGTGCTCAGTACATCTTGACACCGTGCAGTTCCTCCACAAAGCATGATAAGATGAAGTTCGCTTTCTCCATTTTGAGAGCCCTTCAGCTGGTCGCCATTCGGCAAATGATTTCATAAAAGGCAGCGCTGAGGAAAAAGTGTGCGCTTTCGAGCTAAGGGTGACGTGTTCATAAACACACGACGTGGCCCATTCGGGTTTGAAGTTGACCTATTTTCACACTGTGCCTTTTGTCATGAAAAGGTGCAAATTTAAACGCTGGCTTATGTTGACGGGTGAGTGGGACTTCTGTTCCACTGCATGGGGCGAAAAAATTTGATGTAAACAACAAAAGCATGGTACATGTGGAAGATTATGATAGGATTACTGTCGTGATAATCTGAGATTAAGAATAGCAGGGTAGTATTAGAAGGTGCCAGCAACTAGGCATTGGCCTGTGGAGCCCACTCCAGCATACATCTCTTGGAAAAACTGAGGAGGACGAATACTGTACAGAAAACTGTACTGTATGTATGGTACATATGGAACAGGAGCTGCTCTTTACAAGAACCCTGCTCCTTTTATAGCAAATCTATACAATAAGATCCCCCGAGATCTAATTGTGTCATAGGAAATATGTGGATGCTGCAGATGGAATGGCATTATTGTATTTTCCCTCCATCTTAATGAAACCTGACTCTCTTGAGAGGTTTAGACTACCTTTTTATAGCAGCCCCTCAAGCTAAATGGTAATGCATGATGCATCGTGTGCCTGTCTGCATGTATGGCAAAATAGTTTGCATTATCACATTATGCATGCAAACCTCTTTTAGACACTGTTTAATAGAGCATACGCTGCACTGGTGCCAGGGTGCCTTGAAATTGCTATGGATACAAGGATTAAGTCGGATTTCATAAATGGGATGTTTCTTAACACTCGCCATGAATAACATTTTAGGATCGTGCAGCTGCTGGAGCAGTAATGAATGGTTTGATAATTAGGCTAGCTCCCCTCCCGTCTCTGCGCCGTGGCAAACAGTACTTGACAATGGCCCCCCTACCTTCCCCCCCCCCCCCCATGTGTGGAGGCCTCGCCCTGCAAGTCCAGAACAACAAAGGAAGATAGGCTCCCCCTCCCCCAGAGAAACAACAGCCCGGCACAAAGGGGACTATGACCTATGACCCTGGGGAAAACCAAAACCAGCAGCCAGCAAGACAAACTACAGATTTACTAGCTCACATTTTACTGGAAGATATTTATAGACCTCAGTGCAGTGGAAGACAATAAACAACCTGTGAATAATCATATTCATACGTGTAATTCAATGAAGAAAAGTCAGCTGCCTAATCCTGGGAAGATAATGGAAACATGATTACCTGGTTACTATATTTAAACACTTCAAATGGCTATAATTGGGATAATTAGATCTCTAACTGATCCACAGACTAACCTCCCTTCACCATAAGGCTCAGGTTCTTTTAACAGGCTACACCATGTTTGTTCATAAAGCGTTGCAGAATATCAGCGATTATGAGAACATAACCATGATGGTGGAGAAATAGAAGATCATAAAGTACAAATAGGTCAGTAAACTCTTCATAGTAGACCACGTGTAGTCCCTATAGGGACATTAGAGCTTGCTGGGCAGCAGCAGGCAGCATGCTCTCAGACTTTTGTTGGTGAGGCCACGCCTCTGGTTTACTGCAGCTCGGTGAGCAGTCGTGTGACAGCGGCTTCCCTGAATTTATTTCACTCGGGGACGAGAGAGAGAGAGAGAGAGAGAATAAGGAGGAAGGAATAAGGCGGATACCGGTGCCGTCTCTCTCATGCAGTTTTGAAGAAGACGCCCCCTCCCTGCACCTGCTCCGCTTCGTCTTCTCGCCGTCTCACAGGAGTTGAGCCTCTTGCGAGTGAGCGGACGTCGCTTCTCATTGTTTAGACCCTGTTTTGAGCATGACTTCGGCGTACAACCTGGATTTCCTGCCCTTAGCCGAAAGTCGGTTAATGGCTTCGAGCGACACAATGTAAGTAATTCAGCTATCGTTTTGCGTTGCGTTGCCGCCTCGCTTCCCCGCACTCACGTTTAGCGTTTGTGAGCGTCTCAGGGCGCAAACAACACAGTTGAGGGCGAGTTGGGAGTTAGCTAGCGTTAGCATAACTGACAACGGGGATGCTAACGCTGCTAAAGCGTATGAGCAGGGACGGTTCGCTCACCTGGAGTTAAAGTTGTCTATCTAACTTGGCCATTAAAGAATGTAACCACAACAGAGGTCGGTTAAGTAAAGTGTACATTACTCTAGACCACGGCTGAGCGTAGCTTACGAGCTACCTGGTGTTACTCGAAGTGAAAACGCAATTTGCTAGCAACGGCTTTTCGACACTGGGCGCGCTACAATAGTCAAGTGACATGTGCTTCCGGAGAAAACACGTTTCGGTATCGGTCCAGAAAAACATAGAAAATCTTCTACCAGCTTTTTAAAAACAGCGTCTCAATGTGTCTATATGTGTCACCGTGTTGTCCACAAACCGAGTCCTTGTTGGGCGTTTTAGGCTGTTACAGTTGTTGCAACTGAACCAAGTTTCCGTTGAAGTGTGCTCGATCATAATGGTAGGTATTATCGCCAATTATCATCGGTTTTAAAGGGAAGTGCTTTCAGCGGGGTAACTGTGTGAAGTTGTCCTAAAGTTTGTTAATATTGAGTGCCATTGTCAAGTTGTGTGTGTGTGTTTCCAGCTCAACGACACCAGGCGGACCTTGTTTGTAGGCAAGACACGGGCTATCAGCTCGCCTGGCGCATTCCCAGTCCCTCCCTGTGTCTCTGCTAGCAGCCGAGCTAGCTAACATGGCTAGCTGCAGCTCACAGACATGGGTGCCCCCGTCCATATTGGACGTAGAGTGCTCGCTTCACGGCAGAAAACACGTGGTTTGCTACATTATTGAGCCATTAATGGAAATCTTGTGACAGGGCATGTAAACAAGTGGGGGGTAAGACATTTACCAAGCACAGAGGTCCACATATATATATATATATATATATATATATATATATAACTCCTGTTCTGTCCACATTACATCAGCTAATCCTGTTTGACAAAAACATTTCCAAAAGGCATAGCCTGCTTTTGCAAGACTGTTTAAAATTTTCATGTTTACACTTTCAGCCGTGCTCCCTCTGTTTTGCCGTTAAATTGGTATGGGCTCTTGATTTTATGGAACAATCAAAGTGTATAGTATGAAAAGCTTTCACGTTATGTCATTAAACCAGTGTGACTGGTATGAATTCCTGATCTTGTGCCAGTAAACTTCAAATCTTTACATTCAACACTGTTGGTTGTACAATAGAAAGCATGTAGAGATGTAATCTTGTGAAGTGAAGACTCATTTTAAGTGACAATTAGTTGATTTAATTGAGGTAAAATGGCCAATTAGGTTTCAATAAACACAATTTGTATTCTTACCATTTGAATATGAACCCCCAGCTGCTAAAGGCTTGTGTAAATTAATGGGTTTCAAATATTGGGATTGATGGTTAGATCTGCTTTTTTTTATGTTTGCCCCCTTAGCTGTACGTAATCATTGTGGAACTTGAAGACAGCAAGGTGGCGATTAAATCCTGGAAGAGCTGTATTGGATTGATTTATCCCTTTGATTGTTGACAGTGAGAGTGACTATGTAGCTTAAGTGTGATCCTTTGGCAGCCAGTGCAGCCGTAGTGTTATGTCAGCTAGCCGTGGGTCACGGTGATCCCTTTTGTTGTGGCCAGGGAGCTGTTGATCTGTGTGAAGTATAGGATCTTGGCACTGGGTCCGGGGGCTGCTCTGCCCAGCTGCTCTGTTCTCTCTTTCCTCCGTGGGGGCGGTGACGGTGACGGGTGACTGCCATGCAGCCAGATGTTAAAGGCCAAAGGAAAGGAGGGCTCTGATCTGGGCCGTCACCTGTTCCTCCGCTCCTGCTGCTGGCTTGGCACGACAGCAACTGCAAGACTCGCTGCCCTCGAGCTACTGTACATGCACAGCCTTGAAACGCTCCTAATCATGTGCTCTATCTCCAGTGCGGGGTGGTGTGATCGAAGGTTGAGCAAATTCTCCTGCAAGCTTCGCAAACATAAGATATTGAGGGACAAGGTTACGTAAGACCAGATGCATCCACTATGCCTATAAAACTGTCAGTACGTGAACATGGGATTTCTGAGATTATGATTCTAAAATAGTTTATCACTTGGTGTAATGTTAAGATTATTATGCGCTGTTCTGGTCACTGTGGTATTGACCTAGAAGTGTGTGGCATGAAGTGGAGTCAACAGCTACTTGGTTGGGGGAAAAAGCACATTTTGAGCGGACAAGTCATGTGTAGTGGTGATGCATTAGATTGATTGGGCTTGATAACAAGAGGCCCCCTTTAAAAATACAGTATCGTATAGCAAGCAGTGATTGAGGGCACAGACAAAGACAGATGTGCAGTACTGGAGGCATAAACGACAAAAAAAAAAGATGTTTAGTAAAGTATTAATTAAAGCTGTTCCGTTTTCTATCACAGGTGAGGGTAATGGATGACTGAGTAAGTCGGGAAGGCAAGCACATTCAGTCAGAGTAATCAAGTGTAATTGCCGCTTTTAGTCGCCTGTTTTTCCTCTTCATTTGAGATGCATTGATGATGCCGAGCTCCACCTAAATATTCAAATTTGTGCTCCATCTCGCAGCAACGGAGGTGTGAGCAGAGTTTATTTAGTTGGAGTATTGCTTTACTTTAGCAGCGTCATCCATAACCGCCAGGGACGCTTGGTGTGATAATGCAGCTAATGGGGCGGGCCTTGTCATCAGATGCTGGCCGTCTGTTAACATGCAGCCCATTCAGAGGCTGATTGAACATGTCTGTCTTCATCAGAGAAAACGCAACAATGAAATCAGGCCGTTTTTGAGCTGAATTGGAGTTAATGCGAGGGGGAAAATATCTTAATAATTTCTCATCACAGCCGCCATGTTGCTGATTAAGTCGACCATTTGGTATGTAAATGAAATAACACACGGTCCTCCTGTTTCTGCTTTCTGGCCTGAGGCGACATCCATTCTTGGTTGTCATTTGTTTTTCCCCAAACCACGAGTCACAGCAAGTCTTGCTCAAGGGTCCTTCAGCAGCAGTCGTCGTCGTAGCATTTGTAAACCTGGCTCCTGTTTTTTTTTTTTTTTGACTAGTGTTTAAGTTACAACTTCAACCCTGTCAGGAGGATATTTTTATTCCAAGCTCATGAAACCTTATTCAACCCGTCAAAGAATATTCAGGCTCTTTTTTTTGTAGTAGTACAGAAAATAGATGGAGCAAGAAAAGAGAGCGCCTTTATGTTCTACTTGACAGCTGTCAGAGATTTTAGCAAGGCATTAGAGGCATTCTGTGTTTCATTGAATCAGCTTATAAGGACAAGGGGGGAAAAAAAACAACTCTTGGATTTTTTTTTTTTTTTTTGAGGATATTAGTAGCAACAGCTGTTTTGGTCAACTGATTTTCCTCTTTTCTCCAAAGCATTATGTGTATCCATGTGAACCCTGACTCTTCTTTTATCCCCAATAAAGTATTACAGCAGTCTACTGCTGATTGCCAAAACAGCCCAAGGCAAAGGAGCAAGTTTAGTCTGTTACTCAAAATTGCAAAAGACTCATCATTATTTGTAACATGGCCCTAACGTGTTGGATCAATATTTTAATTAAAGCAACATTGTCAAGTTTAATTGACATTGAAAGTGCCATATAACATTAATGAAGAGCTAGGAATTATCAACTAGTAACTCTCCGACATCATGTGACATGTGTTGTCGCTGTGAACCCCTAATGGTTTAGTGATGAGCAATGTCCAAACACACAAAGCTGAGCTTTCAAAATCATGTGCATAACCAGGCAAATTGGCCAGCTTTCTATTACGGGCACAGCAGAGGTGTCGCTGGCATACTTGTGCGGTCAGAGCTCACCAACAGGACGGACACATGGTCCAGATAAATCACCAGTTTTTATGGGTGGTGCAGCGGTAAGCATGCAACTGCCGTGGCGCTGGCTCTGGATGACTTGTCAGCTGCTTCGGGGCGTCTTGGAGCGTGATGAGCTGCCACATCGCAGGCCTGTTTGTGGAGGCTCAGCAAAAGACTTCATCACTGCTGTCGGGGTACACTCTGGCAGGTGGTGTAGGGAACTGCGCTGTGTGTCACTGACAGAATCAATTATAGTATTTTTATAAAGTGTCATTTAGTGTAGGTCTGTCAGTACAGCGTTTACTTCGAAGCAGGGTCACGATGATATGATTGAGTAAAGAACGTGTTTATGTAGAAATGAAAGGTGTGTGTGTAGAAGTTTTGAGGTACAGTGTCTGGTGCTTAAATCCAGCAGTCATGTGCCTTCATGCAGTGTATCAGTTTCTTTGACCTCATTCAACTTGCATCCCACAGATTTCATAGAAACTCTTTTTCTAGTGAAAACGATTGACAGTGTGTTGTTTAAGGTGTACACTGGCAGCTTCCTATTTGCATAGAAACACTTCTGCAATTATCTAACATGTTGTCACGTCAACCACTCAACATTACCGGTGGATAATATTTTATCTAGTTAACTCTTTACAGGCAAGTTATGGTTCTTGTGGAGAGCCATCGCTTCTGTGGTATTTAAGCTAGCAGAACCAACCATAGCTTATTAAGTATTTTTTTTTTAGAGCTAGCTCAGCAGCAGCACAGGTGCTTTTCAATTTGAAATTGTTTCATAACCTCTAGGGTTAACCTTTTTAAAGATCCTCCTGTCTCTGGTTGCTGCTTCAGTTGCAGTTGCAGTGTTCAGATTTCAGTGTGTTACTCCGTGCACTTCAGTCAGTGGTTTTTATTACTTGCACTATATAAGTTCAGTGAGTAATATACATGTAAAATATATGTACTTTTTTTTTTATAGTAAATAAAAATGGGCGAGTGGACTAGCATGGTCAGAGAATGCATTATTGCAGTTGCATAGCTCTTAAACCGTCCCTCCAGCTGAAGAGTCTATGCACAGCTGCGAGTGCAATGAATGTAAAGGAAACACTGTGTCAAAGAGAGCCTTCGTGTTTTTCAGTGCTCTGACACAAATCCAGTTTTTGTGAGGTGAGGTTTGCTCAGTCTAATGTGAGATTCACTCAAAGGGCCCTCAGGAAAATGGCGTCGGAGTGCCATTGGCAAAACTAGATAAATGGTGTCACACAGCAGCGCTGTGGCCTTAGCAGACGTAGCCTTCGATGTGTTCCAAAGCATCTCTCTGACTTGGCCCATTGTGTGGCAGAGGAACGGTGAATAGTGTTCTCCAGCATGGGGGAACAATATGTGATTGTTCCCCTGCTGTGGGTGAAGAAGCTGTAGGTTACTCTCTGTACCATCGCCAAAGCGCCTGAGGAGGAGATGCACCGCAAAATCTCTGTCTGCTAACCAGCGATTCTAGGAGGTTTAGAGCTCTGCAGTGCTGTTTTTGTGTAGCTGTTACAAGCTGGTGGGAGGGGGGCACTCACCCCTTTTTGGTGGAGAGAGGCTTTTGTTTCCCTGGAGCTTTTTTTTTTTCTGTTCATATGTCCTCATCGAATGTATTGAAAGCCTCGGGGGGAAAAAACTGATCATACCAGGGTGTGGAGTTGGATTTCAGACGAGAAATAACTGAAGTGTGATTTGTTAGCATGTCATTTAAGTCCCTGAAGGAGTTTGGTGTTTCTGCAGAACGGCTGGGCTCAATTTGTAAGAGATGGATGGCTCGTGTCCAAAGGTCTGTGTGTAAAATAGTTTTTAATACATATATTTTGTCAATCTTTTTACCTACAAAAATCAGTATGTGTGCCAGACTAATACCATTTCTATATCACGGTTTTGACTTGACCATCTTCACCTTTTGTAGTATTTATTCCAGTGTGTAGTAGAAGATGAAGTGTGTTTAACATGATCTCTCTGCCTCGCTACGTGTGATTGGCTGCTGCTCGAGCCTCATTCCTAGTTTCCAGTGCCTCTCCCACGGTCAGGAAATGTTTGTGCAGTTGATTTTGTGTGTGTGTGTGTCAGACAAAGGTGCTGTAGTGGTAGGTACACTGTTGGGTATTGATTCTCTGTCCCTACGGCTTGCCTCAACGGCGCTGGCACGATTTAGTGTTTCACTCTTCTCCACCATTGCTATACTGCCCAGCCCTCACAGATTGAGGGGTATTGTTGACTATGCAGTTAATGAGTGTTACACAATCCATCACTGTAAACATTATGTTGTTACAACATCTACTTGAATGTACACATATTAATTAGTCGCACTGCAAAAAGAAATGACTCCTTGATAAGAGTTTTGGAAACAAAAAATTATTAAAGCGTCGTCTCAGTCTGTGTTTATCAATGGTTTCACAATAGCGAACTGCAAATAATTGTTCAAGACAAACATGGAGCTGTAATTATAATAATTAAGTAGCCTGAATTCGTTGTTCTGCAGTTACTTAAATAATTATTTTTAAGTCCTAATAAATATATGACTTATATCATGTCATGTGCTTTTCAGAGAAATCGCAGTGAGATTTGCCTCGTGAAATGAGAAGCAGTGCCGTCTAAACTTTCCTACTGCACATGAAATAAGCAAAAAAAGTGGTCGGTTGTGACACAACTTGGATGACTCATTGTGCGTCATGGAGCTGTAACACATGAAGTTCAGCTCAGCATGAAGAATATTGGTCAGTGGCGATCCTGGAATAAGCATCAGCAGTATTTTCTTCTCAAACGGCGAGCCTGGAACGTCTGCTAGTGACCAGCTACCAACTAATCGAATGGAAAATGTAGATTCATTCCTTTAAAAGTAAATATGTACATTCAGTACATGTGACTTAAGTTGATTAAATGAAAAATCTTCTTACAAGCACATTTGTGTATGCCTTTTTGTAACTGGGAATATGCTGGTGTTTTTACTACCAAATAAACCGCAGCCGTATCGTGGAATACAACGATTGTTTGTAACCTCCATCTTGAAAGCTTGAACTTTGAAAACTCTTGACAGACATTTGTTATCATTAATCTTTAATATCTGTCTGAAATACTTGTTTCAGGGCTATTGTGACCCATATCATCTAAAATAAATGAATAGGAAATTGATTGGAGCCCAGTGTACTAATTACATCTTCTCCTTTTTTGTTTCTTTTAGCAACGGCAGCAAGATGAACGGGTCGCTGGAGCATTTGGACCAGCCGGACCCGGACTCCATCAAGATGTTTGTGGGACAGATCCCGCGCTCCTGGTCAGAAACGGAACTAAAAGAGCTTTTTGAGCCCTTCGGCGCTGTGCACCAGATCAACATCCTCCGTGATCGTACTCAGAATCCCCCTCAGAGCAAAGGTATGGCCAAGGCACAAAGAAACTTCTTGCCACGCTGCAGAGGTTGATGCAGTTTAGATTTAAATAACTTAAAAAAAATAAAAATATAGATATATAAATTTTTCTCCATAAAATACACAGTTAACAGTTTATTATGTTGTACAGCTGCTGCCATTCTATCATTAAACATTACACATGTTTATTTTTTCCTTTAATTAAATTTATAGTTACAGTAATACAGTAATAAACCGGCGCATTGGGTTATGTGCCCTTATTGACAGAGGAATTTTATATGACCACTTCTGCCCTCTACCTATTTTTGGCTGGCTTTTAGTGGTCAAGCACTATACACAAAGTCTCTTATCGCCACATCATCTACCATCGCATTTCAGCACAACCCCCGTAGGCAATGCACAGTATCGCTTGTCTGCACACGCACTGCAGCTGTGTTTGTGCTAGCAGATGAGATGATTCAATAGTCTTTTGTTTCAGGGTTAAATAACACCTTTTTCCAAAGCCTGTATTGTAATTTATTTTATTTTTTTTCCCCTTTTGCTTTACCATGCTGGTTTAAAAGCAGCATTGTATAAAGGAAGTGTTACTCGACTGCAATTTTCCATTAAGACATCCATCGATGCGCTCACCTTAGAAATGGTGCTCGAGTTGAGCGATGCGGTTTAGACTGCAATTAGAGGAGACAGTGAAGTGGAAGCCTGCTGTCTGCAGAGAGCTGCAAAGTGCCACTGCAAGTGCTCGGTCTCCTGTAACTAACTGCAGGTGAATAAAGTAACACTTTCCCTGATGTAACTGTCCTGGGTCACCCAAATTCCAATTCCCCTGATGGTTGGATGACTCACTATGGCTAAAGGCACTAATCCACTCTTGGGTTTTAATGCAGAGGGACTTTGCTTGATGCTGGACCTTTGTGTTACCAGTGGTCTCTCTGCCCTGACAGCCCGATCAGAACATAGCTGTCCTCAGATGTTGTTATCGTCCGTCCACTGTTCTTCAGATTGAGCCCGTGAAATGATTAGTAGAGACGGCCAACGAGAAGGCAGGAAAGAACAACACGAGTGTTTTTCTGGTTAAGTTAGTGATTTTTATCTGCCTTTTTTTTCCCCGCCCCTTTTTTTTTTGCCTTTAAAAACAAAAGACAGGCAGACAAATCCATGACAACAGTTGCTGCTTTGGATAGAAATATTGGCTTTCTTGAATTTTTTTGTTCTTTTCAAACAGCCATATATTATTATTATTATTATTTTTAATTTTTTTTTTTAAACCAACATTAATTATTAAATATAACTGTTTACTCTAAAGTTTGAGTTTAGGATTCTCATCTGGATTTAGTTCCCAGGGCTCCTCATTTCACTATTAGGTCAGAAAGAGCCTTTAGTGTGTCAAGGCCAAAGCCTCAACAACATCCCCTGTCACCAGACCACCACTTAAAAGTCACATGATCTGGCTTTTTAACAAGTCTACACAAGTGTAACATCACCAAATAATCCTGTGTGCGTTCAAAGGTGGACCAGAAAATCCTCCGCGTGCTTATTGTGCTTATATAAACATACACCTAGCGCTGCGCAGTTCATTTGGGAAGCTGTATAGTTCAAAGGCCCTCCTCCCATTTCTTTTTTTTTTTAGCAGAGCTCCACCCCCGTTCTGTGGAGTGTCAGCTGTGATGGCCTATTGACATGTTAATGCAATGTTAATGTATTCTGATAGATAATCTAGCCCGATCACAGCAGTCTTCGGCTCACTCAGTCTGTGTGAGTGGAATTTGTTGCACCGACACCCCTACTCCCATCAATTTCGCTGTTGTCCTCATTTCCCTGTAGACCCACTCGGAGTGGGAGAAGTAGTGGCAGTTTTATCAAAGCACGGTGGTCCGATATCTGGCTTATGTTTATTTACGTGGCATATAACGCACCCTGCACCCTGCTTTTATGTCGCCAATCTTGCTTTTGTTTGATTTGTCCGTTGAAAATTACTATAATCCCGCTTCCATTTTTGGTTGTTTACCTCGCCACGGATCTATTGAGGAGCCATCCGATTTGCAGCAGTTTTTAGGTCACGTCTACTGCAGGTCATGAAAAAATCATCTGATGACTATCACGCCTCTCTGGATGGTTTATTTAGCTCCAGTAAATCAGAGACCGGGCTAAGCAGCAGAGAAAGAGAGAGCTCAGCTGGTTGTGAGAGAGAGAGAGAAGAGTGCAGCTCGATGCATATTAGAGTTCAACAGCCCTCCCCGCGGCCTGGGAGCTCCAGTAACAGAATAATACACACTATGTAGGTCAGAGACGCTGCAGTGCTCCACTTCCCCAGCCCAGTGAAACTGACAGGCTGGAACGCCACTGGCGGTCTGCTGGGACGGAAGGATGAGAGGCTTTTTTTTTTTTTTTTTCTCCTCCCGCTCTTCTTTTCTTCAACCCCTCCCCCACCACCTCTCTATTCCCATGAATACTCTTCCTTGCTCTCACTCCTGCTTTTGTCTCTTTCTGCAGATTTCGTTCTTTCCCTCTGCGTGTGTACAGTTCGTATGTTTGAGATTGGATTCTTACGTAACGCAGCAGTACTATCTGTGTAATGTGTTATTACTGCCCTGGCTTGTCTGGGCCGCGCTGACCCGCCGCCGCCTGTGCATCATTGCCTCCTGACAGCTATCTAACTCTGTGGTCATCCACTTTGCGGCCATGTCACTGTTACCAGCTATCTCATTGGTAGTGTGTCCTCGCTGCAAGCTCCTACATGCTCTGTGTGTACGAACGGTTGGTGCTAAGAATATCCTGTCACATGTTTCTAACATGTGATATGCGGAGCATGTATTTACATCCCTTTAGATTCTCTATTCTGCAGCAACCATGGTGTTACATTTACTGTCTGTGTGCGCTGTGTTTTAATGTTGTTTTTGTCTCCTACCCCCTCCCATTGTTTGTCCCTGTTTTCGCTCTGCAGGATGCTGTTTTGTAACTTTTTATACAAGAAAAGCTGCACTGGAGGCCCAGAATGCACTGCACAACATAAAGACCTTAAGTGGGGTGAGTAAGCACAGCATGGGTTGCTTTTAGCTACTTGAGTCCCTCTACATCCCCGGTGCAGACTGTGAGCTGTATACTGGCCGATAATGAGCTCTAAGTTCGCTGAACCCCCTGTCAAGAGACATATCTCTGCCCCCACCTCGACGCACTGCATTGATAAGCTGACCTAGCACACGAGCATGAAGGTATCGGTTAAAGTGCTTGACCAGGCTGCAGGTAATTCACAAAGGCACAGGACCCGATCACCACAAAGTGGAACAAATTATTAATGCTTGTCTTCATGAATCATTGATGCACATCTACATTTATATTTTCCAAAGTTAGAGGTTTAAAGGGGGCAAGTTGAAGTCTTTTTAAAAATAAATCCCGGTGAGACTGTGCGGTCTCGTAATTGTTAACCTGATTTATCTTGTGTGATTAAAGCGCAGTCAACTGGAAAGGTACAATGGCTTGTTAAACTTAGACAAATCTGTCTTGCCTATACGTCTTTCTAAAATGACTCTTTTTTTCCAATCAATTAAATCTATACTTAACAACTTAGCTGTCGATTAAAGCCATAGACCACTCTATTGAAAAAGGAGCCACTGTCAGTGAGGTTACAGATAAATATTGAACCAGGTTGATAAATGAGTCTAGCTGCTTGAGTATAATGTCCTAACTCTCTTCACTAGGCGACTATCAATCAGCCAGACATTTCAAATAAAATGTGGTCTAACAGCTCTGAAAACCCAATCCCAGGTCCCACTGTTAATGGCATTGACTGCAGGTGACCGAGTGTGGTTTGCGTGGCAAAGGAAAAGCTTGTTTCCCTGTTTCGGTTTTCTCTCCCTTCTGTTCCTCTCTCTCCTTGGTCAGTGACGCTAGCCAGTCCCCATACTGAGCAGGCCATCTGTCTGCTTCTCTTTAGTGCTTGTCAAAAACAAACCCACCACTTTTCATAAGTACAACCTGCTCAGGCATCTCATGACTAGATTTGTTCCTTCTTTCACATCACATGGCATGCAAATGTGCTAAAGCTAAATTCAATTTTAAGTTCCCTGAGTCTTTGTGAACAAAAGTGTTCATTAAATGGCATGAACTGACAGATCCTACGGCGGAACAAACGGCATGTTCAGAGAAGATATTCATCCTGAAAATAGATTTTTCACAGCTCAGACTGGCCACACCTTGATTTATTTGTATGTGGTGCGATGGTGCATAGCGTCGAATGGAAACATTCTCTTAAAAGCTAAAACTCGCTCTAAGTAGCATCCTTATCAACCGTTTCTCAATTTTGTTTCTAAAAAAAACATGTTGGAGAAGGTGAATCAGTAAGTTCAGTCACAAGTCTGCTCCACAGTGAGTGAAGTGAAAGTGAAATTGGATACAGGAGAATTTGATCCCTGCCAGCAGCTCGCAGACACTTCCTCCTGAAACTGGCAGTGGTGAGAGATGATGATGGTGTTTGAGTGCGAGAACAAAACAAGGGGCAAGGAGGAAGGCTTGGAGATTGGAGGATGAGGGTGAAGATATGAGCCCCTTGTGATGAGAGATGATTGAGGACAAGCACCTGCATATTTTGCAAAGGTGACAGATGCGGTATTAACCACTCTCTCCCCCCCCCCCCCCTTTTTTTTTTCTTCCAGATGCATCATCCTATCCAGATGAAACCCGCTGACAGTGAGAAAACCAGTGGTAAGTGGGTTTGTTTGTAATGCAGGGTGACAACATCTAAAGGATGAGAGGGTTTTGAGGGAAAAACTTTGAAGGGCAAGATTTTGCCAAGACAAGTGGTGTGAGTTTTTTTTTTTTTTTATAATTTTTTATAATATATAAAGCAGCCTTGGACAAAACAATGTCTCTATTTAATTCTAAAATGGAGGCCTGGGAAGGACTTAGTTCAGAGAATGTGCAGCAATACACAATTTCTATACAGTGTGACGGTTTAGGTGGATTAAAGGCTTTAAAAATCACCCATGAGAGAAGAGTAGAGCGGCTACAGAGTTTCTGGTGGGAAGCACAAATGGATGATATAGTTATATCTAGTGAAATAGACGGTGAGGAAAACAAAGCTGCAAGTTGCAGAGATCTGTACACGAGGCTGGCACTTTGAGTGAGAGGCAGAGAATGTGGCAGCATGACAAGGGAGAGCGCTGGAACAAGAAAAAGAGGTGCAAGATTTAGCGCCTGATGTAAGTGCTGCCTTCATAGCTCCATAATTGTTTGGGTTTAACTGAATAGCTGTTCTCTTTTCATCCTTCTGCAGCGGTAGAAGACAGAAAACTCTTTATCGGAATGGTTTCAAAGAAATACGGCGAGAACGAGGTCAGAATGATGTTCTCGTCTTTCGGACAGATCGAAGAGTGCCGAATCCTCCGGGGACCAGATGGTCAGAGCAGAGGTAGGTGTGCTTTCAGCGTAGGCACTGCGTTCTTGGCCTCATAGCTGCCACCTTCAGCTCAGTCGAGTACATATTCTCATAAAGTATTTATACAGGCCCCTCCCTACTTCTTCATTTCACCCCTTCCGCTCCCAAATCAAGTGCTATTCACCTCCAGTGGCACCCTTTCCATCCCCGTAGTCTATCCTCCCATCACTGTGACACTCAGCCTCCACATCTCACAGTGAAGGGCCACTGCACTAGCTGTCCGGTACAATGGCCCGTTGCCTTGGCAACCGCTGGCTGCTGGTGTTCGTAGGCTCAGCTGGCAGGCGGCTCAGCTCAACTCAGCTCCTCCTTTACCACCTCCTTCATCACACTCTACAAAGGCTGGAATTAGCCTGTCGTTGCATCTCCTACATAGCGCTCTGCTGCATAAAGCCTCAGATAGCAGGCAGTGAGGGCTGTAATGTTGATGTCATTTTTTTTATTTTTTTTTATTATAAATTATTAAACCCCAAAGACAGTTGGCCATGAATTTCTGCGCTTTTTCTAGAAACACGTATGCAACTAAAATCAGAAAATGGCCACGTTAGCCTTTGATGTTTGCAGGCCTTAGATCTTTTAGCCAATCTAAGCCTTTCAGTATGTATTTATGTGTGCATTGTATGTGTATATAATCACATTGACTGTCTCACCATGACACCACGTAGTCGAGCCTCTCTTGGTGGCAATATAATCCGTCAATCACTGTGCTCATGTGACATGTGTTACTGTTCTCCTTGTTGCGTTCTTTCTCCGTGTGCTAACCAGTGAGGGTGATTCTGTGTGCTTGGGAGTTGCCATTCTTTGTACTGTAATGTCTTTTTTGGGGGTTCATAACGAGTTGTCCAAACCTTTTGTCTTGTTTTGTTTCTTCTTGTCCCTCCCCCCTCCTCCCCCCTCTCCTATTGTTCCCCCCCTACAGGCTGTGCGTTTGTCACATTTGCTACCAGGGCAATGGCACAGAATGCAATCAAAACCATGCATCACTCTCAAACTATGGAGGTACTGTACCCCTTAGCACCTATTTCTCATTTCCCCCCTTTCCCCCCCCTCATACATTTTGCTGCCCCCTTGTGTTGGAAAGATGAAGAACCTGTCCAAGCAGATGGCGTCCATTCATCACAGAGCATGAGTCATTTCCAAAACCACTCTTGCTAATTACAAAATTACATTGTCGTCTGCAAAATAATTTAATAAAACTTGAAACGTTGCCTCTTACATAGCTGCTAAATTCAGAGCTAACGGGACACAACAAGACCTGCTGTCACTCCTCATTTTGGGCTGAACTAAATGCATCTCATTTATCTATTCTGATATTTTAGAGCCAAGCCATTTGTCTGCCATTATCAATCTATATTTTGGACCACAGGGAAAAGAGCCTACTCCATCAATTATAGGTTACCAAAAATTAACCTAGACTGGAGCAGCCACCCTATTAGATTTCTTCTAAAACTGGGTCTGTGTTCTCATATAGCCAGTGGAGTCTTTATGGAAGTAGAGCAGCAGTAATTTGACAGCTAGCGGGTCAGAGGCTCCCCAGTGAAGCATCAGACCAAGTCTAATTAGGAGCCCAACCAAACATAACACTCCGCCTACCAGATTAAACGTTGGCCCCAGTGGTGGCGCCACCTATTTTCCCCTCATATCATGTCCTCCCCAGTTCTCAGCTGCCATGGGAGGTGCTGCTGGTGCAGAAGCCATTTTCCCTATCCAGCCTGGTCCATGTCTGGCTCTCAACTCTCAAAATACTTGCACCGCATGCCTCGTCCATGCGTCTGTCTGAACAATATGTGACTGTCTGTTTGTGAGATTCTGTGTATTGTATTGCATTTTTCTTAATGTCTGCTGACATATCCTCATTTGAATGTCTGTTTTTTTTTAAATGTTGTGTCCATCTGTTGTCCGCTTATCTGTACACTCAGTTCAGCTCCTCAGAGTGCTGCAATGATTCACTGTCTACATTGTCCTGCGCCTCTTTTGGAATGTAGCCTGGCTCAGCTATGCATGGCAGATGTCCTCTGTGTGTTAGCTTTGATAAGAATGCAACAGGCATACAACTGTCTTGAGGCAGAAACGAATCCCCCCCCTTTTTTTAAGAAAATTCCTTCCAACGACCCTGTCCTTGCATTGGTAAATAAACAGATGATTCCTCAGTGTGCTTTTGAACTGGTCTAACAGCTTTTACCTCCTCACTGCTTCAGGGCTGTTCCTCACCTTTGGTGGTGAAGTTTGCCGACACACAGAGAGATAAGGAGCAGCGGCGCCTGCAGCAACAGCTAGTGCAGCAAATTCAGCAGCTCAACAGCGCCTCCACTTGGGGGAACCTTGCTGGGCTGGGGACCCTTACACCGCAGTATCTGGCTGTAAGTGTTACTCAAACAGCAGCTAGATGTGCTGCATAATTACTCATAAATTGACCCATGGCACAGTTCTAGTTCATATTTTAGCTATCTGTTGAATGGTGTGCACAAAGGAAACTATAAAATCAGAACTACCTGATAATATAACTCTATACATTTAAGTCAATACATTAGATATGAAAAAATATATGTATGGTTTGTGTATGGGGTGTCAGATATTAGAGTGTATATTTTTAGGATCTAGTCTGAGGAGGTGTAATGATTCTTCATATTGTGAGGTGTTGAGGTTGGTGTATGAACAAGACCACCATTTCTGCAAAAAATGCAAATAAATGAAAAGCCTGGAAAAGGCAGGATATCTTTCAGGGATGTGTTGGATTGAATTATGTGCCAATGTTTTTGTATTTTTGCTGTTTCATAAACCGTGTCGGCGACTGCTCAGGGTGAAAAAGCAGCAGCCATTTTGTGCATAATACCATGTAGGTCTCAAACCTTTTTTTAAATTGCGACAGATGCATATAACTAGAAATAAACTGTTCACATGCAAAACGCAAATAAATCAAATGTTATTTTGACATTTGAAGCATTAAGACCTGAACTATAAACCGATCCTATTTGGCTCAGAGTGGGAACATCTTCCCACTCGGTTTGTGTTCTGGCTGAAGGACACTGGCATGTGACTTGCATGCGGCTTTTCTAATTCAGAGCCAAAGAACATGTGACTTAAACATACCAAGCTGTTTTTTTTGTTACTGGAGAGACACAGACTATTGCATGCAAGCTGAAAAAGCTGCCATTTCAACAATCCAAACATCACGTATATTTGATTACTTTGTTAGCATTCAAAAACAGCTGTCATTTGATAAAATACTGTCAAAATGCAGAAATTCTTTATAAACTTGTTCTTGCTGCGGCTCAAATTAGGTTATGCAGTAATTTCCCTTTCCAAATTCAAATTATTTCTGGACAGAAAAATGTTTAGGACCCAGTTATGTGTCCTTGATGTGATTATTGTATTCAGCTTTTCTTTCTGTCCTCTCAACAGTTGCTGCAGCAGGCCACATCTACCAGTAACCAAGGCAGTTTCAATGGTATTCAGAGGCTAGGAGGTGAGTGCAGCCTTTGAGACGTTGTCACTGCTGTTCTTAAGTCATGGTCTGTAAATGAACAAGCTGCACTTTTCCTGTCACCAACCCTGTGACTCTGTACTCTACTCCTACGTGGTTTTAAGTACCATAAAATCACATTATTCTTTCAGATAAGTGGCACATTAATAATCAGTGCTGTTATTCTATGCCTGTGCGGGCTGTTTGAAGACAAACGGCAGTGTTTCCTACAAAATGTCATGAGACGCTGTTTGTTTGTTTGGGGGGGGGATTCTACTGTCTTAATGATAATTATGATGCTATCCCAACTATTAAACACCGTTTATAGAGTATATGGCACATATAGAATAAGATGAGTTTTGTATCAGTCCGTCTTTAAATTACCGTAATAACGCAGATATTTGATTTAGTGACAAATAGTGGCAGTCTGTGCTGTTTATGTACATGGTTACTAAACATAATGCTGTTGAGAAGTGGCATTATATGGACAAATGTATGTAAGATTAAGTATCGACGAATAAATCTAATTTATAGTAAACGGCTTACTCTTCTAATCTAACTTTGCTAGCTAGCGCTTGTAAAGTCTAGCTAGTTAATGTTACGTCTGGAGTCGTTTCCTTTGGGTTTTGGCCAACTCTCTTTAAATAACTATTAATCTCCATGGTCTAAAAATCAAGACCACAAACATTGGGTTTTAAAAAGTGGCTTTAACAACACGAATAGCTTCACAAGCTGCATGAGCTGACCGTGCGGTTTTCTCCGTCAGGTTAAGTTCAGCAGGTGAGCAACAGGTGTGTGTGGAGGGTCTGGGGGGAGATGGCTTTGGGGAGGAGAGGGAGGGGGAGATGCTTTCAGGAGCAAGAACAACAAACGTTGTTTGAAACGTGCCAAAATATTTCCGATACGTTATGATACCGTGGCGGAGTAAATTAGACCCTGGCTGGTCGCCATGGGAAACCCTGAATGGTGCATCATCCCGTCTTGGTCCAGTTAAAAAGCTTTATGAGGAAAAGTGTTCAGGATTTAAAGCTACAAACAGCAAACAATGTGTGGCTGTTTCTGTATGTGGAGATGCTAAAACTATATTTTTACTGCATTTTCAAATATGGATTGATGAGTTACTCTTCATTTAATACGGCCCTCAAACCCGTATGAAACTATATTAACGGTTTGCTTGAATTTCTTCTTGTGCAGCAGTTCCAAAATGGCCTCATGCCACTTTTAACAGGATGAGAAAACGGTGTTTACAGACAGCTGAAAACTATTAACAATGACTTTATGAGGATGTGTCTGATAACTTAATCAATGGACGGTGGCAAGATTGATGCAAACATGTGATTTTATAGTCCAGGCAGTTTATTGCAGACATGGCTGAGAGAGTGTTTTAAGTAATGTCACACCATAGAAATGTGTTCTATTATAATTGTTAGAGATTCTCGCTTTTGAGTGAAGTATGTTTCGTAATGTACTGTTTGGAAAAGCGTTTTTGTCAAAGATGTCCAAATAGTTGCTCTTGTTCTTACGATCACTTCTGTTTCTTCTTACGCTTAGCGGGTGTGAATCCACTTCAGCTGCAGAACTTGGCTACACTGGCTGCGGCTGCGGCTGCAGCCCAGAGTTCTGGCAGCCCAACTTCCACCAACACCCTGTCTGCAAACAGCGGAGCCCTGGGAGCTCTGGCCAGTCCAGGTAATTAACACGAACATTTTAATTTAACATTTCACATATTCTGTATACAACACTAGGCACACCAGGTTAAACCCCATGGCAGTATCAGTCTGTATAGCTGTGCTTTGTTTTGTCGTTGCTAAATCCTTCTCTTTTTTTGTTGTTTATCATCACATATAACATTTAAGTCCAAAGTCTTAATAAAAATTCCTCACCTGCTGAGATGGACATGTCCACAGTCTATCCTGCTGCTCTTCTCCTCCTCTCCAGACCTCCCTCATTCACTATTTGCCTAACGGCCCTGAGCCATTCCTCATTTATTTTATGAGAGTTAATCACCCACATATAAAATTTTATGAGAGCCCCCATTTCCCTTTTAATCTGTGTAAATATACATTTGCTCCATCTGTCTGAGTTTAGCATATGGCTGCTTTGGTAATGACCTTTCTCCTCATTACAACCCAGATTTTTAACTGCCCCCCACCCCCCCACTGCTCTGCCATCCTCCCATAACAAACGTGGTTAAGAATGAAATGAGGCCTTTGAGCTTTAGTCTTATTTTGTTGTCTTTCAACTGCAGGGTCGACAGCAGTGTCCAGTGCTGGTGCTGCCATGAACACCTTGGCATCTCTGGGCACCTTGCAGGGTCTCACTGGGACTTCTGTGGGCCTCAACAATCTTAACGCTCTCACCAGCAGCGTCGGTAATGAGAATCTAATGGATGACTAAAAAGAAATTTGCATGATTGCCAAGACTATTTTTTTCTGTGTTGCATTAAGAAACTTTAACCACTCAGGATTAGAAAGGCTTAAAAAGCCCACAGTTTTGGTCCTCTGGTTTGCTTGACTGGCCAGCTCAAGTCACTCTGCTGCTGCGTGATGGGAAAGTAGCCCATCAATATGTTAAATGGAAACTTGATTAGGGTTTTTTATTAGGAGGAAATCGCAAAAGTTTTCCTGTTTCCTGAGAAGTGTCTGTGGTAGAAATACATGTAATGATTGTAGAGGCGTACTTCAGATGGCTTAACTTGCCATCTAAAGGCTGCATTTGTAAATATTGGTTTTCTGCTTGTTGTTTTAAGCAAGTGTATTTAACATGAATGTGTTCTTGCATTACAGGTATGGGGGCCATGAACGGTGGCCTGGGAGCCTCCATGGCCAACGGGTCAGCAGCCAGCTCAATGGACGCGCTGACCCAGGCCTACTCAGGGATGCAGCAGTACACAGCCTCCGCCCTGCCCTCTCTCTACAGCCAGTCTCTCCTGCAGCAGAGCATTGCAGGCAGTCAGAAAGAAGGTGAGTGGATCCTCGGCTCACAGTAACACAACACATCTTTACATTTGTAAAGGATATCATTTCCGGCACATATTTTAGAGGGTCTTACTTGTGAGTTTGTATCTAACTTGAGTTCCTGATTTTTCTTACCAAATGGAGTAGGGCCAGAGGGCGCCAACCTGTTCATCTACCACCTGCCCCAGGAGTTTGGGGACCAGGATCTGCTGCAGATGTTCATGCCTTTTGGAAATGTGGTCTCTGCCAAAGTCTTCATTGACAAACAGACCAATCTGAGCAAGTGCTTTGGTAAGTGTTTTGTCACACATGGTTTCTAAAGGTGTTTAATTTTGTAATGCCAAGCCTGGTGTATCTGTGCACTATATTAGTTTGCCGTACTGCCGTCTGCCTTTTTACTGGCCTCCATTTTGAATAATGCTGAATGAATGCAAGCACCATTTATTTGCACTTGTTTGGGTCTATATGCAGTGTTGGGCCTCTGGTTACACCTGTAGGCAAGTTGTGTGTTAAGTTTACTACACAGTTCAGTGCATGGCATTAATTGGTTTAATCTTTTCTTTGCGGCTTTAAGACTAATGTCATTCATTTAGTGTTCTGTAAACATAAATATTGACACAAACACCGTCTCTTCAAATTGATTAGTTATAGCGGTGTATTTAGCTTAATATACTTGGAAGTATTACTGAGCATTTTCATTATTTTGTTTTACTTTACAGTTTATTTAATGTTGAAAGTAGAGACAATTTGGCACAGTCCTCACATATAAGAAGCTACTGAAATAAGCTGACCAGCGTCTTGAGGCTGTTTGGATTGTTACTGGCACTTTATACATTGAACTGAAACTTCAAGCATCTTATCTTGACTTTTAACTCTTGGTGTAAAGTTTGTTCACCACTCAGTAAGCATAAATACACATTTTAAAGTGATTCAGTTATATGTTCTGTTACTTTATCCTTTTCTATCGTGGTCATTAGAGCAGTAGTCCTTATTTTTCAGAGAGAATTCAGTAGTTTTGTCCTCTTGATCAAAGAAATCTGTGCTGGTTTGTAATTTAAGTGTATGTTTTAAAAGCTGAATTGAATTTAGATTCATGTGAATGTCAGTCAAAGAGCTTTCAACTAATGGTGGTAGTCCTTTTTTTTTTGTGTGTGTGTGTGTGTGTGTGTTTGAACAAAGTGTTAAGTTGCTATTTACATGCATGTAACTCGTGGCTCCACTTTCTTGTTGTCAGGATTCGTCAGCTATGACAATCCTGTGTCTGCACAAGCTGCCATCCAGGCCATGAATGGTTTCCAGATTGGAATGAAGAGGCTGAAGGTTCAGCTGAAGCGTTCCAAGAACGACAGCAAACCCTACTGATCCTAGCCCTGGGGCCTCCCCCCCTCCCCAGCTCTAATGCTAGCACTGCTAGGGTAAGTTCACCCTCCAGCCAAGGTCACCACAGCAGAGACTCAGTGGGGCAGGGGGAAAGGAGACCACCACAGGAGGGAGACTCACCCTATTCCTAAAAAAAAAAAAAAAAAGGGTTGCAATGATCTTTCCATATTTTGCTGTATCTCATTCCTGCAGTTTTATCATGTAATTTGAGTCTGATTAAATATTTTAATGTATATGATTATTTATGACTATCACTGGAGTCAGTGTTCGCTGGAGGTATTTTGTGTCACTGTATTTAGTGGAGAGCATCAGGTGTGTTTCCATGCCATTTCATTGCCTTCAGGTCAAGCTAGAACAGGTTGACTAAGGATCAGTTGCTGTGTTGAAGGGCTGAAGCCAGGCCACGTAGACCCCGAGCTCAGAGCTTCAACCCGTGTTTGGCTTTTTACATGTAGTCTGTCTCATTTGTATTATTCTTGATGTGAAACTCTTTTGCACTCTAGATATTCCAGTCTGTAGTCCCCCCTCATCTCTCCGCTGTCACCCCCTCTTTCTCTCTGTGCTCTTTCATTATCAAGCCATGTTGAGCTAGGCTACCTCTCCGTCTCTCTATTAACAACCTCTTCCAGTCATTCCATCCATCCTCCAAGTCTCCCACAAGGGACTGGCTCTAGATGGATCTCTTTGGGTGCCAAGTATACAGTTTGTGCATGTTGGAGTCTCTGCCATATGTCCCGGTGGTGTCACTTCCTTAAATCTGTGTATTGTTTTTGTGTGTTGGGAGAGGGGGGTATTTCTACCCCACTGTCCTTACTGTATGTGGTGACTGGCATTATTTATGTTGGTTTTTGTGCCTCATGGCTAAACGATTCTTGTGCTGTGCCCCTAACTTTCTCTTCTCTCCTCTTTGTCCTCTCTCTCTCTCTCTCTCTCTCTCTCTCTCTCCCTTTCGTGTTTTTGTTCCTTTTTTAGAACAAATCTCCATGCCTGTTTGCTCATCATTAGCCTAGCATGTCTTCATGATGTTGAAAGCCAAGCCAAACCCCTGGCCTCATCATCCCACCATTGTCTGTGATGTCTCTCTAAGCTCGCCTGACCAATACCTGGCCACCCACTGACCTTGACCTTAGCTCAACCTGATTTTTCTGCATGTATATTCATTTTGTTTGCTTTCTTCTGTATCGAAATGTGACAGGTGGGAGAGAGGTCAAGCAAATCAATGTGAAAACTTACCTACATTGAATTCATTTAAGAGACTTTGTTTTGTTTTTTGCAAATGTTTTAAAAACCTGTGGGATTTCTTATTTTTAATTTAGCTTTGTTTTTTTTTTATGTTGCTTTCTTTTTACCTCTCTCAGTAAAATTCACTTGAAAGTTGAATACAGGGATTGGCACACAGCTGTGCTCTTTGGTGCCATTAGCAATATGTTGGCTTCTTAAGAAAAAAGAAAAAAAAATGCTACAGACCACTTTTCCAACAATTTTGAAAGTCTGACCAGTAAAATCCCTCTCAGTGCTCTGTTAGGATCTCTACATTTTGCGGGCAGTGTGACGATTTACACCAAGGCTATTTAAAAAAATCTCCTTTTTTTTCTCAATTACAAAAATATCCAGTGTATTTCTTTCTTTTTTTTTTTTTCTTTTTTTTCAACTATTGATGGCACAATAAAAGGTACATTTACTCTGTTGGGAGGAATGACTACCTACATGAGTCAACTTTTTTAGAACTGATTCACAAATAGACAATCTGTGGTTTAAATGCACACGTAGATTACCTATATTTTATACCATTGAATCTATAGAAGTTTAACTAACAGAACCCAGGCAAAACTTTGGGTTTTTTTGTAGATTATGTTGTAATGTCATCTGTGTTGGTCGGGGTGGGGGAGGGGGGTTGGGGATCTTCAGTGTATTACATTTTTAAACAGGACTAAGAATCAGTTTGATCAGTGTGACCAGTGTTTGAGGGTCATTTCTAGTCGGTTTAAACAAGTCAAAAATTCCTCTGCATTAATTGTAATTTCGCCATCTGGTTTAAAAAAACGTATATATTTTTTTTTTTAAGGGTCACATTTGAGGCTAATTATTTTCTTTAAGAAGTGTTCAGCTTCCATGGTACGTCTTGACTTTCTGTGAATTTCTCGCTACTAATTTAATTAATGGATGTTTCACTTTGGTTTAGTTTGGATGCCTCATGTTGAAAGACGATGATTTACAGTGTCTGTTAATCGTACAGATGCCAGACAATGTCTTGTCTTATTTTGTTGTTAAAGTGCCCATGTGTCAAACTCAGTGTTTTTGAACTCACAACTTTTTTGCTGTAATATTCTTTACACACACACCACGAAACACAAACCACTTATTCTTTTCTTTTTTCTTTTCTTCTTTTCTTTTTTTGGTTGCAAACGTGGGAGCCCCTGAAGAAGAGCTCACTCGGATACACGACCTGTGGGTCTCTGCACATATTCGACACACACTTTTTTTGTTTTTTTTCGCTGATCTTTCTTTTAAGTGACTTACTGTGTCATGTTTCAGTTGTACACGCTGCACAGCACATTAAAAACTGCTAAATCCACCACAGTAGTGTTGGTTTACAAATACATTCCATTTTCTCAGCACAAAGTTTACACTTTTTTTATCAGGGTGGTGTTTTTGTCCGTTGTACTACACGTCGTTGAGGCAACCCTGGTAAAATGACAACCACTTTCACCCCCCTCGAAGGAGGCTTCCCTAAAACTGCATACCTGGTGGCGCTAAAGAGTTGTCAACTCAGGGGTTTTTATTTGTGTGTGAAACTAGACACAAGACTAAAACACAAAAAAAAATGCACAATTTATCACCATTTGACCTTTTCGGTTTGGATTTTTTTTTCTTCAAAACACATAAATATATTCCAAAAAAAATAAAAATAAAAAAAAAATTAAAAGGTACCAAATTTGAAACAGTGCTCGAGGGAAGTGTTATAGTTTTGTAAGGAAATGTTAAGCACAATGGTCGGAGCTAATCACTTTTGCAGAATGTTGTGTGCGTGCGTGTGTGTGTTGATCCCCTAATTTTCAAGGTACCACTGATTTCTCTTTTAATATGGGCATGTGCTTTTTACAGTGTGTATTTTCTATCCAAATGCAATACAATATTCAAAGTGCCATATATATAAATATATACGTCTAGAAACTGCCTACACATTCTTATTAGGCCTTGGTTTAGAGATTGCTGCAGTTCGCCTTTTTTTGTCTATTTATGCCAGTGTCATGAAAGCTCTTGTCACCTGCTAATGTCCCCCTTCTCCTCACCCCTTACTCTGTGTGTTGAGTTATTGTGATATTGTGATGTACTCAATTTGAACAGTTTAAGAAAAACTTGTAGATAAACAATAAACTTCCCTATACATTTGAAACGTCTTTCGTAGTGAGTGCGAACACGTGTACCGTAACACTTTGCGATACAGGCTTGAAGCTCGGTTTAAAAGTCAACGTGGGTGTGTGTGTGTGTGTGTGTGTCTCAAACACTGATTGCAGATCTGTGGCGGTGTATGGTGAAGTGTTACTGTGAATTATTAAAAAAAAAAAAAAAAAAAAAGGAAAGAAAGAAAAGCACAATGTACAGTCCACAGCAGTCCCGACAGGAACTCGACTCACTTCAGGGGCTTCCATCACAAATCGAGCTCTAACAATCACTCTGTTTCTTCTGTTTTTCAAAATCTGAAGTGCTATTTTTTTTTTTTGACAGTGTGTGGTAGCTTTGCATCTCTATAGATATTGTCTTGATCCAAAAGAAAAGTGAAGAAAGAAAAAAAAAAAAAAAAAAAAATCTTTTCCTGTGTTGATTTCTCTTGTCAGATAATCGGTAGGACTTTGTTCATGTTCCACCAATAATTTAATAGATGTTTTTGTCTTGTCTTGATGAAAGCCAAAGTGAGTGCATCTTGATGTGATCTGTATTATACATACAGTACAGTTTTTTTTTTTTCCTCTTTGTTCTCTATCTCTGTTCAGTCGAAAGCAGATTTTTCAAACTGGGTGGGATTTGAAAAAGAAAAAAAAAAAGACGTGCACAGGCTGTCCAATTTCTACAACTGGTTGTTCATAATATGTATTTTGTACCAGTGGAGCTTTTTATATTGGAAATTAAAGGAAAAAAAATATATATATTGGAAAAAAAAAATTGTCTGGCCTCTCAATGTGGCCTCGCCTTGACCAGGTCTTGAGTTTGGCCTCTTGGTGGTGTCAAGCAATTTTTTTTTTTGTTTGTTTCGTTTTGTTTTCTTAATCATATATTTTTTTGCTTTTGCCTCTAAAAGATGCTTAAATTAGATTTTACTTGAACCTACATGTTCCTTACTTCAGTTTCAGTTTCGGGGGCGGGGGGGTTGGGATCCTCTAAATGGTGGTAAGTTTCATGTTAGTATTTGTGCTGTCCACATACTTTAATGGTCATCTGGATTTTGACAAACTTTTTGTGTGGATAATTGTCTTAGTTTGTTCAGAGTTAATTGTTTAGTTGGAGCCTTGCTTTTTACCTGTGTAGAGTTTTCTGTTTTTTCCCCATAGCGGAGTGTGTAGCCGAAAGACTCTGTGTTCTTTTTTGGTCGATGTTTGTTTATGTGTGGTGTGTTTCTTTGCCTCTGTCTCCAAATTAAACCATTTCCCCTAATATGGACGGTGTGTCTTTGTGCGTTGTGCTTGTCCAGTGTTGTAAAGACATTTTACAAACCACCCCTCCCTCCCCCAGTGTGTCGTGTCTCGCTAACTTGTTTCTCTTCGTCGTGCTTCTCTTTGCTTATTTCTCAGCTGTAGGTCGTGGGGGAAACCAGGTTTATGTTCTTTCAGTGTGAGCACGCCTGTCTGGTTGACGGGATCATTTTAGGTTTCAGTGATAAAACACTTAATGAAGCAGCATCTTAAGTACAGGAAACATAAATGCTAACATAAAGTTGTAATAGTTGTAAATGCCCTAAGTTAAGGCTCATGTTTCATTATTAATGCTGATTATTTAAATGACTCCCCAGTTAGCTGAAGTTGATTGATCATTTTTAAGCACACAGATGTAAATACTCACTAGTTCCAGCTTCTGAAATGATTCAGATGTCATTCCCTGTTTTCCAAGAGGGCAAATATCCTCTATTTTCTCCCTTCTTTTCAGCTTTTCAATTGTGGCGGTTTGCTTCCCTTGTCTTGAATATATTTGGAGTTTTTCTTCAACTATTGTTCAGACCAAATGAGCAATGTAAAGAAAAAACCTGGAGCACAGAAGCTGTAATGGGTATTTTTCTTCATTTTTTGGTGATTGATGGAGTAAATAAATAATAATCAGAGCTCTACACCTGAACTCGAACTCAAAATCAGCCCTAGGGGGGGAAATAAAATCAATAGCTCACTTCATAAATCAGAAAATTTAGTTGAATCGACATTCCTAAAGTGGCCCAAGTCCCATGTTTACAAGTCTTTAAATGATCAGCCCGTAGTGTTCTGAAGTCATTATAAAGTTATGACTTGATTTTTAAAAGGTAGTCCAGCTGCTTCAGCTAGACCTGTATTACATTGGTTGAATGCCCCATAAAGAATATAAAGAATTAATAACAGTATAACACTGGGTAATAAGGCAATAACAATCATAATGCCACAGTTAAGGCAAGAGAGACAAAGAGGCTCACACTCCAGTTTTCTATAATTTAGTAGAGAATATTTGGATTTTGTGACTACTTGGACAAAACAGGATTAAAAGACAAAATCCTGAGTGCAGAGAAGCTGTGACATTAAAAAAAATGTTTATGGGAACCAATCATGTAAATTTATATTTACAATCCTTGACTAAAGCTCAAAATTGTGAGGGAAAAAATGATCAGTGTATCAGCAAAGTGATTTTAAACTACATTTGAGTCCAAACCTAGTCGCATATTATCCTGAAGTCATTACAAAGCTGCATTGTGGAGGTTATCTGCGGGATATCACTCCACAATGTTCTGTTTAAAAATAAGCATCTGTTGCTATGAAGAAAAATGTAGCAATAGCTGCAAACTAATGACCGTATAATGCAGCATAATAAAGGCAGCCTCACCCTCCTGATTTCTATAATCGCGTATTGAATATGTTTGGAGTTTTGGACCCTTGCTCAGACAGAAAACATGAAATGTAAAGAAAAGAACTTGAGCTTAGAGTCATTCTCAAAGAGGCTTTTATATCATCGATCTGCGGTGCTCGTGAAGTCATTACCAGGTTACATTGTGGAGGCAGTCTGCCTACTCCAGTTACACGACACTTTTTTAAGCATCTGTTGCTATGGAGAATGGTAGCTGTAGCAGCACAATAAAAAAACAGTACAACGTAGCTTAATAAAGGCAAGAGAGAGACAAAGAGCTTCACCCTTCAACCAAGACACAACATGTTCTGCAAAATTGCAAAACTTGTGTGGGAGGAGAAACTGGTGTCTCTGCGTCTCTGAATAAACCCAGGCTCGTCCTCTGCCGTTGAATCTGTAGAAATTAGCAGTCAAAGGAGGATTTTAGAATGAAAAAAGCAATATTACTAGCAAATATGTGTACAGAAGAAGCAGACATATTCAGGAGAACTGCGTTTTAGGGGATTATGTAGGAAGACATAGGTGGTGCTCTTAGTCATCAAAACGCACATGACGATGTAATTAGTCCCAGTTCTCAGACAATATTGGGCAATGATTTCTGTATAATGGGTCCAAGGGTAAACACTTTACAGTCATCCACAAACTGTAATGTGGAAATGAAGGTGGGCCTCCTGCCATTTTAAAAATGTCTCCCTCTGTAGAGAGTAGTGAACAAGACCTCCACCCAGTGGTAGAGATGCTGCAGTATACCAGAAAAATAACAACCATTTATGACACTTAACATCTAGACATTGTGGAGAAAAACCTTAATAAATAGCAAAATATTCCTATACCACAGATCTTCTTACACTGTCATAAGGCAGACATCCTCCTTAAATACTTCTACTGTTCTGTAGAATATATAACGTCCCTTAATTGAACAAAACAATATCAATACTACTGACTTGATCAGATGAAGTGGTTTTTAGATTTCAAGAAGAAGTCTTCAGTGTTTCTGTATCTTATCTGTAGCAGGCTGGTGCAATGCCTGTGTTAGACATGTCTACATGCGAGACATTTACCTCTTTTCTTCATCTTTGTTGATGCAGTTGATCTTGATTTTAAGATTCTCAGCTTATTTATTCAAATTGTACTTTCAAGTCATCACAAGTCTCTATATATACATATATATATAAACCAGTCTGAAGTTTGGACACACCCTCTCATTTAAGGGGTTTTCTTTATTTTCATGACTACAATGTAGATTCTCACTGAAGGCATCCAAACTATGAATGAACACATGGAATTATGTAGTACACACACACAAAAAAGAAATCTGTCTGTGAAATAACTCAAAGTAGTAGTAGTAGAGGCCTCAAAGTAGCCACTCTTTGCTTTGTGGACAGCGCTGCAAACCCTTGGACTTCTCTCAATGAGCTTCATGATGTACATTTACATGTTTTTTTGTTTACTACATAATTCCGTATGTGTTCATTCACAGTTTTGATGCCTTCAGTGAGAATCTACAATGTAAATAGTCATGAAAATAAAGAAAAAACATTAAATGAGAGGGTGCGTCCAAACTGTATATACAGTGTTTCTTTCCAAAACTACTTGATATCCTGCTTTCAGTCTGTCAATTTATAATTCTTTTAAGGAGCACTTGAACGCAACACGACTGTCGTCGCTTGCCACTTGTTGCGCAACGTCACCGAGGACACTTCAATTACATCTGCTTTTAGCTGAAACTTAAACATAACAACTTCAAGATAGAACAGCGTTGTCCGAGAGTGTGTCCTCTCGTTTATCAATATAAAGTGTAGAGACACTAGAAAGTATACTTCCTCGTCGCAGTGTTGTGAGTGGATGAAGTTCAGCCAATGGGCTGACGATGCGGCATCTCCTCCCATAACGTGCCCCTGTCGGCAGTATGGCCGCCGTCTCGTAGACTTTAGTGTGGTGCTGTGTGCCACTGTCACATGT
The DNA here is from genome assembly GCF_963514085.1 of Chelon labrosus. Taxonomy (NCBI): domain Eukaryota; kingdom Metazoa; phylum Chordata; class Actinopteri; order Mugiliformes; family Mugilidae; genus Chelon; species Chelon labrosus. Next base: position 11,449,616 of record NC_140344.1, read on the forward strand.
AAGACGAAAGAAGTACCTCCATAAACATGTCGGCCGTACTTTTCCTGAAGAAGTCGCTGAGCAGACTGCCTCCCGGTGTGGCTCGGCAGGTTGTCGGCAGCTGTTACCACACCGAGAGGGGCGTTTACGGATACCGGCCCAAGCAGAGGGACAGGGAGCAGAAGCTGCAGAGCGAGCGGATCTCTGCTCTGAACCAAGGTCAGCATGGGGTTAAATTACAGTCTGAACACGTTAACTCTGCTGGATAAACAGTAGCTAGACTCTGTCAGGGTGAAGTTAAGTTGCAGGCAACGAATGTGCATTCATTAATGGATGATTTATCACAGTATTTGATTGTATACTCGAGTAAAACATGTCCAGTTGAATAGTCTCATTGTGGGTTGAGGTAGCTCTTAGCTTGTTGGCTAAAGTTCAGTCAGCACTGAGGATATAACTGGTTCAGTGACAGCTCATGCTGACAGCGGCCTGTTGCTTTGCTCTCTCAGATCATGGTCTGGCCCGACTGGTGGAGGCTTACAGGGCACATGGACACAAGGCTGCTAAAATTAACCCCCTACTACCTGAAAAGCCAGTGGTTGACACTGTCCCGGAGATAAACATACTGTCTGGAACCATAACAGGACAACTCAACACCTCAGGTAAGAGATCAGCAGCCTGGACTCTGAGCTTCATCATTTTCCTCCTTCTCCTTCAGTCTCTACCAGTCCTGCACTAAATCTCATCTACATGATGGTTATGGTATTCAGCACTTGTTTAAAATAACTGAGAGAACTGTTAAATCAACTGCGTTTTCCTTTTGGAGGCTGTGGTTCGTAGTACTATTGAATTATATTGTGTTACTATTAGTTTGACAACCCCATTTTAGTCAGTGGGCTAAATCCCATAAACAGTTTAGTGTTTAATTCAGTCTATTTTAACAGCACCACAAATGACACGGTTTCAACATGAACTGAATGTTATAACAGTTATGAAGACAAGATTTAGTGCGGGACTGTTACATTAGAATGCATTGGTTTTCACTAGTGTACCTTATGTTTTGGCAAATTAGTGTGCATTCAGCATCATTCTAGTTAAAGGGCTATTTCTATTCTGCAGCACTGCTGTATTATCACCATTTTCACATACATTTCAGGATGAACGTCACTCTTAATGAATCACTGGTTGTGGTGGAACCAGCTTAAATAAATGATCAAGTCAGCAGCGAAATACTCCAAGTTAAAGTGTATGAAATGTCTCAGTTATGAGTAAGTAAAGTTATGAAAGGTATAAGCATTCATTGTGCAGTTTGAAGGCTGGATCAGTTTTATGTTTTATGTCAGTTTTATGTCAGTTTTATGTTTTTTTGTACATTATTTGTACAGTGTTGTGTATATATATATATTTCAGTTGCCAATGCAAAAGTAAAAACTCTCCTCACTCATTAAGACTGTTATCTGTCTTTCTTGTTTTTCTTTCATGTGCAAACCTCAAACGTCTGTGTTCCCCTCTTCACCTCCGTAGGTTTACAGCACTTTGGGAAGGCACAGGCTTCGGTGGAGGAGGTGCAGGCCTACCTGGAGGAGGCCTACTGTGGCCACCTGTCAGTGGAGACCAGCCAGCTGAGCAGCCTGGAGGAGAGGGAGTGGTTCGCTGACCGCTTTGAGGAGCTCAAGAGACAGAGTTTCTCTCCAGAGGAGAGGAAGAACCTAGCCACGGTCATGCTGGAGTCTCAGGTAGGTCAGAGGAGAAAGAGAGTGATGGTGTCTGTGTACGTTATGAAAAAAAGACTGTGTTGTGATTTTAAATTCACTTATTTATTAACTTTTTGTTTCCCACCCTGAAGGAATTTGACCACTTTCTTGCCACCAAGTTTGCTACTGTGAAGCGCTACGGGGGAGAAGGAGCAGAGAGCATGATGGGTTTTTTCTATGAGCTCTTCCACCAGTCGGCCCACAGCGGAGTCACAGATGTCGTTATCGGCATGCCTCACAGAGGACGACTCAACCTCCTGACAGGCCTGCTGAAGTTCCCTCCAGAGGTTAGACGCCACATGTAATCAGACTTGTCCAGTTACCCGCGACCTTCCAAGATTAAATTGTTTATTTTGCACCATCCAAATCAGCCGCACAAGTAAACAAGAAGGTCACGGCCCGCTGCTGAACCAGTAGATAACATCAAACAACACTGTCCTTTTATAATTTTGTCTCTCCAGCTTATGTTCCGTAAAATGCGTGGCCTCAGCGAGTTTCCCGACACCTCGCCCGCCATCGGCGACGTCCTCTCTCACCTCACCTCCTCGGTGGAGTTGGATTTCGGAGCCGGACACCCAGTTCACGTCACCATGCTGCCCAACCCGTCTCACCTCGAGGCCATCAATCCCGTGGCTCAGGGTAAAGCCAGAGCCAGGCAGCAGCTCAGGAAAGAAGGAGACTATTCACCTGAGGAGGACGCCCAGCCGGGGGATCAAGTCATCTGTCTGCAGGTATGCAGTCACCAGCAGCTAACCCGTGGTTACCTTGACTATTTTTTATTATTTATCTTAAAACATGTCTGAAGATGGTCTCTTCTTTATTTATCATGCCAGAATGAAATAATTAATTGAGTTGCTAAAGAACTTCCTGCAAAATTAGCGACAAAATCCTCTTGAGAATATTTTATTTTCTTCTCCGTAGGTCCACGGTGACGGCTCGTTCACTGGTCAAGGGATTGTTCCAGAAACGTTGACCCTGTCAAACCTTCCCCACTACAGAGTTGGTGGGAGCATCCACCTCATTGTCAACAACCAAGTGGGTTACACCACTCCGTCAGAGAGAGGGAGATCCTCTTTGTACTGCAGTGATGTCGGTCAGTGGAACTCTGTACCTCTATACAGACATGACATTATTACATACATGATTATAACACATCATTATTGTTTCTTAATTGCTCAGTTTTTGTTTGCAGAAGAACAAGATATGTTATGATCAGAACCGTTTGTCTCACAGGTAAGATGGTGGACTGTGCGGTGATCCATGTCAACGGAGACCACGCAGAGGAGGTGCTGCGAGCCACTCGGCTGGCCGTGGAGTACCAGCGGCGTTTCAGGAAGGACGTCATCCTGGACCTGGTCTGCTACCGTCAGTGGGGCCACAACGAGCTGGACGAGCCTTTCTTCACCAACCCGGCCATGTACAAGATCATCCGGTCAGTTGACGTCACCTCGCTTGCTTTTCAGTTTGAAGTTCACTGCTGCACCCCTCAGACGTACAGTGTACAGCAGCTGTGCACTTGAAATTAAGTGAGGATGCTCTCAAAAATAGTACATTAAACAGACAAAGCTTCATCACATCAGTATTTGATTTGACTCTGGGACTCTAAAAGTCACGCCATTCATTACAGAGCTCCTTGTACTTCTTGTGAAGATCATTCTTTGTGGCTGTTGAATGTTTACGGTGTCTGCCATGCTGCAAATGTGTGTTAGACTGTTCAGACGCCTAGAAAGAGATGGATAAAAAGTTTAATATCTGCAGTGCCTTAGACTTTGCACAGTACTGCATGTATTGCATATCAGTTTGGGTAAATATTGCAGTTTAAAACTTAAACTCAATCGCCAAATCATTGGATACGCTAGTGAAAACAAATGCATCCTAATATAACAGACCTGCACTAAGTCTCAGCTTCATGACTGTTATAGTGTTCAGTTTATGTGTAAGAAAGGAAGGTGGTGATTCAACTGTGTGATCATTTTTTTCTAGGATGTAGTTTGTGGTGCCGTTAAACTAGACTGAATTAAACACTAAACTGGGGCTGTCAAAATGATAGAAACAATTCAATAGTACTACAAACCACCAACTCTAAAATAAAAACACAGTTGAATCAGCAGCTCTCTCAGTTATTTTAAACAAATGAGAAATACCACAACCTTCATGAAGACCTTTGTTAGTTGTGCATTTATTTCTGTGTACCTCTGCAAAGCTTTAGACTCTATGTGAGAGGTAACCCTCAGTTAAATTGCGGTGTTTATTTATTCAACCACTGCTAAAATACAACGCATTCGATACTGTAGAGATATATATATACATTTGAGGACATTAGCAGGTAAACAAGAATATCATCCATCTACAGTATGTCATGATTAACAATGAAATAAAGCCTCATTCATACATGGCACCAGCGCTACTATTTATTGTTTGAGTAACTACAATAAGCTGTCACTTTGTTGCTTCTATGCAGTTCCCGTAAGAGCGTGCCCGACTCCTACTCGGACCAGCTGATCTCCGAGGGTCTGATGACTGATGCCGAGCGTGCCGAGATCAAATCCAAATGCTACGGCATGCTCAACGACAAGCTGTCTAACATGACCCTGTACAGCCCTCCGCCCACCAACCTGCAGGGCCGCTGGGGCGATCTGGTCGAACCCCAGGCCAGAGTCACCACTTGGGACACGGGCGTCCCTGTTCCTCTGCTGCAGTTTGTTGGCGCCAAGTCCGTGGACATCCCCGACCAGATCCAGATGCACAGCCACCTCGGAAAGACCCACGTACAGGTGCGGCCTTCGTGTCATGTCATTTCTGTTGGGCTGTTCACACGGCAGCAGCTAAGTTGTGTTTTTTTTTTTTCTTTTCATTTCATGAACTCAGGCTCGGTTGCAAAAGTTGGAAGGGGGAACCAAACTGGACTGGTCGACAGCAGAAGCCCTGGCGTTCGGCTCTCTGCTCTCTCAAGGTCTGTGGGTCAATAAAAAAAAAACATCCTTTGCATTAATATGAGTATCTTTTAAATCTCAAGTTCTGTGTGTCAATATAAAAAAAATAATCTTAGAATAAATATATGAGTATCTTTTGATTTTTTTTTTTATAAGGAGATGTCAAATTCTTATTGCTTCAGGCTTCAATATTCGTATCAGCGGACAGGACGTTGGACGAGGCACATTCAGTCAGCGACACGCCATGATTGTGTGTCAAGAAACCAACGACATGTACATCCCTCTGAACCACATCAGCCCTGAGCAGACAGGTTTCCTGGAGGTAACGTCCTTATAGAGCAGATCAGAGTGTCACTATGAACATCTTCACATATAGATCATTAACTCTTAAGACAACCCTTACCAACCTTACAAGATTACCTCCTCTCATGTACCGTATTGGGGTGTCTTTGTCTTTGTGTTCAGGTCTGTAACAGCCCGCTGTCCGAGGAGGCGGTGCTAGGATTTGAATACGGTATGAGCATCGCCCAGCCGAAGCTTCTGCCCATCTGGGAGGCTCAGTTTGGAGACTTCTTCAACGGAGCGCAGATCATTTTCGACACCTTCATCACTGGAGGTGACCTTCTCACCGCTCTGACATGTTTAAAGGGGAATTACTGTTTTTTACAACCTGGATCTTATTTCTGGCATAAAATCTGATCGTTTACTCACCCATATAACTCTGGTGTCATTTGGAGTCGTTTGGAATATATTTAGATCCAGTGGAGCGCCGCATATATATCCATATAGTGGGAGTGACTGGGGCACCGAAACGCAGCCTCTAAATAACCCATTATCTGCCGCGAAAATCGTTCATTTCACCAATATTTTGTTATGACACGTTTATGCTATTCCCCGTTGAGTCCGGAGTTACCTGTTATCATCATCCGGGGTCTCCAGATTAACCTACTAACTTCTGACCTGGATGATGTCATCTCTGAGTGCCGCGCGCACCCGCAACGGTCGGCTTGTTTACCGTTGATTTGCTACTGCTATTTTTTTGCAACATGGCTGAATATATTTCCGATTCTGAGGTTGTGGACGACGAGTTTGTTTATGATGGACGTCCTCACTGTTTTGAACCTGAGTATACGGATGAGGAGCTCGTTGAAAGGAGGATGCGGAGGCAGAGAGAGGAACAGCTGGCCACAGAACAACAAACCGCTGCAAATAGACAACAGGTAACTCTGGACTCAACGTGAAATAGCACTAATGTATCATAACAAAATGCGTCAGATAATGCCTTATTTAGAGGCTGCGTCTCGGTGCCCCAGTCACTCCCATTATATGGATATATGCGGCGCTCCACTGGATCTAAATATCTTCCGAACGACTCCAAATGACACCAAAGTTATATGGGTGAGTAAACGATCGTATTTTATGCAAAAATCAACAAAATCACTCCCAAGACACAGTGATTAAAACATTTGAAAACCTTGATACATGAGACCTCCTGCGTCCCCAGGTGAGGCCAAGTGGCTGCTTCAGTGTGGGATGGTGATCTTGCTGCCTCACGGTTACGACGGAGCTGGACCCGAACACTCCTCCTGCCGCATGGAGCGCTTCCTCCAGGTCTGTGAGACAGTCGGTTCAGGTTGAATTTAACATAATCATCGGTTCACGTCGCTATCCGTTAAAAAAAGACACAGTGATGATAGCCGTCCAACTTGGCCCTCAAGCATGGGTGCTCAGTATGACTGAAAATCGCCCTGATTGTACTAAGAGACTCTAAAATGAAGGTAGTTTTTTTCTAACTGCAGACGCTACAAGGTTTTTGTGTTTTGTTTGCTCTTTATTGCTAAAAAAGGTAAACAGAAGTTCACAAAGTTAATTATTGCCCATAGTTAATGGATGTGGTACTATGTTGCCGTCACTATTGTTTTCAACCCAAACACAATCACAATCAAGATTCAAGACGTTTATTGTCTTTTGCACGGTAAAAACGGCAGTTTAGACTGCACAATGAAATTATTTCTTTGCAAGTCTCCCGTTCCAACAACTCTAAATAAATAAAAGAAACAGAACGACTATAAAGAAAAAAAAGAAGAAGAAGCCACAAGCGAAGTCTTCATGGTTTTAATATGACATGACTGCCGCATGTTAAAATGCTACAAATTCAGCAGCTGTTGCTTAATCATATACCAGAAACACTGCCAGGGATGTTTAATATTTTACTTCAGCCAGGGGGCAGAAGTCACTTTTTGACTCGTGTCCATTGGTAGCTTTGAAATATGTTATCACATATAATGTAAACATGTAAAGACCAATGCCTCTTTTCCCATGGATCATTTGGACTGTTATCTGGTGATGTTTGAGGATTTAAATAAACAAAATGTCATCCACATGCTGAGCTGGAAGTCAGAAGTAAGTTAAAATACTTTTTAGTTTACTTGGCATTTGTCCAGAAACTGCTAAATACATAAAGTGTAATCGTGTATGTAGTCATCGCCAACTTTCATCAGTACAACGGGAGATTAAGCAGCACAGAGCAGTTTATTTAAAGGTTTAATCAATAGCAAATCAACAGAGATAATGTTTCCTAATGGACCTCAAGCAATCAGCAGGCAGACTGTGTCAGAGTGAAGTTGTCTCCAAAGTCACTCCCTCCATAATGGACCCTCTGTTGTTTATCGAACACTTAAGTGAGGGTGCAGAATCAGTTTGCACCATCACTACTGCACATCTATGAGTGTAGAAATCTTTTACCTGCTTTATCTGAATTATAAATGATCACCAACTTGTCCTCTTTTGTCTCTTAGATGTGCGACAGCAAAGAGGAGGGCGTGGACAGCGACACAGTGAACATGGCTGTGGTCAACCCCACCACTCCTGCTCAGTACTTCCACCTGCTGAGGAGACAGATGATCAGAAACTTCCGCAAGCCTCTCATCGTGGTTGGACCCAAGACACTGCTGAGATTTTCTGTAAGTGCTGTAGATGTCGCTTTTGATTATTCCAGCTTCTTCTTTCCAGATATTACAGTGTGAACCGTTCTTTTCCCAGGGGGCAGTGTCCAGTCTGACTGAACTTGCACCGGGAACATCCTTCAAGCCAGTGTTGGGTGATACCTCTGTGTCTGCAGAAAGGTACAGCTCTCACATTGTGTCGGTATTTGGAAAGACCAGGAGTATCTGATTATTAATGCAGTAGCCAATGGACTTCATATTTATTATTACATTTTATTCCTCACTGCACAGGTTATGAGTCTGGGTTGACCTTGATGCAAACTGCAAATTAAGTTGCTGGCAGAGGAGCAGTAGTTTACTCTCTAGTGTGTTTAGATGAAACTTTAAAGACCGCAAGTCTTCAAATGTGTTCACAGTATTTAAAAAAGAAATCTTCTTTAGCGGCCCCTGACATACGGTTGTCTTGTCAACCTTATATACAATAAGTGTCTCAAACATTAAACCACTGCAAAATGTCTTGTTTTTCTCTCACAGCGTCCAGAGGGTGGTGCTGTGTTCAGGGAAGCATTATTACGCCCTGCTGAAGCAGAGAGAGACATCAGCAGCCAACCAGAACACGGCGATCATCCGTGTGGAGGAGCTCTGTCCGTTTCCTCTGGACGGTCTGCAGCAGGAGCTCAAAAAATACCCCAACGCCAAAGGTAAAGTGACCTCACGTCTGCTACTGCCTTCCACCTCACAGACCTCCGACATCAATCTGAGCCGGTGCACTGACTTTACTGACGCCATCGCACTGACAGTTTGCTTTCAGTCATTGTGCAATATGTCTTTATATCTAATAAAAGCCAGTGAAGAAATACTATCTAATATAATACCTCCACAGACGTTGTCATATACAGTATACTTTGTCACATAGTAAGAAAACCGTAATATGTAATTAACAGTATTAACAATGCAAACACTCTTAACAATTAAATAATCAGTTTTAATTTTGTGTCAGCTAGACTGGTTAGCTCCAGATTCAGTGTTATTTACGGTCACAAAATATGTCTGTCGTCTCTTTCTGTCCACTGTTCCTCTTTAAAACATGATCTCATGATTTATGAGGGATTTCCCTCTGCTACAGTCTCTGTGACTGATGCACTTAAGGCTTAAGTTAATTTTATAGCACTTCTCATTTTAAGGTATTAACATGCATTAAAACATCATTTGAAAGACAATGAGAAGATAAATAACAATATTTCAGCTGCTGTAAAACAACTTAAGACTGTAGAGCTGGAGCTTCAGATCTTCTGGATGTTTGCCCCATATATTAATGCCCCACATAGACACTAAATACAACCTTTTAATGTTTTGTTTTTTAATCCTCTTAACTTTGCTTTTCTGAGAAAGACGGCATCATCATCACATCAGGCTGTGCCACTAGAAATAAACAGGTCTTTTCAGGTCTGTCAGTTCTTGTTTAATTTTGAAGGTGACTGTTTTGTTAATGTCCAGATCAGGTTGCTAAACTCTTCGCTCATATCTGACTCACTGAAGCAGCGACCTTTGACCTCTACTGACAATAGAAACTTTCATTTTCTACTAGGGAAGTGGAACGAAAAGTGATTCTTACATAAAACGAAATCCAGGAGGTCCACTGTCAGTCTTTGATACAAACATCAAAGTTTGGGTACAAAGAAAACTAAAAATATGCCGTGCACAGCGGTGCCTCTCTCCTGGGGGCCAGCCGGCGCGGGCTAAACCACAATAGACCAAAATATCAAAATTTCAGCGCACACCAGGATACTGGAATTGACATTCGTAAACTCACTACTCTTAAAAACTAAGGCAGAGCAAACATGTTACTTCATGAGACCTCAACCAATGTGTATATACAGCGATCAGCCACAACATTATGACCACTGACAAACCTTTGGACTTGGCATTCATGTGGATGTTACTTAGACATGTACCACCCACCTAGACCAGACCAGGCACCCTTTGCTCCAAAACAGTGATAAAGACACACCAGATAACATAAATACAGAGCAAATCTGATGAAGTGACATATAAAGTAACGAACAATATTGAGATTAATTGACATTAGTTGTATTTACACTGGAATTTAGAGTTTTTTGATCAAACGTATAGAAGCCTTTCAGTGTTTCAACTGATCCTCAAGACAGCATCAGACTTATAAACCCAGAAATGCTGTTACATCACTGTATCACAGATGTGTACTGCAGGACTTGATGTGTCTGTTAGTTTGTCCACCCACTGTCCCTGAATGTCATTCAGCCTGTGATCACTTCAGTTTTCTTCAAGCATGAGGAACTTCGGTCTGCTGCGTATCTTTTTCATGTCCCTTTCACTCTTTACAGTTTCACTATGAATAATTTGCTAAAACACCTCTAAACACCTGTGTCCTGTGACACTCCAGCTGCTGAAGTCCAAATCAGAGGAACTCTGAATCAATCAAAATGTTAAAATGCTCATCTGAGTATGCTCACAGCGTTTATACTTTACAAGCAGTGAGTGATTTGCAGGCTTTTTTGCCCCTGACTTCACCTCACAGGTGGCTGTATGCAGCTTGGGAGGAAGACTGTGATATAATGACTCTGCATGTTTTATTTAGATAAGTCTATTAAAAAGCTTCTACAATTGATCAACCATAATGCATTAAAAGACAGATTCTTTGTAGTAAAAATAGAAATAATTTAATTTTGTATTAATCTGAGTTGGCGACCTGTCAAACATTTCCACGTAACAACATTTATTAGTAAGTATTGGTTCTTTCTTAAGGTGATGATTGCGTAATTGTAATTAAACTTTTACGGATCCCAGAGTGGGAACATTTGTATTCAGCATTTCACTCAGCCATGTGTGTGCTGCCCATGGAGCGGTGTGGGCTCCCATTCTTCCCATATGTCCATATTTTCATTATCAGTTAATTGTCTGATTGTGTTCTTAGTTAATTCATTAAAAATCCGGTTTATAAACCTAAAATATAGTGTATAAGATCTTTGGACATGCAGTCCAAAACCTAAAATATTTAATGTATAATGACATTATATCTTACGAGTGTTATCTTCACATTTAGAGTGAAGTGCTTCATATACTGTGAATTCTGAATAAGGTTTTCTTACTTATGAAACAAAAGCTCACAGTTCAGGTTTCACTTCAGCTCTCTTCGGCAGCGTTGTTCCCACCAAACACACCACAAGCAAACCAGATTCAGATGGGGAATTTCTCAGCCAAAGGTTAAGACAATAAATTCAACCAAACTACACGAACAAGTCACATGTGCAGAATCCTTATCTTCTTACCAAGGTCAAACTTTAGTTCACATCTGCAAACAAGTGTTTATTAATCCACTTTCCGTTGCACAAAACATGGTACATAAAAACAAATACAGTGTGGTGCACAAATTGCTCATATTTATCTCTGTGTAATCCAAAGGTACACAAAAAATCATCCGCAAATTCCACTGTGACCAAAAGTGCTTTTGGTTTTTTAAGAGTTGGCAATGGCCCTTAAGGGACATGCATGTAACTCTGTATATTCTGAAGAATATTTAACAGCAGCCACAGTACGACTACATATAAAAATAACTTCAGCACCAAAAATCATATCAAGCTTTTGAAACATGTTTGGTGTAAACTTTCTGAAACAGAGATTTGTTTCCTCTTCTGTTGTTGATGGTAATAATTTTCTAAAAACAATTCCCCACACAGAGTTCATTTGGAGTCAGGAGGAGCCTCAGAACATGGGTCCCTGGTCTTTTGTAGCACCGAGGTTTGAGAAGCAGCTGGCCTGCAAGGTGAGCAGTGTTTGAAATAATCCTGCCTCCAATGTAAAGCCGAACTGTTTTGAAATGAATTACGTTACTCAAATTGACTGTCTCCTCTGCACTTGTCAGCTCCGGTTAGTGAGCCGACCTGCTCTGCCTGCCCCTGCTGTCGGTATCGGGACCCTTCATCACCAGCAGCAAGAGGCCATCCTTACTGCCACTTTCTCTTAACATTTAAACGGACTGGAAACCAAAATAACCAGAACACATGCGTCAGAACAACACTACATACTTGCTGTTGTACTCATACATGGGACCTTAACAGGGTTTGGATGTGTGGTTTGGAAACAAATTGGTCAATAATGTAAAAATCACAACAAAGAGCGCTTATTTGTACTCTTGTAGGTTTTAATTTTAATGTTAATGTTTGTTTTAATTGTCTGTCTTTGCTTGTTTCTAACCGGTCTCTTTTGTAGCTTGCTTGTGTTCTTTATTAGTTTAAGGTTAGAGGCACCTGGATCAAGGCCTTAGAAACGATGTTTACAAGGTTTATAAGGTAGCAAAAACACATTTTTAGCTACCTTAATCCTAGTTGTAGCATTTGGGGATAATATTCTGCATGTGTCAAACCTGTACTGGCATTATGTTTCAGGAATTGAAACAATCTCATGCATGTAGAGTTGTTAATTTTGTACTGTTGAGAAGAACAAACATCAGCAGAAGTTGTTTGAAATCTCTGAGCATTAACCCTGAAATATTTATGTAAGAGTACTGGACTAACATCACGTTTAAGAAGGAGATGAAACTGTTTCTGAGCAAAGTTGTTACCGTTGTGATTGTTAAGTTTATCCCACTATGAGTTGAGTATGACATTTCATCGTTCAAATTCAGACTGAGAAGCACGCTATTATCATCATCGTCCGTATTTAATCGCAGTTTAAACTGACACTTGAATTCAAAATAAGGGCTAATGTAAATAAACCAAATCTGAATATTTTCAAATAAACCTATTTTCATGTTTGTGCATCATGGGTTCCTTCAGATCATTGTTTTTTTGAATTTATACCTTCTTTCTAAACATATTTGTCCCACTGAAAAACTGAAAACTGAAAAACTGATAGCTATTTTTATGAGCTAGTACAGAGAAATTACTCCATCAGGTATAAAATGTTGTAAAAATGTGACCAATCCGAGATGCTTAGTGCTTCAGGCCCTGCCCCTAAGGTTCCTTTACTTTTAAAGTATCACTCTTTGAGAAGAGAAACTGAAAGCTTCCTGGTACCTGGGGAAATTTACTGAAAATCAAAACTGCAGCTTTGCACAGCATTCATTTTAGATGTATTTAACTATCAACAGTGAGTAGCTATATAAGCATTGTCTTAACAATCTTATAGAAGAAATAGATGAGCCTGCAGTTACACTGTTATGAATCAGTCAGAAAGATAGTCTGTCAGAAAAATCTCTCTTCTCACATAGACAAAAATAAATAAATAAATAATAATAATAACAGCTATTTCAGAATAAAATCACTTAAAGGACCCTTGTGTAGCAGGTTTAGTGGCATCTAGTGGTCAGGTTGCAGATTTCAACCAACCAACTGAATGCATTCTAATCAAAGCAAGCATGAGAATCAATGATGGCTATCACTTGTATGTTTGCAAGGTGGTGCAACATGGCGGAGTACATGGGACATGACCTGTTCCCTTCGTAGATATGAAGAACTCACTCTTGGCTAAGAATACAGGTTTGTGTTTACAGTGTCAACGGAAAGTGTCCACTTGAACCCAACCCAACCCTTCATGTGGAACTCAAGTCTTAGTTCCTGAGCTGTGATGTGTTTACTGACGTTTGACACACTGATGAAAACCTAATCATAGAAATTACATGTAATTGCTGCCAAGAGATCGTAATAAATCCTGCACACTGGACGTTTAAGTGGTAAAAGTTTGGTCTACTTTTGTCTTTTGTTTAGTTTGAAAAAGAATGATCTCATGTAACAGAGCTAGGGTATTCTTAGTGTGGTCCCAGACTTGTGGATTGTTGGCTTCATCTCATATTTTGTCAAGTGATTTCAAAAGGTCTAGTACTCTCATAAATGGCTGTTTTCTAGTTGGTGAGAAAGAGATGCGACAATCAGCTGGTGGTTTGGAGGTTGGACTGAGATTGCTCTCAAACAGTGCCCGTGCCAGATCCCAAACAATAAAACTGCGGATGAAATTAACACAAGTATTGAGTCTGCTGTATTTGGTGACAAGAATAGGAGCACTTAAATCAGCATGAGTGCATTGAAGGCCTTTCTTCAAACGAAACCTCTGGAAAATTATATTTGACGAAATGACTCAGGTAGATTCAATGCTTGGTGTTTTTCCTTGATTGTTCCAGTGGTTTTATTTATATAGCCAAAAAGCATGGGTAATTTTGCTAGCAGCAAGCAACACAAGCATCCTTCTTCCAAGACAGACACACAATCCATGAATAGACAGAAATTACAATATTGGTCTATAGAGGCATGACTAAAATTCAAAATGATTTGTTTTACTCTGGACACACAACATCCAAGTGTTTCAGTCCTTCTCTCTTTTTCTTAATTTGTTATTCTTTATCTGAAATGACAAGGGCAGTGTGGTGGGCCAGTGGTTAGCACTGTGGCAATACAGCTGGGGTGTTTCTGTGTGGAGTTTGCATGTTGCCTCTTGCTTCCTGCCACAGGTCAAAGGCATGCATGTTAGGTTAATTTGCGACCTGTCCAGGATGTACCCCATGCCAGTCAGGACAGGCTGCAGCCCTCCATGACCCTCTACGGGATAAGTGGTCATAGTAGTGGATGAATGGATGTCATATACTGAAGAAAGATATTTATTTGGGGCTATACATATAAGCTTCGTTGACATGAGAGTAGGAAACTGCAAACAAGAAGCTAAGAATTTAGAAGGAACAAGGTTGGAAACAAAAAGTAAACACAGTTTGAATATCAAATCAGAACACTGCATATACTGGCTGTAAAGCAGTTTGACATCTTCAGGGCTGGAAAGGGACAACATATGACAGAAAGTGGGCAAAGGCCACCTGTCTATTTCAGTTCAGACATGTTAACTTAGCAGGGAACGCACAAGTGCACTGTTGCCTTAATAAGGGCATTGTGTTTATCATGTTTACAAGTAAACTCCATATGGACGAGTCCCTCTACTGGTATTCACAACCTTTAAGGTCATAAGGTCACAAGCTCTGACGTTTTCAGAAATGGTGGATGGTTTATATTGTTATTTAGTTGTACAGTACTTTTATAATATGTCAGAAGACAATCACGATCTCCCTGGCAGCATCATTCTTTCACTGTGTCTTTTACATTTCCTACAATTTAGTTACCCCATCGCATGCCTGTTAAACCGTTGGCCATGGTGGCTTCTAGACAGCAACAGTTGCCTAGCAGCGGTATTCTCACAATTTACCTTGTAACCACAGGTTCCATCTGAAAGCAGCATATGACATGCAAAGTTGTCAACACCAAAATGCTAGGCAACCATCTGTAAACTGGAAGAGCACCACTGCTAGGCAACTGTTGCTTGGCATTCAAGGGGTAACTGGTGGGAAGACCACTCCTGGACGGCTGTTTTCGTCAAGAAACCACTGAGGCTAACAGCTTAGCGAGCTAACCATTTTTCTCAGACTTTATAGAATTCTGAGAAAGATTGTTTATGCATGTAGGAGAAAAGAATTGGAGAATATTTTTTTGAAATTCCCAAAATACCTCATTCTTTAATTATGCCTTTTCATTTCCTACATTACATTAAGTGGCTAACTTGCTAAAGTGTTAGCCCTGGTGGCTTCTAAATGCAGCAGTTGCCTAGTAGCGGGGCCACGCACTTTGAGTTCGCTGATTTCCCATGTCGCAACCGCATGTTCCATTTAAAGGCAGCATGGGAAGTCGTGAACACAGTTCTTGGCAAAAGTGGTCATGTCTGAGAACATATTGCTAGAATCGCTTGCATCAAGAAGTGAAATAGTTTAGCAAGCTCACATTTTTTCCCAGAACAGTTGTGTCTGCGTTTCCCACATTAAGTAACCCGGTCGTTAGCTTGGTGAACTGTTAGCATCGGAGGCTTCTAGACCAGCAGTTGCCTAGCAGCGGTGTTCTCAAAACTTATGGGTGTTGTTACCACTTGAAGGCCACATGTTTTGTTTACATGACTTTAAATGAGGTAACCAGTAGCACAGGTGTTTTAATGATGGCTCAGGTCTGTTAAGTGTCCCAGTAAGTCATGTCAACGAACACCTGTGCTGTGGTTTCCTTACTGAAATCGTAGCTACGCCCCTGTCACCCCACATTAAAATGAAACCACTGAGCAGTGGAAATGTCGGAGTCTGAATCTGATGGGTCCGGCGGAGTTTCCAGCGGGCCGCCGATGATTTGGTGCAATGCGAACACTTAAATCGCAGCCTGTGCTGTCGGATAGATAGGCGGGAGCAGCAACCTCCCACTCCTCCTATTGCTATAACAACCACAGGGCGGTCGGTGTGACTCGATGCCACAGCAGCGCGGATGAGACTGCCAAGTGTCATCCTCCTGCAAGCAGCCCGACCTCTGCTCGCTGCATCGCCGCTTGACACTGACTGAATCCCGGCCAGAGGAGGAGGTAGAGGAGGAAGAGAGGGAGAAGTCTGTGTTCCCCCCGTCACAGTGATCTGAACAGTGGGGAAGCTCAGGGCTCGGGATCCGCTACGTCAAACAGATTAGTCAAATAACCTCTCGGGGTAGGACAGACCTCCCTCCCTCTGGGCTTGCCTGGCTGCATGCGTGGGCTCAGAAGCAACATAGACCGCGCCGACAAATAGCCAGGAAGCCCTAAGAGATACAGAGAAGTACTTTTCTTTTCTTTTCTTTTTTTTTAAAAAACAAAACAAACAAACAAACAAACAAAAAATCTGTCTGGGTGAGACGGCTGTGGTGATCCACCAAGCAGCGCCTCTTCTTCTCCTCTCCTCCCCCCACCCCTGTGCGAAATGGCGAAAGAAAACGGCGAGTCCAGCGATGGATCTTGGAAGAAGCATGTCGATGATATCAAGAAGATATTTGACTTCAAGGAAGTCCTTGGGACGTGAGTAGCAAGATAACTGCAGCCTCGAGAAGGCGACGAGAAACTTTGTATCCAGTTGTGCTTATATAGCAACAGACAACAATGCCACACCGTAGCGATTGAACGGAAATGAAAGCAAACTGACAGCTGTTGAATATTTGTTGAATTGACAGAGACGGAGCCTTTGTAAACTTACTGCCCACTTAAATCTAAGCAGGACAATCGGCAGTTAATTGTTAAGAGAGGGGAAATAATTAGAGACATTAATGTGTGCAGTCAGAGGCTTGAAGCTTCGCCTTATGTCACAGTTCATTCAAAAAAAAAAAAAAATGTATTCTTGGTTCAAAACAGGGGTGAAAACAGAGCTTTTGTGGGGGCAGCCATTTGTCTGGGGTCCTTGTGTACAACACAACTGTGACAAAGACAGCAGGGCCTATTTGCATACACAAATTATGAAATCTACTCCCAAATTAAAGCACCATCTGTGGGGACTTTAATGTGTTCTTGTGCGCAAACAGAGGAGCAGATTTCGGCTGCAGAGCATGATGTCAGACTTTAAAGATTCATGTCACTGTCACAGATTTGTGCTGTAAACACTCATGAGAACTGTGGTGGTCTCGCCGGGCTTGTTTAGGGACCACTTTGGCCAAAGTTGCGCTCTTGCCTTCTGGACCACAGAGCAGGCGAAATTCCTGAGTTTATTTTGGTCTGCAGTTAGTGCTGCTTGGCTTCGTGTCTTTTCTTCTTTGAATAAGTTGTTGCAGCACAGAGTGAGCCTTAGTGTTCCCCTCAATGGAAGACATCAATCGGCTGAAGCGGGTCACGCTCGCTCGACAGGAGCCAGTCTCAGACAGTCAGTCTTGTGATAGACTGCTAGGTGCGATCACACATTTAATAGAGCGGATTTCTCATACGGGGGACGTGCTTTGTCCCCTGAAGACATATCCGCCCTTCCTTGACTGAGAGGCATAATGTTTACGTTGTCTGAGGTTCGATGGAAGGCCTGAGCCGAGGAAGGAACCTCCCTGTGGGAGTATGTTTGCTTTCTTTAATTTGGCCATAGAAACTGGTGTTTAACCTCACAAATACTGACCTCTGGTCACTGTGGTTATATCTGAATGGAGAATGAGGTAATTCATAAATGCTTAAGAACATTGTGTGAACACTTTGCTTTCCTCCTTTTGCTGCTCAGTGTGATTCTGCTTTTTCTATTAATTTAAAGAGTAGCACCATTGTAGAGGAAATATCTCCATTTAATAGTAGTTTTTTATTTACCCACCAGCAGTCACAGAGCATCATTAACATTTGTTTTGAGTCCATCTGGTGAATGGAAGTCAAATATTAACTCCATTTTCACTCCGTTTTGGTCTTCATCCAACGCTTGAGTGTGTCCCCTGAAGACATATCAGCCCTCTCTCATCTGAGAGCCATGTAATGTGATGGTGTTGATGTTGTTTGAAGTTCCATGGAAGGCCTGTGCTAAGGAAGGAGCTACCCTGTGGGAGTATGTTTGTTTTCTTTAATTTGCCCCCAGGATCTGGTGTTGAGATTCACAAAAATAGCTTCTGGTCACTGTGGTTATATTTGAATGAATAAAGAGGCCATTCACAAACGCTAAAAAAACAAACAAACATCCTCTTAAGATATGCGGCGTCATCTTGAGTAAACTTTGAATTATCTGTGTCATATGGCTTTCCTCACCACCGTCTCATTTTGGTGCTCAGGGTTACTGCAGATCTGCTTTTTCTTTGAGGTGAACATAGATAGCTTATGAACATAGATAGCTTATGACATTTGAAGTTAGTATTTACACACCAGCAGGTACTGAGCATCGTAAACATTCATTTAGTCGCGTTTGTTTCCACCTGGTGAGTGCAAGTCCAATAATCACTTCCATTTTTGCTCTGTTTCTGCCTCCACCAATACCTGATTTGTCCCCTGAAGACATCTCACCCTCCCTTATTTGAGAGGCACATTATGTGATGGTGTTGATATTGAGATTCAATGGAAGGCCTGAGCTGAGCGAGGAGTCTTCCTGTGGGAGTTTGTTTGTTTCTTTAATTTGGCCCCTGAGTAGCCTCGCAGCAAATGGCCTCAGGTCACTGTGGTTATATTTAAATGGAGAATCAGTTGGTTCGTAAATTACAAAAAAAAAACGTCACTTTAGTATTTCTTCTAAGATATACATACTTATCTTGTGTAAACTTTGAATAATCTCTGCTCTCTTTGCTTTCCTCACCGTCATTTTGCTGCTCAGTGTGACTGCAGATCTGCCTTTTTCTTATGAGGATCCGTGTCGTGAAATTCTAATACAGACTGATGATTCAAATCGCACACTCCTGACTTGAGCTGCTGGACTTAACAGTCAGAGCTCCTACCTGGAGGTAGTTCTGATTTCCCCAAGGCTTTTATTTATGTGTGAAGAGCCCCTGAATACACCGGTGAATCACTGTGATTTACTCTCCACACAATGGCCAGGTTAGAGGAACGCACACATCCCTCGCCCACGACCGAGCACACATCCCCGGGCTTAGTCTGTCACCGCTCGGCCTTTATGTTACATATACAGCATGTACTGGCTGACTTGTTCCTGTGTACCTTAATCAGGGAGTGGCTTGTTGCGGCACGGCGGGGTTCACATGCCACCTGGGGCAAAGAAGCCTGGCGAGCCTGCAGCTTTGGCCTAGGATTAAATATTGAAGGGACTGTTGGTCAGAGGAAGAGACAGAGATTATCTTCCTCCTCTTCCTCTTGCTCTACCTTTCAAATGTAGGTTTCTGCTCAGGTTTCCCCATCAGTGTCCAAAAGGGATAATCCGTCTGCAGCGTCCTGCTGCCAAAGAAACTCATTCTTTCCTCACGGAAAGTCGCCAGTTTATTCAGTGGTTACCTCACACTACATTTCAGAGGTACACACATTTATCTACTCTGCAGATTAAGACTTAATCTATGGTGAGCCGAAAAATCTGAACTGCTATAGGATAAAATGGATTAATGGCTTCTGCCAATATATTAAAGTATCTTGACTGCAAGAGTATGTTGTAGATGATTCTGACATTTTAACTCACAGTAATCACACCTCTAGGATGGATTTAGTCTGAAAGTCACAGTTGTTCTGCTTGATATTATCGTTTAGTTGTACTGACTGATTGTTGTTCTGATATATTTGTGTGTTAAATTATAACCTCGTTCAAATCAACGAGAATATTTTGCGAAGATTTGTTTTAAACAGCAGCTAGAGGCCTACCTGGGCGTGAGCCTTCAAACGATACCGATAGGAGATTTAGAACAGGAAGCCACGCCACTAATGCTTTGGCCGCACTTGTTCCATGTGTTGTTTCTGGCTAATGAGATCTTCACCGGTGAAGCCAGTCCTCATACCTCAACACACACACATGCCTGGGGGCTAATTTCAGACCTTTAAGCTGCTCATGGTCAGTGGAAACAACCTTAAGCAATCTGAACACATAACCTACATAAGTCTAGGTGGGAAAGTATTTAGATTTTGACATCTTTGACTGAGGTACTACAAACACTAGAGCCTCAAGTTTAAAATCCGTTTAATTAATATATGAGATACTTATTAGAATCATTTCATGTCAAGTAACATGAGGTGAGACTGAAAACTGTGTCGGTCGTCAGCATGGCAAATAATGTAAACATTTACATAGAAACTCTATTTAAGTTGCACCATTTACATCACACCTTAAGAAGGTCAGTATCAATGCAGACGGAGATGTAGTACATCTAATCTGTGCAGCCCTGCTGATAACTGAAAGGGCTGATTGGCTTACAGATAAACTGTGATTAGTTTGCATTGGCCAGTAAGTAACTTAGGCACGATTACGTCTTTATTACATAGCTCATCATCTTTACGTAAGACAGTTTATATCGTAACCTTACTATTTACATTACACACACCTGCAGCTACTGATCATCAGGTCGTGTTTGCGTCTACTTGATGACTGCAGCATCAGCTCGTGTTTTTTTTCTCTGTTTTGGTCTCCAACATCACCTGATGGAAACATCTGACTCTTCAGTTGGTTCTCCAGCTCACTGTTTCAGTTTGTCTGACAGTGGGTTAAGAGTTATTTCACTATAAACAGCTGACTGCTGTGGCCAAAAACCTCGCCACTGGACAACTGAACCAAAACAACAAAACCGTCAGTCGCAAGCAAATAAAAAAGATAAAAGATCCTAAAAACCCTCAAGGGAACTATACGAGTGACCCCTTTCATATGCGAGTACTCATGTGGTCCATTGGTTATATTTAAACTATTAACTACGGCTATTTATAAACTAAGTTAGAGAAACAGCTGAGTGAAAATGTTCATGAAAATGGGCAGATATAGCGTGATGGAGTTTTTAAACATATCTGCCTCATAAATCCAGTATGAGTCGGACTCTGCAGCGTACTTCACTCAGGCAAATTACTCGAAGATTTTATTTATTTAAATGTCCCCAAAAATGATGCTTTCCAGTAGCATCTGGCCGAAGTGCTTTGTCGTGTATTTCAGAATCCCACTTTTTGAGATTAATGTTGTTGGCTTCCAGTGCAGGGCCAAACATAGCTTAGCTGTAGCTGACTCATTCCTTCCACTTGTTGCTCCCTAACACCCCATCGAACAAAAAGGGAAAAATGATCTTTTCCAATATCTGATATTCACGAATAAACATTCCACGAGTGCAAATATTACACTGGTTCTGACAAAGCCCTGCTTGCCTGCGATGCATCTTGCAAACGCAGCTTGCACAGAGGCTAGCCGGGTCTTTGAAAGCAGCATGAATGTAGTGAAAATGGCAGCTAGGCAACTAGGATGAAGGAAGTCCTTGGTTGCTCCCTCTGAGGAAGACTCTGTCTACCTCCACCGCTGTCATCCAGCTCTTCTGACTGCAGGGAACATGGATGGTAATTACCTGAGTGTCCATTTGTATTCATGCTTCTCTGGCCACAGTGAATGCCTACAGTCATAGTGTGCCATCCAGTGCACTCAGAGAGTAGAAGTGCACCACACTGCCCTGTATCAGAGCACAGGAGGCAGTAATCACCCGTATTAAAATAATTCCGCTCCTCTCTGAAAGGCTGATCTGCGGCTTCAGACAAGATTATCCAATGCTCCAGGGAAATATTTGGCAGGAACCTTTCTTTGTAGTTGTTTATGAGCAGCATTAGCTCTTATCGGCCCGCAAACTGACCAGCGTTCTGTTTCAACAGCGATCAAGTGAGACCGCACATTCCTGGAAAGTAGCCTCAGGTCTGGTGTGTGTTATAATAATGGCTCCCAGCTCCAGTTGTTTGAATTGTGAGATCTGCTGGATTTCATTGTGCTCATATTATTGATTTAACTGAGCTGCACCTGACCAGAGTGGTTTATAACCTCGAAAGACAGAAAGACAGAAAGCCAGCACTGGTTGACCGAACCACAACCAAAGTGATTATATTAAAAGTTCTATTTTTAGGTTTTTGCTCTACGTTTTTCTTTAATACTAGAACGTGTTTACATGATTCATCATTCTGCAGGTTAGTTTACCATTCGTGTTGTTGAATTCAGAAAATAGTGAAAGGCTCCTCTCAGAATCCGGCTACAATCTCCAGGCTACGCTTAAAGAAGGAAAAGAGCAGAAAATGCTTGAAATCTTTGCTTGAAAAATGACATAAACCATTGTGCAGTTATTAAAATAGCAGCCAATTATCTGAATGAGTATAGTATTCATTGTTGCAGCTCTATACAGATATAACCTATATGTGTATTTATACATTTTTATACTCAGTTAACTACTCAGCCAAGTGAAAAATGGTTCAACCAGCCACGACTTTAAAATGTTGTGTAAATTATGAAAGAACCTGAAATAATATTCCAACAATTCATTATCTATAATAAACAATTTGACTGAAATATTATGAGTAGTTCAGTTTTTCTCGCTTGGATGTAGAATTATATTTAAAAAATTTTATGCCGTCACACATTTCTTTGCAAGAGCATTGTTGTCTTGCCAACACTGATACACGTATTGGAAATGCGTTGTTATATTTTAGAGGACGCTAATGATGAGGAGAATTACGCCGATAGCAGAAAGCGGTGCTTGTTAGTTGGAAACTGTCATTTTCACTGTTTGTCCAGTCATCATAGTTTAGAAGACTCAGATTGAGTTAGCATAACACACAGCTGAGCAGATGGTGGTGTGAAGTCTGAGAAAGAAAGAAAAAAAACTGTTTAACTGCAAAACGATCTGCTGCCAGTTAAACGTCTCAACGCTCAGACTTTAGGGATCTGAACAGTTTCACCTGTAATCTGTGTCTAGTCTGGCTTTAGATGTTCAGTTTTAATAAGAGAATCAACTTGCTTTTCTTCTTGTAGCTCCTAAACTGATTCATCGATCTGAATCATTCACTGAAACCAGTAGATCACACCACCTGCTGTATGTTAACGGTGTCCCTGCACTGTTGTAGGATGACTTTGAACCTAGCAGGTTACGCTGCCGGTAGCTCTACCTGGATTATCGAGTTCGGACTTTTCCATCCCATATGTTGCATAACGGGCAGCTGTAATGCATCTTACACAAGACGATTCAGCGTGATCACTCAGCTGCAACACAATACATGTAGCCCCTGTGAATATCAATAAGCCAGCCTCGGCTGTCGATAAGACCACCTCCGACATCGATTGACGTCCTCTGTCAACGGCGGCCTGCGTTTGCAAGAAAGAACAACCGGCTGAGGTCAAGGCCTGATGAAGTTTTCTGCAGGATAGTTTTCATACGAGGCTCGCTTTGCATCTGCAGCATCAGCCGATGGTTTCACACACAGAGCAGCCCACATTACGCATTAGTCAGCCAGTTTGGCTCAGCTATCTGCACACAGTGCGGTGGTGTTTTGTGACTGCGGACTGTCACACACAGCTCATACTGTCATCCCAGATCCGTGAACAGGGAGCTCTGCAGCCATGGGAAGGACTCAAAATGATTATTATTCAGCCAAGTGAGTCAGTGTGCTGCTGACTTGGCTGCACGGTCTGTGACACTGGGTCAGAAACATTTTTTTTGCTGCCATACAGTCATATTCGTCGTGCGTAATAGATTGAGATGAGCTTCAATGAAGAGTCCAATTTAGGTGGAGCTTTCTCTCATCACCAGCAGTTAGTCTTGCTGCAGATTGGTTGTGTAGTTATGTTGCACTGTGATCGCTGCTTGGTTAATCATGTATTCAATAAAATATTATGAAGCAGTGAAATGTGAATCTGAGGCGCCTCATTAGTCTCGATGTGACAAAGACAAGCAGCTAATTCTCGCATAAGAAAACCTTTAGTAGTATTTGTTTTCTTGTATAAATGCATGTGCAGACTCAGCATGTAGGCAGAGGTATCACCATATGCAGCTTTCTCGTGGACGTCACACCTCTTTAATTCCTGTGAATTATGAATTAATGGAATATGAATCCTTTGCAGCACAGTTTGTCATGCTTCATGCATTAACAGAGCGAGGGAAGTCATAGGCTTGGATTCTGCCGTTGTCATTCACAGGAAGTGATGTTGCTGCCTGTCAGCGTGGTGAGCAGGGGGGACTGAAATGGTGCTACATGCTTGAAACCACCCTCTTAGTGAGTTCACAGGTTTCCTGTGGTTTTCATCATTGTGTCTCTCCCTCCTGCAGAAAGCAGAAAACGCGCTTCGAAGCGCTCTGCTGTGCAGTTGCTTGACAGGCTGTTCGTGCTGATGCTGGAGGAATTTAGTTCTTCTCCTGACGTCCACGCAGCTGTGGAAATCGGTGGCGTGTGCTGAATAGAAATGATGCTCGTTGTCCTCACGGCAACAGCTGCAGTGGGAAGATAGTGCTTTAACAGGGCAGGAAGTAGTGCACCAACTCCCTCACTTACACAAGTCCTTGAATTTGCATATTGGCCCACATCATGTGTCAGAATGAGGTTAAGTCAGAAGGGTGTACGCTCCAAGCCTCCGTTGTTCTGTTTGCGGTGTTCCACCTCATCTCACCTCGTGACCAGACGGTGTGTTTGCACAGAGTCTGTTCGTGTGCCGTGGTTCTGATTGACCCTCCCCCTCCAAGTGATGGACGAGTAGGGGATTAGCATGCCTTTGACGGCCATGGTGGGACTTACTGCGGCCAGCGGGATTTAGTTTGGAGTCTGCTGGGAGGAATCGATTATACTTTGACAACATGCTAACATAATGGATGGCATGTTCTTTTAAAAACTATATGGAGATTGTTTATCCTTTATCTTTAAGATACCTTACTGACGATTTGTAAACTACGGGAACAATAAATAATTTGTGACAATGGAGCCAATTAAAAACTCCAAAAGATACTGTGTCTCTTTATTGTTGCCCATGTTAATACTCACTTACTCCTTATGACAGTTATATTTTAAGGGAAGACACAACAGCAGTTGTCATTGAAGAGATATTGGGCAATTTTGTTTCCAAAGAAGGGTCTGCGGCACGGTGGTGTGGTGGTTAGCACTGATGCATCACAGCAAGAAGGTTCTGGGTTCTAATCCATGGGCCTACTGGGCCTTTCTGTGTGGAGTTTGCATGTTCTCCCTGTGTCTGCGTGGGTTCTCTCCGGGTACTCCGGCTTCCTCCCACGTCCAAAGACATGCTTGTTAGGTTCATTGGTGATTCTAAATTGGCGTGCATGTGAGTGTGAATGGTTGTCTGTCTCTCTGTGTTAGGCTCCAGACTGGCGAGATGTCCAGGGTGTACTCCGTCGCTTGTCTGATGACAGTTCAATAGACACTGCCTGGGCAAAAAAAAGTCGCCACCTGGATTTAACTAAGCAAATAGGTACGAGCCTCCTATTGGATAATTACTACATGGGTGATTATCTTTCAGCTGGCAACAAGTTATTTAACCCCAACTGATGCAATGAGTAGCTTCTCATTTATTAAACAACCATGTCTAAAGACACATCCTGTGGTCGTGGCAAAGATGTTAGTCTATTTGAGAAGGGTCAAATCATTGGCATGCATCAAGCAGAGAAAACATCTAAGGAGATTGAAGAAACTACTAAAATTGGGTTAAGAGCTGTCCAACGCATTATTAAAAACTGGAAGGATAGTGAGGAACCATCGTCTTTGAGGAAGAAATGTGGGCAGAAAAAAATCCTGACTGATTGTGATACAGTAGAACTAAGGGCTGTGTTTAATAGTGAAAGTATGAACATTTCCACATGTACAATGAGAAGGGAACTCAAGGGATTGGACTCTGGAGCAATGGAAGAAGGTCATGTGGTCTGATGAGTCCAGATTTACCCTGTTCCAGAGTGATGGGGGCATCAGGGTAAGAAGAGAGGCAGATGAATGATACTGAATGACCAGGTTATTCCATCAATGGATTTTTTCTTCCCTGATGTTACGGGCATATTCCAAGATGACAATGCCAGGATTCATGGGGCTCAAATTGTGAAAGAGTGGTTCAGGGAGCATGAGACATCATTGTCACACATGGATTGGCCACCACAGAGTCCAGACCTTAACCCCATTGAGAATCTTTGGGATGTGCTGGAGAAGGCTTTGTACAGTGGTCAGACTCTCCCATCATCAATACAGGATCTTGGTGAAAAATGAATGCAACACTGGATGGAAGTAAATCTTTTACTCCTATAAATTGCAACAAAAAAACATATATTTATGACGTTCTTGACAGTATTTTTCTACAGTCTTCAGGGTACGCTTGATGATTCCTCATTTACTCATTTAAAGATTGCATTTCAGAATTCTTGTAATGCAAAAACAAATAATTGTCTTAATGGACATAATCTTCATTAGAAGTTTCATGGTAATTTATTATGTTTGTTATGTTGAGCTGACAGGAGAAAATGAACACAGATAAAATCCAAATTAAAAGTACAGAACTAAATAAAGAGGGGAGTAAATGTAATACAGAGCTGACCAAAATTGCATAACCTATGTTGGTACCGTAGCACTCTAAAAAACACACACATCTCAATAACATGGCTGGAGGTTACTCTTTGATTTCTTATCTGCTCATTGAGGATTAGTTCAGTCTTTTAGATCGTGTTCGGCTCAGTGAGCGACCCAGAGCGCTTCATATTATCAGTCCCTTTTAAGATCTTAACATCAAGTCGTCCTGAGGGGAGCACGGTGGGAGAAGGTGTGTAATGAAAACAACAAAGAGAGGGGGGAAAAAAAGCAATCACAGTGCCTGCTCAGCGAGATTTATTATCTATGTGGTATCATAGCAACAGATACAGACTGCTGGAGCAAATATTCCCCTAATTCTGTATTTGTTTTTAAAGGCTCTCATGTATGGAGGCAGATGGCAGGGGAAGACTATCTGCCGTCCTAAATGGGTGTTTTTTAGAGGTTTAAAAGTGTTTGCCGTGCTTTTGGCTGCGCGCGAGCGCCGAGCGTACGCCAGCACAGAAGGCTGTTGGCCATAGTCAGGGACTTTGCCAGATCTCAGTAAATATTCACAATATGCTGTTTGTGTACTCTGGCCTGTCTGCCTCTGAGTGCCCTCTATCTACTCACTGACGATGTGTCAATATTGTCTGAGCGCACATAAAGCCGGGCTAACATGTCTCCCTCTGTTTCTTGCAGCGGTGCGTTTTCCGAAGTGGTGATGGCTCGGGAGAACGCCACGGGAAAGATGGTCGCGATCAAGTGCATCCCGAAAAAAGCGCTCAAGGGGAAGGAGACGAGCATCGAGAACGAGATCGCCGTCCTGAGGAAGTAGGTACCGCGTGACTGAGCCGGGGGGGGGAGCGTGCAGAAGACGAGCACCCGCTTTAGAGAGGGGTCACCACCTTGCGTCGTCCTCGGGGAAGCTTGTGTTTTCTCCGTCTCCACTCTGAGTTGGTTTATGTAGTCTCAGTTTATTTAACAGTTATTGTCAGGCTTAAGTGACTTCCCTGTCGAATCCCATCTTTCCACTATTTTGGGTCACCAGAGTGTACGCACACACTCACACACACACACACACACACACACACACACACACACACACACACACACACACACACACACAGGGTATGATAGGATTGCATTGACACGAGGTGACACTCCATCCTCCTCCGGGGCCTAATGGGTAATTCCCCAGAGAAGCTCCCGTTATCAGTCACTCCTGAAGTGAGCGCGCCGGTTGTTGGGTGTAGTTGCCTGGTTACAGTTGCTATCCTTTGACTTCCTTCGTTCCTTTTCTCTCTGTCCTGGTTATTCAAACCATTTCTCTACCTCTTTTCTCACCGTTTTATTTGTCTCCTGTTAGTCTAACGGCGCTCAAACTGCAACCTCATTTTCATTCTGGACATATGAAGGGAGGAAGTTGTGAAGGTTGTTTAGTCCTCTGAGACTCTCCTCGCCTCCTCCACCCCCGCCTTTTCCTTCTCAAACACGCCGGCCCTTCTGAAGGCGCTCTGTCATCTGCATATCACCTTGCCTTGCAGAGGTTGTTTATTTTTTTTTTTTCTTCTTGTTGCCTGGACACAGGCTCTCAGCATCTTTGTCCGTCCTTTATTATTTTCTTCAGGTGCTCCTGCTGACAGGGATTGCCGCTTCATGACTCATTGATCCACATCCTCTAAGAATCCCCCCACCCCCTCCACCCCGTCCACCCCCACACGCTCCCCATCACGTACAAAAGGTTTTCTCCTCCGTGTGAACAACACAAGCACAAAATGCTCCTGCCTTCAGTTGGCAGGGCGTCATTTTAACAAAAGAAAAGGCTAATTGCCCCTCATTTGTTGTCTGTGCTGAAATGAACAGAAGCTGACAGCAAGCAAAGTGAATTTTCTGTTCTCCCTCTCCAGGATCAAGCATGAGAATATAGTGGCTCTGGAAGACATCTACGAGAGCTCGAACCACCTGTACCTCATAATGCAGCTGTAAGTACATCAGCCCACAGCCTTGTTTGTTAAGGTCAGCTGTTCGGCCTCTCATTTTCATAATGTGCTGTTTTTCTTTTTTCCAGCAAGTGTCTGTATTCTCCTCTAGCTGGTGCAGCGATGCTTTCAAGAGGATTGCGTAGTTAGTTTGACAGCAGTATCGTATGTGTAGCCGGGCCAGATAATACGGCCGATGGACTTGCTTGCTTTTTAGATGAAAATATCGACACCCATCTCATGTCTGAACAGGATACATGAGGCTGTGCCTGGGAGGTGTCTTAGCTTATTATAAAGCCCGGCGCTGCGGCCCAGCTACCTCAGAAGTTGAAGGTGTGAATGATATCGCACTCGAGCTGACCGCCTTCCTGTAACAAAAGTTAGAAAACCGAGAGCCTGTTAGCCATTTTATAGCAGCGTCACTCAATAGCAGTAGCATGATGTGTCATAAAAAGCTGTAGCAACATGTCCGCCGATAGACACTGGACAATATGAGTGTGCGCGTAGTGGGCGTTGAAGGACTTTTTAAAGTCAACTAATATGTGGTGAAAGTTGAGTCAATGTCAACTGGTCGATGACGTCACTCTTAAAAACATCGTAGAAAATAATGCTCTGCAACAATGAAATCTATATTCTTGACCTGAATACATATTGTAGTGTCTCACTCTCGTAAGAACACTACTGTCGCTGTAGTCACACATGCACTTATCAATACTGTGCGCTGCATATATGTGTAGCCTGAATTGGCACCGTCCATAGCGTTTAATAGTACTTCACAGGGTGTTGTTAGATAATATAATGTAGCTGGGATAAAACAAAAAAAGCGGTATGTTTCCGAAACCTTTTCGTGTAGCAAGGTCTAATAACTTTAGATAATGAAATTCACTGGCAAATTGTTGATTTGCGGCCTCCTTCTCTCTGTCACCGCAGGTCGTTTGAAGTGAAGTTGTTAATTGACTGCCGTTGAG
Organism: Chelon labrosus; assembly: GCF_963514085.1. Lineage (NCBI taxonomy): Eukaryota > Metazoa > Chordata > Actinopteri > Mugiliformes > Mugilidae > Chelon > Chelon labrosus. The sequence continues at coordinate 11,478,894 of NC_140344.1, forward strand.
AGGATTTCGATCGTTCCTCTGCTACTTTAGTGTTCCTTTGCTTGATGAACCGCTGCTCGTTTGCTGCAAAGACGCACTGGGCTCCTCACCTGTCTTCTCTGAGGCGTCCGTGTTGTTATTGTCACCTGATCGGCGACCAGTCGACTTCCTGCTTAAAGCGTCATGACACAGCAGCAAAGTCCACTAGTTGACTAATCGGTAAAGCCTCTAGTGTGTAGAGGTGATTTATTGGGACACAAAGAGAAGTGCCAATAAACAGTATATTAAAACACCTCTCACTGTTTGGGCCTTCGAGTTTAAATTTGCAACCAGGAAGACTCTGTTCATATCAATCCTCAATCAAGCAATCAGTCTGCCTCTGTCTGGAGTAAAAAAATAAAGCTCATGGTGGTTTAACAAACAAAATGGGGTGTATATACGACGCTATGTGCCAAATGCAAACAAAATTTAACTGTATTTTTTATTAGAATATGAAAGAACTTTTATTTACAAACTCAAACATAGTTTCAGGTCATCGATGCGACTATCGGAGACAGCAAGCCTCACTTGTTTTTACACTTCATTTTTATGTCGTTCACGCCGTTCACAGCCGCAGTTGGACTCATTATGTTTTCGGGCTTTCCTTCTGCGCGGTACATTTGTGATATCTCAGGAACGCCTCGAGGGAATTTCTTCAAGTTTGAGTTCAAACGTCTGCTTGGACTCGACGGTCAAATGTCAGGGTCACTCGCCGTAACACAATCAGTTGCGGGAGCGACTGTGGCTCAGTAGGTAGAGTGGGTTGTCCACGAACCAGAGGGTTAGCGGTTCAATCCCCAGAATGTGCCACACGCTGAAGTGTCCTTGAGCAAGAGCCACGTCCAGTTGCTCCCAGTGTGTGGCACGTTGTGTGTGTGCTTGTGTGAGCGAATGGGAAAGAGCTTTGAGTACCAATAGGTAGAAAAGTGCTATATAAAAGCAAGGCCATTTACTATCATACTGTAATTATGACAGAATTTCACCCAAATGTCAGGGAAAGATAATACATGCTCAAAAGGATGCACATACATTGAATATGGTATTTCTAATTTTTATTTTAAATGAACAGGATGTGTAATGTGTTCATTAGTGAGGCAGAGGTAGTTTCCAGTCATTATGCTAAGTTCACCATCTCCTTAGTAGCCAGACATGAGAGTCCTATTAGTCTTCTCTTAAAGTTCACTTGAGGAAATAGAATAAGTAAATTTCTACATTATGGTCATTTTGAGTCTGTTATGACTGTCTGCTATAACTGTTAAGTAGCAAACGTCTTGTATTTCACTCAGCGTTGCTGTGCAGCAGTTCCCCTCTGCCGTTACCGTTTTCCCGTGTCAGACGCATGCCGTCACAGACAGAGACCTTTCCCCTCTCCACATAATTTCACAGCATTTGTGACTAATGCACCAGCAATTTCTGCCCTCTTTGTATCCCTGAAAGGTGCTTAATGCTGCCTTGAAGTCTCACTTATACACACGGTGAATGCCAGGCCATTTGTGAAAGCCGACCCATTCTCCAAGCTCAAAAACTTAATGAGTCACATGTTTTGTCTTTGCCTTTTGTACGGTTTAAAAGTCTTTGGGAAACTGCCGGTGCGTCGGTTGCAAACATGTCACGATGACACATTCCATTTAGAAAAAGAGGTATTTTAGATTTAGTAACACTACACAGCCTCAAATTAGAATCCGTCAAAACCTCAGATGAAGCAGAAACACAAAGCGAGACTTTCACTAATTACAACTTTCTTTTGGGCACATTCACTTTTTATTTTATTTGAACAGAGTTGCTTTGTACTTGCAGGGTCAAATAACTGATGTGAGAACACAGACTGTAACGTTGACTGATTTGATCCATAAATTGTATCAGATGAATCTCAAACAGAGAATGCACTTATAGAAATGAATGATTTCGTTTTCAGTCGAGGTTTAAAAGGAAGGGTGGGGTGAATTTAGAGTTTAGGGACGGTCAAGTCAAATGCTAACCTCTAATTCAGAAGATTTTGTTGCAGGAGTTCAGTTTGAGTGCAGGTAGTGCATTTAGTCATCTTTTCTATTGCAGTGAAAATGTTGCATTGACGCGCTCAAACATGTTGTTTTGAAGGTTAGTTTGCTGTAGTATAGCTGTTACAATTAATAAACGAATAAAGAAGGAATGCCCTTGAAAACACAAGCATACTATAAAAGTATATAGAGATGATTCATTCAAACAAGGACACAGAAATACAAAAATCTAAGTCTAAGTCTCTCTATTAGATTTAAATCGGTGTGAGTGAATGTGTGAGTTTTTATGTATGTGTGCACTTATAAATGTATTTGTTTAAATATGTGGAAATATACAGTTTTGTATTGTTAGCTATCATTTTTTACACCTTTCAGTTTTGACTTTTGCTTATTTTATTAGCTTATAAGTGCTGCATGATAAACTTGTATAAATATGTAGTTATATAACTATAACTATCATTATATAAACTGGACTTCTGTGGTGTGCTGACAGGGTGTCTGGAGGCGAGCTGTTTGACCGCATCGTTGAGAAGGGCTTCTACACAGAGATGGATGCCAGTCGGCTCATTCGTCAGGTTTTGGATGCTGTCAACTATCTGCACTCCATGGGCATCGTGCACAGAGACCTAAAGGTAAAACTCTATGTAATACTCGCAGAGAAAAGCTGACAGTTGACAGATCGCTTCAGTCTTTCTGGGAGGGGGAAATCCCCACTGTTCATTACAGCGTGGTGACTGTGCACAGGTTAAATGTCAGGGATTTTCCTTCCTCTGTATAACTGCTGAAGCCTCTTGGATGAGCCATAACTCATGAAAGACAAATCCAGGGGATTTTGTTTCATATTTTTTCCTGACATCTTGCTGTTTGGATGAAAAAGCACATGGGCTCATATGAGACTGACACAGACAGACAAGCACAGTCACACATTTTGTCTCTTTCCTTTTTATTCTCAGCCCGAGAACCTGCTGTACTTCAGTCCTCACGATGAGTCAAAGATCATGATCAGTGACTTTGGCCTGTCAAAGATGGAGGGGACAGGGGGCGTGATGGCCACCGCCTGTGGGACTCCCGGTTACGTGGGTGAGGATGCCCTCTAAGCTCTGGCCGTGGTGAAAACTCACTCTGAGATAATTAGATGCTCTGGTTGGCTAAACACGACCTAATTTAATCTGCCAGTAGCCACAGGTTAACCTTAGCCATCTGCTGCAGGCCATCCAAATATTCACATTCCTCTCCAGCCTCTGAGTCTTGGTGAATGGTTGAAAACTGTCTGCATTGTTTTGCTACATGAATATTAATTTTTCTAACCAGGTAATGTTCGTGTTCATTGTTGCAGCTCCTGAGGTTTTGGCACAGAAACCGTACAGTAAAGCTGTGGACTGCTGGTCCATTGGGGTCATCGCTTATATTCTGTGAGTATTTCCTTTGTGGATTTGATAAATGTCCAGCAATGTTCAGATGCCAACAGGAAAACCTCCTTATTAAACGTGTCCTGACTGAGAGACAGTGAGTAAAGTTAGAGTCACAGACAAGCATTGTAACAGAAAACAAGATTAAACTGTAAAAATAAACAAGAGTCTACAGCCATGCTAACTGCACTGTGAGCTGTACTTTGGTACAGTGTTGCTTTGAGGTAAACGCTAATCTATCTACTTCTCATTTGACGTATTGCCTCAGTACACATTTTCCTAATGAGTTTATGGTCTCGGCTGCTAGGAGCATGACATTCATGTCATAAATTATAGTTAAGAATAAAAGAGACGATAAAGAGGGCTATGCTTCAGGGCAGGGTTTGTGACTGACATATTGCTGTCATATACACGATCAGCCAGAACATAAAAACCACTGACAGGAGAAGTAAACAACATTAACGTTCTTGTGACAATTCAATGTTCTGCTGAGAAACTTTTGGATCTGACATTCATGTGGATGTTACTTAGACATGTACCACCCACCTAGACCAAACCCGGTACCCCCACCCCATAGTAATGACACTCCTTGATGGCAGCAGCCATCCCCAGCAGGATGCAGCCTGACACAGACACGCACGCAAAAACAGTTAGTAGGAACAACTCAGAAACCACCAACAGCACAAGGTGTTGACCTGACCTCTAAATTCACTAGATCCCAAGCTGATCAAGTATCTGTGGGATGCACTGGACAAGCCTGATAAACAGAGGCCCCTCCCCTCAACCCACAGGACCCAAAGGCCCCCACTTACAACATCCTGTTGCCAGACACCACAGGACACCCTCAGAAGACCCATGTCCATTCTCTGATGAGTCACAACTGTTTAGGAGGCACAAGGGAGACCTTGTGGCATCCATTTAGCATTCTGCTGAGATAAAATAAATAAAATTAGAAACAATCATCATTTAATATCTTTTATATTCAAAGAACGAATGGCAATGACCTTGGTGACAACCTGATAGCTAAAACCATCAATCAATAAACAAGACAAACTTCCAGATTCTCATAAAGCCAGTTAATATGGGCTGTAACCTGATGGGTGCCCATAGCTGCTGTTCCTATAATAATACAGCGCCTATAAGGCTTTGAGTGGAAAGTGTTACATGAAGCTGCCAACTTAATTAAGCAAAGTGTCGCTCATTAGCAAAGAGAAAATCCCTGGTGTAGTCATCTGTTCATTAGGTGTGATGAATTTTAAGGTAATCAGTTGTTTCTTATGTCCTCACAAATGAGGCTTCTGCCAGTGATTGTTATGGAATCATTTCATTTCATAATAAAAAGCACAATTTAAACATACAGCATGGATTTATATTGCACATCTGCGGTTTGCGTGCACATTTATTTCCATATCACATGAAAATGGACCGTTCTTGTCCTATATTTCTCCTTTTAGTCTCGATAATCCCCCTGCACCATCTACTGCTGCATGCTATATGAAAAATCTATCTGCTTATGAATGCGATTAGGCCGCAGTAAATCCTTTTAGATTTAGGTTAAAGTTTCTAACATCAGCTGGGTGACTGGTTGACTTTCACACGGGCTGCTGCTGCTGTTGTGTAATTGTGTAATCGTCCATCTTCATCTCCACAGGCTGTGTGGTTACCCTCCGTTTTATGACGAGAACGATTCAAAGCTGTTTGAGCAGATTCTCAAGGCCGACTACGAGTTCGACGCGCCGTACTGGGATGACATATCAGACTCTGGTGAGCTATGACGTACCCTATGTTTGAGTCTGTCTGTGTGTTCTTAATAAACATCTCTTTTACAAATCCTATAGTTCCATAATCATTCTGGGGCAAGGAACAAACATGTATGAAGGCCTGAAGATGACAACAAAATTCTGTAGAAATTTAGATTTTTGCCATTATTTCTAGTTATTTGTCAAAAAGAAACAATATTTTTTTTTATGTCTCATTGTCTCTCTTCAATTTTCGTGTTTTGGGTCTTTGTTCTGTTCTGGCTTTTTTTTTTTTTTTTTTAATGCAACATTTCCATTAGAGTGAAGTGGAAGAGGCTTTTTCAGATGCACCTCGTCCTTGAAGTACAAAAGTACCATTCATTCCTATTGCCCATAATTCTTTTTTATCAATCACTGATAATGATAGGCAAGGCCGCTAATAAATAGGATCTGAGTTGAATTTGAGTGAAACATAAACCACATTCACTCATTTCCTCTGGTCATCCACACCCAGCTGCAGTGGCTCTGTGCCTCCACTTTGAGAACCTGCTGTAGACGACCACTCCATGACTCACAGTTGGAGATGATTTAAGACCTGGATCAGCATGAATGGATTAATACAGGGAGAAAACTGAGAACATCATTTGCAATTCAAATTAATTCAGTTTCAAATTCTGTGTCAAATTCAGCAACGGTGCTATTGTGTCCTGTTCTCAGTAGCAATGACGTGGCCGTTTAGAATTTGTTACCGCCGGCCTCTTATCCGTCTCCATCTGCCCGAGGTTCATGGCCATGCCAAAATTACAGAGATGATTTCTCAGAAACAACACTGAAATAACTATCACCAGTGGCCGCAATGTGAACGTACACCATGGTTGCATCATCTGGGGGAGTTTGTCTGTCCAGTAACACTGAGGATGTTGCTCAAAGAAAAATAGCTGACTCTTTCAGTTTGTCTTGACAATACAGGAAAAGCACAGATGAAGCTATTTTTGTCGTAAGTGTTTGTGTCACAGTTCCATCCTGTGTCTCTAAAAGTCAATGAAGTGAAGCTCAGCTGAATGAGACGCTGCTGTTTTTTAAATTGTGTTAATTACATGTGTGGTTGTCTTGGTAGGGCAGACTAAAGTGTCTGCTGTATTGCTTATTGTATGTATATATGTTCAGAAGGACTAAAATGTCCATTTAACTCAGAAAACATTGTCAGCTATGTTTAGCTTGCTAGCTGTTTCAGCTAACCCCGTCCATTTACATCGGTTTGTACAGGTAATGTTAGTCAGCCATGGACGATACTACACGGTGCTGTAGCAGCATTTAGCTGGCAGGCTAACTCTTAAAAGCTTGGCTAGCTCATGCTAACTACAAGTTCAGCCATACTGTTTTAGTTGAATAGTTCTTATCAGCCAATGAGCAATAGATGCTTTAACTGCAGACATTTAGGTTGTCCTAGCAGAAAAACTCAGATTAAAAACAGATGTGTTGTGTTCAGGTGTGAGCGCCCACTTTCTATGCTAGCTCATTAACGTCAATAAATGAATCCATCCTTCTCCTGTTTTGATCATTTACAACTTCTGCCAAAAAAAAAAAAAAAGAGATACAAGAAATAAAAACAGGCAGACATGGACAACTAAGACCTTTCTGGAAATTGAATCACACATTATATGGTATTTACTTTAACTATGAGGCCAGTAGACACCCCTTTAGTTATGTTTTAGGCACAGTGGGTATCTTCTTATTGCTTTTGTCTATATATAAATTGTCTCTGGAGATGACTTTTCTCTAATGGTATACTTAATAATACATATTACCATAAAGAATCAAATAATCATATTTCAAAAGAGCATAACACAATATTTTTTTAGTCATTCTTTAAAATCAGTGTCACTTTTGTAGTTTAAATAATAAAGCATTACAAAAATTTATTCCTTCAGTACACTAGAGTGTACAGCGTGTTCTCAGCTGGATGTGCCCTTGACTGTTTTTTTTAATTCCCTCCACAGCCAAAGACTTCATCAGCTGCCTAATGGAGAAGGATCCAGAGAAGAGATTCACATGTGATCAGGCTCTTGAGCACCCCTGGTGAGAAACTAACCTCCGCCACACTGTGCCCCAACCAGACAATCACAGGGAAACACACATCTCGGTGCGATTACACAGCAGTGTGACGCAGATTGTCAGGCTTACGCATTTGTCATGGAGAGCTTGTCCTCCCACTGTCATCTGTCACCATGGCTCCGAGCCGCGAACCCACCTCTGCTCAACACTGGCAGCCCTCAGAGAGAAATCTACTGAATAAATGGCCTCCAATTAGTGGCTGGTGTCCTGAAGGATCCTTGAAGAATGTGGAAGCTTTAATGAACGATTGGGATGTCTTCCCAGGCCTGCGTCTGAGCTAACGAGAGTGAGCTGACGTGGGTCTCTGTTGCCAGCTGAGGTGGCCAATAAGACCATAATGGGTATTTTGGGTCTTGGGCAGGTGGCCCCTCTGATACAAATATGTGGTTTGTGACACTGGTAACAGGTGTCATAACTGAGAGAAATTACTCTCATTGACAAGGTTTCACACAGAGATATTACGATGAATGTGACAGAAAGAGAGATGCAGTGTGTGAGCTTGTGTATAAACATCACCCCATCAATCAGAGGCGTTTTAGCAGAATGAAATCAAATGTGGCAGCAAATAGGAAAACAGCATGAGCGCAGTTCTCTTGGTATCACGCATAAAAATATAAATCACCTGCGCAGTGCTGGGTTGGAACGTGTGAATTGTTATTTACATGGTCTAAAAAGACTTTATTTTTCAGGATTGCTGGAGACACGGCCCTCTGCAAGAACATACACGAATCAGTCAGCCGACAGATGCGGAAAAACTTTGCCAAAAGCAAATGGAGGGTGAGCACAGGAGACGTCAGCTTCCTTTTGTTATCAAATATTATTTGAAAAAGGCTCCTTGTATTGATTTGCTCTCTTTTCAAACGGCAAAGAAGCATGTGGTGGTTTGTTTGTCTCCGAGGATCCGTCTTTGGAATCACATTCATCTGTTTCCACCCTCTCTCCGCAGCAAGCCTTTAACGCGACGGCTGTGATCCGCCACATGAGGCGCCTGCAGCTGGGCACCAGCTTTGGCAGCAGCATCCACAGCACCAGCTCCAACCCTCAGAGCCGAGCTCCAGCCAAGAGCCAGTCTGTGGACTGCGCCCCACTCTCCCTGGTGGACTGTGAGTGACACTTCAGATGCTCGCTGTAACCAACACAAACACGGCCAGCGTTTAGTTCTGGACACCGCTGAGTCCGCTGACTCCCTCTTCATTAAGCTAATTGACAGCTGTTTAACAAGCTCTTGAGGTGTGATTTTTAATTCGGTGGTCTAAACTGAGTTTGACACGATGTGGTCACAACTTTACCAGCGGCGATTAGTTGAAGATCTTTTAAAAACTGAACTCTGAACGTCAGATTTCTGGTTTCTGATTTTCTAACCATTTTAATTGCAGTTAGTTGATTAACAGATCAAATAATAAAAATAAGAATAACTGCAGTTTTAATGTGCACAGTACATATTTGTACGACAAGACTTCAGTCTAACATTTAGTCTAATACTCATTGTAAAAGTTTGTACTGGAAATATTTCTACTTTTTCCAGGATCCAGAATGAAAGAAAGAAACTAGAAACTAAGTCTAGTCTAGTGGTGGTCCACAATTTTCTTACAGATCTGTTTTTGAAAAAAATGATTATAATGTAACTGTTGTTAAATCATGGCTGAATATACTTTTGTCTTAGTAAAATCTACAGGAAATGCTTCAACCCTCCAACAAGCATACCAGCCTCCTAACACATTCTTGGCCGCTGTCTCTAAATGGGATTTGTTGTCAATAATTAAACCATATAAGGTTTTTAGACCTTAAAACTGATGACATGCCACTAACAGCTGTTTGCTTTCTCCCACAGGTCCTCCCATAGCTCCTCTGCCGTCCGCTGTTAAAGTGTACAATCAGGACTCTGATGCCTCCTCTACCCTGCGAGAGGAGCCTGCGGTGGTGGCTGAGCCCCCTCGGCCTCGACCCTCCACTGTTACCGTGATCCACACTGGGACTAAATGACGCCAGGTTCCGCGGGAGGTGAGCTGGGAGACCACGGAGCTCTGAGACGGGGGGGAAAGAAACCACCCCTGGCTTGGTGATTCAACGTTGTTGCCCAGTTTGCCCATCCCGCCTTCTCCCATCTGTTTCTGCCAACCACGGGAGGAATTTGAGGAGCCCTGGCTCAGCTCCATTTACCATGGCTCAGCACGGCACACCCCCCCCCCGCTTCCCTTCTCACCATCAAGTATGACCTGGAAGTACAAAGGGGGAGAGACTCACCTGTTGTTGTTATTGTCGAGGCCATATTCAGTCCTGGATCTTGGTTGTCTGGCAGACGAACTGGCGTTTGGTCTGGGAAGTGCCACACTAAAGAAAACTCTTTACTGAAGCTGCTGTCACTACTGACTGTGAGAGTAATTTTTTTGACGGGACGTTCCGCTGTATGCCTTGTATAAATTATCCTGCCTGGAACTGTTGAGTGGAGTCGTGTTATGCAAGTGAAATGTAAGCTTCAAGCTGTGGTAAATAATCGTGACATCATCTGCACTCTGAACTTCTCGTTGTTTTTGACGGCCCTTGTTAATTTGCTGTGGTATTTGCTGCAGTGGCTCACGGCGTCCCAGCAGTATGACAGTACGTGTTGTGTCTTTGCTTTTAAATGTGTGGAAATACGCTTCAATCACGGCTGTGATCGCTGAGAGCGCCGGTGCTTTGCACTAATGTATTGGAATATTTATTTTCTTACATTATAATACGACTTTTGTAAGAGGACCACTCGCAGAATAGTGTACATGTGTCAGATAGACTGGACTGAAAGGTTATCAACTGAATGATATACAGTATCTAATAGTTGTTGCTTTGTAATTGCTGTTTTATTTGATGACTTTATTTTGACTGTGAAGTCCTCCTTGACCACAGGAGGGCAACCACGGCTCGTCTCTTTGTGACCAGTTCTCAGGGATGTGAACATGAAGCCAACCAAACCCTTCTCAGAGTGATCACACACTGCTGTTTTGGACGAGGACGGCGACATTGTTGAAAAGTAAAACCTCCAAATATGTGTGCCACTGGGAGAGTTTTCCAGACGTTTCCTTTCTTTAAAGTCATTGGCAGTATGAGAATAATGTAACTCGTACCGAATGGATTGTTTTCCCTTTAAATTATATTTTGGATGTAAAGAAAGTGTTCACTGGTGAAGTGTGCATTCATGTCTGTAAAAAAAAGAAGAAGAAAAAAAAAGACCAATGACAAATGAATGCCAATGTATCCTGGTTAACATCGCAGAGCCAAATCAGTAGTGTACAGTCTAGTAGTTGAAAATATCGTGCTCTGCTTCCGCTCATGAAGTGGCTGGTCTGAAAACGGCCCGCTCACTCTGTGTTTAATCACTGTGCTTTCATACCAGCCTGTTGAATTTAGCAGAAAGACTCCTACTCCTGCTCTATCTCTCTCCCGCTCACTCTCTACAGACCTTCACGCAGAGAACAGAAGGGATTTTGTCTTTGTATTTTCTCTGTGGTAACTCATCTTAGTTTTAATCACACAAAACGAACGGGGGGGGAAAGAAACACTCCTTAAAAAAAAAAAAAAAAAAAGTGTAGAGGGTTTCGTCATATGAATTATCTAAAAGAGTGGTGAATATCCAAATGGACTACTACTTCTTACTGTAAATACAAAATTCAACAACATTTGCTTGGGTCTTGAGTGTTTATTTTTGTCTTCCCTATATCCCCCCCTCCAAAAAAAAAAGAAAAAAGTACAAAGTAAATATAAAGAAGCCCCTCAGTATGCATGTATTACGTATTATTGCAGAAATGTAATTTGGAGTTGTAGAGACTTATGTATTAAAAAAGAGGCTTGTTTGCATGTGTTGTTGCTTCTTTGACAAGGAGTAAATATCAAGTTAGTTTGTACACATACACTTATGTAGTAAATATAATATAGAGTATATTCACACTGATGCTGTTCTTATATCACCATAGCATGGCATCTTGACTTTATCATGTTTATGATATCATTTAAAGCTCAGCTGTTAGTCATCGTTTAACACAATAAGTATACATAACTATATCCGTGAATGATTTTTTTTTTTATTTATCTGTACCCCACTATGAACTTGATCAGATGTGGTATTAACATGTGTCCTGGGCGATCCTTTCACAAGTGGGCAGCTTTAAGTCCAGATGTAAACACACCAAAGACATATTAAGGGGGCAACTGAGATCCAATAGTGTAGTCCTCATTTGCACTTGGTCTGGGCCATTTGCAATGATTTTCTTTTATTTAATTTCCCAAACTGAGTACATGGATAGGATTTTCTTTCAGTAGTCCATCGTTCTGACTCCAGCTCCTCAAATATGAACATTTGCTGGTTTTCTTTGTCCATTTTTACAGTAATTTGACCAACTTTGAACTCTTGGGAGTACAATACAAGAAGAACCCAAGTCAAATTGTAGAAGTGTACCTATTTCTTGACATTTTCTAAACCAAATGCTTGTTAAAGGCAACCTTGAATAAATGACTAAATCAATGTCCATCTCAAATATGACCACTTTTACTGGAGAAAGTCAGGTATGTGGCAAATGGAAGAGGTGCCACTTAACATTTGGTAGAAAAGATGACATTTTGATTAAAAATAGTTGCTTTAACACATATATCAGTGTGGTCCCGAACATAGAGGAAGTAAAGCCTGACAATCTCACTCTGTAGCTGACGTCTTAACTGTGTTAGCAGTCATGCTCTTTAGAAAAAAGCGTAGTTGTTAAGGAAGTGTGTTGCCTTAAAACTTGGCAGCTGTCCGCTCACAGCATCCTGCCTCTCCTCTGACTTCCCTTCACTCTTAGATGGAGTGGCGGTTGTACTCGTGGGGAGGATGCATCCCGTCGTAGTGGAACTCCCTCCACTGCTCGGTGCTCTCTCTGGTCCTCTCGTCTTGCTCTGGAAGATCAGGAGGGTTTCAGTGGATGAATGAGCTCGAACAGTCAATGCACTCTTGTGTCTCTCAGCTGCATCAGACAGGAAGGGCGTACATACCGTCGTTCTGCTCTTCGGCGTGGCTCTCAAACTGGTTTCTCTTCTCCTCGTGAAACTCTCGCCTTCGTTCATCTGCAGCCAAAACCTGCCTCTGCTCAGCTGAAAGCACAGCGGGGGCAGCAGGATGAATTACCCGAGCATGAAATGATCAGCATCTTCTGCATCTCTAGCTTTGTGCGTTGTATTATTCTCGCTGCTATTTGAAAATAGATGAACCAGGCAGATTTTAGATTCTGGACACACTATTGTGAGTCAGCTTTAAAGGGGGGTTCTTGTTTATTTGGTGAAGTTGAAGTTGCTGCTCACTTGGTACCACAATATACTGAGTATGAAAGGAAGTACTGAATATCAATATAACAAATAAATAAATGGTTATACATTACAGTATTTGATCATTAATGATGGTGCGTCAACATGTAAGCAGCATTTGAACATTATAATTTGTTGAGGTGGAGCCTGTTGTAATCACTTTAGATAGTTCAAGCCAGTGACGTCAAGCCCCCTCCCCAGAAACACTTGAAGAAAATCCACTTTTTCAACATATTATGCAGATATTATACAATATTACATCATTTTACCTGTTTGGGTCTAAATATTTCAAATGAGGCCTAGTGAGAAGTTTAGAGGGCTGATGTCTCTTTGGAGGACTTAAGTAGACATTCCTTTTTTAAGAGTTTACAAGTAAAAACATTGGGAAAATCCTAACCTGAGAAGTGACATGGAAGTTGCAGAAGTTGTGTGAAATGAAAACTTCCAAGTAAAGTATAAGCAGTCCAGAAATAAACTCCAGAAATATAAAGGAGCTGTAGTTTCAGAGCTCAGGTAAAAGTACAGACGCATAGCCTCAACACAATAGCTACTAACATCACAAATCCACGAACATCAAAACACTGAATCACTGTGTCTGAGGACGCTTTCAAACATGGGCGAGCTATAGGTGGATTGTCTATCGGCATGTACCAGGACACCAAAGAACGGGGAGAAATCTTTTTGTAATGTATTTCAGGCGCACAATCTACTTTTAAAAGTCTGCCACTGACTCAGACACATAGCACAGCTCACACTGCAGCAAACACCTGAAAGAGTCCACAAAGACGCTCTGCTGTGGACAGCGGGCTGACTCTCTAGAAAACGTAGTTTATAGATTTACACCACCCTGAAAGAATCATGTAGAAATACTGCAGATTATGGACACATCAAGACACATCGGGCAGTGTTTCACTGAAAATAGAGACACAAAGATGGCTTATCATATGAATAAAAGTTTAATTTTGGGACATACCTACTTGATCTATGTACCTCAGACTACTGAAGCTTCATTTTAAATGACAGAATGTATTTTAAGAATTAAGAAGAATTAAGAAAAACCTTTATTTGTCCAGCAATGGGGAAATTGCAGTTTACAACAGCATACAAAAGGTCAGAAAAAAATATCAAGTGAAAAGTGTAGGGTATAAAAGATAAATGATAAAATAAAATAGAATAATAATACAAATACAAGTACTGGCATAAATATAAAAAGTAATGAATTGCACAGATGATTTGCTGATATTGCACAGACGGACCAGGTGTCACTGGGTTATTAAGTTGTACACAGTACATAGTGAAAGTGTTGAACCTTGATGTGTAACAGCAGCAGGAAGGAAAGACCTTCTGAATCTTTCCTTCACACAGCGAGGCTGAAGCAGTCTGTCACTGAAGCTGCTCCTCAGTGCTCTTACATCGTCATGACTACAGGAAAGGAGTCTTTCATTTTAATTTGGGAATATTGCATTTTTACAGAATCTGTGGACATATCATTCAGTCTTCAAAGGCAAAAGCTAAACTGAGTTTAAATCTCCTAATAGATTATTAAAAACCTCCTGCTTGTGACCTCCGACCCTCGGCTTTGGACGTACGAAGAAGACTCTGGCATGTTTAAATACTCTTGGCATGTGTGGACAAGTAAGTGAAACTCTGACTGCAGTAACATTAGAAAAAGACACCTGCTGAGACATGAAAAGGTTTGGCGTAGCCCTGCTGACCTTTTCAAAGTCCGGTCCTGACCTTTGACCTTTTAACTGGATTCTTCACACAAGTTTATGCATGCAGTGTGGATTGTTAAGTTATAATTACGAGGTTGAAAAAGATTAACTGCAGTCGGTCTAGCAAGTGAAAACCTATTCAGAGTGATGCTTATTGAGATTATCTAACTTGTGTTATTTGTTGTTCTCTTTCAGACACTGCACAGCAGGGTTAATCATCCATCGCTTTATTCATCTGACCTGCTTATGGCTCAAAAGCCCCAAACGTCAAACAGCAGCATTCGTTTGAGGTCTGATGTCGATGTTAGGATGTCGACACTTTTCCTCAAAATTAAATCCACCTACTGAACTGGCTGCATATCAAATATTTTCCATTGCAAATGTCATCTACCTGCTTGAGAGATGTGTTTTTGTATTAGCATGCAGCCGGAGAGGCTCTTCAAAGTGAGCAGCTTATTTGTCTCCGAGCTTATTTATCTGACCCCTTTCTGCCTCTGTGTTGGCACATTCCGCATTCAACTCCCAGCCGCTCACCCACTCACTCGTCCACCTCAGTTCTTTCACTCTCTGTGCTTTGTGTCGGTTTCATTCCTCCTCGTGTCTAGTTGCTGTTAGACACAAGTTATGCCGCTGCAGTTCGGAGCAGCAGGGTCAGTGTGTGCTCTCGCCTTCCTGCACCTAACAGCACCGTTAAATCACTCGAGAACAGCAAACATTGTACAGTATGTACAGATGTGCACTGGTGTGAGTGTGGGTGTGAGCTCCGTGCTGCCCTGTGGCTCCTGCTGCAGCCTCCAGCAGAGGAAGCCGGAGGTGGATTCTGGCCATACCAGGTCCAGAATACAGTGAACAGCTGCTGGCTGCCACCTTCATAAAAACATTCAGCCTGCCATCAACACGTACGCATTTTATGTCTTACAGTGATTCATTTTCATAAAACAACACAAATCCATCACTGTGGTTAAACTACACAGAGACACCTGTTTTCAGGGAAGTACTACACATCTTTATGTTCAAGGTAAGGACAAAAAGAGTGAACAAATACATATTATGTCTGGTTTCAAGAAGAATTCAGCTACTTAACAAACTGACTGGTGTACATGATCAGCGTTGTGGCTTGTTTATCTCTTAGGTGGAGGAGAAGGTTTCATTCAGTGCTTTTTAAAACTGAATACATCTTGCTGATGGTGCAGCGACCTGTTCTGTCCTTTCTTGTTTTCAGTATTGAGTCAACCTCTGTTAACTTTAGCTCTGGGTTTACTTGATTCATTCATATTTTTACAGGAACAATACACATTAAATGTGCTTAGTTGACATTTAAAGTTGCCCTTTGTGCAGAAGATGCACCATTAGTTTTACGGGCCAGTGTGCAGCATCAAAAACACACTATCTGACTTGAAATGAATCTTTCAGATTTATTAGGATTGTCGCAGCAAACTGGTTTCTATTGTGGTACTTTGGATTGCAGAAGCTCTTCTGTATAATAACACACAGAGTCCATTACTTACCACAAATACACACACACTTGGGCTGAGCAGACCACAGTCTACGGTGCTGCAAACAAACTCAAAGAGAACTCACCGTTGATTTCATCCTGAGACTTCGCCCCCCGCCTGCTGCGTTTTCTGAAGAAGTTTGAGGCATCAGCCTCCTTCATGAAGATCCTCTTCAGGGGACCTGCAATGGAAGCAGGAAAAAATCAGCTCAGAGCATAAAGGGATAAAAGAGGAAGGATGCATAGAAGAGGAGACTCAGCTTATGCAGCTCTTCACCTTGTGGATCTTTAGCACTGCCAGTGCTGCTGGGCACAGATGCAGAGTCGGCCTCTGGAGACACTGCGCCAGAGGACAAAACATGAAAGCTCTGAATTAAAACACAGACTCTATTCTCTCTAGACAAACAAACAGCTAACAATACAGTTCCTAAAAAAGATCAGGCTGAGTTAGATGAAGAAAATCCAGACTCACAGGAAAGTGCAAGAAGCACAGTGAGGAGACCCACTAGTGTTGCATACGTCCAAGACATCTTTAACTCTATGTCTGAAATGTTGAGAGATACGAGTAGTGAAGGAGCGCAGGGAGGACAGAGGTGAGGAAGACGTATGTGAGAGGTGGGGTGAGGAGCCTGGGGCAATACTGACTGCTTGTCAGTGGAGGGATGGAGGGAGGGACCAGATCTGAGCTGATAAGAGGCTGAATCCAACAAGCACCAGAGAGGGATTTGAAGTGACAGGAATGTGCTGAGGGTTTTATTTGGACTCAATAAAATATATTACTTTCCTCCTTTTTCTGTTGATCTGGCTGTAGTTAAAGTCAACTGAAGTGACACCACTTACGCACGGATTTATTGTATCACTTGTCAGGCAGTACGGGCCTGTGAGGGCCTGTTTCTGAAATCACAGGAGGAAAAGCGTAGGTCTCAACAACATAGTTTGAATATGATCCAGAAACAATGCATGAGAGACAACTAAAACACTACGATTTCTGAAAAAACAAATAGACAGAAAACAACTGACACTCAGAGCTGAAGCACGAGTTTATTGCCAAATGTCTCCTTTCCTGATGCAGGCCCTCAACAAGGGTGCTCTCTCTGCTCCGCATGAAGCTATGCCGGAAAGTATGCAGACTTCTGTTTGCTTGAGTTTTTCTTTTTTTTTTCCAACCTGAATTCTGGCTGGGCCCCAGAAAACAGTGAATGTCTAAATTGTTTTGCGGGCCAGTTCAAGGTGGAGAGATTGTTGCTCAGAGAAGTGAGATGAAATCGTGATGAAATGGAAGTGGGATTATGTTTTGCCCACGTAAGTGTGAGAGTACACTGGCACATTTTTATTATTCTAGCTGTTTACAAAAACATATTCAAGTTACAGTTGAATAATAGAAATGGGCTTTAAGTGCAGGCTTGTTTTTAATTTGAGGATATTCACATCTAAATAGGAGGAAAGGAGAAGGAATTAAAATCTTTTTCATGTACAGTTCTATAAACTCATATATTAGACCAATCAACATAATCATAAGCAAATTCCAACCTTTCACCTGCTTAACTGATGACCACAAAAATGAGGGAATACAGCACAACTGAGAAGAGAGTTCTTGATTTAACGTCCAATCACTTTTGGTTTTATTATTATTAAAAAATAGGACGTCACACATTAAAGATCTACACTCCTGAAACATTAGGAATAGCCTCAGTTTAAATCTGAGAGTCTGTACTTTCATTTTCATTGTACAACTTTAGCCCAAATGTGTTTCGATAAGCAGCTAAAATAACAATAACATGAGGAAAAAGTGTTTAATGTAGACAAACAACGCAATTACAGCAAATTAGCACATTAAATTAAAAAGCCTCTGGAGAATTAATTAAAAAGGAATATTGTGTAGAGGCGTTGTTTGTCTGTTTTCTAAGTTCACAGATTATCTGCAGGAAAAAACAAACAAACATTTTTCTTCATTTTACATAATGAAAAAGACAGCTGGGACACACTCTTAGCTCATCTGGTTGAGCAGGCACCCAGTGAACTGAGGCTGAAGTCCTCACGAGTTTTGATTCTGCGCCCTCTGCTACACGTCATAGCCGCGCTCACCTCATCACCCCCTGTCTATAGACATAAAAAGCTACAAAGAAAGAAGAAAAAGAGAGAAAAATATTAAATAAATAAAGCTAAGCTGACAATGAAGTCTAAAAGGACCAGAATGAGTATACGCAAAAGTGGCGGATTGTCCTTGAGAACCAGTACTGACTTTACATAGAGTATATCCACAGTCACAGAGGTGGACAATTGTTAGAGTACATCCATTTACAGCACGTATATGGATGTACTCTAACAACTCTAACAACTGTATAGAAGTATGAAGAAATATTTAACAGAATTATATTCAGCACCTCAAAATTGTACTAAGATGATAAAATGAGAGAATATACGACATAAAAGTGATACTGTCTAATCACTGAAACGTTGGTAAGACTGTACATGTGGCCGCACTTCTACCCCCATCTCTCACAGCAATATTAATCATACTTAGTTACACTTCACTACTAAATCTGTCTCAGGTTTCTTCTGTAATATAAAATGTTCAGTTTATGTTGAAACAGCGTCAGAAAGGTGTGAAGACGTCAGGATGTGCTTTGTGGTGATGTTAAACCGGACTGAATTAAACACTAAAGTGTTTCTGTTATTTAGCCCACTGGCTTAAAAGGGATTGTCAGAATAATGGAAACATGTCAGCACAGTATAATTTAATAGTACTACAAATCACAGCCATAGTAGAATCAACATCTCTCGCAGTTATTTGAAACAAATACTAAACACTGTAACCTTAATGACGCTGAGATTTAGTGCAGGACTGTTTAGTTTTCACTGGCGTCCCTAATGAATCGGCACGTGAGTGAGTTTATCTACACACCACTATTTAGTACATTTGTCTCAAGTTTCTTTGTAAAATATTTGTATGTACACCGATCAGGCATAACATTATGACCACCTTCCTAATATTGTGTAGGTCTCCCTTGTGCCTCCAAAACAGATGTGACTCATCAGAGAATGGACATGGGTCTTCTGAGGGTGTCCTGTGGAGTGTTGTTAGTGGGGGCCTTTGGGTCCTATGGATTGAGGAGAGGGGGTCTCTGTGGATCATCCCACAGATACTTGATCAGTTTGGGATCTAGTGAATTTGGAGGCCAGGTCAACACCATGTGCTGTTTTTCATGTTTTTCTTTGAGTTGTTCCTAAACTGTTTTTTTGTGTGTGTCAGGCTGCATCCTGCTGGGGATGGCTGCTGCCATCAAGGAGTGGGGTGGGGGTGCCTGGTCTTGTCTAGGTGTGTGGTACATGTCTAAGTAATATCCACATGAATGCCCGGTCCAAAAGTTTCCCAGCAGAACATTGAATTGTCACAAGATGGTCAATGTTATTAACTTCTCCTGTCAGTGGTTTTAATGTTGTGGCTGGTGTATCTTTGTAGGAGTGCAACATTTCTTCCAGTAGGGGTCGCTGTAGGGTCGCGTTGGCCTCCTCTTGTGTCCTCTCCTGCACCGACAGTTAGGTGGCGCTGTTTCCCCGCAGACATTTCACCAGCTCGGCGGTGTGATGGCAGCAGGCAGCGTCAGCAGAGGACACACTCAGATCAACTAGTAATCACCGACGTCCCTCACACTGCCATGGTCTCGTCGACCGTATAACCTGCCGCAGAGCGTCCTATTTCCTCCCGGGAGTGAAACTTTGAGGCGTAAAAAAAGAAGCCATGCTGCTGGACGCCGCTGCCCCGCGGATATAAGCGACACTGCGGAGCAGAAAGTACACACAAAGAAGAAGCAGTCGGTGTATTTTTTTATTTTTTTTTTTCACGCTCGGAGGGAAAGACGGCATCCGGCCTGAGAAGAAGCTCCGAGGTCGGGGACTCCGGTCGGAGCAACGCTACTCGTTTCTGGTGAGACATTTTTTTTTAGTTTCTGTGGATTTAACCCAGCTAAACAGTGGCTGGAGAACAAGTTAGAGCCTCGACGACACACTGGAAACATTTCCACCCGTCTGCGTTGACACTAAACGGGTTTAACAATGTAGCAATGTTTACTTCACAGCCTCAGTTTGAATGCAGTCGTTTGTTTGTGTGAGCTGTTGGTCACCGGCCAGTGGCTACATTTCACCAAAACAGCCGGAGAGGTTGGTTTCACGCTACATCGAAGTTAAGAGACGGGGCCAGCAGTTCATCATTTCAGAGTTAAACATTAGTGTCAGCTCTGTTGTTAAATAGCACCAAGAGCAACACAAACAGTCTGCGGGTTGGTTGTCACTGAATAAAAGGGAGGGAGGACTGACTGACTGACTGACTGCTCTGCATGTATCGTCTTGCAGAGTTGCCACCAAAACATTCGCTGACCCACATTTCGGAGATGTCCTGTCTTTCTGGTCCACATTTTTTTCTCAAACTACTCGGAGCAGCGTGCAGACTGTACCAGTCTCCGAGCTCACACACAGACAGTGTTTCAGCTGCTGAATGGAGGCCAGGACAGGAGCCTGCATGGCAAACAGCTGGAGAAAAAGACGGATCTCTGCAGTTTCTAGGAATCCCTCCCATAGAGACAGCTTTTAACTCCATTCCTGTTCATGTCTTCTTCCTACACCCATAACCTCAGTTTAGTCCAAAATGAAGACATAGCTCTCATGCTGTTACCAGCCTTATTCAAACTGTTAACTAGAAGTTATGGGGCTAAAACTGATCTACTTAGTAGTAGATTGTGCTTCCACAAAAACTCAAATGTTCTTTTATTCATTTAAAGAGGTGTTGGTTTCATTAACGGACATTTTGGAGGCTTGACTTTATTACACTCACTTGTCAGTTCATTAGGTACAGTAGTGAAAACAAATCAGAGTCATCAGGAAACTTCATTTATCCTTCAAGGAAATAGTTTCTGATCCTCCCATAAAGTGGCAGTTGGAAGGAGACGGAGTCATATACAAATAGAATAACAAACAATATAAATATATCTTAAAAAATGAAATATTGCACAAAAATTCACAGTTTGCGCAGGTAAAACGAGTCTGAAGTGTTAAGAGTGACCAACACTGAGCTGGTGTTGCGTTCTTAGTTTAACAGTCCTGGACTAATCTTAGCTTCCTGACTGTCTGTATGATCATTTTGGAAGACGTGGTCTGTGGTGCTCTTAAATTGGATTCAACATCTAAAATGTTCCTGTTGCTTAGCCTTGCACGCAGACTAAAATGGGGTTGTCAAAATAATAGTAACGCGTGTCGGTACAACACACCACAGCCTCCAAAATGAAAACACTGTTTCACTAGTGTACCTGAAGCGAGTGTATAAATGGCAAAGGAACTGTACAGCTTGTGCACGGGTGTGCAAATTGATTACAGCTTAATGGAAGTACAGTTTATTGCAGGGCTGTTAGGCTGTGTGTACCCAATAATAAAGTCATTTAGTTTATGTCACAGTATGGTCAATTTGTGCAGTGTCACATATTAACCGCTCAAAGAGTTTCGTTGTTATGCTCAGCATCAAACTGAACTCGTCCAAGTATGATGCAACTATTTTTGTTACTTCTATTATGAAAATGTCTCGTAAATGTAACGAAACATGTACCATCTCAGCAGGTAATTATTTTCATTATCGGATCATTTGCACGAATCTGAATCGATCATCAAAGTATTCATATTTGAAAAAGGTTTTTTTTTTTAGCACCTTTGCTTGGGATCCTCACCTGTAAAACAGCTGTTGATTATTTATCTGTTGACAAATTCCTTCATGATTTGATTGCTGAAAGAAATATAAAATCATTGCCCTGGTTTAGAAAAATGAAACTTTGTTTGTAGCAGTCGCTATAGTTCAGTAGTAGAACAATAAGATATCTGATAAATGGTGCTTCTCTCTTACTTTAGTCTTTTTTTATTAGTCCAAAATAAAAAGCCATTTTAAAGATCAAATATATAATATAAAGCTCAACACTTTCTGATCTAAACAAATTAGTACAAATCTGAAGAGGTGTATCCTCTAACACAAAACTGCCTGGCTGCAGAAACAAAAATAAGTGGTGGGGTTTAAAACCCAGATGTAGTTGTTAATGTTTAAAGTTTTATTGTTTCCTTGGTGTCTGAATGAAAGAGCTTTAACAGCGCTTTCTCTCATTTCCTGTGAGTAGGTTTCAGTTTGACAGCCATAAGCTGCTGAGCTTCCTTGTGAGATGCGCGTCGTTCGCGGCGTCTTGAACTCTTGTCCGTTTTGGGGTCACAGTGCCAGCTATTTGGCTCGGTACCTGCACTAGGGCGGGGAGTTGTTGGAGGACAGTGTGCCCGTGTGTGTTGGTTTGACTTGGGGTCGTTCCCTTGGTGAGGGCCTTGGGGATGGTGGTGGCAGGGTAACTCGACCCGCTGTGAAACAGCTGTAGCCGCGCAGTGCTGATCTCTCGAGTCCCAGTGCAGATCAGATGATGGTCCAGTATGTGAATGTGGGTGTGGGGGTGTGAGCATGCACATGATTAAAAGCAATGAAAACACACTCAAACCAAACCTTCATAGACCTTTTGGCCAGTTTTATCTCCAAGGTAACGTGCCTTTTACCAATACAAGTGGGAGCTCTCCCGACCTGTCTGTCTGTGTGTGTGAGAGAGAGCTCATGTTTAAGCAGCAGGCCAAGACAGCTGGCTGAAGGTTAATGTGTCACCACTCTCTGGGGGACAGCTGCTATGTCACAGGCACCACTCCTGTCTATAGATAGCCGTGAATACAAACTCTTCCACTTTTCTCTGCTGCATTAACACAAGAACTCTGGCTCCGACATGCAGCCCGGCCCTCACACATGCAGTTGCCCCACAAGACAAATGCCGCCGCTTGCAAGTTTGGCTGCTTCCACTCCCTGATTCTCGATCTCTGCCTGGAGCTGGAAGTGTCTGTTGATACTAAAGACCCCCTCCAGCCTCGAGCCAGTTGGCAGAGGAACCTGTGCGAGTTATTCAGTAATAACTTACACAGCATATCTGGGTCGTCATCTGCAGTATTAATGTCCGAAGCAGGTGAGGGACAAATATTGCCTATTTTCCCGTCACTCTTGGCAGGATTTGCTGTCTGAACACATGTCTGGTCTTTATTTGGACGCAGACGCACATTCATTCAAACCAACGTTATTACAGCCAGCAAGGCTTCGCATATTTGAGATGCATGGTGTCATGTGTTCATAATTAACTTCCCACTGGTTTAATAAAAAAAATCCCTTTTAAATCTGTTTGTTTTTTTAATTAGCTAAAACTGGAACCCCTTCATCCCGTTCAGCCCCGACTCATGAGGGTTTTTGTTTATAATCATGGACAGAGAAAGCAGACCATTGTTCAGTGGATATAAATACATATGGCTTCCCCTTTTAACGACATTATCACATTTCCACCTTAATTTAAGCTTGTCCACAATCAGTTATATGATCCATATCAGAGAAATACAAACTGTAGAATCAAATGAATAGTTGTGTTGGTATTGAGCACTTTTGAGAGTCGATTTATTGCTATACATCAAGCATAAGTCCAAATTATTTGCCGTTTCTGTCTTGTTTAACATGGCAGTGTTGTGCTTTTCGTCATTGTAAATCAAATATCTTTGAGGTAATTCCCAATGAGACGCCATTTTGAACTTTGGTTGCCGGCTGTGACTCTGTCAGTATTTTTTTAAAGCCCAAACTGACACATCTCACTCTCCAGACTTTCAGTTTATTATTCCGCAAGACAAATAAAGGGAGCAAATCCTTGCTAATGAAAATGTGAACAAGGATTATTCAAGTATAGCTGGACAAACTAAGTTAAATAATTGACTAAAAATGGCTGATTATAATCTTTACTTAAACACAATCAGAAACAAGATAGCTCTTTAACTGTATCTGGCCTGCAGGCTGCCAGGAGTTACTACAAAGACTTCTAAGAGCTGTTTGTGTTTGCACTTTGATATGGAAACTGATATTCTGATAACCCCATCCTGCCGGCTGCCCTTAGTTGAGATAGTAGCCTGGCCTGTTGTTCCCTTTCAATATCCATGAAAGGCTACCTGCTGGTGCTGCTGCTGCTGCGGCGAGGACGAGGACAGACGAGCGGGGAGGGGGAGGCTAATTGTCGCTCTCTCTCATGCTAATGGTCTCCTCACAAATGAACGACAGGTGACTCGAGTCAGGCTCAGATCAGATGAGCTCACACCTAAGCCATTATCTCCTTAATGAAGCAAACAGAAGTCTGTAACAATCGTGCTGCCTTTTATATAGGATAGATGAAGAGTATCAGCAGATATACTGACAAACACGTCACAGAAATATCCAGCAGCTGTTAAATCTTCAAGAGCCAGTGAGTGAAATGTTTTTTATCCCTGCCAGTTTTAAATCGTGTGTACTTTAATTCTCTGTTGCTCTCTTCAAAGTATGATTTAATTCCTCTGGTCGTCTTTTTATTGTTTAGAACGAGTTGGAAACGCGTAACTATGAAGTTTTTCCAAAAATTTTAGGGGACTGAATGAACCTCCTTTGTGGTGACACTAGTCTGCTGCCTGCCAGATAAAATCAGTCTGCTGCTCTGAACCCAGCTGGGTCCGCAGGCCTTATCTGTCACAATTCATGCCGGCCTTTCATCCCATTCACAAACTGTTTTCATGTGAAGTGTCAGTGCCGGTTAAGATATAGCATTCTCATTTAAATGGCACGTTTAATTTCACACTCATGGTTCGTGGTCTTTGTTTGTGAAGGGCTTTGTGCTTCTGTGATTTTGTCGTCTTGGCCCATAATATTCAATGTTGGTTTCTTTTCGTCTATATATCATTTTGCATTCCAGAATATTAGCTTATTCTTGAAGCAGTTCACATTATTCACGTTTGGGTAACTTGAATGTTAGCAATAAAAAAAAACTACTGTTAGTTATCTGACAAATGCTCTCTATTCTATTAGTTATAGAACCGATTAATTGAGTCAAGGCACTGATCAAACCAAAATGGCAAACATCCTCTTAGCTACGACTTTTAGATTGTAGTGCTTTAAAAACTGTTTGGCCAAGGGGCTGGTGTAGCAGTAGAATCAGCCTAAACAACAGCTACAGTCAATATGTGGCATTTACTTGAAATCAAAACAACGCATTTAATATCTTATCTGATATCAAACATTTTAATATCTTAGAACACAAGATGATTTCCTGAAATGTGTCCTTTTATCTGTCCTGAAGTCCAAGACCTCAAAATATTTTATTAGCTGCAATTTAAGACCAAGAAAAGCTTCAGATCGACACATTTGTGAAGCTGGAACCAACGAAAGTCGGACATTTTTTATGAAAACCTAATTTGCAGATAACTATGCAAATGCTCGGTGTAGATTTAGTGCACTAACCTGCAGTATTGTACTTGGTCATCTACTATCTGACTGCAGGCGCTGTTCGGCCACGGAGGGAGCTTATAGATGAGCAGGCCTGTCACTCAAGCTGCTGTAACCATAGCAGCAGTGTTAATCAGCCAGTGTTGAATCTTATTGCCTGTGAGATCTGTGGTTGTGCGTCACAGCTCTGGCCTGGCCTCCTTCGGCCACAGGCTCTGGCCAAGGTGTCTGTTGCTTCTCTCAACTGCACACAAACCTTCATCATCGGCCCTGACCTGGCTGTCAGCACCACTCAGCCCTGTGGACACAGGTGACATGTGTGACTGGAGTGAAAGCAGGGTGACCGAAAATGTGTGTCAGCGAGGACGTAGCAAAGAAAGGAGGCAAATTTGATGACACAGTTTGTGAGGTTCAGACAGATTTTACTGTTAAAGCTTCACCTGCTGCAGTGTGCGTGCGTGCGGGGGAGCATGCCTGGTTACCATGCTCAGCATCACGCAGCACCCCGCTACATTCTGCATCGCCCTAAAAAGCCCACTTTTTACTCAGCACAATGCAGCCTTTATGTAAAACCCCCTTAATGGAGCCAGGTCCTTCACTCATGTCCTCATTGTCTTGGCCAGGTTGAGAAAAGGCTGCTCTTTAGAAATCCGAGGCTGAGCTCACCCGTGAATCATGCCAGCACTCAGGCTTGTTCTCTGTCCTCAGCGAGGCAGCCAGAGAGGAGAGGCTTTTTTTTTTTTTTTTGGGCTCCTATTCTCCCAAAGGCGGTGATGTTGGGAGGTTTACTGAACCCTGTGGGGGTCACGTAGAGGTTGCGACCTTGGTTTTCCTGTTTCTGTGTGTGGCCCAGACAGCAGTCAGCGTGCAGCAGGGATAGTGGCTGCGGTGTGATTGGTTCATCAAGCAGAAATGGAACAACTGCACAGAGTCTTGCAGTGAAGGTGGCTTATGAAGCACTGGCTTGGCATTGCAGGGCTTCCGTGGCGGGGTAGTGGTTCATCACAGCAGCAACTCTGGCCTTACCCTTTTAGTAGCTCTCTGTCCATCGTCAGTTACTATTCACACGCTGCAGCAGGAAACAGGAAAATGGACAGAATCCATATAGAGCATATGGCTATTGTCTCAGCACTGCAGCATCTGTAATGCTCTATCCCCCCTCCTCTCGCCTGTTTCTCCTGCACCCACCCCGCGGTTTTCTGCTTACTGTGCTGCCAGAAAGACGGCGGTAGAGAATGGAGCTTTGCATACAGGTTGAAATATCAGTTTGTTTTTAAGCTAGGAGACACGTTAATGTGGGTACTGATGGAAATGCAGACATAGTCATGGGGGAGCTGCAGGGGCTGAGGCGGGGTATAAGGTGGCGGGAGGGGGGGGGTCGGAAAATCAGCATGCATGCAGCCTCCTGCAGTGCTCTGCATTTTCAACATGGAAAAAGCAGCGGGGGTTGCCGTGGCAACAAATCCCGAATCAGCGCAGCACTCGGACCCCTCCATTCCACACACACACCCCCCACCCCCCCCACCACCACCGGTTCCCTCCACCTCCTCCTCTCTGGCTACCTCCCAGCGGATCTGGAGCTCTCAGACCTCAGACCGGCCTACTTAGGGGAGCAGGGATAAAGCTCAGAGCAGGGATCATGTCCAAAGCTCCCCACACTCGATCCCAGAGCAGGAACGTGGGCCAGCGGATACGGGTGCACAGTAGACACAGACCCCCTCTCTTCTTCTTCTCTCGTTGCTGCCGTTAACTTTTTCCACTCAGAACTCCCAGAAAGTGTTGTGTATGCTGAGAGTCTGCTTCACAGTAGGCCATATTAGGCTTATTCATGAGATGTGCTCCGATGCTTATTGTATACATTCATAAATTAAGAGGGGATTCCAGATATCACCATGGAAACTGGGGAGGGAACAACTGCAAAAAACAACACTGAAAGGTCTGTCAGTTTATCCCAATTTGATGCCTCATAATCCTGATTTGAGCTTACCCCAGTGACTGTAAACACAACAAAGGATTTGGGCCGTCTAGAGTTATATCTGAAGTTGGCCTGCAACTACCGACTGTGATTATTATTGATTAACATGTAAATTATTTGGAGTTTATTAAAGTCTTTGATGTATAAAAAAATGATGGTGCCAAAAATAATATCTGCATATGCCTTGTATTGTCAGGCTAACAAGATATTTAGTTTACAATGAAATAAAAATGCAGCAGAACTCAAATTTAAGAAGCTAGAACGACAAATATGACATTTTTTGTTAAGTTGTAGACTTACACATTTGATCATTTATCAGTATTGTTGCCAGTCATTTTCATTTTGTGGTGATTAATGGATTAACATAAGACATAACATAAGACTTTTATTTAATCCCACGTGTGGGAAATTTCCTTGTTTTCCTTGATTCAAGGTGGAAAAACCTGCTCTGATGCACAAACTATTCAATCACAAGTGTCTTCATGTGTAAGTCGTCTCCTTCAGGGCTCGCTCCAGCAGTAGAGACTATTTACGAGTGTGCTTTTTTTTAATTTACAATATTCACACACACTTTGCGTTAGACTGGAGCAAGAGAGTGGGTAATACAGTGAGCTGCTCAAGAGATGACAAGGCGCTTGCCCATGCTGGAGCTGATGTGTCACGAGGCGGAACTGACTGAAGCCGTGATGACAGCCGAGCTGACGTTCTCCTTCGTCTTGGTTCCTGGAATAATTAGGTTGATTGTTTCACAGAGCACAGATGGACAATAAGTATAGATGTAGGAGAAACACTGCTGGTTAATTCTGTAAAAATATCCTCTCAGTGTCTCAATATTCATTAACCCGAACAACCTTAAAACAGCCAAATATAAATGTTGTGCCGTCTTTTCTATATCTTTTCTCCAAAGTGGCAGCTTTTTGACGCTGTCATGGAGGTGCTAATGAAATCCTTTTTTTAGCACTGAGGTCATTGTTCGCAGTTGGTTTTTCTAATATTATGACACCTTCATGTATGTAAATGGGAAGGAAAAAAATGACAAAAGAAATGTCTCAAACTCTTGTGGTCCAGCTTACTTTTGTCACTTCTCATGCATTGGTTTGCTAACTTTAACACCCAATCAGAGTGATCTCTCTCTCACCAATGGATGGCAGCCGGTGGCCTGATATTTTCCGATGGCTCTTCATGTGTCACAGCTCTTTTCTCTGTTTCATATTCTAAATGAAATGCATTTGAATTGTGAACTGTTGGACAATTTTTCACGATCTAGTGACATTTTAGACTAACTGACGGTCCAAATCAGTGTCTCCTAACTCCTATCTTTATTTAACAGCAGCCCTATTTAAAGCCATGCCTCTGCCTGGCAGCATGCTCCTTCAAGGCTATGTTCGACTATTTGGCTCTGGTTGAGTGAGTAAATTATATCTCTGGACTGAATTCAGGTTATTAGTAATATTTGTAAGACAAAAGGCTGTAGTAGGGAATAGTTGAGAGCCAGTGAGCCCTGAGGCTTCGGGCTGCTCATGTGTTTTCATGTCTGGCTTTACTCATCGCAGACAGACACATGTCCAGATCTGCAGTGGAAGTCGAGTCATGATTTCAACATTGAGGCCACAGGGAGAGACTGTTTGTAATCTGCTCCTGCCAAACGGTCCCGCATATCTTCTGTCTTGATTTGAACTCGTCTCCTCTCCTCGCATAAACTGTCTGACTGGATTTCTCTTTCCCCCTTACACATATATACTCTCTGGCTCTCACAGTCAGTCACTCTCAGGCACACAGTAAATGCGCCTGGAATGTGTGATGTGGACTCGATGTGGCCCGGGCTAGTCCTGCTCCATTCAGCTACTAATCCCCCAGGTTTAGGATTTGCTTTTACAGTCCGGTGTGCCAGGAACTGTATTCTAAACTCGCCCGTAAGAATCTCTCACTTACTTGTCATGCTTTCCCAGTGGGAGGAATGTAAAGTAATGTGCCTGAATGAGCTGAGTCATAATTAACGTCTCAGTGTTGATTGGTGTGTGTCGTTGAGCCAGATTCCCAGTGATCTAACGACTTTTTCGCCCTTGATGTGGGATTGTGAAACACGTTGGCAGCTGGATGAGGTAAATTCTTTTCGGTTAAGGTTCACACTACACATTTGAGTCGGTGAAATGTCAAGGCCCGCTGCAGCACCACAGCTTACAGATAGAGCGTTCCTCTGTAACTAAAACACACCGTATCTCTTCTTATTATTGTCTTACATGAGTTACAAACACAGCTAACGTAGGTGTAATTCTCTCATTTGTCATCTGCAGGCCTCCCCTTCCAGAGAGCTCCATGGAGAAGATGAAGCGGTTCAAGCGCCGTCTCTCTCAGACGCTACGAGGCAGCCACACCATTGACGAGTCGCTGTCTGAGCTGGCCGAGCAGATGACAATCGAAGAGAACGGATTGAAGGACAGCGGTGAGTGTTACTGGCAGCTTGTAAATGTTGATTTGTATAATAGAAGAACAGAATGTGCCTGGTTCCTGGTGTGCCTTCGTTTCTAATAAACTGCAATAATGGATAATGTCATGTCATCTGTATTTTCTTTACATGGTAGTATGGTAAATTAGTCAAAGTACTTATGAGCTTATCTTGCTATGCAGAAGAGGCCAGTCAGATGTTCTGATTGTTGCACCAGAAGCATCTGGCTTGCCATCTGTAATATTGTTGATATATCACTTAAAGTAGTGACTTTTTGCCATTGCTAGTGTTATTTACTGTTTCACATATTCATATATAAAGTCTATTTTCACATTGTTGTCCACAGACAGAGTTCTGACTGGCACGTTTAATGACATCTCATTGCGTCTTCTGCTATGTTTAACTGCCAGCGACCGTTGATCTCAAGGTGCTTAACGTGCTTAACAGCTGACTGACCTAATTTCGATGAGCATTTATTGAGTTCAATAACTAGGAGGACAGGATTTGTCGACTGTGCAGTATAGTCATCAGAGCTAAAACAACTTATTTGAAAATCTGTGTATGTAGCCACAGCACCCAGTTGGCTAAAGCTTGAAAAACAGCTGCAGGAGCTGTTTCCCTTCCTGAAACAGACTATTGCAGAAGTTTTCAGAAAAGGCTGCAAATATAAAAGTGACACTAGCAGATGGTGCAGATTGACAAACAACTTGGTGTATAGTTCGAGAAATGTAACGGTTTAGTATATTTGAATAATTAACATTTAAAGAAGTGCTGCAGAAGTCTGACAACGTTAAATTGCCAAGTAACGTTTCATGATCCTGGCAGCTCTACATGTTGTGTATTGTTTTTACAGAGGCCTTCTTTGTGTCTGTGAGACCAGTGTGGACTGATTTAGCTGGACTTCTTTATAGTAATATTGGAATATTTGATTGTTGTTTTTTGCATCAGTTTGATGAAATTGATTTCGGTTTGATTTCATTTCTGCTCTTCTGTCTATTTCTCATAACATTTTCTGTATGACATATTGATTTTGTAATTTTATATAGGTACAGATCACCCACTGCTACATTCATGTTCTGTGTTACATAACTGTCCTGGTTTTATTCAAACATGACAGGATCATTATAGTAGAAGCACAGTGCTCACATGACGTTCCTGGAATATGGATCTTTATGACAGGCTGCAGCAGGTATACGTAGATGGTAAAAGTAATTGTTTCCAGCACCAAATGAATAAAAGCCACATGAAACACTACAATTAGCTGGCTGGTGACTTTCACAAAAAAGTGTCCTAGGCCTGGAGTTTATTTTAGAGGAATGACCCAGGTCACACGTATCTAGAAAATGTCAAGGGTAACGCAGTAGAGTCGATTTGATTTATTCAGTCATCAGACTGCCATGTAAAACGTCCAAGCACATTTAATAATGAAGTACATGTCCAAAATGGCATTTAGTAGCCGGACTTTGATGAACTTAATTTTTGTAGCACTTTAGTCTAAATCCGCATCCGTATTTTATCCAACACTGACTCAGTCTGAAAGTGGACTGAGTCACTGAGTGTTTTATTGTTTCTGCTAAGTGTAATCCTTAGCCTCAGCTTAGTGCAGCAGGATTTTAGAGTCTAATAATCGGAGTCCTTGTTGAATTTCATATTACTTGTTCTATCCACATAGTCTTTGTAATATCTATCCATTCATCTATTATTAATTACCGATTATACTTAGAGGGTTGCAGGGGATGCTGGACCCTGTCCTAGCTGACATTAGGTGAGAGGCGGGGTGCGCCCTGGATGGGAAGCCAGTCTTTTACAGGGTGTCTTTATAATATATTCTTTGTATTTATGAAGTGAGCAATTTTCATGTCCATTCAAACTGCCAGTCATTTATCATTCACTATTCAGAAAATAGATGCGATTTTTAGAGAAATCACTTGACAGCACTGTATTGACTGTGCTCAGCCTGTCGGGCTTCACTCCGTCTTTATTTTACTGTCTGCACTTTGTTCCGCGCTGACACACACTGGAGCTCTTTTCATTCATCTGGATCTCACTGAAGGTTGTGGCCTTCAGGACGCCAAACAAGAGCAGAGTGGCGGAGCAGCTTATCTCTGCTGATATTCACAAAATCTGCTGGGAGCGAGGGAGGGAGCATGCCTCGGTGTGCTAACATGTCGTTGCCATGGTGCTCAGGGTCTGGAAAAATTCTGGAGTTTCCATGACATTGCCACGGCGACTTGGATGACTTGGTGAAACCAGCCGAGCATCTTGATCCAACCCACCACCACCACCACAGCTTACTGCTCCTCTTCTTTTTTTGTTTTTTTTTGTTTTTTGCCACAATGACTCACTCTATTACCCCTTTCTCCCTTCTTCAATCCATCAGATCGTCCAAGTCCCCTCCCAACACCCCCACCGCCTCCTGAGAACTAACAGGGCTTTGTAAAGAGCTTTTTGTATAGTGATTAACAACAAGTTTGTCCAGAGTGTTCTGTGCTTCGGTGAGTGGGGACATAGAGTCATGGTTTATGTGTTAGCTTGCGTGAGGGGATTTTAGCAGCCCGTGTAACAGTAAGTAGGGTAGAGAGGAGACAGAATGGAGTAGCCAGATGAGATCTGATCTGAACTCTGTGATTGGGGAAAGCGTTCTGGTCTTGATCTGATTATGTAACTCTCATAACTCAAGCCAGCGGCGGCAGCAGCTGCCCAGAGATAACGGAGAGGTGGCATAAGGACCTGGATGTTACATGGCTGTGTATTTTTTCTGTTTTGATCGGATGTCTAGGAATATTTCATATTCATCTAAGAATTTTCACGTGTCTGTGTATGTGAACCAACACAGACTGGTGACATGGGCTGTAATATACGACATGACAAATGTTCCAAAGTTTTACGTCTGTGTTGGCATAAGTGTTGCATAGTGAAATCTGTTTTTATAGCTCAGCTAGACCCGGACACCCGCAGTGCTCTGAATCAGCCTCAAAAAGGCGGCCTGAATCTTGTGAGCTTGGCAGGATTTAAGGCAAAAACATGTATGGAGAATCAGCTGATCCCGGAAACTGGAAACCAGACAAATCAGTGAGCTGTTGGGAGGTGGTGTTGATCAAACTGATAATCCCTGCTAGTAACTTGTTTTTCCTATTTTGCATCGATTCATAAAGTCATTAAGTAAAATGTTTAGTGTGTCTCCTCCTACACAGCCTGGAGTAGGGAACAGTCATCCTCAGTGAGCCCACAGTGTCCTAACCTCTTTACTTGTCTTTACATGTTTGTGTGGAGGGTGGATCATATTAACGGCTGTCCCAGATAGTGACAAATACAAGTGGGCCGTAAAAAAAAAAAAAAAAACGCCACATGAAAAGTTATAACCTGTTCTCTCTCTTATCCTGCTGTATCAGACAAACTAATTCATAAGTATGCCTCTAGTCTGTGATTGAATTATCTACTCTATAACTGCTGCTTTAGAGGCGGTTTATACAGCGACAACGCAGACACCACCTATGAGCGCACAAGTATACTCGCACTGGTGTTTGCTACGTGCGTAGGTCACGGCGTCTATGTCCCACAGAGGTATAAACTCCGCTTTATGTCCTAGTCTTCACTGCCCTTGTCCTGCCGTATCCCTCTGTCTGAGTTCATTCTGCTGCTCAACACTTTCTCTGAGGCTCCATTTTCCCCATGTTCACAGTTGGTGTTTTACTAGGTGCTACTCTATACGTAATAAATCTTTCACCTCTGTCAACTCTTGGCCTCTCAGCCAGCCAGTTGTAGACTCTTTTCTTAAGTCACTACAAAACTTAGACTATATGGTATTTGTTTACATGGCAGGCTGTCTAACTTCTACAGTACACACTGAAATACTGAAATTCTCCAGTCAGGGTGAACATGTCTATTACAAGTTTCATTGTGTTTTGTTTTATGATTATTTTATGCATACAAAAACCTAAAAGATCACAACATATAATGTTATCTTTGTGCTTTGCAAAGTTCAATGCACCAAGCTGTTACAGCACAGAAAATTTTGTGTTATCTGTACTTTGTTCTCAGTCCTCTGACAGTTTTATTTTTGTTTGTCAGCGATGGAAGATAATTCAGCATTCTGGCTTTTATGATTTTGGCTATTTGTTTAACTATGCAGTTTATTTGTCTTTCTCACTAGTCTGTTCTGTTCTGTTACATCAGTCTATACACTAGTAGATTATGAGTTTAAAACCACTCTCTTACGTAACTGTGATTATTTAATGCAGTCTGGTGTTGTTTTTCTGTGTAGCGTTAATATATATGTTGGTGCAGCCGAGAGCTCAGTTACCCAGCTCACAACTTAACAGTTGTCATGGAAATGTTAATGAACTTTCACCCAATTAGATTTCTGATATCACCTTTTGGATTATTAGCCCTCGTGCGAAATAAAGAAATAATATTACCTTGAAATTTTCTTCTCAATAATATGTAGATATAGTCATATTGCTTTAAAGCGAGAGCTTACAACTTGTGAAAATCATTTGTGTCTTTGTTTTTTGTCATCGCCATTGAAAACTTTTGTCTTGTCCTGCAGAGCCCATCGTGAGGAACGGCCGGCCTCCATCAGCCCACAGTGTGCACTCTTTTCTTCACCAGTACACGGGCTCTTTTAAAAAGCCGCCTCTACGACGACCTCAGAGCGTCATCGGAGGAGGCCTGGGCTCTCTCATGGTCATGCCCCGCAATGGCAGTCGCCTCGGTGAGACACGTGCACCACTGTTGATGGGTCACGTTTTAATTTTTGCCTTTCGTTTGGCTCCAAAAAGACAAATAGTGCCTGAGAGATTATTTATTACAGACTTTATTTAAATTTTAACATGAAAGTGGTAGAGTTAGCTGTTTTGCAGTTAAAATGAATGTATAGATTTATAATATCCTCAAACCTACGCATTTTAATCCTCGTCTTTAACATTTTCACGGAGTCAGCTGAGCCCGCACTCACTGTAACGCGTTATGTGTGGAAACATGTGCTCAAATAAACCCCTGCTGGAGGCATGGCAAAGACACAGCCATCGGCTGAATTAGTCCAGTGTTTCATTCAGCAGAACAATGCCCCTTTTGTTAAGACATATACTGTGACTAACATCTCTGGGTACGTCAAGCAAACCAGCAGCTTCTCAGCACGTAGTATATTGTTTAAAATCACAACATTCCCACATATGAGTCTTGAAGGAAATAGAAATGTGCTCTATGTGTACGTAAATTGAGTTTGTTCAGGCATGAACATTATACATTATATATGGAAATAAATCAGATGTACTGGTCACACTTTTTAAAGGTTATTTATGTCTTGTATATCCTCACTCTGATTCAGCCATGAGCTTGATAAAAACAGAGGGACTTGAAAAACTGTCCAAGGGAGTGTTTCTATCTCTATCATCAGTTGGTGTTGAGCTTGCCCTCGTTTCCAGAGACCTGCTTCATTTGTCAAACTCAACCTCTCACCTCTCTTTTCTCTCTCTGTACACTTCCCAGATATCGTCCATGAGAATCTGAAGATGGGGTCGGACGGGGAGAGCGATCAGGCGTCAGGGACTTCCTCTGATGAGGTGCAGTCGCCCACGGGGGTTTGTCTGAGAAACCGAGGGAACAGACGCATCTCTGCAGAGGTAAGAGTTGTTGTCTCTGCGTTTCAACTCATGGAGATCTTTTGAGATGCGAGTCACTGCCTGCTACTAAGACTTATTCATCTGGAGTCACACCTGACTTAGCAGTTCATTCTCCTTTTGCCAATGAACATGTGTTTTGACGAAATCACTGACAAGCAAAGTAATCACAGCGTGCAACACTGGAGTTTTCTGCAAGAAGTGACATTTGCAGCGCCACACTCTGCAGCACAGCGTAGGCGTATTCTTGCAGTGTGTCAGCTGCTCACATAATATGAACATTACGCACACAGAGACACATACGCACACACTGACTTCACGTCAGAACATAGTTTTAAAATTTGTTTTAAAAAGCTTGTACAGTCGTCACCACCTCCATCTAAACAGCCCTCTCTTATTTACTTTCTCTCTCACATAAATGCACACAGCAGCTCTTGGTAAAGCCTGATTTTGACATTCCTCTGGTGGTTACATAATGTCAACACATTATGGAAAGACTTCTCCTTGTGATTGTCTGTATATTTATTTTTTTTTTCTAAAAGGGATTTCATTTCCCCACCGGATTTTTTTTGTTTTTAAATCCAGGGTGTGTGATTGTGATCTGAAATGAATAGTAAGTTTAAGCATTTGAGGAAAACACAGCCACTGCAAACTTAAAATCATCACACTGTGCCAAACTCACTCACTTCCAAGTAATATGAACATCTGTTTTTCTCTCTTACTTTGTTGTCGTCAGTTGCTGCGGCCATTATTGCACTAAGTTTGACCTGCGGATTCATTAACAGCTCGACCAGAGAATATCACGCATGCAGGCGTCTCCAGGGAGACGCCATTACTGTCGTGACTTCTGAGAACTATTTCTAGCGTTTAGTGCTGGTGTTGTTTGAGCATCAGCATAGGAAGCAGATACCTCTGTTGCTTGATTTAAACATTTTTCACCTTGCACAGCAACAAATGTTTTAATTATTTTTATGCCCCCCCAGCCCCACACATCCGGGGAAGACAGCTGTTCACACACAAATGCAGAACTCGATCAAGACTGAAAGTTTCCATCCATTTGCTTGTTAGGAACATGAGAGGAGTAATAATGCTGCTTTAGCTTCAGGTATCAAAATGTGCTCCATGGGTCATTTTTTTGTGATATCAGAGCTTCCTTCTTCCTTCTTAAAAGTCTTAATATCCTGCACCTCCCTCATATTATCTGCATTACTCGGACAACAGGGAACACAGTATGGTTTTACCATGAGTTTCAGACTGCTGAGTCAATATCCCTGTTTTGTCTCACGCTGTCTTTACAGCAAAGCCAAGAATTGGAGGCTTAAAGCCATCTTAACTGCTGCTAATGGGATTTTATGGATGTTTACCTGACGTATGTCAGTGCAGCCACCTGTCCACTTTCGCTGTGCAAGTGCTCCAGAAAATAACCATGTCCATTTTCACCAATAGATTCACAGTCATTCAGTTGTTCTTTTCATTTGCATCATCAGTGTTTTAAGTCTCCTTTCTTTCACTGTCTTTCACATATTTAATAATAATTGTCTTGGGTGAAGTGAGTTTAAGTTGATCTGTCACTGCAAATTTTTCTTTTTGAATGTTAAGTAAATCTCATTTTAAACAAATATAAACTAATCACTTTTATAAATCATTATACTTAAAAACCTGGAGCACAAACACCTTTTTGTGGTGCTGTGTGTGGGTTTTTCTATGTGCGGTTGTTGTTGACATCTTGCCAATCAACCGTGTGTTACATGCTACCTGCTGGGAAAGCGCAGGAGGAAATGTCCTGTGATTGAAGAACACGTGCTCCTCCTTCTGTTTTATTGGTGGCTTTGATTGCATGGCCTCTGGGGATTAACGATCAGATAGCAGCATCTGCACAGATAAACCAAGCATGCAGGAATGCACATGGAGGAAAGAAAAAAAATAATAATGCAGTTTAGCAGCATACGCAATTTGGGGCAACCCACACACGGAGACGTGACACATCGCCTCTTGCTGCGTACTTACTGTAGCCAACAGAGCAGCGCACACTTCCTGTGACTGTTTCACAACCAGAAAAGTTTATTTGGACAGAAGCACGTACCCAAGCGCACAGTTAAACTCAGTCTTACAGCCCAACAAACACTGTTCATTGTTTGTAAGAGCAGCGTGAGTGACTGCAGGCTGGATGTTGATGAAGTGCGCCAGTGAACAGTCACTGTGAGGCTTTGTCTTTGTGCTGCCGTGACACCCAGAGAAGGGACAGTAGAAGAAGATAAGTAGGAGGAAGAGCGAGGACATCCCTCCGTCTGGTCAGGTGGTGGATTGTCATTCCCTCACTTCAGAGGAAGCAGCGCTGTTTTGGGATTACATCACAAGGATTACTGTAATACGGGCCAGATGGGCCTCTGTTGTAACAGATTAGGACGGGTTGATTGGACAACTGGAGAAGGGTGGTGGGGGGCGCAAAGGTCAGGTGATGGATGGCATCAGTCACTTGCCACCAGTCCTGGCCCTGCACACACAAACAACAGAGCAACAGAGCTAAATGTAATGTTTTCACAGATACAGTCACATCACCACCGCCTGCTACCAAACTGAGCATCTGGTATTTATACAAGTGCCACTAAAGATTTGTTTTCATTGTCAGGATATCTGCCATCAATATTTTGATCCATGATGTACTTATCTTGTTCTACCAAAACACCAAAACTAAAGGACAAAAAGCAGGGAAACATTTATAATTTTTTGTATTTTTGATTACGATTGATTGTTGCCTCATATTACAGTAAACTGAAAATGAGTGGGTTTTGCTGGTTGGACTAATGACAAAATATATAAATAAAATTAACCAAGAGCCAAAACTGATGCATTCAAATTATTTCGTGATTAATTGAGTAATCACGAAAACTGTCAGATAATAAAACTGATAGTTAATTGTGCACCTCAATTGATTATAAAAATTGATGTGGGTGAATTTTCAACTAATTAAGTGACTAATCATTTTAGCTCTACAGCGGGATACACTGCCATGTAAATTAGTCACGCATAAGCGAAATTCACCATAGAGTGATGCGTAGAAACAACAGTTAGCTCATCAGCTCTTTCGGGTTGTAATGAAAACATCACTTCCTGTTTGCTGACCACAAGTCTAAGTTTACCAGCTTTAAACCACCACAGAGGCAAAGAGCTCAGTCACTGTCATGTTTCACTCATAGGCTGAAGGTCAGTCGACCCGTCCAGGTGCGCTTCGGTTACAGATTTATCGGCCTGTGTGGGAATTTGTGTTGTGAAAAGCTCAAAGTTGCATATTGCTGTGTATATTGATTAAGCGTTAGGGAGGGAGGGGTGTTTTCTAGCGTTACATCAGAGAGGGTGGAAGTAGATTTAAAGCAGTTAGAGAGAGAGAGAGAGCGAGAGCGAGAGGGGCCGGATTAACAGTAATCTAACAAATAGAGGAAATGCATGATGGGAAGAATCTAGACTTCGTGTTTGGGGGTGTGTGTGCTTGATTTTATATAACGAATCATTAGGCTCATGCTTTAGTACTGTTGCTCCAGGAAAGATTTTCCCTGAACTCTTGAGGGGGCTCTACAGACCGCCTTCATCATGAGCACACATCTAGTATGCAAAACTTTACAGAGGCGTGCTGCTGCACATGTATTCATACACATTCTGCTTCTGCTTGTTTATGTGGGTATCTGCATTTTTGTCATGCTCTTGGTTTATTTGTGATTTTCTCAGAGTTTAACACCATTTTGATTCTTGCAGGACTTGAACAAACGTCTGTCCCTCCCGGCTGACATCCGGATACCTGACGGTTACCTGGAGAAGCTGCAGCTGAGCAGCCCACCGTTCGACCAGCCGCTGAGTCGACGCTCCCGCAGGGCATCACTGGTGAGAAGGGCAGATGATGAGAGGGTTAGAGGGCAGGAGAGGGAGAATTAAAAATTGTCAGACAGGAGGTAAATGCATAACGGATACAGAGTAAACAGAGAAATCATCTTTTTGTTTACTTGCTCCTTTACCTCCAAGCCTACTTCCTCCTCAAGTGTTTTGGTGCTAAACACTGATTTACAGAGATGCCATCCTGAACTCTGTACTCTGCCTTCATGTTTAGAAGTGACAAACAAAGATTTTATTTTCTTCTGTTCGTTTTACTTTATTGAAAGTAGAGCTGATCACTGTTTTCAGACTGAGGTTTTATTATTGTATCTTCTCGATTAACAGGGATTTCTTCTTCCTCTTGTCTTTGATAGGAAATTTAATATTTTAAGTCACCTTTGACAAGAATATATATATATATATATATATATGCCATTAAATTCACTTGAGCAAATTAAATGTGCAAATAATCAAGATACTGGTTCACTTGTTCTAACATGCCCCAATTGTTGATTTCCTCAACAGCCCACAGTTTTTAGTACACATCAAAGTTATTAAAGGGGAACAGTCCAGTGTAAACTGACACAAACTCTGACAGTTGACAAAACACATTTCGTCATGGCTTATCATATCTCATCACCCAACCCGCATCATATGGGACATTTTGCAGATAAAATGGGAACCTGTGAGGTAACTTGATGCCCATAGCTGTAAGATGAATGTTGTAGCATGGAAACAGCATGTCTCCAGAAGAAAAGTTAATGGCAATAAATTCTCAAACCATACTTCATGTAGATCTCCGGAGCCTCTTGTGCATTTGAGAATCACAAGTGGACAAGATCCTAGAAACAGAAAGGTAAAGACAGCCGTGAGAGTTTTGTTTTATTTAAATGCAGCAAGAACCAGAAGTGAAACAATGAGAGCTCAGGTCTTGCTCTTAGGCTGCCTAATCTCATCCCCTCAGCCTCTTGTCGTGTGTTTACACTGCGCTTCAACATTCAGCCTCGATAACTGGCTTGTAGTTTTACTCTGAAGGCACATCTGCCAAAAGCGGAAGAGAAGAGAAAGTAACGCTCTGCCTCACTCAGTCCGCTACATTTGCATACACACTACCCTGCAGAGTGGTTGGTAAAGCTCTGAATGGCTTCGCTCAAAATACGCTTGACACGCAGACCTCTCAGCTCAACTGGAACTGGCCTTCGTCTTGTCAGAGGGTCAGTTTAAAAGCCGCTGAAGCTGCCTCCAGTTTCCCACACAAAAATATTGGTTCCTATCGTACATGCAAAGAAATACATCTTAATCAACACTTTAGAGAACCTGAAACTTTACTTTTTACTTTACATCTACTGATAATAAACAAACACATTGTAAAAGCCAAAAGCCAACAGTCCTTTGTCACAAGAGATTAGTTCTGATGGTGGTCTGGATGTGTGGCCTCCTTACACCCCCACTCTGATGCTGCGATGCCGTCATAAGGATTTGTTGTGGTGTCTGTAAGCTTGTCACTGCTAATAAAGACTCTACCCTCATTAATGCTCTTTGTCGTTTTCTTTCCTCCAGTCAGAGATTGGATTTGGGAAGTTGGAGACCTACATCAAACTGGACAAACTGGGGGAGGTACGTGAGCCTGTTAACCTTGACTTTCTTTTCTCTCATCCCCCAGGTGCTAATGTTCTCATAGTTTGTGATAAAACACACACGGACACCGTTATAGAGTTTACCTTTAACCCCTGACTACCGGACTGTCTTCGCATCAGTGCTGAAACATTTTCCTTCTCTTCCTGTTCTCCAGGGCACATACGCTACAGTCTTCAAGGGAAGGAGCAAACTGACAGACAACCTTGTGGCGCTGAAGGAGATCAGACTAGAGCACGAGGAGGGGGCACCATGCACAGCTATCAGAGAAGGTACAACAAAGGTTTAGGGTTCAGTAACAGCCAACTATCAGATGTCATTCAGTCACCAGGCTGTTGATAAAATGCAGAAACATTTACTGCTGTAATTTGGAGTGAGAGTGCAACTCAAACTATAGAAATCCACCCCAACATGCAGATCAGTCTATGAATAGCCACTATCCATTTTATTCTCAGCTCTTCCAAAGCCACAGACAACTTCAAGCAACTGTTTTTTTTTATACTGTGTTCAGTTTATCTTGGATGTTGGAGCGGAGAATGACTTCAAAACTGAGCTTGATGTATTCCAGTACCACAAAATAGAAAGCCAAGATTTGTTGTCGGCCAATTTTGGCTATACCAGAACGTGTTTCTGCAATATGTAGTGTGTAAACACATTTACCAGACACAAATAGACAAAAGAGTAAACAGTATAAACAGTATAATACTACAGCAATCACTACTTTTCATGCATGTAGTAGCCACCTTGGATTTTTAGGTGGATTGGTGAATTGTTTCCAACTCTCTGAGTCAGAAATCCATCTTGTTGGGGAGTTCCAGCTGAAATTTCCTACTGGGAATGCAGAAATTCCAGCTCATCAGTTCAAGTGGAGCTCAGCATTACTTTGAATGTAACCTCCTGCCAGCTCTTCTGAATTCAGTTTAAAGTTCATCTTTGTGCAACATCAATGATGCAGACCTGTGCCATCAGCCAATACAAACACTGATGCATTGTGTTTGGAGAAATGAATTATTAAAGTGTTGTTACGCTCATATTGGAAGCGTGACAGCACATCCTTTATTGGGTTGGATGGGGAGAGTGTTTTCTTTCTTTTTGTTTTGCATTTTAGCCAAATAAGCGTTCTCTGTTACATCCTCACTGCTGCTGTCTTCTTCCTCTCACTCTTAGTGTCTCTGCTGAAGGACCTGAAACACGCCAACATCGTGACGCTGCACGACATCGTCCACACAGACAAGTCACTCACACTGGTTTTCGAATACCTGGTGAGTCCAGCCAAACCTCTGCCCTCACTTCCTGCATGACTCAGATGTTATTCTCTTGGGGGATGCTGAAATTAATGAATTTTACATTATTATTCATGGCCCTCTGCAGAGGAGAGGTTGCTTGCTTGCTTGCTTACCAACTGTTGCGGTTTCTGTGCCTGTGGCCTGTCTACTCTAACGCCCTTTCCTCTCATCTAGGACAAAGACCTTAAGCAGTACATGGATGACTGTGGGAACATCCTGAGCATGCAGAATGTCAAGGTGAGCCTCAGCAGGCAGCCTGCTGGCCAGGCCACCTTCATCAGCTGTCAAGACTTTGTGGCTGCTGGTGTCAGTGCAACAAACACTGTTAGTGTGCCCCCTGGTGGAGGAGTGTAGCTAGATGTGGGAGATGAGTAAAATATGCTGTGTTAACCTTCCACAAAAATGTACCTTTTGTACATTTGTCGAAACATAATGCATGAGCTTCATTCACGTTGTTGAGCCTGGGTTTGTACATGTTTTATTTTGTCATAAGCAGAGTTCTTCAGTACAGTTGGGTGCATTTATTTAAACATTCATTCAGCTAAATCGGTTTAGATACGGTTCATGATTCTGTAATCCACCAACAATCAGTTTTTATTCAATACAAAAACCTCTTTCCCTAGATTTTCCTGTTCCAGATCCTGCGAGGCTTGGCCTACTGTCACAGACGGAAAGTCCTCCACAGAGACCTGAAGCCCCAAAATCTGCTCATCAATGACCGAGGAGAACTCAAACTGGCTGACTTTGGTAAAATCAAAAACATAAATCACATAAATTATTTATACATATTATTCATCTGGCATTTGGATATAAACAGAGTGACTACTGATTTTCACATTTCTAAAGCTGTGTTAATCTGTTTTCCCGTTTTTAATCCATATGGAAATTTAGGCTTCATGTGAATTTCATGAAATTATTTTAAAAGCTGGATCTGTTTTTTCTTGTTTTTTTAATTGTTTTTTATATTTCCCATATTTCTGCTTCACAGGACTTGCCAGGGCCAAGTCTGTGCCCACTAAAACATACTCCAACGAGGTGGTAACACTGTGGTATCGGCCTCCCGACGTGCTGCTGGGCTCCTCAGAGTACTCCACACAGATAGACATGTGGTGAGTGGGCCTCACTCTGCGGGGGTGATTACAACTGTTGGAAAACTCGAACGACACTCCTGAATACTCTTTTTATTACCATATGGCTGCACAGTGTAGGGGCAGGCAAATATACTCTTCTGACAAATCATGAATTTGTAACTGTGTTGAATTAGTTTGCATCTTTTGGTACGTTAGTGATTTGTGGAGTAAGCACGGATGTTTCTTTCATCGGGCTGGTGCACTTATGAGCAGGCAAGTGTCCTAATCTACAGGAAAGAGACTTTGATGTGGCACATGCTGCTGATAAATACATGCAGGCGTTTAAAAATTTAACTAGGAATGGTGTGGCTTCAAACGTCAGTGTGTCCTAAGGCTTTCTGAAATGACTCCCTGCTTCTTTCTGATATGTTTTATGTGTCAAGCAGACTGTAAATGTTTATTTCATAGAGTTTTGATCAAAAAGTCAGCAGTAGTTTAAATACACAAGACCTGTTGAGTTGGATTGGTGTCAAAGCTACAGCCATTGATCCCTTTGTGACCTTCTCCCTCCTCTATCTTATTGTCAGGGGTGTGGGCTGTATATTCTATGAGATGGCTGCCGGCAGGCCCCTGTTCCCAGGCTCCACGGTGGAGGATGAGCTGCACCTCATCTTCAGGCTGCTGGGTCAGTGCTGCCCCCTGCTGACAGGGAACCACTCAGACCTTTAATATGAGCCTTTAATCGCATTAACCCTGGCATGTAGCCCCCGTGGCAGCGTGAAAAGCCCCTCCAGCTGGCTGCTTGAAGCCTGACTCTAACATGGTCGATTGACTGTCCCCCTACAGGCACTCCCACAGAAGACAGCTGGCCCGGAATCTCCTCCATCGACGAGTTCAAGTCCTACAAGTTCACCAAGTACAAGGCGCAGCCTCTCATTAATCATGCGCCCAGGTATGACTGGCATATTTCTACTCTGTGGTCATTTTATCTTCTCTATGTGTTGTTTAAATCTGATCATAAATCATACAGTTCTTAACACACCACCCTCACCTCTGTTTCTAGTCCGCTAATCATTGAAGATGGGAATGAGCAAATATTTCTAATGAGACCCAGGTATAAGAGGTGATGTGTAGAGCCGTTTAGCCTTTAGAGTTAGACATTAGTATTACTGGGTTGTTTAGTTAGGAGTGTGTGCTCTTTGTCACTTCCTGTAAGGAAATCCTGTGGAATAGTTGACTGTGTTGGACTCCGTTTCCTTCCTTACACTCGCCAACATCTGTGAGTCACCCCACCTTACTGACCCCCCTCTCTCGCCTGTTTTCTCTCCACCCCCCAGGTTGGACACTGATGGAATTGAACTGCTGATGTCATTCCTAAAAGTGAGTCTCGCTATGTCTACCAGTAATGAATGCAATGTTAAA
This sequence comes from Chelon labrosus, assembly GCF_963514085.1. NCBI lineage: Eukaryota > Metazoa > Chordata > Actinopteri > Mugiliformes > Mugilidae > Chelon > Chelon labrosus. Next base: position 11,523,345 of record NC_140344.1, read on the forward strand.
AGCAGCGTGACACATTTTGCAACTATGTCAGGACTGTATTTTTGGAAAGAAGCGCAGCAAAACTCGCCAACACATTCACACGCAATCACACACTGTTGACCCCATTATTTATTTATTTTTTTTGAGTAGCTGTTTTTTTTGAATGGCTTTTTCTATCGTCTTAAATTTCAGTACGAATCGAAAAAGAGGATCTCTGCTGATGAAGCAATGAGACAGCCGTACTTCAGGAGCCTGGGGCCACGTGTGCACACACTGCCAGAGAGTGAGTAATGAAACGGTGATGCAGTAATGCAGACTTGGCAGTCTCAGCTAGGTACAATGTGAAGAATATCGCAGCACACAGTGAGGATCAGTTACAGCCTCGTAACAAAGACGCTGTTCTCCGGGAAGAAGACGTGACTTTCTGTTGCACTGACTGACTCTGTGTCTTTGGCAGGCATATCCATATTCACACTGAAGGAGGTGCAGCTGCAGAGAGATCCAGGCTACCGGAACTCGTCGTACCCCGAATCAGGTGAGGAATAAAGAAGACGGAGGATGTGGAGGCAAAGATAGTGAGCGAGCTGAAAGGGAGAAGTGCATATTTTTTATAATCTGGGTTACTGATTTGGCCAGTTTTCAACAAGGTCATCGAGGCAATTAAGATACTTCAACACAATTTCCGTCAAACATTACACACGTCATTCTGGTAATTAACTCTTACATCTGAACACATACAGACTGTACATGGACACCAGTCAGCTGTAACATTTTCACCACCTTCTCATAATCACTGGTCAAGTGTTGTTATAATGGCACCTATCAGCAGGTGGCATATATTAGGCAGCAAGTGAGCATTTTGTACGTGTCAGAAGCAGGAGAAATGAAGTTATTTAAAGGACTTTAACAAGGGCCAACTTGTTATGGCTAGACATCTGGGTCAGAGCGCCTCCAGAACTGCTGCTCTTGTCGGGGTGACCCTGGTCTGCAGTAGTCAGTAAAAATCAAAAGCGGTCCAGGGAAGGAAAAGCAGTGAACCAGCGACGGGTTCATGGACAGTGAAGACTCACCGATACACATGTGGAGAGAAGGCTGGCCCGTATGGTCGGATCACCCAGATGAGCTACTGTAGCTTAAACTGCTGGTTCTGATTCACTCAGTGAATCACAGAGTGTTTTGTATGAGGCCACGTAGCTGCTGACTCCTGTTCACTGGTGAAAGCACCTACAATGGTCATGTAAGCATCAGAACTGGACCACGCAGTGATGGTACGAGGTGGCCTGGTCTGATAAACCACGGTTTCTTTTACATCACGTGGGTGGCTGGGTGTGCGTGTGCTAGTTACCTGAGCAACATATGGCACCGGTTGGTTATTTTTATGATTTTGGTCGATTTGTAGATTTTGTCTTCTTGAGAATTTCTTTATCTCTAATGTCTGTAGTGAAACTGTGAATCTGCTGAAAATTAAGAGAAATCAGGACTGTTGTGAGTTTTCTGCATCAAGCTGTATGTTTCTACAGGATGTGCAAAAATGTGAACAAATATACACAGATGAGCCACAACATTAAAACCACCAACAGGAGAAGTAAATAACATTGACCATGTTGTGACAATTCAGTGTTCTGCTGGGAAACTTTTGGATCTAACATTTGTGTGGATGTTACTTAGACATGTACCACCCACCTAGATCAGACCAGGCACCCCCACCCCATAGCAATAACATTCCTTGATGGCAGCAGTCATCCCCAGCAGGATGCAGCCTGACACAGACACACACACAAAAACAGTTCAGGAACAACTCAGAAAAACAAGAAAAGTAGCACAAGGTGTTGACCTGGCCTCCAAATTCACTAGATCCCAAACTGATCAAGTATCTGTGGGATGATCCACAGAGGCCCCTCCCATCAACCCATAGGACCCAAAGGCCCCCACTAACAAGATTCTGTTACCAGACACAACAGGACACCCTCAGAAGGACCATGTCCATTCTCTGAAGAGTCACAACTGTTTGGAGGCACAAGGGAGACCTACACAATATTAGGTCATAATGTTATGCCTGATTCATGTAAAAACAGATTAAAACCCACATTGCCCTTTTGTTTACAACCCTCAAAGTATTATGGGAACATAGCTCCTGATTATCTGCCTTTCTCTGTGCTGTCTGAGTGGAGGTCGACAGTGTGTGACTTAAAAACATTTACTGTAAACCAAAATAAAAACAACATAATTTCCATTTTCTTCCTGTTTCCAACCAGGTAATGGAAAGAGCAGAAGACAAAGCATGCTGTTTTAAAATCTCTGGACTGGAATTTTTTTTTTATTTGGGATGGATCTCCTTGCTGTACAGTCTTGACGACGGATCGGTAACCTGAGATGGATGTTGGCGTGGAAGACCGTGATCATCATCACTCCCTCCCCCAAACTACTTTGGGGACTCGTCCACAGTACGACACCCCTCCCTCCCAGGTTTGGGCTGAACCTAGCTCAAAAGAGACATTTATATACTGTACATCTATATTTATTGAGAAGAGAATTTGCTGCTAAATCCAACTACTGTCTAGAATTCTAACTGGCTCAGTCACTTTAATGAATACATGCAATGTGTATAGATTTTTAATTACGATATTTTTTTTCTTTCTTTTTTTTTTTTGAAGTGGTGGTTATTTTTAGTGATGTTTTTTTTTTTTTTTTTTTTTTTTTTGTCATTGTTGTCATTTTCATACATAAAACTCCACCTCAAAGCTCCTTGTCGTGTGTGGGTGGGTTGTTTCTGTAGCAGCTCGGAGGGGTTTGATGTTCTGTCTCCGTTGCCACGGTGCTGCACTCAGCTGCACGAACCATTTGTGACCATTAACTGAAGGGTTTTGAGGCCAGCTTTGATATAATAAGTGATCATTTCATCCTGACTGGAGGCTAATGTGAGAGCAGCGCTGCCGAGCTCTGCGCAGATGCTGGCGTATCATTCCAGGACGCTGTGGTCTCCGTTGCGACCAATGAACAAATGCAGGGAAAATTCAAATTACCAACATGGGCATTACAGGATTAGTTAGGCCTCCTAAATATTTAAGTACAGTGAACAGCCTCCTTGTTCATTTTCCACCTTAATCTGACACATTTTCTCCTTTAGTCTGTTACAAAGAAGACGTGCAAATAAATTCCCAGTGCTCCTGCTTTTCATTCCCATCTCCATCAACTGTAAAAATATGACTTTTTCTTTCTCTGGATTGCCTCCCATCATTGTGTTGCATGCCTGCTCTGTTGTATGAGGACGCACACAGCCACTGAACTCCTAATACAGGAAGCACCCGCTGTAGTCCTCCCCTCTAGTGTGTCTGATCTGAGTCGCAGTCTATTTAACAGTGTTACAAGAGATGTTTTGTATCATATTCTTTAACTTTATTTGTGGATAATTGTTATTGGTGTGGGATTTCGTTGCAGATGCCCCTCCCATATTTGAGCTTTTTTTTTTTTTTTTCAGAGTAAAGAAATAAATCTAAAGTTTAAACAGAACTTAAGTGTTTTTTTCTCTTGGTCGCACAAACACTTTTGTTGAAGCATCACAGGAGCCGTGTTCAAGCATTCAATGCTTTGTTTATTGAAAATGACAAGACATTCTTCACAATACAAAAAATATACAGAATACATACTGTATACCAAGTCCAGTATAAAAAAAAAAAGAACATTACAAGTGTTACAAAAGTTTTCATTGATTTGAAATCTCGTCTTCATCAAAGGATTTTTAAAGTAAGGCGAAAAAATAAGACAACAAGGCACAGCCGGTACTATCTGAGAAGCATAGTGCATACATTACATACAATACCACGTAAGTGAAACAATCGGTTTCACCGTGATTTAACATTGAAGGGGAAAAAAAATACACTTTTTTTTTTATTTTTTACAGGATTAAAACAAACAGGCTCTGCGCAGAATGAGCGGCTGGCTAACGTTTTGCAGCTAGCTACGCGTCACGTCTGTCCGTCGGGGACAGGGTCATGTGGAAATGTGCTGTACTTTGTCACAAAGAGCCAGACGTCTCTCAGACGCCGTGGCGTATGGCTTTTACCAAGTGCTTTCAACCACTAGAATCTGAAGCAACTCAAGTGCAAAAAAAAGTGAGGTCACATACTGTCTCATAGGACTTTTTTTTTTTTTTTCGGAAATATGAAAAAGAGATGTCTGCTGCTGCTGCTGCTGCTGCTGATGATGATGATGATATTAATGACTGAGAAACTTCCAACCAGATAAGGATGAAGATGGGACATTTTTCTGACACTGACCCTGGATCAGGATTTGTGGGTGGTGTGGGACAGGAGCAGGGAGGAGGGTGTTCCTTCCAGGTTTGGCAGGGGGACAGGCATGTGTCCGTTGATTAGGCTGGGGAACTGTGGAGGAAGAGAAAGGGACGGAGAGTTAGCAGGGAGGGGATGGAGGCTCTATGAAAGCTGCTTTCCGGTGAGGAACTGCAGCATTGTCACTGCTCTGGTTTCCTGTTTTTTTTTTTTTTCTTTTTTCTTTTTTAAATTCATTGTGCCTCTTCCTTTTTGTCTCTGTCCCCCTGTACCTCCGCTACAGAAGGAGAAGTCGACGTTATTTGTGCACAAAGAATCCGGCGTGTTGTGCTTGTGCACACACCCGTGGAGGGGAAGGAGGGAGGGTGGTGGGGGGGGTTGTTGTGTGTATGTTTCATAAATGAGGAGCAGCTCTCAAACCAGTCCACCCTGTTCAGACTGGCTCCCCTGGGCTCAAACAGGAAGTATTCACAGGATTTCCTCTCCCTCTCACAAGCGCTGAAACAGGACACCTCTGCGGGACCTGCTCACTGAGTCCCAACTAGTTTTACAACCAAATCTCGAAAAACATCTCATCTTAAGTTTGATCTGTGCTTCTAGTCAAGTTAATACCTGCTTGGAAAACGTCTGGTAGACTTAAAGCACATTATAGAGAGAAAATGATCATTTTACATATGAGAACTGACAAAAGGGAAGAAATGATTCTGTTTAAATGTGGGTTAAAAGATGAGTAAAGACCTCTGGGAAGAATGAGAATTTTTACAGCTGAACTTCCCCTTTCACTTTTAAGTCACTACCAGTAAACTGATACCTTTGAGTATACCTTCTGTTCTTATCTCCTGCTTTCTTTGTCACTCCTCTCTTGCGCCGCGTGTCTGCACCTGAACTGGTTTCTTACCTGGAATAGGGAGCTGTGGCCCTGCAGCCGGGCGGGGCTGAGCGGAGCGACGGGGCTGAGGCTGCTCCAGAAGTGGATGCCTGACAACAGCGGACTGTGAGCCAGCAGCAAACCCGAGGGAGTCTGTGAGGGAGGGCAAACACAGGAGGGAGGGAGGGAGGTTTTGTATAAATAAGAGAAAACCAGCGAAGACAACATATTTTATTTTTTTTTGTTAAACACAGAGAACCACTGGTTGGAGAACATCGCTCCGAGTGCTACGGTAATGCGAAACATGCTGAAGCGGTAAATGGATGCGTATATGGCGTTTGGAAAAACAAACTGACGGACGGAGCAGGAAGGAAGTCTGTGGTTTCTCCCCCAGAATACAGGGGTGATGGGAGGAGGGGAGGAGGGGGCTGTTGTTGATTGAGGGGGTTGATGGGTTTGTTGGGGTGTAGTGTAGGCAAGGTAGTGGTAGGCAGTGGTCCTGGAGCGCTTGGAACACCAACCAGAGAGAAAACATATGAAATCAATTTCTCCTTCTCTCTCTCTCTCTCGCTCTCTCTTTCTCACTCTCCCCCCGACTTTCCCCCTGTGTCACCTCAGAGAAGTGAGCCAGTGTTGCAGAGGGACCCGGCCCCGCTCCCATTATTAATGGAATTATTGGAGCATATGGCATCACTTAGGGCCTCTTCCCCGCTCTCGTTGGTTGGACTTGCAGACGATTTCTGCAAATCGCATGTTTTCCTCTGATCTCATTATTCACACAGCGCAGCATCAGTGCCTCTCTGGATAAACCACTCTGGGCTGGTCATTTTTACTAACTCCACTGTAAACACACGATTAACCACAACAGATGGATAAATAGCGGCCGATGCTTGTGGCAGGGCCTCTGGTTCTTTCTGAAACTTGCTATGATGGTACGGCTCGACGGATTTGGCTTTGAATTTGTGGCTGTAAAACTTGACCTGTAAAAGCTGAAGGGTCCATCTCACAGTAGGATGTCGATTGGGTGAATAATGTGGGCCCCCGTGTCTTTAATCTGAATATATACGTATTTAAAAAAAGACTTGTTTCCAAAAATGTAAAAAATATCTTCAAGCCGTCCTCCGATATCAAAAACAGCACCTCCTTAAAGCAAACAACGCACTCTTAGGTGGTGTAAAGTTATTTTTTTTGTTGTGACTATACATCTTTTCATACCTCCTCCATCTCTGTTTCTTGAGGAAATGTTAGCTCTACCGCTGACTAAATATAAGCAGTAGTGTTTCCACAAACACATGCCAAGTTATATCAGATGTCTGTTGCCGCTCTGAGGGCTTTAGGGACACTGACTTCATACTCTGAACAGATCCCATCATCTCCCCGTCACCAGCCAGGCCACCACGCCGAGGGCACCGATAGCATGACACATTATTATTGTCTCTCGGAGACGTGATCATTATCGGGCTCTGTGTGTTTCAGCTGGAGCTGGCTGAGCTGGATCTGACTGGATTAAATCATAGAGAGCGGAAATAAGAGAATTTATAAATGTCTGTTGGAAAGCCGGCGGCGTGGAGTGTAAACATGCCATGACTAGAGAGAGATGAAGTGAGTTTCGGAGCAATCTTAGGTGTGTGCAGGGCGTACCACGCTATCAGTAATTAAGTGTATGCTGGAAAGCACCTTGAGAAACTCGATGAATGAGTCACCAGGCCAGCAAAGTGCTAACATAATCACAATTTAGAGTCTCTGAAGCTGACTCATGTCTAGAAATGACAGAGGGAACAGAGTCACTCCGTCACTGTCCAGAGATTATGGATGTGTGTTGTTCACCTGTGCAGTGAAGAAGGCAGGAGTGAGGGAGCCAGACGGCAGTGCTGGGCTGTTGAGGGCGATGGAGCCGATGTCGCTACCTGCCAGCAGCAGGGATGGGGCGGAGATCTCCAGAGCTTTGGGCTTTTTGCTTTTTGGTGGGAGTCCATCTCCTTGGTTGCCACTACTGTTAGTGTAACTACTTCTACCGCTGCTGCTCCTCTTTTCAGGAGGCTGCAGGGCTCGCTCCCTGTGGCCAGAGGAGAGGTTGAGGGGCTGAGCGCTCTGGTCAGACTCCTCCTCCTCATCCTCCTCCTCGGCATCAGGGCTCCAGCTTCGGCCCGGCTGGTTGTGCGGGGAGGACGGGGAGTGGGAATGAGAGGGGAGTCTGGATGACCTCGGGGAGACGTAGGGCTCGGGTTTGGCAGAGGGAGGGGAGCTCCTCTCATTGGTGCCGAAGCGGATGACGGAGCGAGGCTCCTCCTGGCGCTCCCGTAAGGCTCGGAGGAGCTCGGGTGGGTTCTGCAGGGAGCTGATACTGAAGGACGAGTAGAGACCCGAGCGGAGGTAGTCGTTCCGACACTGCTGCGCCCCCAAGGCTGCCAGGGTCCTCCTCTGGGCCTCCTCCTCACCGTCCTCCTCCTCTTCCTCCTCTACTTCCAGCTCATGGGCCTCTCCGTCCTGGAGGGGAAACCGTCCAGAAGCCAGGCCCATCTCCACCGCCTGTGGGTCCATCTTGAGGATCTCAGGGAAGGACACAAACTTATAGACAAACTTCTGACCGATCACCTTCTTGATGATGTTCTGTAAAACAAACAAACACCATTAATGATGACTCAACAGGCCATTTTACCTAATGCACAGGAAACAAGAATCAATAAACAAAAACAATCACAGAGATGTCGGATCGAATTTGAGTCCGGCAAAGGACAACTGTTGCACTGAAATGTGTTTCTGTTAGAGTGCTGCTGTGCGCTTGATGAGAAAGAGGAAGTGGAAGTGTCTATCAGGGGAGACTGTGGGTTTAAAGCGAAGAACAAAGACTCTAACGGTGCTACGCTCCGTTCACATAACCCTCAGGTCCGATCAGTTAACACAGCTGCAGTACAAAATGACACAGTCGCAGCTCACCTTGTCGTAATAGTAGCGCAGGGCTCTGCTCAGCTTGTCGTAGTTCATGTTGGTCTTGTTCTTGCGTAGCCCCCACAGCTTGGCCACTTCCTCTGACTTCAGGAGCTTGAACTCGCCGTCGGTGGACGTCCAGCATATCAGGTGCTTGTGGCTCTGGTCGAGCAGCAGCTGCAGTAGGAACTGCCACAGAGTGATGGCACTGTCCATACCTGCAGTAAAATGGTTATTAAGTCAGGTTATTTTTAAAAGTCCTCGTACGATGATGACATTTTCTCCAGAAGACAAAAGTGGGACATCACCACTCTGAGACCTCAGCTGTCACTGACAAAGTACCAGAATTACCTACATGTGTAATACCTGCCAGACGCCACAGTGACAGAATAAGCACGCAGTTCAAACCTCAGAGGGAAACAAGCCAAGTGGTACTTTGTACTTTCCAGTTCTCATTACAGTCTTGTGTTTTATTCCCGTGTTAACTAACTACTGTTGCACCAGCAGGGCCCGCTTAGAACCAAACGAGCCGGTGTTTCATCTAAATTAAGCGCCTTCTTTTAAATCCTTTCAGTCTTGCCAGTGTGTTTTACAGCATGCGGACTAAATTGGGTTAGTGGCTGAGGAGGGGAGCGGCCCCATTTGAGCTGTAACATGTGGTGTGAGGACGAGCAGGCCGGTGATGAATAGAACAGTGTGTGTAAAAGAGTATAGTGTAATGTAGCGGCGGCAGCAGGAGAGAAAAAAATATAAGGAGGAACAACAGCTCAAGCCAGAAATATGCTGCGGTTCAACCTGGCCCTCTCTCCACAGGAAGTATGACGGGCCAGGGTGGGTTATTCCTTTAATAGAGGAATGTGCAGCCTCGAAGCTCCTGTCTGCCTACCGTGGCTCACATATTAATAGTGGAGGGGGGGCTGTTTCTGTCCCCACAGGCTGTAACACAAGAGGAGGACTCGGGGGATCACGCGATTAATCGATCAAACTGATTAAGTAATTTGTCAGGGTAACATGACAAAACTTTTCTAAGTTTTTGTGCCATTGTAAATATTATTCTCTTGATGTCCTGGACTTTTGATTGGACAGCATTTGATACTACATCAAGTCATGCTTCAGTATTTTTAGTGTAAGTCATAATGTGTCTGAAACATTTGATACCCAAACTGTCTGGAGTCATCACGTGTCAGATCTGAAATCATCTGTAGCGTGTGTACAAAAACTCAGCTATCAGCAGTTAGTCCGAATATTGATGGGCTCTCTTATCTGTGGGTAGAGATAATTGACCGACACTTAAAAACAACGATAACAAGAGCGGCTTTTCAACCGCTGCATATCTCTGTCTGGAGAGGACAGAGGCGAGAGGGAGGGAGGTAGGGAGGGCCGAGCCGAGTTCCGACACGAGCTATCCCCTGAGTTTTCTATCTGCCATGTGAAACCACAAACCTGTCAAAGTCAGGACTTCCTCCTATTCTGCTTCCAAGGACAAATGTTGAGGAGTGGGGATCCCACAGCAGGGGAGCGTTTCCCCAATCCTGCCACACTTCCCACAAAAATCCCACAGGGACAGAGGTCAAAAGATCAAGTCATTGTCCCGTTTCCACGGCTCCACCCTTTAACCTGCCCTGAACCCAGACTTTGAACACTTTGAAGAAAAAGTAAAACTCACCAATACAGAGCTGAGGGGAACTCCATTAATAAAACAGAGGGAAATAGAAACATTCACCTTTGTAAGATGCTGCACGTAACACTATTGGTCGGAAATCCCTTCTACTACCTCAGTCATAAAATATTAATGATTTATTATTAACTCAAATGATAACAAGTGACACAGGGAATGGATATTAGAGGATTTTAGATTCGCCAAACTGGGATAAAACCCCACATCTTAGCTCAACAGTGAGCTAACCAGAGTTAAGTCCGAGAACTGCAGACACGCTTTAACTCTTTCTAGGAACATCACAGGCACACTGGCGGAGGTTCAGTCCGGGGATGAGGAGCCCTGCTGCGGATGCTCGGCCGCAGGAGCCTCGCTGCGCGCACAAAGCCGTCCAGTGTGTTGACTGAACGGAAACTCCTAATGAGATTAGATGGTGTATGCAGACATTACTTAGCCATGACTAAATCTGCTCTCTTCCTGTTCGCAGGCGGTGGAAAATTCAACGGGGACCCGCAAGAAAAGCATCTCTAAACGGCGGCCACAGTCTCCGAGGTTGATTGACGTTGCTTTTTATTTGTATGTTTTTTTTTTCTTTTCTTCTTTTTCTCAGCTATAATAACACACAGAGGTCTGGATCACTGTTCTGCCCCACTGACTCATTTTCAAGATGTTGCCCGGACCGGAAGACGACACGGTGTTGTCCGAGTCTAAATCTGAACTATTCTTCTCTTAGACGTATTAAGTAGATCCGAGGAGTTTAAACACGGGGCGGAAACTTAGAGTCAAGGCATTAAAATAAAAAGGTAATTGTGGCGGCTAATAATACTAACCGCTAATAATACTCTCTCTCTCTCTCTCTCTCTCTCTCTCTCCAGCCACCAATTAGCCAACAAAGCGCTGTTCATAGAAAGACGTCGGTTTATTCTACGTTACCTGCGATCTGCGACTCGGTCTTTTCCCTCCGCGAAACTTTACGGTGCTGCTTGTGTGATTCCTTGTTTTTCCATGCTTACTTCTGGTCTACACGGTTGTGCCGGACTGAAATAGGATCCTGGGCTTTTTCTTTTTCTGAGCAGGAAGTTGGAGCAGGCAGACACAGAGCCGGCTGACTTCCTCTCCCCTACGATTCCCCAGGCAGTTTGCCGTCTGTGTAAACACACTTTTCCTCCCCTCTTCTCCTCCCCTGCCTGCCCGCTGACGGCCAGCAGTAGGCCTCCTCTGTGTCGGCGCACACGGAGATGCAGAAACTCCTACAGCCCGTAAAGTGACATCATCGGCCCGCAGGCTACTGTGATGCGTTCAGGCACGCCTCGTTAGTTCGAAGTCTTACATCAACAGCCCCCAGAGTTTGTAGATTTAACACAGATAGTTGGCGTTACGACATCACAGTGAAGTGGACTAAATGTGTGCCAACACAAAAAAAAAACACATCATGTATTGTTTTAAAATGAAGTTACCCAATCAAAAATATTAAACTTTGGGTGAAACATTTGGGTGAAACATTTGTATGATGGCAACAGAGAGAAACTGTAAATGGGGATTAATGCAACATAAGAAAAATGTTGCAGGTATATGGTATGCACTGAAGCACTGAGCACAGACATAATGATTGTTATGACAATCAGTTTCATTACTTATTTGTATCAGCTGACAACAGTACATTTATTTATTTATTACAACACTGTCGTTATTTGGGATTAAATGTTTGGTATATGTGGGTCAATCAGGATGACACTTGTAGGTATTGGGAATTTCTGTTTTTTTTTTTTTTTTTAATCACAAAAGTGTGCGTGAGTTTTATAAGCACATGAACGCCAAGCCTTCAGCTGTTCAGTACAAGCTTATAGTAATTTCTGGAGCCAGCAGCTTATTGTAGTACTTGTATTGACAACCTAAAAGTGTCGTAGCTCGGACTGAGGTTAAATACATCAAATTTAATTGCAGGATATCTTTCAGAGCTCCACTCTGCAAAACACACGGAAAGATGGCATCCTTGTCTGCCATACATATCAGGCAGTGACACTGACTGTCTGTTATTTAAGGTGGTACAGTCTTGTAAATAAGTGTGGTTTTTTTTCTAAGTTTAACATCAGTAACCTGGTAGTTGTAAGTATAATAAATCAACTTCTAATGCAAATAAATTCAACAAAATTGTGGGTGCAACGTCAAATTTAGTTGATGCTTTTAGTCTCTAGAGAATACTCCAATGAAAATCATAGGATTACACAGTTGCACCTCCTCCGCCTAACATTTTCCTCTGAACCAACTGAGCTGCCAATATTTAACCTCCAGTGACCTCCTGTTTACACACACTTTTAAAGTCTGACAGCAAGTGAAGGCACCAGTAGTAAAACTTTATCCTTGCTTTTCCAATTTGTGATAACAATTTAATTCACATTAAGAAACAGTAAGTTTGTTCTTTGATTGACTGAACGTAAGTTATACAACCTATCAGCTAGTAACCTGTAATGTCGGCGGTGAAGTGAAGGCCTACAGCAAACTTTTTTTAGGCCTTCCAAACACCTGAGCGCTTCCACATTTAGAGCCGCGGGTGCCTTTTTGTGAACACACTGTCAATACGTCCAAACGTCTGTGATCGGTGATCGACCCGTTGAGGTGAATGATCTCCAGAGGTGTGACACCGGCGAGGCGTGGCTCCCCGGCTGCGTCTGATTGGTGGCCGAACTTTGTGTGTCCGGAGCTGGTACCTTGGAGAGAGGCGCTCAGGTCTCACTGCAGCCGAGCCCCACGCGACGCGAAATGCCTCGTTTCACCGTCCACATCCGAGATGAGTGGCTGGCAGTGCCCTGCCGAGACACCTCCAACACGATCCAGTGGCTCGGTCTTGAAGCGCTCAAACGTTACATTAAGAACAAACCGGACAACGGCGGCATCACGGCTGTGAAGGACACGCGTTTTGTTGTGCGCAGGTGCCAGGGTTTGGGTTTGTTGGACGTGGATGACACCATCGAGGATGTACTGGAGGATAACGACTTTGTCGAGCTTGGTAATGACTGTATGCATGAGAAATATGGAAAACGTGTGGGTCGCATTCAGGGATCAGAGATGTTTTACCTCTAGATGTGTTTAAACTGTGCGTAATTTGTTTACATTAAATGTGTATTATTATCCCGTACTTTCAGCTATTGAAGGAGATACCATGTCTCCTGATTTCATCCCGTGTGAGCCTGGAGTTTCTCATCTGTATCCTTAAACGTGTCAAATACTTGTGCCATATGAATCATAGAAGCTACTGGGTACTATAGTGTTAATCAGTTATTCCTTTTCTTCGTGCCATTACATCGTCTCCAGTTGTGGAAAACTGACAAGGTGAAAGGTTAAAATAAATCATGTCACCGTCTTTAATTAAAAAGAAAGTTGTCCTTGACTAAACCATGTGAAATAGCACAGCAGCCTACAGAGAACCTGAAGAAGTAAGTGGATCTTTTGTCAAAATGTAAAACATGTCACATCAAATACATCTGCGTAACACCCGCCTCCTGTGCGCAGTTTATTTCCTTGGATGGCAACAGCCTGACATCGACAGATCTGGTCAACTTAGGCAGAGGACTTTACAAGATAAAGGTAATGATCAACAAACTGTATTTGTTGTCATGGCTCTGTGGTAACTATTGACTTAATGTAATCCTTCCCCAACATTTTCAGCTGACTCCGGAGGCTGAAAGAAAAGTTGTGCAATCCAGAGACCTTCTGGACACCATTGTCAAAGAAAACAAAGGTTAATATACCCTAAAGAATGATTGCAAAGACCTTCAAGTAAACAAGCAGCTGAAGAATGACAGTATTTCAGAAATGGATGATGTAGTCAGCTCTGTGTGTCTCTTGTTCTTGCAGTCGTCTATGGAATCACAACAGGTTTTGGCAAATTTGCCCGAACCGTCATTCCTGTCAGCAAGCTCAAGTAAAGGCAATAATCTGATGATTTGTTTATGATCTTTGTTGGAGACTGAGCTGTTTTAATGTACCAACTGATTATCGCGCACTTTTTGTTGCACAGGGAGCTCCAGGAAAACTTGGTGCGGTCACACTCGGCAGGTGATGAAACTCATTCAGGCCTCCTGACAAAGCATGTTTGTTTGTTTTTTGTGCTTCATATCGGCTTCATCATAGTCATCCTGTGATATGTAGGTGTTGGAAACCCGCTAAGCCCTGAGAGGACCCGCATGCTGCTCGCTCTGAGAATCAATGTCCTCGCCAAAGGACACAGCGGTATTTCTCTTGAAACCCTCCATGCCATGATCCAGGCCTTTAACGGTAAGCTCCAACTGGACTCTTCATCATCATCTTCACTTTACCATACAGCCAATATCACCTTCGGTCTTCAACTGCTGATAACTTCCTTTAAGGATCAGTACAGGGAAAGCTGACCGTCATATATAATAATCTATTTACCCCTGCAGCTTCCTGCCTCTCCTTTGTCCCAGAGAAGGGAACAGTGGGTGCTAGTGGAGACCTTGCACCCCTCTCTCACCTGGCTCTGGGCCTCATGGGCGAGGGTAAAATGTGGTCTCCCAAGAGCGGATGGGCAGACGCCAAATATGTAAGATCAGAGTGACACTTCCATGATTGTACAACAATAAGTTGCTTAATACTATGGGAAACATGCCTTTTGTTTGTGTGAGTGAAAGGTCGCAGTGCCTGACAGGAAAACATGTTTGCTTTTTGATGACCCTTGACCCTTGTCTCCTTTCATCCCTGACCAGGTCCTGGAGGCTCATGGACTGAAGCCAGTATCACTAAGGCCTAAAGAGGTAATGTTTAAAACCAACTGTATTCTCCACTGTTTGATTAGTCTGTGCCACAGAAGTGGATCAATGAGAGCACTTTGTGCCGTCTAGTAGTGATCAAATATTTAGTATGTAAACAATGTTGTTGTGACGTACTATTAGGAAGTTTAAGATTATCTAAATATTTCAGTTCAAATACTTGAGTACTTGAGTAAATGTACTTAATTACTCTACATTAAATGCTGTCACTATTATCCAAATGGCTTCTGAAACTATAAAACACAGGGCCTCGCTCTGATCAACGGGACCCAGATGATCACCTCTCTCGGGGCCGAGGCCGTGGAACGAGCCCAGGCGATTGCCCAACAGGCAGATATTATTGCTGCTCTCACTCTGGAGGTGCTGAAGGGAACCACCAAGGCCTTCGACAGTGGTGAGCAGCGGCAGCAGCAGTAATAGATCTGACCAAAGCCACAAACCAGAGGGAATTATTTTTTTTTTACCTCGAGATTCAAGATTCAATTTCTGGTCTCCTCCCGTAGACATCCATTCGCTGAGGCCCCACCCGGGACAGATAGAGGTGGCCCAGCGCTTCCGCTCACTGCTGGACTCCGATCACCATCCATCCCAGATTGCAGGTCAGAGGACTGAGCCAGACTCTAAAACAGACCAGAAACAGAACATCACAAAACAATAACGCATAGTTATTGTTACACACATCACATCTGGCAGCCATACCATGTGGAAGCTACATTTTATCTGCCACAACACATTCTTGTCTTACAAACACTTGTAGCACGGCCCTCGATCAAGGCACCGGTTTCAGAACAGCAGCACACCAGTGTGGTTGCCCACAACTCATAAATAGTTAGGATGGGTCAAATGCACAGGGTGTATTTACCCACAGTGATTAAAAGGTTTTGGTGACGTTGTGCCTCTGCTGCATCATTAAAGATGTAGCATTTAATGTGTGTCATCTGGTGGGTTTTTCCACAGAGAGCCACAGGTTCTGTGACAGAGTCCAGGATGCTTACACCATGCGGTGCTGTCCTCAGGTAACCTCGAATCAACTCAAGTTTATTTACACAACCCGAAATCACAAGGTTCTTCCACAAGCAACGACGTTAAGATCTGTGCACCCTCTATACTTAGACACTTAGCTTGGACGAGGGACGAGGGAAACCTCCGTGGTTGATTCTTATGAAGTAGATCCTATAGCGAATGAGTGGAGTTGGAGAAAGACGGAGCATTATACTCTCGTTCTGCACACAGGTTCATGGAATCGCCAATGACACCATTAACTTTGTCAAGAACATCATCAATACAGAAATCAACAGTGCCACTGACAACCCTGTATCCTTCTCTGACTCGTAAACTAGACACTAAACCTGTAACTGGATTTTATTGAATTTGCTTCTGTGTATAATGGATTTCAGTGGAAATTAAATTATGTATGTTACTTTAACTGTCATACAAGATGGTATTTGCAGAAAGAGGTGAGACCATTTCAGGTGGGAATTTCCATGGCGAATACCCGGCCAAGGTTAGTGACTAACAAAACACCTTGCTGGTATTTGTGGCGGATTTTTATTCTTCCCTCTTTCACCAGTATTTCCTCTCTCACAGGCTCTGGACTTTTTAGCCATTGCGGTCCACGAGCTGGCCTCTATCAGCGAGAGGAGGACCGAGCGGTTGTGCAACCCCTCCCTGAGCGAGCTGCCCGCCTTTCTCGTCAACGAGGGGGGGCTCAACTCAGGCTTCATGATTGCCCACTGTACTGCTGCTGCCCTGGGTGGGTGTGCAGACACATAAAATGAAACAGAGCTTGAGGAAATAAAGTGGATTACAGTTTATATATATTGAATAAAACTTTTATATTTAATATAATGATGTCATGTTATACATTTAAATGTCACACGCCTATTGTATTTATCTTTATACTCTAACCTTGAGTTTTTTTACTCTGTTCAGTTTCAGAAAATAAAGTCTTGTGTCATCCCTCTTCTGTGGACTCCTTGTCCACCAGTGCTGCCACAGAGGACCATGTGTCCATGGGAGGCTGGGCTGCCAGGAAGGCTTTGAGGGTCATAGAGCATGTGGAGCAGGGTAAGGTGATACATAGCGTAGTCGAGTTGTTTCTAATGCTGATCCTAAGTTTTTGCTGTTTCAGTGATCGTGAGTAGTCGATAAGAAAACTAAGAAAACACGCACAACATAGCGATGCAGTGATTAGGTTTAATGATTCATGGTTTTCTGATGTAAACGTTCTGATGATTCACAGCCAGCCATTTACACCTAGAAACGCCAAGAAATGACCAACAAAATGTTCATTCAATCCGTTACTCAGTTAAGTTATATTAATCAGATAATCAAATTAAATTAAAGTGAGCTTTGAAAGCAAAATCCATGTTGTTCTACCACAAAAAGTGTATGGGTAATAGTTTAATAAATATAAATCTGCATCAGCAAACACTTGAGTGGTTTAAAATCCGAGCTCATTGAGTGGATACAGGAGGTAACTTGTATTTACAGGCTAAAAAAACGAATCAGTGCCTCATAGGTAAAAATACTTTCAACAGTAGTTGCAATAATGTTAGAATAGACGTAAAGTCCAAAACAAACGGCTGTAAAGAAAAGAGAAAGAACAGGATCGGTAATGGTACTAGGTGAGTGTTGTTTTGTTGAATCCAGCGGCAGTTCTACATTATATTGAATTTAAGTGATGTTCCTGTTGCCGACATACAGGATGTTGCAAAGCATATTCATTTAAGTTGCAGTATTCAGCATTTCTAATTGAGGAACTAGTTTGTCTATTTGTCTATTTGATAGTTCCTTGTACTTAGGTGTAATGTCTAGTTAGGATTAAGTTCAGTCCATCACTTTGTATATTCTGGTCCAATGCAGTGTTAGCTGTAACTGTGGCCTTGCTTCACATACAGAATTGACATGTACGTACTGTATTAATAATCACTAAAGATGGGACTGAATAAGGAGATTGATGATGGGTTTTACCAAGCTGAATGGATGTGTTCTCTGATCAGTTCTTGCTATAGAGCTGTTAGCGGCCTGTCAGGGTATCGAGTTCCTTCGACCTCTTCGTACCACTACTCCACTGGAGAAGGTCTATGAACTTGTGCGCAGTGTGGTCAAGTAAGTCAAACAGAGTTGGCCAAGGTACGTGACTTTTAGTCTACTGAAATCATGTACATGATGGTTAATATTTATCCTTTGTTCCACTTGTTTTTACTCCCCTGCCGTTCAAAGACCATGGATTAAAGACAGATTCATGTCTCCAGACATCGAAGCTGTTCACCGTCTCCTAATTGACCAGAAGGTGAGATCTGTTTAATACTGTTTAATACGTACACTTGACTGAAAGTTAATTTTCATGTTTATAACTTCACCTCAGGTGTGGCATGTGGCCAAACCTTACATTGACAAGTATCAGTCAGAGTACATCCCTGAGTCCCGCCCCATCTCTCCTACTGCTTTCTCCCTGGAGTCTCCAGCATCACCCAGAAAGCGAGTTCGACATGAGTGAAAGCAAGATTAGTTTTGTTTTTTGGTTCGCACTAACTGCAATTAAATTTTACTGAATGACAAAATGATATTTTTGCCCTTTGTATACTCAATCCATATAAATTTACTCAATCCATATACAAATTTTTGATCCTAATGTTTTTAATCCTTGAAGATATCTTGGTAATTTGCAATACAGTGATATACAGTATATTTCTGCAGGTGGTTACTTAGTGTTGAACTTGTGTGCAAGTTGCCCTATACCAGTGTGCATTAGAGTTGTATTTATCCAAACTTGTATTGTCCCTTTAAAAATGTGCCTAATTAAAAGTTTTTGTTGCCACATGACTACCTCAGCCATTTTCATATGACATCTATCCCATGATGTGTCACAAACAGAACTATCACTAAATATTCTCTTTCTGTCATAATGGAAATTTTAAATAATTGTCATCTACACAATTCCTACTTAACATAATAAACATTTTTAAACCTGTTTTCTTATTTCACAGATTAACACTGTTTTTTACTCAGTACTTGTGTAAATATTTCTGCACATTTAGGGCAGGTTTGTAATTGACAGAAGAGAATATATCTTTTCTATTTTTTATCATGTTTTTAGTGGTATAATGATTACTTTTAATACAAACAGTGATAGAGGTACTGATAGCAGCAGTAATGATATGACTCACGACTGTTATTGCTATAAACTCTATGCAGATACAAAATCAGAAAATAATTAATAACAATTACTACTTGATTAAATATGTAGGCGAGCTGCTGTACCAGCAGAGGCTGACAGTGAATTCTAACATTTAATTTATTTTTAGTTTAATTACCTGATAATGTCAGAAAATACTACCACAGAAATTGTACTGTATGTCATCTAAAGGGATTTTAGTGACATACTCAAATCATTTCTCCAATTATCTAAACTGGAAAGAAACTAATTTTAGTCTTAGGAAAAAGACAAAGATTGCATTTGTTTTTCATGCAGTTTCACTAGAGCCTAATCCATTTGCTGAAAGCTAAACAACAGTTGGAGACTTATACAATACACCTTGAGGTTGTTAGGTTATAGGATGCACTAGGTTTTTCTTGGTGTGTGTAGAACCTGAAGGAATAAAGTGTAGCAGAAGTGTCCTTGTCCAGTTAAACAGGACCTACCTGTCCATGCTGAGAAGCCAGTCCGCCACCTTGAG
Organism: Chelon labrosus; assembly: GCF_963514085.1. Taxonomy (NCBI): domain Eukaryota; kingdom Metazoa; phylum Chordata; class Actinopteri; order Mugiliformes; family Mugilidae; genus Chelon; species Chelon labrosus. The sequence goes on from NC_140344.1 coordinate 11,542,535, forward strand.
GTGTTGAAAGAAAAACCTGAGGAAGATTAAGTGGGAAGTCACAGGACTGTATAGCTTTGGTCAACAAATTCAAAGGTTACACAAACAGCTCGAAACAGAGAGTAGTAGAGGGGCAGAAGTTTGTTGTGCATGGAAATAGTGCAAAATGTGTTTCTACACAAACCACAAACACAACACATAGCATCTGCTAAAAGGAAACCTTACAATTTACAGTATGTTAGAAGTGTTCAGTCTAGAGCCCGACCGATATATCGGCCGGCCGATATTAGGCATTTTCAAAACTATCGGTATCGGCATTTATAATGGCCGATAAATGAATATTTCAAAAATAAAATAAAAACGAAACACCCTTCAACCATGTCATGAGTGTTGGCGTTGTATAGTTTAGTTTGTCCACCAGAGGGCACTCTACACCGTCCCTGTTGGCAACACTCCAGCCAGAGTCCGGCAGAGAGAACCAGTTATCCGCGAGTAAGATCATCGGTGAAGTGTGTTCATGGTGAGTTGGTCACGAGACATACATTGCTTGAATAACAATTAAAAGAACATCCCCATCAGTTCTCTTAACTCAAATAAGCATGACAAAATTCGTGACTATCATGTCCAGTTTTGCTGCTGTTAAATAAGCCGAGAGTGAAGCGGAATTAGCTAATTACGTTACGTTGTTACAGTGTAGTTGACTGACTGTCCTTTTAACTTTTGACAGTGTGACTGAAGTATTTCTTTAATAGCGTGACAGTTATAGCAATGAGACGTATCATCTCTCCTTGGCCTGTTATATTGAAAATGTATGTTTTACAATTTGCAGTATGACGTTATCCATTGCTAAATTATGGCTCATCATAGACTAGCTAACCACAAAGCTAGCTAATGCCACTATCAGTGGAAGACCGCTAACGTTAACATTAATGAGCTTGGAAACCTAACGAACTTATTCTGCCTAAATAAAGTACTGTAATGATTACTGTATTTATAACTAGCATATCTCTAGTTACAATCCCTGCATTGTAAAATGTAAGTTAGACTTGCGAGGAGTGAACATTTAGACATAGAGAAAAAGTATCAAACGTAGCTTGTGCATAAAAGTTAGCTTTTCTTTTACACGAGTGTGAAATCCAATGACGCCAAGTGTGCGTTGCAGACTGTCGTTCAGCCGCAGCATTAACGAGTCACATAATGGATTTAGATCGCTAAATAGTAGGTTTTAGAAGGCAGGCAGCAACTGATGATTGAAAATGGTTTGATGTAGCTTGATGGAAAGAATTTAAAAAGTGCAGGTAAAGGGATGCATTATCATATTATTTTAGTTAAAACTCATAAATAACTACAAATAACTAATGTTAGGGAAATAAGTTAATGTTTTGTTGCGCGTTTCTGAAAAAAATAAATATCGGCCGATATAGCCTATCGGTTTTTAAAACCAACAAATATTTGTATCGGTATCGGCCTTCAAAATCCTTTATCGGTCGGGCTCTAGTTCAGTCAATAAATATTTAGGGGCCCTGTAGATTGCTTGTAAATGATCCTATGCAGGGTCTGTTTAGAGTGGTTTAGGAACAACTAAAAAAAACATGAAAAACAGCACAAGGTGTTGACCTGGCCTCCAAATTCACTAGATCCCAAACTGATCAAGTATCTGTGGGATGATCCACCTCCCCTCAAATCATAGGACCCAAAGGCCCCCACTAACAACATCCTGTTACCAGACACCACCCCTCAAAAGGCTCATGTCCATTCTCTGATGAGTCCCAACTGTTTTGGAGGCACAAGGGAGACCTACACAATATCAGGAGGGTGGTCATAATGGTATGCCGGATCATGTACATTGCATAATCATTGCATAATTTAAAACACAATCAATGTGAAGTTTTTAATATGTATGCATTTTTATGAACTAACAATATGTCAGAACACAGAACAAGAAATAAACAGAGCTTAGAGTTTAGCGTTAAAACGCTGTTGGGAGGTGGAAAAAACGTGTCTCCTTCGAGCCGGATTCGAACCAGCGACCTAAGGATTTCAGCAATTAGCCTCTACAGTCCTCCGCTCTACCAACTGAGCTATCGAAGGGACGCTGCAAACGTTGGTTGTACTAGTATATTAAAAATTGCCACGATACGGCTGTTACACCTCTATATTGCATTTATTATTGCTAATTACGTTGGACCCTTGAGGTCAAAGATACTCAACGGGAGTTCTAAAAACAGAACGCGTAGGTTACTTAACGTTCGCTAGCTAGCTAACTATTGCTAGCCATTAGCCTGTGGAATTAGTTAGCTAGCACTGCGTTGATTCAGTGTCACTAGAACGATATAAACTAGCTGTCTTATAGTTCATCTTTTACACAAAACTCTTAAAAAGGCGCTAAGTAAACTTCGTTCATGATAAAAGTCAACTATTGTTAACGTCACGCTAGCTACCTGTTAGCAGGTTACATGTAGCTCCTCTTACAGAAAGCTGTGCACGGTCACCAGAGCAGGACAATACACTGAACAAACTTTTGTTTCGACGCCTGTAGCAATGAGACACACAAACACAGCTAAAGACGGCGAAAACCTGGTCATTTGTGAGTTGCTGTATGACTGCAATCAGCAAAAATAACTGTAATCTTTTAGTTGATTTAAAAGCAGTCATTACAGAGGTTTTACGTAGGGTATCAATTCAGCTATTAAGCTTCAGTCAAACACATTGAAGACATCTGAACCGAGGTAAGGTCTCAGTTAAGGTCTTATCATCACTGCCCTAAACAACAAGAAACAGTAATGTTGTAAATCTCTGTCTCTGTAGAGCAGAAGACCCTCCGTTGTCTCTACAGTGCTGATGGTCTAAATATTTTTATGGTTAGATGTGAAGTAAAGGTGTGTTGTGTGAGTAAAACTGCATTTGAACAGGGTTGCTTTGCCTTACCTACAATTTACTTTGAACATTTTGAGTTACAACTATTTATTTAAAGATACTTTAAATACCAGAGTGTGGGATGGTTCCCCATGGGGATTTCACTGATGAATACTCTAGCTGTTTTAGTTTGAGGCATTTCTCAAAACAATATGCATCATACATGTGTAGTGTAGTACTAATTTAGAAACGTGACACCTGAAAAGCATAGGTTTGTGTTTTCCTCACTCTGTATGCAAAACTACAATTAACTTTATATGAGCACAAAACATGTTGAAATCACATTTTCTGTGACATATTTTTTTTCTGAGGTTGTCGATGGATTGCGTTTCTTTTCTTGGAAAAAATAAACTATTCTTGGAGTAATTTTGAATGAAAACTTGTTCTTTCAAAGTAGTTTAACTTTTAAGCACTAGGTGGCAATATTTCCTCATTTTAAAATCAGACCTACTCCATGCTAAAAATCTTTTCTTTCTTGTTAAAAAAACTTTAATATAGCCTCTGGTTGAATCGCTTTCTCTTTACTATAAAAAAATACAGATAAAAATAACTCAATACACAATAGCACTCATGTTCTTCAATCTTGTTTGAGGTTTGTGTTTCAGTACATTTGAGGACAATAGGATTTTATCACCTTTCTGCTTGTACTTTCAGGTGTTGTGTCAATGTTATTTTTTTATTTTTATCACAGTGATAGATCAGCTTCCACAGCCTGCTAGCATTATGGCTGCATTTACTTGGTGTTGTGATACTTTATTCTAATGTATGAACTGAATCATATGGCAGTTCCTCACATTGTGATGTGCTAGCAACAAACACTACAGAATTAGCCCACAGCTGTTGTCCTGTATATGTACAAGAGAAGGTAAGTACGATCTGAGAAGATAATAGTGTCTCACTGTTTTGTTTTGCTTTGGCTGGTAAAACACAGAAACTGGGCAGGGGTGTGGTGGAAAGTAACCATTAATCAAGTACTGTACATACAGACTAACTGTTTCTACATCTACTGCACTATATGTCAAAGGAGAATACTCATTGTACTCCTTACTTACTTTTAACAACTTGCACACATTTGTCTGACAACACTTTTCTGTAAAATGAGTATATTTGTGTACTCTTATCTTTTATTATGGTTTTACTACTTTTACCTTCGTGAAGTATTTCTTTCACTACAGGTCTATAAGTCAGCGAGACAGGAATCCATGAGCGTGTACAGCAGAAAAGTGACAACACAAATACATTCTAGTGAAGTTTAGGCTCATAATGACAAACAGGGCTTGTTGTCAGGCTGTTCTCTGACGTATTCATCTTGCCCCGACCTGTCTGACAGTGAGCTAATGTGTTACATACATACAGTTTATTACAACAGCATGGGGATAGACGTGGAGCCTAAAGCAGGGTCACGCTGTTGAGGCAGCGGACATTCCTCTCATAACACAGGCTCCAATCCCTACATCTTCTCTGTCCTTTACTTAGATTATCATCCTGTCTCAACTGAGCACCCATGGGGAACAACTGAACACCCTCCCCCCTCCTCACCTGCTGGAGGGAAAAGTTTGAAAGATGGGATTTCGATCGTTACCATCAATCAGGTACAATAATAGACACCTTCGCCACACAAACATTGTGGTTATTCTCAATCTAGGACCACCGTTCAGATGTTTTGCAGCTTTTTCTTCTTTTTTTTTTGCACATTTTGTCAGTGAAGCATGTTTTGAAGTAGTAAATATTACAACTAAAAGGCACAGAAGGGGCAATTTTATCTAAGTAATGGAGCTATTTTCTCTGAGCACAGTTTTAGCTTGGAACAGCCAAAAGGCTTCCCATGATTAACAACTGAGAGAGGCCTTTAGTTTGCTTTCCAAGGTCACATCTTCAAGGGCCATCCCTTGTGGTTTTGAAAGGAAAATGCTCAAGAAAAACAACTTGTTTGGTCTATCTTACATAGACATCTCATGCCCAACGCAATTAAAAACACTAACCACATCCATGTCCCAGTTCCACATTGCTTACCAGTACTAATAAAGTATAAATGCTATATTTAAAGTGCGCCTTCTTGGAATTTACTGTACAATAAATTAATTTCCTGTAAACTTTTGTGGAGAGGAGCACTGCAGCCAAACTGTCACGCACGTCCACTAAAATGGGTTTCCTGATCCGCTTTATGTATTTTTCTCTCTTATTTTTTTTTTTTTCAAGCTTCGAGGACAGTTTTCAGAGAGGCTTGTTGGCAGTTTTTATCAATACAGTACTACTACTTCTTCAGTGAATACATCATTTAGATTGAAAAAAACAGAAACAAAAATAAACAACAATGAAATGTAAAGCAGTGTATGATTATTTTTGATGTAAAACACGATATGTGGGATAGCAAGAAACCCCTCAAAAACTAAATTTCCACGTTCTATAAAAGTGAAAAGGTAGTGGAGCACTGCATTTGGTTACATTTCTGTGTTATTATAACTATTTTTTACTACTATTGTAAAATATGCATCAGGGATGCATGTACACATCTAACCATGTCATCTGCAATGTTAGTCGCTTCTGCCTCTATGCCTACTGGCTTGTTTTTTCAACTATCATTTATCAGACACACAAAAGAAGAACTCGCACCTGTGGTTTGAACAATGTTTTAAAGTGTTACAGCTTCCTCCCCCGCGGTTAATAATACTCCAGTGTGTTTTTCTGCTTTTATTTAAGCCGAGCAGCAGATGGCATGACATTCACCTACAACACTAAAAAAAAGTTACACTTCCTGCCTGTCTGACTTAGACAAAGGTGGAACTCCCACACGTCCCTGTTCCTGTGTCCACTCTTGCTGTTAATTTATACTTGTGCTTTTTTCTTTCCTGTGTAAAAACGTAATCTAACATGCAGAGTTTAAATTTCCATTTGTGCCTGTTAGGAGGGCCCAACAAAGATGATGTGTGTTACTGTCATTGTATAAGATAAACATCTAACAGCATTAATGCCAAATGATTTACATCATGGGGAGAGTTGCACTTTTGAGCTAACGTTCCTGTAACACAGACGCTGTTTCTTTTTTTTTTTTGTCACTACAGATTACACCGCCTGATGCAATGTGGGTGGGGGCAATGTTATGGCTAGGATTAAGCAGACAGATAGCAGTGATAAACGTCATAAAAATGGAAGAGCGAGACAACCAGATACAGTGGGTGTTTAGAGCCCTCTGTTTAGTGCTCAGCCTGCGGGCAAGGCACCTTCGCTCCTTGCCTGGAGCATGTCTGGCTTTTTGTCTGGCTTTTACAGGAGAGTAGACAGATTACTTGCAAGGGTTGAGATGGTTCAGTGAGCTTGACGGTACTAGATGACATGGCAGCATGAGAGGGGAGGGAACCATATCCTTTTACAGTCTGGAAATAAAGCTGGCCAGCAGCCCCATGTCCGTCATCTTATTGGGCAATGAAATGACTATAGCAGTGCCACTGGCTGTGGAGGTCCAGCACCAGACTGTAGCAGGCAGGGTGGTAATTTAACAGGTAATTTCACGCCAGTATTTTACGTGTTATTGAACTAACCCCACTGAGTGCAGTGTGTGGCAGGATGTACATTAATAACTGCATTTATCTGCACTATTCCCCAGTGCATACATAAAGCTCAATGGTCACTTCTATAGCTTAGATACATAGCTCCGGACCCTACGTCTAAAGCTTTGTTTATAGTCAGTGCGTAACTGGACATGCACCGCCCCAGAAATGTAACTACAAGTTGCGGCAATGTAGACAGCTACAGCTGTGACTGGTCCAAAAAGTATTTCCTTGTTCACATGTCTCAGTGGCTGGACAGGCCAGAAATGTCTGCCTCCTACTGTCTTCTATAGACAATCTACTAAGTCTTCTATCTTTTCCATGTCAAAATGATTTCCGCAAAAGTAACTAAGAAACTCAATATACAACTCAGTACCACATAATATCAAAACAATGCAGACACACCAGCGCTCAAGTATAAATGATTTCACTGAAGAACCCCCTAAGGCGTAGGATATTCATAAGGCCCTTTGTGAAAATATAAACCAAGCTTTAGTGTGAAGCCAGCGGCCTTAGCTACTTAGCTTAGCTTAGCATAAAGACTGGAAACAGTTATCCTAGATTGTCAGCAACAAGGTCCATTTACAAGCCCCTCTAAAATGCTGAGTAGCACATTATTTATTCCTTAAATCACACAAAAAGCAAAGAGTCAAGATGGCAAGTTGTGGTTTTACAGTGATTTTAGAATAATACTTTTTCCTTGTAGCCTGACTTCCTGGGTTCTTTGAAAGTTACCACCTTGTGGCGATTAAAGGACTTCAGGGCACCCCATCACTTTGACACTTTTTGTATGGCAATAGCCATGGCAGGAGGTGTCATGTTTTCAGGTGGATAGTTAAAGTAATATCTCAGGAAAGCCTGAATGGTATTTCTTCAGCTTTGGATGAACTGGTTTGAATTTGGTGGTCAAAGGTCTCATATTTTTACACAAGTACAAATTGTGACAAAATTTCACAGGATGAAATTGTGAAATGGTTTATATCCAGATGGTCGAAGGTCGCTGTGACATTATATGTTCTAAAAAACACTTTTACTAAATTCCTTCACGGCGTTCCTTTCATCTTCATTGCGTATGTGAGTCTGGAAAAACAAACTGCAACTTGGCTAGTTGGTGGACACATACAAAACAAGCTAAGCTAAGCTAACTAGCTATTTGCTGTGGTTGTACATTTACTGTCCAAACAAAAGAGTGGTATCAGTCTCATGATCTAACACTCTGGGAAAAAAGACGACCGTATAAATTGTCGAGTGATTCCTTTAATGATATGGCTGAGTAGAAGTTGTGTAACAGAGTAAAACAACAAACAGCTGGAGTTAAAGAGAGTAAAGGAATTTGCTTGTAATGTGCCTCGCTTTCATCCTGCCAGGGGAATACTCCACAGACTGCCCGAGATCAGACATCCTTCCTGCAGCAATTTTTCATGGTGACTCCTGGGATTTGGGGATCGAAAAACACGCAAGACATGTGCAAAGAGAACAGCTCAGGGTGCATGGCCCCTTGCCCCGCTGGATCATCATCTGGAGACAACCGAAATAACCCACGAAAATCTAAAAAAAAAAACACACGGACATGAATCCTGTCTCCCCATAACACAAGAGACCGTCACTGTGACGAGAGTCGCAGTATTTCAGGAATGTCCTGATCCGTCAGGGCTGGGACGCCTTGGGAAAGAGACGGAGAATGCTCATGACCCCCCTCTTTCTTCTTTAACATATATGAGTGATTCATATGACAGGACATTTTCACTGTGAACACAGGCACCTCTTGACCTTATTCACAGGTATGATGTATATTCTGCTCCTGTTTCACCTTCATTTATCAGCCTGTCCCTCCTTTCTGCTCCTGTTATTCCTCATTCTGTCCACACTTTAAAAGCTTTTACTCTGTATGATACATCTCTGTGGTATCGTATGAACATCTTTGTCTTGAGTTTCCCTCATAACTCAATGAAACGCGCTGCTCTTAAAGTTGACCAACGGCAGTGTGGTTAATGAGTGACAGGATTAAATGGTGATATGTGGCATCTTGTAACACCTGGAGGCAAACCACAGTGTTTTAGCTATTTTGTTTTATACCATCAACAGTGCTTTTCTAACTTTTTCCAGTGTGGTGCCTTTTTTGAGGAATTCGTTTATCTTTGAGGCTAAAAATATCCTTCGTGTAAGCTTACTGTTAATGAACATTTTTCCAGAAGCAACACAAAAAAAGGTCTTCCAGAAGTCTGTTTTTAGGAGTTGGTGGGAGTGGTCTGGTAAGAGACCAGAAGGGGGCGGCGCTAATCTCTTCATATTGCCAAATGTCAATGAAACGCTCCACAGCCAAGTGGAATCCTGAGGTGCGTGGGATGGAATAATTTAAGGATAACGTCTGAAGAGCTGTCACATAGTATAAATTAAGACTAACGAGGCATATCTGCTCTACGACACCCAGAAATAAGCTCAGTGTGTCTAAATTTCTGCCTTGTTAAACACACACTCTAAAAGTTCGGCTGCGTGATTTCTAGAAATGGCATAATATCAACAACTGGATATCTCGGAAGGACTTGAATGCGCTTTCATGCTTTGGCCTAAAACACGACTTTTGACTTTATGTGGAGTTACAGCACCTTCAGGATGAGACTGTGGATTTTACTTTTCGTTATCCCAGTGTGCGCATCCTCTCCTCTTCCAGCCGGTGAGTGTGAACTTGAACCTGTTTGAGACTTTTACGCACGCACTTAATGAAGGCGTCAAATGAGAATACTTTAAAACTGCGGTACTTTTCTAAGCTTTACCCAGAGTACAATTTAATGCTATTAAATTTTGTCTTACCAGAAACGTTTAAAGTCAACGGTCCAACTTATCCAGCTGTGGAGCACCGCTGCTCTGGCCGAGCTTGCAACCCCCGTATGGGCAACTTGGCTCAGGGCAGAGTGCTGAGCACCCGGTCGGTTTGCGGCTTCAACTCCTCGGAGCCCTACTGCTTCTTCAAACAGACGGCTGCACCCCGCAGCAGGGAGTCTTGTTTGGAAGCGAAGTGCAGCCAGTGCAACTCTGACATCCCCAGCCAGGCTCACCTTCCCTCTGCCATGAGCGACTCCTCTTTCCGCTACCCTGACACCTGGTGGCAGTCTGCACAGGGCGTGAAGGAGGAGACGCTCCAGTTGGACCTGGAGACTGAGTTCCTCTTCACCCATCTGATCCTGGTGTTCCGCTCTCCCCGCCCTGCTGCCATGGTGCTGGAGCGCTCCCAGGACCACGGGCGCACATGGAAGCCCCTCAGATATTTTGCCAGACACTGCAAGGAGGTCTTTGGTCTGACAGAGGGGTCACCAGTTGGGGAGAGTGGAGCAATTTGTACTTCCAAATATTCAGGAGCTTTTCCTTGTAGCAAAGGAGAGGTGAGTCTTTGTGCCTTTTTAAAGTCAACTCAAACTATTTGTCTACAGAGATTTTATGGGCATGTAAGATTTGATGTAGATTACTGCAAGAAAAAAAGAACAATCCCATCATGGATTGGAATATGCTAAAATAACTCTTTTACTGTATATGAGTTTAGCCCAGGTCTGTAGTTTTGTACAGAATACACACCATTGTATTAAACATTGTGAAAACTGTACTAAAATTACCTTATCAGCATTCATAATAAAGTTTTCATTTACGTGGCCCATTATTTAAGCAAACCTTTAGAATCATAAAAATACGTTTAAGGCTTAATGAGCTTACAACAAGCCCGATTTGGTGTTGGCACAACATAAACGTAATTTAACTTAGAAACATTTTGGTGGAAATTATTTTGATGGATGAACACAGTGGCCCTAGTACCTGTCCCTGCGGCACGCCCCATCCATGTTATAACCATTATGTAAGATGTAACCATCTAACAATAACTTGAATAAAAACTTGAATTAGCGTTCAGTTAAAAACTACATGAGGTTAAATGGCACAAAGCAGCACCAACACAGGTTCAATATTCAACAATAATTTTGTTTCAGAGATCTGAGACTGACCACATCAAAACATGCTGTGAAACATTCGCCCACCATTTTGCAGCAATAGCACTCACCCTCTGCTTCACTCTTGACAGCCACACCAGCAGGCTCTATAAGCTAATATCACACAGACTACAGAACAAACAGTTGAGCAAGCTTTGTAAACTAATCCTCTCTCATGGGCTGTGCCTTCTAAGCCCCAAACTGCTTTGGCTTGCACAGCTACAATATCAGTGTTCACTTTTACCTTTGATGCTACCCCAAAGCATTTTTGGACATGCTGTATCATCACAAGGAGGTCTGAGTCAGATAATCAGCTATGGTTAATTTATGAGGATGCTTCATTCAGGTGGCCCTTAGACAAAGGCTGTCACTGGCCAGATTTTGGTTTCCTCTAAAAGCCTCTGATCATGTTTGGAGGTTGTGGATAAATTAATTTATGACTGATCACATTTGCTACAAATATTTGTCTTCTTGCTAATAGGTCACCTCTTTTGCATGAGCTCCTTCCCCTTAACAATTGATGTATCAATTAGTGTAACTCTCTGATTGCTGATCAGATCCTGTATATTTACCAAGTGCATTGAATAATATATGTGTTGTACTCACTGACCTCTTGGTGCCACAGTACACAACACATACTTATGGAACGCCAATAAGAGTATGTCATGCACAGCACAAATTAAAAGGGCAAGAGCATTAAATATGGATGGTAGGACAAGTTGGTATATCAAAGCTTTGGAAATACAAAATAGATTTATTTTTTTATTTCTGTAGGCTACTGGATGTAATGATTTGTGCAAAAGCTTAGTTCAGTTTAACTTAACATCATTTCTTCGTCAAAATGTGCCTGAAAAATTGAAGCTCTTCAGTGACATTACATTTAACAGATTACAGTAATAAAATTGTGATGTGTGTATAGCTGACATCTGGAAGTTTCAAATTAACATTTTCAATTTAAATGTAATTCACTCATGCTTCCTGTTCAGTATGGTATGCAATTATTTTTGTATGTCTTTCCTCATCTTAAAATCAAGAGTAATTTGCATAGCTATATTTTTATATCTGTATATTTTCATAGAGTGAAAATGTATCTGAAAGAATCACAATTCAAAGTTCATGTTCTTACATGTTTACGCTGGAGCTGGTCAGAGTTTCCTAGAATAGCAGCTATTAGAGGAGCATGAAAGAAAAAACACACGGTTGCCTGTTTTGTTTTTTGTTTTGTCTTTTTGGCAGGCCAAGGAAAAAGTTTTCAAGTTTTAGTTTAAAGTTTTCACCATGGTCTGGTGTCTCTAAGATCACTTCTTACGCTTTTAGAGAGGCTTTTACAAGTGAAACAACACAAGTCTTGCGTCTTGTCCTTCAATCTTTAGGTGATCTATCGAGCCTTGACGCCCTGGCGCTCCGTGGATCCTTACGGACCGGCTGCTCAGGACCAGCTCATGATCACCAACCTGAGAGTCCGTCTGCTGCAGAGTCAGCCGTGTCCCTGCCAGGCCAAACATCCTGGTGCCGCTGTCCTCCCCACTGATCATTACGCCATCTACGACTTTATTGTCAAAGGCAGCTGCCTTTGCAATGGACATGCTGACCACTGTGTCCCAGCCAGGGGCTACCAACCCAGCAATCAGACGACCAGTAACATGGTGAGCAAGTTTGAGCTGGCTTTTCCGAACAGCTTGGAGGTGCATGACACTAATAAAATGTACTTCCATGATTTGCAAGTGCCTTCTGTTTGTCTCCAGTTGAGGTGCTGAGACTTGGGGTGTAGGGTTCAAGGGTTTTTGTTCTCAAAACCTCTATGTAAGTCAGCTGCGTGCTGGTATGTGCTGCTGAAGGCTGCAGTGAAGACTGGATATTGAGCCACAGCTTTACCTACCATTAAAGGGATTTAAGGATGTGGAAACCTTGATTATGGTATTCAGCCTAATACTTTAACAACCCATAGTCTCGGCCATGTTTTTCTCTTTAATGTAAGTGCAGAATAAAAGCACTAGTTTATTCCTACAATGCATATGGGGGTGTAGACATGTTACATAGGCAATTGCACACTGTGTAAACACTGTTGCCCTGCAATTACATGTTGGTATGTTGCAATACTTAAGAAGGAGGGTAGTTATACACACATTGTATGTAGCCTATTTGAAGTAAGCACCACTTAAAGAAGTAATACCTGCACACTTACTTCAAATTTCAAATTATTGAAATGCGTAATGTTTTCAACTTAAAATTTTGTACGCTGTAAATATTATCATAATGACATCAATTTCAAAGAGGGTGACTGTGGTATAATATAATGTAATACGCAGTATGTGACAAAACTTTCCTCTAAGTATTTCTGAAAGTAAATATAAGTAAAAGATGCATTCGGATGCAATAAAATGTCAAATAATGGTCCATTTCTTGTCTGCTGTATTTTTCTGGCAGGTTCACGGCCAGTGTGTTTGCAGACATAACACAGCCGGTGACCACTGCGAGCGCTGTGCACCTCTCTACAATGACCAACCCTGGCAGGCTGCCAACGGCATCATAGGGACTCCGCATGAATGCCAGAGTGAGTGATGGGGCAAGAGTCAAATGCAGAGTAGGACACCCGGCATGTTGACTTATCTCGAAAATAAATTTTGCGTCATAAATCACATGCAGCCTTTTAGCTGCTGATGCACGGTGAATAACGGAGCAGTTCCTCTTTCGATGTGAGCTGTTATAAGACTTGTCACTGCTGTCACTGGGGAGGGGGTCAAAGTTCAAAGATGAGCTGACAAAAGTGCAACACTTCATCCTTTCTTTTATTGTGCATGTCCATCCAAACCAAGAGTGCAAGTGTAACGGTCATGCCAAGAGCTGTCACTTCAGTCGAGGACTGTGGCTCGCAACTGGACGGCGGAGTGGCGGCGTGTGTGACGACTGCAGCCACAACACAGAGGGCCGTCACTGCCAGAACTGTAAGAAGGGCTTCTACAGAGACCCCAGCCGACCAAAAACCGCAGCTGACTCCTGCAAACGTAAGCCCTTTATTCAGTCTAGCTTGTTTTTGCCTTAAACCAAAACTCTGTCAGGATAGATACCAGCTGAGGATTCCAAGTGCAGTAATGGAGGTTTGATTTTTTTTCTTTTTCCCCTCCAGACTAAAGCACATTGATCTCTTTGATAAGGCTATTTGCACCAGCACTTTTCTAAGTCACTGCCTCTCCTGTGATGAGACGCTAAGATGACTCCAGCCTGCTCCTTGGCAGGAATCTCTGTCACGCACTTAAGTGCGTTACTGTTTTGGAATGTGACTGTAATTGCAAACAATGGAAGAATTTCTCATGGTCCATCCGAGCACATTTTTCCCATTCTTGCCCTTTTCCTCCCTCCAGACGTGCTGCGGTATTTTTAAGAACAAAAGAGCTGTTTTGGGGAACAGATGAAGCAAAGTTTAAAATAAAAATCAATCTGTCATCACAGCGAACCACCAGGCAGTGAGAGAGTACAGCGTAGAGAGGGAGCGCTGCACTGTTTGTTTTTGCTGCAGCTGCTTAAAGCAAGTTGAGTACATACTCCCAGCTTGTCGCTTGTTACAAGTGGATGATACAAATACATTTCACGTTCAACCTGCTGTGGGAGTTCACTACTATACAGTATATACAGTTTGTTAGTGCTTTTACAAGTGTTTTCCATAAAAGCATGCTCATAATGTGTACTGAGTGCTTCTAGACCTGTGCCAGAGATGGACACTTACAAAGATGTTAACACAGAGTCCTCTTGTTCTGTCACCTCTCTCCTCTGCAGCCTGTTCTTGCCACCCTGTAGGCTCAGTCCTCTCAGATGGTAGCACCCTCTGTAACCCTAGCAGTGGGGAGTGCACTTGTAAGCCCGGTGTTGGAGGCCCCCTCTGTGACAGATGCATGCTGGGATACTGGGGTCTTCATGAATACGGCTGCCGTCCATGTGACTGCACAGGGGACTGTGACCCCTACAACGGTGACTGCATTTCTGGGTAAGAGCCAAGACTAAGCCATATGTATTGGCAAAAATAAATCCCTGATAAAGTGATGTATGCTGTAAAGGTAGAGTGCTTTCTGGATTATTAACGCCGTGTGGGGCCCTGACTCTGATTGGTTTTACCTCTGCGGCACAGCTCAGATGTGGAGGTCTTCTATACAGCCAATGGCCACATGGGACACAGCAGCAATAATAGTGACAAGGCAGTCTTTAGGGTGGAGGAGCTTTTCTCTGCACTGCACCACTCTGGTGAGGCACAGGTCACATCACACATCGTACACTGCACACTCATCAGCTTACATAGGAAACAAATGCAGCTGTTTTGATCTTGAAAACAGTACATCATGATGAAATGATTTATCTTACTGATCGTGTTCGTTCATTTTTATTCCAGAGAAATGTGAATGCGTAGATGTAACCCTTGTCAAACCTAAACTCATCTGTTTGGCAGAGTTTGACTATGGTAAGTAAATCTTTGTAAAATCAGAAAGTATTCATTATTTCAGTCATTCATGATAGTGAATCCATACAGATCCATGTATAATGCTGAAAAGGGCCCCTGGTTGTTCCACTTGATGTCTTGAGGCCGAGATATTCTGAGTTTTATTTATTGTTTTCTATTCTTGTCCTGCTGCTCAGTCAACAGCACCTTTTTGTTAGACCCTCCCAACCTGCTCTTCAAAAATAGGTCCTCAAATTTGTTAAGGGGTCAGTGTGCTCCTAAGAATGTGTCTGTCAGATGGTGGAACATTTTCTGTAATGTCTTGTCCTCCACACCTGTCAGACTTCAGAGTTGGAGGGGAAGCAACATTCAACATTTTTTTGTCAGCTCATCATTTTCATGTGTACAGCAAGGTGAATGTCTTTGGAGCGAGATTGACAATGCGCTCTGCTGCAAACCTTTGAATGAACACTGCATTGCCTCTTTCAGTGACAGCTGTCTTTTCACCTTATTTTTGGATGTGGCCAATCATACACCTTGTGTAAGGCAATAAAACAATAGAAAATATTTAGATATTTTAACGTTCTGTCCCATGAACCATGGTTGATAGATACTTGATCTGAAAATTACTAAACTGCAGCATCGGTTTGTTAGAAAACTGCTCATGTCTTTCAGATTCCATGTCTCCACTTTATGCCAGCTTCTCTCTGCTGAAACTTTGTACTATTCAGGTCCAACAAGGAAAAAAAACCCTGACAGTCACATTATGTTTAGAGATGTGACCAATCTGAGGTAGTCTCCATGTGTAAAACTAGTGTTCATCCTCAGAAATGTCTGAGTCAGTGGTGTAAAAAAAGAAGTTTGAGTATTAGATAATCAACACTGATATAGTGAACTTGCTAGACTGTGTCTCTCTAATTCGTTGAACCATTCTTTGTGTTGCCTCTGCAGTTCTGGTCGTGAAGGTGATGTCAGCTCACGATAAAGGCTCACATGCAGAGGTGCAAGTTAAGGTCAAGAAAGTCTTGTACCAGAAACCTGAGATGAAGATCCAGAGGGGGAGCATAACCCTTTACCCAGAGTCCTGGACCATCCAAGGCTGTACCTGTCCCATCCTCAACCCAGGTCAGCTGCAGCCTGTTCCTATCAGAAACTTAATTGCTCACTACGCAGATGTGTATAATTAGTCGACTCTTGCGTGGACAATCTGCCAGCTTTGTGCTGAATAGAAGTTCCCAGTCGCCGCTCACTGGGGCTCTGAGCGGGTGCCAGCGTCCAAGCATCACTCATTTAAATAGGACATTTACAGCTTAAAGATTGGAGCCACTTTTCTGTTATGAGACTATTTCACATTTAGCACTCAACAATAATCCTTTCTGGCAACATTCATTCTAACCATCCCAACCACAGCAGTACATTATTTAACTGGCTATTATAGCTGTGTAATGTTATAGGCTCTTTTCCCAAAATTGCTTTTACTTCACTGTGATTTTACATCTGTGTGTTTTGGTGACATCCACGGCAATTCTTTATGTCTTCTCTTTCCAGGATCTGAGTACGTAGTGGCCGGTCATGAAGACTGGAAGACTGGTCGACTCATGGTTAACACCAAGAGCCTTGTCAAACCATGGAAGTCAAGCCTGGGACGCAAACTCCTCCACATCCTCAGGAAAGACTGTGGTCGCTGGTAGAGAGTCACCAAGAACTGCGATGGACAGAGGGATGGCTAGGTGATGGATCATCGGTGATGTACAGATGATGTGTTTGATAAGAATTAGGCATTGCTTGGACATCAAAGCAAAGGCAAAAAAAAAACAACTATGCCTAATGCTATTTCTTCTGTTATCAAAAAGGAGTCTATGACCGCACAAAAGACTACAAGGCTGTGGTTGTTTTTAACTCGTGGTAGAAACAAGCACAAACTGAGAGCAGATAGCTTGCCAGACTACAGTCCTTGGGGGATCTAAGGGAACAAAGCAGACCAGATGAAAGACTTTCATCCAGACAAAGCTGATGTTGGATTTTTATTCCCGTTTTAATGCAAAGCCTCAAGTCATAAGTCTTTCCAGATTATTTATGAAGCAGTAGGTGCATATTAAATACTCAATTATACTTTATTTCCTGTCCAAAGTTGCTGTCCGAGTTGATGAGCCAGGGCACAGTCACGTCCTGCTGTATCCATTTCACTGAGAGCTGTTTACTTAGAACTTTTACAGAGGCGCAGACTGAATTATCCTTGTCGCCACACGGATATTGGCGATAAATTATGAGTCAAAGTCAGAATGTGTGCGAGTGGATGACTACATTTGCCTGATGTCCTTGGTGGGGAGTCTGGGACTGTGCAGGTCACAACAAGTAACTCCTGAGTAACGAGAGAGGATGAAAAAAAAAACCTTAAAGGAATCAGGTGGTTTAATCTGAGTAACTCTGCTTTGCACTGGCGTACTCACCCACCGGCTGACAAGAGCAAAACGCTCAGCACTTCACTTTCTCTAGTCTGCAGTGCATTCCAGCGCTTTAAACACTTGGGACTGAGCATGCTCTTATAACCTGTTCAGTTACGAGAGTGAAACCTTCTTCAATATGTACAGGATTCACTTGAGACGGCCTCTGTGAACTCTACCCCGCAGGAGTCAGTGTGTGTTAGTGAGAAAGAAGGTACACACACACACGCACCCACACTCTCTTAACATATGTTTCTCTTTATGGCCTGTGACTCCTGCTGCCCCCCAAAATAAATATATATTAAAAGCCTGTGTATTAATTGACAGTGTATCAGATCCAGAGTCCACAGGTCAGTTTAAGAATAGGCCCGGTCTGCTGTCTCCAAGGAGAAGGACAAACTGTGTGAGGAGACATGATGCATTCCTCAGCCATTGCATCACCACTCATGTCCTTGTCCCAAAGACTTTACCAAAATAAGAGAAAATGGGATGGAAATTTTCTCTTAGAGGACACAGGGGTGATTCAGGGTGCATGAACGCACTCTACCGTCAATGTGATATTTGTAATGCTATTTCTGTGTGTCCTGTTTGTTCTTTTTTTTTCTCCATCAAAACTGCATAAACTACACATTAGTGTGCTCATTTTTTAATACTTCTGGGAAAAGTCTGTTTCATTCCATGGTCACATTATGCTAAAGCACAAGGCTATGAATAGCCTGATGTGTCTCACTGCAGTATCTCCACTGGCAGAGGTGGCTGACTGATATTTAACCCATGTTTTACTACCGCCCTCCTTTGGTTAAAAGAAAGAAATGCACTTCTACGTGGTTAAAAAAAACTGGCATCATACACTGATGCTCGCTTGTTAGGCCTATCAAAGTATGCAGTCTAATAAAGCAGTCTTGATGGTTGTAATACATAATTAGTTCTTGTTCTGGTCATCCTTATTTGATTTAGGAAGATGTGTCTTATGGCGCTGTTGAATTGTGTTAGACTTTCAGAAAAGTTGTTACAATAGACTGCATTGACTTTAACAAAGTGTACATAATAAACCGGCAAATAATTGTATTTGGGTAATATATTAGAGTATGTTGACCTGTGACATCTATACGAATATAGACACAACATTCAGTGCCAGATTTATAACAATTTATTTCTTACAAAACTGCCCCAAATTAAAATAAAGCAAAGAAATATAGAAATATAAATATTTCATAGCTGTTATTTTTTTTTCCTCACAAGTTCTTAACAAGGCAATAAAGCATAGCATGTTTAGGCGAGGTGGTCACCTAAACCTTTTTTTGCATTATTCTTTTGCATAAATTTCTTTTGCATATTTCCTAAAAGCAGCACATGAAAGTATAAGTTAAATGACAACACTACATGTCTTTAAAGATATTGGCTTGATCCTTTATGAAAACAAAAGTACTAGTAAGCTACCGCCGTGTCAAGTCTCTTGCTTTGCTACAAACAATTACCTAAAGGTCGTCAAGCAGTGGAAATTTATGAGAAGTATTGCATAATCGCCATCAGTCTGTAGAGGTTTGTTGTCTCTGAGCCATCGTGCTCCGCATGGTTCGCCTCCTTCACTTCCGGTGCATGCTTAGTAGTCGTCTCCCCGGCTCACTACCTCCTTGCAGGTGGGCCTGAGTAGGATGGTGTGCTCGTACTGGGCGGTGTAGCTGCCTTTGATGTCGCAGAGAGGTGGGTAGGGGTCTATGATGCCAAGATCGCACAGATTCTTCAGTGCCATCAGGTACTTGCTCTCACCCAGGCGGTCCAGCCAGCGGCGGCAGAAAGCCAGAGTACCAAAGTTCTCATTGATCACATTCAGCAGATGTTTAGCCCTTGGAAGTCTGCAGCACGGTGAAAATGTGACAACGCAGAGGGGAAAGTGAGACAAACATGACAAAGTGGAGGGCGAATCAATGCCTAAGCAATGTGGACATGATGATCAATACTCTTGTTATGATAAAGAATTATAAGACAAAATGCGAGGAGCACATCAACCTATTACTGTTTTTCAATATAGGAATGAGATCAAAACAGCAACCTTATTGGCACGTGTCCTACGTTGAAGTTTTTCATGTAATGTGAACACTCCATGTCATCGTGGACTGCACCTCTTCCAGTGCTGCCAAATGTCTCAATGGCATAAGCTTCACCTTCCTGAGAGGCAAGAAAAAACATAACAAACACTTACTTGGCGGGCGACATAAAATGTAGAATTGCCTTGGAAGTCATTTATAGTCGGGCCGGGTGTTGAGTGCGTATGATATTACTGAGAGGACAAAAACACTGCAGGAGGTGAGAGTGGGAGTAAATTTAACAAAAACCTCAAGTTGTCAGCCGCTGACATATTCATGTGTAGTCTATTAAGGAGCGTAGTGTCCTTTCTGAAGCAGCACCTCGTGGGAGTTGATTGGCTGGGTTTCATTGGCATTTTGTGTCTCTATCAGCACGTGGCTGTTGTTGGAGTCCCTGTGGTATTAGCTGATAACACTGCGACGCCCTCTCTCCCTGCACCGATAATCAGTCAAAGTGCTAGCAGTCCCGTGGCACGCCCAGCTGCCACTCCAGCCCTGCACTCTCTGATCACAAAGAGGGTAATGGCTTTGTTACACCAACACACTTCAGCTAAAAATACAATGCGCAAACCTGCCACGTCAGCGCTACTCCCCTGAAACCATCAGGTAAAAAGCTTGACGCAGCAACTTGCCAATTAAAATGCTCAGTTCTGTCCAAATACAGTCGTGCACTGCAGCTGCGCGGGCGCGAGGCAGGCGTGGACATTATGTCTCTAAAAATGTAAAATAGTGCCAGGCCGTGTTTCTCCTTGGTGAAGCGCGGGCCTGTTAATGAACTCTGGATGCCCACAACGCCGTGCTCTTCCAGTGAAACGAGGGGCCGCGGAGTTGTAACACGTGTTGCTACTCGATGCGACTGGTAATTCCATTAAAGCTGTAATTAAAGTGCTGACGAGGGTGACTAAGAAGCTGTTAGAGCGGTGAATTGGAACACTGCTCCACACCCCACCGTAACCCTAGCCAGCCACATGTTCTTCCAATTACACTTAAGAATTAAAAAGGGTTTATTTATACGCAAGGTCAAATAGCTATGAAGTGTTTAATGTCAGACACTAAAAAGAAGCTGCAATGTTGTGTTTTGCTCATTTGCCTCAATGTCTGAGCCCGAATCGGGTGACCCCTGCAGACTGTCGTACAAACCTCCATCCTTGTGGCCTCTCCGCCTTTTACGATAGGGACGGTCTTCCCTGAGTGTATCCTGTACTGTCCAATAGAGTGGCCATTGAGGTTCCTGATTGGCTTCACTGCAAAGAGAACACCGCAGAGAGGAGGTTTCGCTCACAGGCGGCTGCACTGAGGAGAAGGTGAAGAATGACCTCATTTTTACCTTGATATGTTTTCCCATCTATCTCCACTTCATAAGACTCCATCACCTCCTGAATGGTCTCGCCGACGTCGCAGAGGCGCACATCAATCCCGGCAAACTGGGACAGAGACGAGATTACACCCGTGTCGGTAACTAACACTACATTTCTCACGCGCAGGCAGTCGGGGCGGTGAGAAATATTTGAAAGCCTCTGCAGTGCTGAATCCCTTTACATTAAAGTAGTGGTTGCAGAAATAAGAAATAATTGAGGAACTGCTTTCATCTGAATCACTGAAAATGGACTTAGACTGCATAACTGCATAACAGAGTGTATATTTAATACTGACAGCCTCAATGAACTTGAATCGGGCACTAAGACATATTTGCAGCTTATTGAAGTCAAACGCAATTAACACATGGTTTGTATAAAAACTATAGATTTCTGATCTCTCAGTGCTATTGAGTGCCTTTCTTTGTGGAACAAATTCATTTTCTCCTATTTTGTTGCACTGGATGACTCCCCTCCTTCTCCCCTAAGTTATCTGTATCTATTATTTATTCCATGCATCTGTTCTTATTGTTAAAGCA
Source organism: Chelon labrosus (assembly GCF_963514085.1). Classification (NCBI taxonomy): domain Eukaryota; kingdom Metazoa; phylum Chordata; class Actinopteri; order Mugiliformes; family Mugilidae; genus Chelon; species Chelon labrosus. The sequence continues at coordinate 11,563,806 of NC_140344.1, forward strand.
GTTAAACTTTAATGCTCCTGCGTGGAAGCAAATGTTTTTCTAATCACTATACATATCAGTGACTGATGTGTTTGTCCCTTCAAGTTGCATGTGATGCCAGTTAGATATCATGGTCACTTTATCAGGACCTTACAAGACATAAAGTCATGTGTAGCCGCTCTGAGTGAACCACTAGTACCAGATGGAACTAAAAAAACAGTTTAATCTTCATGGTATGCTTCTAGAGGTGCAGTCATTATTATACATTAAAATCTAGATATGAATGCATACAGGTTTATTTACTGCGTGCGTCTTTATGTCTGCATAAATGAATCCAGCCATGCATAGAAACATTGCGTCCTGCGTAGAAAGAGTCGTGTTACCCTGATTCCAGTGTTGGTTGCGTCTCTCACAGCCTCCAGCAGCCTGTCATACTTTGGATTGAAAGTGACGGTGAAGGCACAGTCTATTATTCGACCTGAAAGACCGAACAGATTGGTCATTCACAACAGCTGCTTTGAAGTGCAGAAACGCTCAGCAGATCAAAAGGAAAAAGAAAGAAAAAAAGAAGAGGAAGTTAATTACGTTATGAGAACACTTCCATTCCGGGCAGTAAGAATTATAATGCAATAATCATTATACCGTGTCGTAGTAAATGCCAAATGTGAAATGGGACGGAGTAACTCCAGAACCACTTAAAAAGTTATTAGCGGGCTTTCACCGTTGATGTGCGTCCCAAAGTCAATTTTGCAGACGTCGTCGTAGCGGAGCGCGGTGGGGTCTCCTGCGTTGGGGGTGTAGTGCGCCGCACAGTGGTTGATGGAGCAGCCGGTGGGGAAGGCCAGGCCTGCGCTCAGCCCATTTTCTTTGATGAGTCTCCTGGAGCAGTCCTCAAGCTTCTCACTGACAGGAGCACAAAGGGACAATGGATGATGAGAACAATGTGACACTTGTCAGGGCAGATAAAACTTCCAGAAGAGGTTGAAACCACAGTGCTGCACTTCTATTCCAGGATCACAGTGAAATAGACTCTTGACAAAGAAGTGCTGAACGCATATCAGTGTCGGTGAAGAACTCTCAAGGATGATATCTCAGTGTGTTTCTCACCAGATGTCAATCATGGTCATCCCTGGTTTGATCCAGCTCATGACATAGGAGCGGACCTGTCGGTGTGCCTCGGCCGCCTGCCTGAAATCACTCCACATCTCCTCGTTAGCCCTGTCCAGTGCCCGCTTCTCCTCGCTGGTGGTCCGCCACGCTGCGCTGCGCCTGGTGGTGGGTGCGTAGTCAGGCACACCACAGAGAGCAGACACTCATTACCTCCTCATTATACAAATATTTTTAATGAGAGTATGATGCACTCTTGCAGAAACACTGTGCAGGTGAAAGCAGCAATGAGGCTGAATCTGACAGAATTAATTGACTCGCTCGTCAACAGGAAATTAAACCACAGGCTAAATGTTGCACCTCATTATGTCCGGCACGAGAATGTGCAAAGGATAGGGACCTAAATAAAAACTAGGCATGTAACACAGCGGAAGACTACTGCGTGAGTGTGAGGGACGATGTGGAGGTCACACACCCGTCTTTTGATGGGGGATATTCGCACTCCTCTCCCTTTGGAAAGTCTCCGTTGGGATAGAGCTCACAAATAGGGACTGAGGGAGGGTCAGTCTGTCCCTTCACTGTGGCCCAGATAGAGAAAAAAGGAGAATCAGAGGTAAGCAGCAGGAGACGGGAAAGAAAACACCAGTTATGCCCCCCTGTGTTCATGACTTTGATGTTTTAACTTAGCTAGAGAACACAGTGCCATCCCATACTTAAAGATCAAATTAAAAAAGCTCTTGTATCACATATATTCATATAATGATACATGTGTAGCTCTACATTTGTGTGCTGAGTGCACTGTCATTAATTTTCTCTTGTCTGCATCACGTGCAGTTTTGTCCTACACCTCCTGGATCGGTCTTGCATCGTGTAACTCTAATGATATAAATGAACCAAATGAAGCTGCTTTAGTGCCCTGCTAGTACTTTTCTGATGATCTGAAGTCTTTTTTTAATGCATTCTGTTCAATATCTAATCCTTTCAAAGTCATATCATCCACACTCATTAAATCTGTGATGTGAGTTGCAGTTTCAGTTAAAATTCTGAAGTTAAACAATCAAAAACATTTTTGTAGACTGCAGGTGATTCATTTTGCTGCACCGAGGAAAAAGAATGGCTCACCTCCTTTCTTCTTCTTCTTTTTCTTCTTCTTTTTTCCAGCTGAGTTCTCTCCTTCATCTCCATCTGTTGAAAGCATCATTAGTTTCAGTACAGTTGGTAAAGTGAGAGATATCGACAGGAGCTTGGGCACAATTCCCAGGGCGCTAGTGAAAATCAAATATCACATTGCAGATATGACCGGCGGAATTTCACAGTGCATTTTTAGGGACTTAAGAGTCCAGCGCCACGGCCGCCGTGGAAGATGATGGCGATGATGAAGATGATGATAGTGGTTGTGATAAGGAGATACCTTCTTCTCCATCCTCAACCCTCTCTTTGTCCTCCAGCGTTTGCTGCTCCAACTGTTTTGTCACATCACCAACACCTCCGGCGTCTCCGTCCCCCTCAGCCTCGTTTGTCCCTGCTGCAAAGTCACACACCGTAGTGCATGCATGTGCAGATGAACATGCACGTGCATGCATGCACCCACAAGACACACACACAGACACACAGAGTGAGCAAAGTGTTTGTGGCTCATTTCAAGAAAGTGTATCTACTATGATCTGAACTTGGACGGCTCTGTGAATAATTTCTTTCTATACCATTGGAGTCAATATCCTCAAGGGCATATGTACGGTACCTTGCAGCATTATGACATATAGCCCTTCAAAGACAGCGCTGTGTGGAGCACACTTGACTTAGGGCAGGTTCAGCAACTCAGGATTTTTATATTTCCACATTATGAGGCAGTAATGTTGCAATTATCAACATGTTCTTGCATAACAGTGGCTGTCATCTTATTGCACTAAAACTGTGGATACTTCTATTACATCATTTCATTCACCTTTGGGGGACTTATAGAACAGTACACATTTAATCTGGAGTAAAAATCTATTATTTTCCACTCATATTTCCAAGTGACAGCTTTCCAATCGTTTTGACGTTAAATTTGATTTTTTATTTATTTTTTTTTCAGAGACCATCCCGTTTCCAGATGAGCACCCGCAGCTCCAACACGAGCCGCTCGGAGTTGGGACATCTGGACAGGAATTACCCGGTGGCAGGTTAAAAAGTCTCCCCCTGCATGTCTGATGCTCGTGCACTATGCATCGAGTGGCAATAAAGGGGGGCATTTGTGCGCTATTTCCCTCAAGGATTCTCTCACGGCAAAGTGATGCCTCTTACCTGATGCTGAGGTCTTACTCCTCTTCTTCTTTCTTCTTTTCCTCTTCACTGACTCCGAGGTGTCCGCATCTTCTCTGTCCTCGTTCAAGTCGTCCCCATTGAGAAGTTCAGGCTCCACTTCTTGCCGCGGCTGTAGCTCCGCCATGATCAGCGACCGGGAGATGAAGTGACGCATAAGCTGCTGGGAGCCTCCAGTGGTCAAAGCGGAAAAGTGTGCTGGAGGCAGCTGAGCCAATAATGAGCTATTAGACGGTCCCCATGCAACAACTTGACCCGAATGTGGGAAGACGATCCTCCTTTGTCCCAATAAGGAGCAAACACTTTCCTCTCATCATCAGATTTTTCTGTGGGGGAAATCACACTTAGAGACAAACTGTATTATGACAGCAACACAATGCCCCTGTGTGTTTTGTAAAGGCTGAAATGCTTGGCCGTGTGAATACCCTGTCCTGATGTGTGGCGTTAAAAAAAAAAAAAGCTGCACCGCATGCCGGACTCATCACTTTCTCTGAACACCCAGTCGCCGAGTTTCGTGTTACCTTGGCAGTGCGCACCTGGCTGCAGCTCTTCAGGAGGAATTGTGTGTCACTTCTTCTGAGAGTTCGCATTGCCAAAGCCCCGACACCTTATCTGTTATTGTGAGTAATGTTTTGTTGTTTCTGCTGTCACAGATAAGCTTTCAATTTGATGCCCCGAGTAGATCATTAATGGTGCGTAACGCGAGTATTTGGAGACGGGCGTAGAACTCTGTATCCAAGCAACAAGCAAAGCACACTGGGTTCAGGGGAGAAGTGAAAGGATCAGTTTGGTTGTGTCGGTATTACTTTGCTGCAAGGTCGTAGTCCGTGTGTGTGTTTTGTTTTTTGTTTTTTTAGTGTTGCGACACTTTGAATCAAATCAGCTTGGATTTCTTTTGAGGAAATTATGACTTCACCTGATGTCCGGGCAGAACCCACAACTGGCCCCTTGTACTTCTTTGACCAGGTGGGTCAAATATAGCTATATGTTTTTCTGATTTTAATGTAAAAGAAAGAACCGGTAATTTACAGTTTAAACGCCTTTCTGCAGCCATCAAGACGCAATCAAACTAAAGGGACACGAAGCCACATGTTACATTTTAATGTGGCAAACGAAATACAGCACCAGGAAGGCACAATCCAAAGGTAGTAATTGTAAATTCTTGTTCACAGTTTTTTGTGTAAAACACTTTCTCGTTTACTCATAGTTATCCAGAGGATGAAGACAGTGAAGGTAAAATGGATGAGCCCAACAAAGAGATCCTCTCAGGTGAAACACGTGCAGATGGTGAACCTGATACTTCATCTGCTGCCGGTGCTGCACTGAACCAGAAAAAGTGCGATCCCATGGAGTCGTACAAGCGAGCAGCCCCTCAGTTGTTAACCGAACTGGCTCACCTGCTTGCACAACACAAGTGGCCCGAGAAGGGGTGCATTCCTCACGGGATTGCAAATATTCTGAATTACTCCTGGGACGATCTGACTGCAGGGGCCGCTCAGTTTAAAAGTCTGAGACCGACTGATGGACGACGGAAGTGCAAAGGTTCCCTGACTCTGGACCAGACCCCACGCCAGCTACCCCCCAACACCAAGGAGGAAACAGCAGAGAAGGACTCGTGTGCCACTGGAAATGTTGGTCACTCAGAGAAAAAACTACAAACTGGATTAGACACACGTGTGAAAAAGCGCAAACAAAAATCCAGTAGAGGTAGGCCTCAGTGTAACCCAAGGTCACATCTCTGTGGGGGCCCAATCATGCCAGGAAAAAAAAGATAAAATAACTAAATGCAAAGTTTCTCAAAATTCATCACAATTGTCAGATATTCTACTAGATCATAAAAGGCTTGTCTATTATGAAAAGAACTTTTATATTCAGAAACATTTTAGAATCTGTTTGTTTAGTTTGACATCAAAAAGACTTGAATTGCAGATTTCATATAAACTACACATGTAACAAATGGTTATTAGTCGGTAATACATCATTTCAGGTCCTGCATTAATATTTATACATATTAATGGATTATAATTTTTTACTTTTATTTTAAAAAAAATTTGTTCTCCTTCTTGAGAACATGACTTTAGCTTTATATTAGTTAATCAGTCAGTAACACCCCTTCAATAGATGGATCCTGCAGTTACCTCCCTGAGCAGGTGATGAAGCACCTGCAGCAAAATCAATGCTGTGACTTATTAACAATGTCAGATGGTTTACAAGAAAATGACTAAACCAAATACGACATTAAAAAAGAATCACACATTTTCTCACTTTATAGGGCAAATAATTGAACTGCAGACTTCATATGAAGATGTATATGTGTTATAATTAATGGTTACTAATAGTTGATTTATCATTTATAAATGTATGGATAATTAGGAGCTATCATTAACATTGCATGTGTGTCTTTTTAGCTCTCTATTAATATAATCAGTAATATACATTAAATTGAGGGTTTGACCCTGCAGCTGTTTCCCTGTGAAAGACATTCAGCACCAAAATCAGTACTATTTATTAACAACAGTAGATTCTAAGTTTTATGAGAAGATGGCAAAACCATAACAATTATTTTTCACTGATGTTTATCACTTTATACGTCATTACCATTACACAGGATTAGATTCATTCATTCATTCATCTTCTATACCCGTTTAGTCCTGTTAAGGGTCACGGGGGTCTGCTGGAGCCCATCCCAGCTGTCATCGGGCGAGAGGCAGGGGTATATTTTGACAACCTAGAAGGAGTTTTAACATATGTATTATCATTCTAACATTCCACTAATCACTACACAAGCCTTTTCATAAAGTTAATGATAAATGGTGATCTTACCATGGTCCTCTTCATGCCAGAGTTAATGCAGGTAAAAGGCGATAACCATAATGAGAATGAAAAAGCATCAGTTAAGGACCTAATGGTTTTTTCGACAGACCTTTTTAAGACAGAACATCAGGGTGGCTTTGGTTGCAAGCTTGTGGAAATGAGCGGATTGGTTTACCAGGTCGGACAAGGTAGTGTGGCACGGATACTACTGTCTGTTAATGGGTGACAGGGCTATTGAGTTACATTGTCACCTTCATTGGTAGTCACCTGCTACTAGTTTTGTCCGTACACATTTTCAGTGAATCTATCTAAGGTGATATAATGACCCATATCCTTGCTCCCCAGCAGCTCTCAACTGCACAACAGCCAGTTTCTCCGTCTCATCCGGCAGCTGCAAAGAGCCAGGTACGACACAGAGATGCAGCATTGTGATAATGACACTCTCGGTGCTGTGCCTGTGCTGCCTCAGCTGGATGTGATTTGTCTTCAGGTTGGATCATTCAGCCAAAGCAGCCGTGCCCTGACGAGCCTCAACGGATCAGTTTGTGCCAGTGGGTGGTGGAGCGACTGCAGGCGGCCAGAAACCCTGAGTGTGTTGTTAACCTCTGCATCTGCATTTATACCACTTGTGTGTGAAATGGGGGGTTGCATTTCACAGTTTCTGCCACTTTTGTTCAGACTGAATTCTCTCGACGCCCAAAGGGTTGATTGGTGCTTTGTTTTTTCAGAAAATTAGATTTGCGATGTATTCTCCATAAACTCTAACACAGTCCGCACCTTTTCCTCACGTAGAAAGCTGCAAACCGCTGAGCAGGACCCGAACAAACCCCTCATACTCCGTCACTACGGTGATGTAAAGGCTAAACTGAAAGACAGGAGAAGAAAGGTCCAGCCTCCTGCTTTAGTTAACGGGATGCCCCAGATACCAGAAGTGAAGCAGCAGAATCCGGTCCAGCAGAAACTCCACTACAGGATCAGTGACGGCTCCTCGTTCATATAGTATCCTTCTGTCCTCATGTTTATTCATGAATATTTTAATTCGAGTGTTAGTCTAGAAAGCAAAGGCAGCGTATATGGAAAATGTGTCACAGCAGCTGACCCTTTGAACCTTGACTGTGTCCACTCAGCTATCCATCTGGTTGCGTGGCAGTGTGCCAGAGTCACTCAGGTCTGCCCTGTGGGGGCTTCTATACCAACGTGTTCAGTGACGGCGGTTGTCCCGTCATCCTGGCGACTATCACAGCGTTTGGACACGGGGCTGTTACGCACCCTCTTAGGTGAGCTCAGTGCTGATAATGTCTGTGTAAATTTTAAAGTGCGCTTTACTGATTTTCAAATGGCCCCTTAGTTTACCCTTCAGGAAGAGTACTGCCTTCATTCTGTGAAAAATCCCGTCATCCGTGGCTCATTAAGAAGCTTTTCTAAAGATTGAAACAATAACTCAGATGATATTGTCATTATGGTTGGATATAATATTTTTGCAGCGTGATCCATATTGGTGAGCTGAAAGTCATGAACAACTCTTTGACCTTGACTGCCTTTAAAGAAAATGTGTTTTTTTTAGAGTCTCCCAAATCAGTAGAAGAGCAGAAATAAATAAGGTGCCTCCCTAATGCACATTTATGACAGCAGTAACAATGTTGGCACATCGCTTCCACAAATAAATCAGAATAACAGAGGGTATTCCTCATAACTCTGGAATAATGTCCACTTCAATGAATGCTACAAGCATTCACCGTGCGTGTGTGACCGCTTGTCTGCTCCTAAAGCTCCACCATTACAACAGTGTGGGACCAGGACGGTGGATTCATATATGACCATGATGGAAACATAACTAAGGAGTGGAGCTGGCAGACTGATCTCACAGCGAGGGAGAAGGTCGTTATACAGGTGAGTGTGCCGCCACAGCGTTAGAATAGAAACCATGAATTTAAATAACGCTGCCTTCTCTGACAATGTCATGTTTGCAGATCTAGAAGTGGCATCTAATTTCGTTGTGCCATCAACAGTGGATACATTAAAGAGCCAAGCCTCAGGTTTAATTTGACTTAATTTACCTCTATGTAAAAATACCTGTGTGGGATATATTGACCTTTTAGCAGAGAATGCCCAGAAACCAAAAGTAAGGCATCAGCACAACTTACTATGGGGTCTCTCTGCCTTTATTAGTCTGCAGCTCTGCCAGCTAGAGATCAAGAGAAGAAGGTATTTCATCTCTTCACCCTGAAAAGCTCTTTTGTTGTTTTGGCTTAATGTTTTGGATCGCTGTCCTACTGAATTATGAAATGTCATCCAGTAAGCACACAGAAGGCTTTTGTATACCTCTGCACTTATGTAGTCGATTCTGCCAGCGGTGAAATCATCAATAAATACCATTCTGTCAGTTTTACTGGCAGCTATACTTTCCTCTTCACATATTTTTGATAGATGTTGATTACCATCACACCAGTCCAGAAACTCATTGATCCACAAATCTTCCAGTTTTCCTTTGAGGTTTTCTTAAAATGTTCTCTTGATCATTGACAAGGAAGCATCTTAGAGATTCCTGACCAGCCATCTTGTTTGCCGCTTTCTAGTTTTTCTGTGTGACGCGTTTTTTTTTTTACTGTATTTATTGTGTTATGGTCCGTCTCCCACAAGGTTCTTTCAGCAGTGAAGTAAACCTACTGAAATTGAAGCTGACACTTGGCACTTTGTCTGGACTGAATGTGCATGTGGCAATTGTCATGTTTAGGGCAAACAGAACGGGGGATGCTGGCTATGATGCATGACCTAGTGAAGAACTAACACTAATCATGTCTGACGGGACAAAGCAACTCACATTTCATAATGGCTGCTGGGCATTTATTTATTTTTTTTATAATGGGTGAATTCACAACAGCTTATGCCAGATTATGTTCAGTAAATGTGTTTTTTGTTCTCTGTAGTTGTCAGATGTGATCTCTGTGAGGCTGCTCAGTGGGACGGACGCCGTGCTCAGCTTCAGATGTGACAGTGAAAGTGTTCAACTTCCACTCTCTTCCCTGTCTAACATTCACCAGTCAGATCAAAAGGTGAGATTATAATTATCTAGTCAGTTACAAAAAGAAACAAAGACTTATTAACATTTAATATCTGTGGTATCTTCTCTGTTTTTACAGCCTTGTTTGCAGACTGAGGGAAAGTTTACCTCTGATGCTGCTCAAAACCTCCTTCTGGCGAGGAACACGAAATGTCCGGCATGGGCCCTAGGGGGCAAGAGGATCCGGACAGTAACACCTGTAAGGAACGTTTTTTTGAGAGGAGGCATGAAATGAAAAATATCAAAAAGCAGGATTATAATATTTGTTGTGCACAAATAAATTGTCAATGCTGCATTAAAAACATTGATTCCTTCCTGAGCCTGTAAAGGTTCTGGAGATAAGTCACTGTGTGAAGAACAGCTTGCTAAATGCCTTACGTTGTACTATATAATATAATCCGCCATGTGTGTAATGATGTGTGGCAGGTGTCAGTGCGCTCCCAGGAGGTCTTCCAGATGGTCAGAGATGTGGAGGGGCTGGAGGAGCCGTCAGCACCGTGGAGAAGAGGAGGGCATGTTGGCAGGGAGCTGAAGAGGCTTCAGCGGAGAGTGCTGAACGCCGTGGAAGACTGGTTGGACTATTATCGCGTGGCCATTGGTATTTACAAACCGTGCACAATTGTACCACCTGGTTAAAACTGCAGCAGTTGACATGGCATGACAAACACAATGATTAGGTATATAATGCAGAGAAAAGGAACACTGAACCAATCTGACCCGGTAAGGTTGTTTAGAGTTGTTCCATGAAGCAAAAAGTTACAGTATCACCTCATCTTGCAAACTCAACATTATTGAATAGTTCCATCAGGATCTTGTTCACGGTCACTCGTGTCACTTGGTATCTGTGTGCATTTCTGAGTGACCTCTTCTCTCCTTCAGGGATCAAATGTCGTGACGCGGTGCGGATGCCAGATGCCCCACCGAGGACCAGGCCGAGACAAGAGGTACAGTCAGCTGCTCTGCCCTCCCTGAACCCACCTGAACGGGCAGATGCTAAGCCAGTCCAGGCGGAGGAGGGCGGGGATGAGTTCCAGCAGCTTCACGGGCACCTGTCAGCACCAGCAGAAAGACCTCTGGTCCCCCCCGTCAAGCTGCCAAGGTGCACACTAACATATAAATGTCTTTATCAGCTTAACAGGTCAAAGTAAATTCACTAATCATGTGACGTCCTATGTGTAAAAACAGAAGTATAATGTCTCTAGAGGAGCTTATTTTATTGAAGAAAGAAAAAAAGAAATAGTCCATCTACCCACCTATCGAAGCCAGTGATTGATTTTGTAATAGTTACAGAAACACAGTGTTTATTGATCCGTTTCAAGTACTTCAGCTCTGCTACACCCTGAATAGATGTATGCTGCATCTTATAATTTATAGCAAGTACTAGTTCACACTTTTGACTTCTTTGTTGCCAGAAAACCTAAAAAACAACCAAAGAAGGAGCATCAAGTCACTCTGATAGGGCCGCTTCAGATTCATGGCAACATCAAACCGGAGTAAGGCCCACGTATATCACTGGCAGGCACAAACATTACAAGTCATTCAAGTGTTATCGTGTAGATAATGACATTTACCGCAGTTTTTAAGAGCCTTTTTCACAGTGACAGCTTCACTATTACCCAGGTCAGTGATTCTTCCAAGCAGCCCCGAGTCGCAGGCTTCCACCGCCGCACGCACCCCGGCTGTGGCATCATTCACCCCCTCCATCCCCCTCACGGTGTGCCCTGCTCTGCTGAGAGCTGCCCTGCTGGGGGGGAGGCAGCGGAGGAGGTGCTGCTGCAGCACTGCACTAATGCCACTGGTGACAGACCTGGAGTATGATGCCTTCGTTGCGGGCCAGCCTCCTCACAGTCAACAGATTCTTGTGGTGTGTGTGACTCCGCCACGCCAACCCGTCAACGCGCGCGTGGTGCAGAGCCAGGACGCACTGGAGGAGCTTTACAGGGGGAGGAACAAGCACAGAAGCATGCCATGCACTCAGGTGTGAATGCTGTCTTTGTCCAGACAAAACATCATGTTAAGGATGAATCTTCACTTATTTTCTTGACTTGCTGAATGTGATTTATACATAATCACATATAGGTCATATATCATATAATTTGTACTGGTGCACATTTGTGAGGACAAAAGAAGTGTTGCATAGTGTATACTAGAAAAAGGGGGTCAGTGAAACAGTCAGTAGGTTTTTATTAATGAGACTAAAAACTAACAGTAACAGGTTCATTTCATTTATCCAGTGCCAGATGGACTCATTTCGCCTGGTGAAGTATGAGATGCCAATAGAGAAGCACAGCTGTGGATTCGAGAGCACCCTGCTGCAGCGGCGACACAATGCTGCGCCTGGGATGATCCTGGTTAGTAAACCCACTGCAGATTGAGCCAAAGACTGCACGCTCTGCACAATGCGCGTCTTCATGCCCCCACTGGGGGGCAGCAGCCGTGCTTGTCTGAAGCAGTAGAGGTGATAGAAGTGGACGAGGACGACTGTAATAAGGTGTGTTATCCTGTCCAAGAAGCCCAGACATTTATCAAAAGAAAGGTTCTGTGGGCTGACAAGCGATGAGGGATGACTCCTCTTAATTACAAAAGGGAGCTCTAATTTTTAGCTCAAAGTCATGACAGCTGCTCCACTGATTTTTGCTGTAAAATGGAAATACACCCTGCAGTCCATAAATCAAAGAGGAATTACTGAAATAGCATTAGTACTTAGACGCTACAGGCCAAGAGGTCTTACTCAGAGACTCACGTACAGCAGAATGCTGTGTGCGCACACCAAAAGCTCCTGTGCTGTGAAATCTAAAACCAAAAATAACCCTAATGACTGATATGTCTTATGTTGAGAAAGAACTGAATCAGCATTATGATGTAAACCCCTCCTCCGCAATCCGGGATAGAAACCCACGGACTAAACGTTTTTTACGTATGACAGGAAAAATGAGCCGCAGCGTGTGACTGCCGCGGTGCTTTCTTCCGTTTCCACGCATACACTGTGACGTTTCTCTGTGAATGTGGTAGATGTACATCAGAGGGAAGCTGCTGTTTGTGGGCTACATGTCCGGCGCTCACAGCTGCTCAGCCAGGGACCTTCAACAGCAAATCTCCAGAACCAGGGCAGACTACAGATTAGGTCTGAGCCTCCCTAAAGACTACAAGTTCAGGTACTGCCACACCGGCGCCTCACCATCCACTCTGATCTGATTTACTGTAAATATGTAAATCATCACTGTAATCCACCCACATTAAATTAGTTACTGTGAATAGAATACATGATTGTGGGACATACAACCTCAAATAGACAAAATAAAAACTATAGTTTCAAAGCACACATGAACTTAATGCATTTTTGACATGAAAGAAATAGATTTACTGACTACTTTACTTTAGGTTTTCTGTCCCTTATTCACAGTGATACAATGAAGACTCCTGAAGACAGACATGCACACAACTCATCCAACGCAGCACAAACAGCGGGAGAAGACACACTGACCGCTTCAGAAGAAAAAGAAACAGTCAATGCAAGGTTAATCAATATCTGAAGTTAAATATTAGATTAGATGCTTCGTTTATCCTTTCACTAAATTACTTTGTTTTGTGTCGCATCAGCTCCAGTCACAGTCAAGATAACAACAGGAGACACATCCAACATTTATGGAAATCTAATAAAAAGAAAAAAAAAGAAACTACAATGTGCAGTGTATACACATGCACACTATTCAGTGACAAATGATAATAAATATATTCCTGTAAATAATGAAGCTAACGACTCTTTTCATTTATAAGTGTATGTGTTCTCTACCAGAAGACACTTATCTAATATCTTCTTCTTTAACAGAAAAAACAGTCAAGTTCCCGAGGCGTCGCTCCGAGGACAGAAAAACATTTTCATCAAACCTAAAAACACACCTGCATTTCCTCCTGTTCCGGTTGTCACACACTAGATATACTTTAAAGGAAATGAATTCATCTGTAACAATATCCAAAGTTCCTCTGTTTATACAGTCAGTGGTTAGTGCTCAGGTTAATGTCCAATCGGCCAACCAGCTCTTTGTGCAGGTTGGCACCACTGATCAGTCTAATCCGTAACAGAGATGTAATATCCCTTTCAAGTGTTCAACAGTAAGGATCATGCTCAGAGATGGCAGGGCAAAAGATCTGTCATAGTTAGTGACGACTGATGTTCCCATGTTCTCTGATCGTCTTACTTAAACATCCATGTCTGTATTAACTGTAAGGTAAGACGCTTTCATTAATAAAAATGAAAAGCTATCCTGTGGTTCGTATTCTTTTTCTAATCTTTTTCTAATCTCTTTTTTTAGCCTTCCTGGATGACTCACTGGCCGTCCATTATGTGTTTTACTTCCTCAAGCGTGGATTACAAAATAGCTGCTGGCTTACACTCATATTTCTGACCGTGTTAATATTAGACATGACGATGATGATGTGTGTGGAAAGATATGTGTGTGTGGCATGTTGGAAAATTCCTGCGCAGCAATTTTAAAGTCTCATTGAAGACAAGCTGATCTCATGTGAAGTAGATGGTAGTTGACCCAGTGATAATAATTCAAAATAATTTATTATTTTTATTATTATTTACATGTCAGACTTGATGAATGCAGTTAATCAGCAATTGAACCTTTTTCCAACCTCTTGTTGTGATCGACTTTGGACGTTCGTGGCCGCTGAGGACCCCTAGTGGACGGGTTATGTAAACTAAAGGGAAGCTCGTCGGCCGCCCTCATAGCGCAGGCACCAGCAGCTGGTGCGGCTCCGGTGAGAATAACTTGTTTGCAGCAGGATCGCAAGTGCCGCTCGAAGAAAAAGCAACAGGAAAATGTCGATTTTTGACAGATAATTTACTCTGAGTCGACGGCGCGCAGTTTACCCGGACATGAAAGGCGTGTTGTGTTGTTGATGCACTGATTTATGAGGAGCGACCAAAACAGAAGAGAAATAAGTGAAGGTGAGTGACTCGTTGGCTTTTCAGGTTAATTTGTTACCGACTGCGCGTTGGTGATCATGAATCACGAACTGCTCTAGGACTATTCATTTATTTATTGCTTCATTTCTCCTTCATAATAAAAAAGATAACCTAAAACAAATCCAGCAGTTGTGTAGTGCAAGTGTGGAATAAAATAAAAAAATATATAAAAAAACACATATGGACAGACAGTTTACAGTTTAACTGTGTGTAACTCATATTCTTCCAACTTTTTGTACATTCTTTTAAAATCTATTCACATCCACGCTTCTTCAAACTGTTGCTTGCTGAACAGGGAAATATGTGATAAACAACATTTCTTCCTGTCAGCAGGTTATCATGCAGTGCAGAAGAAGTTTTTATGACTGTAGCTCAGCTGCTAGTTTTCACGACTGACTTTACTCTCCCTGTGTTTGTTCTCCACTCTTCATCTCCCTCTTCCTCCTCCTTTGCCTGTTGACATGAGCCATTAGCTGGATTACTGTGCTGTTGTGGTGAACAAAAACCATGTGATTCCTGAACCCCCCCTCCCCAGTTTTACATTAAGCCCTGGCTTGGTAGAAAATCAGTACCACCAAGCTGATTTAAGTAATGAACTTCCATTACATAAACATCTACCAGAAATACATCAGTTACACTGTGTTGATATTTAGAATGTGCCGCTTCCGTGGTGTCAGATTAGAGCCTTGACTATTTAGTTTTTTTGAGATTAGATGTCGTTGATTCAGAGGAAATATCTTTACACACAATCACATGTGCCCGTGTTGTGTTTTTCTCTCCTCAGGCATGTATAAGCCACCTGTGGCCCCTAAACCAAAGCTGGCTCACCACCAGATGCCAGTGCTGTCTCCTCCGGCCCCCAGAAGAGATGGCCTCTCGCAGCCGTCTCCGGGCACGCGGAGGAAAGTTAAACCTGTGCTAGCCCCCAAACCCTGCCTGTCTAAACTCACCACTGCTGTGGAATCCAAGCCGCTCGTTTCAAAGAGGCCGCAGCACGCACCTGTAGCAGAAACAGCTCGGACCGTAGGGCTCCTTACCTCCCACAATGGAATACAGCAGGAGAACAAAAAGCCCGACTGGGATTATATTATTCCTATTTGCCTGTGCAGCGAAGAAAACTGCATGTGCATCAAGAACACACAAGCAAACAAAGACAAGGCGGAGAAAGACTTAAAAACATTGCACAGGACTAAAAGTGAAGAACACAGACGGGCAGTCCCTGTAACTCGAGGTATCCTGGATAAAGGCAGTGGGAACACAGACAAAGATAAATGCCAAGAGATGACGACTCCCTTCGCCTATACCAACACCTCTAACCATAAACCTTTTGAGGAGACACTTCCAGTGGACACAAACCTCATCACAGACACTGACACCTCCAGTCCTGGGGTGACTGTTAGGCCACCTCTTCCTCACAGAAAATGGAGCAATGAGGCAAATGCCAACAGAATACCTCAGAATGCACCTGGACAAGGACCAGAGGAAAATGGACTTGGCACAGAGCAAAGCAGTGTGCCCCAACCCAAACCAGTCCCAGCAGTGCCTAGGAAGCCCGTCCCTGTCCCTGTACCACGGAAACCCAGGACGGCTGTTCTGGACGATCAGGAAAAGGTGGAGGCCAAGAGGGAAGAGACAGTAAGTCAGGAAGGGAGGGAAATAAACGTTAAAGAGGTGAAAGTGACATCAGAGGGGAAGGGCAGCTCATCGCTGTCTGTCAGTGTACCTGATAGTGAAAACAATCAACCTATTTTTCTGTCTGCAAGACAAGCCTGTGCCCCGCCAGCCCCTCCGCCCAGGAAAAAACCTTTTCTGTCTGAACCCGAGAAAGAACCAGCCTCTACTCCTTGCACACAAAAGGATGTGAAGGAGGAAGAGCTGGGCTGGGACAGGCACATTTATGAGATGGAGGTATCAGTTGATGATGAGGATGAAGAGACGCAGAAGAAGGCAACAGATGATCAGGAGGCAGCTGATGGTGACTTCACATATCGTACTCATTCTTGCAATCAGCTGGATCTCGGCCAGCCTCCTGCCATCGATGTGGCAGCAGAGGAGAATGGGATGGCTAAAGTAGCTCCAAGGAAGCCAGAGAGACAGAGCGCCACAATGGCATTTATTCAGAAAAGGGAATTCACAGAGAAGAGAGAAAGGGGGAAATCAGAACATCATGGGAAAACACAAGATTGTGCTTTGAAGGATGTAACGGCGAGGGAGCTGCCTTTGCCTCCGAACGAGAAATCAATCAGAAACGTCTCAGCGACTGGAGTCACCAGGTCTTCCCGCTCCAGCCTGAGCAAACACAAAGCCAAGTCCTTCTCTGCTGCTGACCTCATTCGCTCTGACAGACAGAAGAAGAACTCTTTCAGGAAACTGCTCGACTTGAAGCTCTCAGTGAAGACGATACCCAAGCTGATGGCAAAGGGAGGCCACAGCCCAGACTCCACTGTAAGTGATAACAATCTGAATGTTCCCAAGGGCCAAGATGAATACCCCGACGTCTCTGAGCGTCTCCGCATTGAACGTAAATTGTCCTGTCCGCTTGTTGGAGTAGAGCAAAGTGTGGACGGAGATGACCTTTCTCCTAAACCCGAACGAGCCTCTATCTATGAGAACATCCCTTTCTACGAGGAGATACCAGATTACATGAATGTGCCAAAGGGAGCATCGTCCCTTCTGGCCTCCTACTCGCAGCCTGCACCCTGGCAAATGTATAGCGATGAGGGCATTTACGAGGAGCAGGAGCCATACACGTCCCTGGTGAAGAACACTGGTCAGCAACAGTCGACAGATGACGACAGGTAGATCTCATATCTTTTGCTGCCTCTGATTGTGGTTTTACTTATTAACATATTTCAGATAACTGAGTAGTTTAAAGGAGTCCTGGAAAACACCTTTCAGAGCAGATCATCGGTAAAATATGCAGTTGTTGAAAGTGTGACATTTATTAAAAGGGAAGAGCACAGAAAACCACATCACACTGTGTCTTTTGTTGCAGATTCCTGTCAGGGGAGTCTGACTAGTGTGATGACTTTCACAGCCATTTATGTGTAAATGAATGATTGACATTAACTACACTTAGGTTTAGAATATAAGCCTCATGCAATAGCTAATTATCATAAGAAATACCAATACTAGACAACCTATATGTGTATATATATATGAGTGTGTACAGGTGCAATAAGTTCACATTGTTGAGTGTAGAGCCTTCTTTGTGTCACGGTGTTTTCCACCACTGCATTGCAGCGCTGCAGTTTTTTATCAAGAGACTAAAGAGGCACCGAAACCACAACTGTTTAAATGATTAAAGGGACAGTTCATCCAAAATTCAGGTTGTGAAATGTTTGCTCCTGAGATTTCTACCTTCCCTAGAGTACCTAGAGTAAAGTGTAAGAATTGGATTTTCTCTGCTCAAAATCAGGGAAAACTGTTCACAGATAGCACAAACTGTGTTGCTGCTTTGAATCAGAGCTCACTCTCAATAGTTGTATACGTTTTATTTTATCCAATAAATAGTATTTATTAAAACAGGTAGTGGGGTCTATAATGAAGGGCAATGAAACATTGCAATTAAACTTTTAAAATGTAAATTCTGAATGCTGCACATCGATAAAAAACTATTTATCTATATTTACTGCAAAGTGTCCAACTACTTGAAAGTATGGCTGTAATTTGAGTGAACTGGCCCTTGGTTCTTGAGTAGCTCAAGTGTATTTTTTACTGTGTGTATATTGCTGGTTGTGATGTTTGTATTAATCCTTTTCTGCAAAGAATTCATAAATGACCAGTGAGCAGAAGTCAGATGGAAAAACCGGATTACGGTTTGTGCAACTGTACCCTGTGCATCGCACAGCTTAGCGTGTCAAACCCCTTTAGATCCGACTGCAAACATCACATGCTAAAAACACGCTGAGCAGCTCACAAACGGAGACCAGTCGCAGCTAGGAGAACCAGCTACTGTCAGCACGTCCTAGAATGTCTTTCAGTATTTGTTTTTTAACCTTGGCCCATTTCTTTTCGTGCGGTTTTGTTCAGGGAGGTGCCGTTGTTTAAGATGTAGCGCTCCCTCGGGGAATTCTGGCATTTTAGACATGCAGAACATCTTTAGTGCAGCTTCCTTATAGCAACACATTTGTAGACATCCTAAAGCTGCAAGGTTAAATGAACAAAGTGAGCGATGATTGGTGATTTGTGTCTGCTGGGCTTGGCAGCATTTAACAAAAACTGCTGCTCTGTGACCCGATGTAGGCAGCTGGGCCTTGGGCAGTGGTATGTGACGAGTTTGCTTATTATCATTTAAAAAAACATTTTCCCTTTTCTGTGTGAGTGAGTCTGTTCGACTGAAGCAGGAAATGTTCGAACACTTTCTCCTTCAGATAATGTGCTGAGTCAGGCATTATGTTAAAGCCTCTTCTCCAATCTTCTGAAAGTAACATCATCCCTGCCTTGAACAGTTTATTAGAGGTGTGTCATTGTGAGCAGCATTCATTAATTTATTTACTTTTTAATAAGTGCCTTCAGCATCTTCTGTGTGTCCACGACTAAGTGCATCAAGTGTTCAGGCTCTGACTACTGCTCCTGTTTTTCCCCTACCCCAACATTTAACAGAAGCTCAGTTGACGAGGAGGTTGCGTTCATGAACGAGGCCCACTCGGATGATGACATTGTGGCCAACAGCTCCGATGAGGAGGACGAGGATGACAGCAGCTCCTTCTCAAGTAAAGGCGAACATGAGCAGCCAGAGGTGAGCACAGCGAGGAGAAGCTGTTAGATGAAGACTTTAGACCCTCAAGCTGCTCAGAAATATTCCCTTGTGTTATCTTGCAGGCTTTGTTCTTTGAATTCAAAGGTAGCATTTTTCTTGATCCTGTTTGGAAGAACTTTCCTTGTATTTAATCAAAATTGTGGACATATTCTACATGGAAATAGAAGTTTCACCTGAATATATTATGATGCACACTTTGTAGCTGCTGTGAGTAATGCTGTCTAATACTAATTCACTGTCTGTGTTTTGTCACCTCTGTTAGAGTGCAGATTTGCAGAAAGAAGAGAAGAAGAAAATCAAGATATACCACATTGCCAAAGAAATTATGAGCTCCGAGAGTGTGTAAGAGTCTTCATCTTTTTTTTTTCTCTTAAAGCAGAGCTTCACTGAGTTGATTTGTTTTCTCGCTTACATTTTGTAGTATCTTGCTGTGCAGAAAGTTTTAGTCTTGTTTTCTGAGTTTTGAGACATCGGCCTCTTAGATGTAGCATATTGGACAAGAGAGGAGGCAGAGTTGGGAAATCGCAGGTGTATTAGTTCTGGCTCAGTTCTTTTAAATCTTCCAGTAAGCCATGACGGTGAACTAGAATGTGCAAGAGCCAAAACTTCCTGGTGGTGCAGTCATCTTTAATACACCTGTGCTCTCCCTGGTGTGACTAGTCAGTGTGACTCTGTGAAAATAGTTCATTGCTCTGGATAATGCATCATTACAACTGGTTTCAACCGTGGTGTTTGTCTTGAGCAAGACCTGTATGTTATGTGAAAGACATTTTAATTGATAGACATTTGACTTTTTTTGTTTTGCAGTAGTAGTAGTAGTAGTAGTAGTAACTTTATAGCTTTGCTTTCTTAACTCTCTTCTCATTCTTGTAGGTTTGTTGATGTCCTGAAGCTTCTTCATATTGTAAGTACCCTCACATTGTCACCTTCAGGCTTTATTTGCGTGACATAATCACGGCTCAGTGTTTGCTGTGACTAGAGCAGAGGCTGGTGTTTGTTCTGTATATATTTGTATACAGACCCGGTTTGCTGTCTGAGCCCCACATTCTCCATATGTAGTTGATTATGCTAGCCATCGGGGCACACCCCATGCAGGATAACTCCCCTCAGTCCCGCTTTCACGGCTCACATTCCTCATGGTTTTCCCCAGACTTTCTGCCGCTGTGTGATCTGATGGTAACACTACACTTAGTTGGATTCAGACGGGGTCATGTTGTCTCCTCGTGGTGTTTTGAGAAATTTAATCTGCAACAAGGATACGAGGATCTGATTCTTTTGTTTTTTTTTGTACTTCTCTCAAAATCTGTTTGACACAACATGCCAAAGCGCACTGGAGGAATCAGACAAAATTGTTGTGCTGTCAATCTAATTAAAGTTTTATTCATTGCTTTCTCATGACACTGCAGTTGAATCTATTTTTGCAGGCTTTATTAAGATGCTTTATGATGTAAAGTCTGGGCCTGACTGCAGATAAAAAATAATAAAAAAAAGCTGCCAGTGAAACTACATTGTTGCATTCACATTGGCTTTAAGGACAGTTAAACCTAAAGAACAAAATGTAGTCAATCCAGTTACTCTGTGAGGCTGTGGTTTTCAACAGCTGTGCTCTGACTTAAATCCATGTCAGCACGCTTACAAGCCCCAAATTATAATTAAATGGTGATGTTAGTCAGGTATTGCGTTCATCTTAGATCAACAAGCTGAAAAAAATAATGCTGAAGTACCTTTTAGTGCAATACCCCAGATGGTTACTAGATTCTGTTCAAAACTTCTTTGTCTCCAACAGACTCTCATTCAAAATAGTCGACTTATTCCCTGAAATACTAAATGTGTCCATTCTTTACACAAACCATGGAAATGGCATTTGCTGAATTAATTTCTTGTGGTCCATTAGAAAATAATCCCACAATTAATTAGATATTGGGCCTCAAAGAAAGTTGTTTATTGGCGTGAGTCTGGCTTGACTACTTGTCTGATCTGGAGTGATTGACAACCAATCCTTGGGTTGGCTGAAATTCAGACAATCATGAAAATAAGTTTATCTCACACATTTGAATATAAATATTCACAACTTCATGTTCATATGAAAGAAGGACAATAGAAACCTAAAATCTTGGACATGTACTAGAGATACAGTATACTATGGTTTGCCATGACACATGTGACACAAGTGTTGCAGTAATTTGGGCTGTGATTAGTGTTATTTATCCTCCTTCATTCTGGAGAAGAAAGACAAGAAATGCCTATTGTAATCTCTACAAAGGAATAATTTATTGCAGGGTGGCTGCATTATACTGAAGTACCTTTACCTGGCAACTGTGTGTAAATCTAATGCAAGCAAACACAAAGAAGAAGATGTAGAAGTTATGAAAGCGACCCACAAGGATGAGGCATTTTTAATACACGGAAGGCTGACAGTGCTTCTGTTAGACAGTCTTATTTGATCCGTGTTTTTATAACCTTTTCAGTTAAAGCCATTTAACAGATTTTTATCATATTTCATATATGTCTTTATTTTCACAAAAGAAAAAAAGATGAATACATCAGCAGATTCTTGGAGAAAAAAAGTCCCGAAAACAGCAAGAACGCTACAGGACTGAGTCATAAGCGATGACTCCTCTCTGTAGAGCTTAGACAGGAAGTGCTTGGGCCTCTGTGGACTGGAGAGGAATGGTGTCCAGTAATGAAGACCAGTCATACGAAGTTCAAAACAATGTTAAAGTGACCCTCTATCAGTTCTATCTTTACCAGGTGCTCAAACAGGTTTTCACAAACGGGTGGATGATAACATTTTTAATGTTTTTGTCCGAGTTATCAGTTTAGTTCTGAGCTGGCATCCTCTTTGTGTTTTGACTGTCAGTTGAAAACATGCACTGTTTTCCTGTAACTGAAGTGAGGTGAAACCATGTATTGTATCATCTTATCATCTACTCCACTCTTGTCAAAAATAGCTGCTGATGACGGTTATGTCTACATTGTAAAGAAACTATTTCTAATTCTAATTCTACCACATCCTGTCACTTCAGCTGCAGGAGGAAGAGATCAGGCATGTTAACTGCAGGGGCTCTCTGCTGGCCACTCAGTTTTATTTGCCACGTGTCCCCATAAACCACCAAAAAGGCTCCGCATCATCAGAAAGAGAAGCAGAAACAGCACCCTCAGGCTCCTCTGCCCTCCTTATTTTAGCCCTGATTCATTGTATGTGGGAAATTTAAAAATGTTTAATCTGAGTCAGGTGTGTGTGTGTAGGTCATGGGACAGCAGTATTCCTCTTTCTTAATGTTTTATATTTAAAGTCACTGAAACATCAAAATTAAAGTCTAAGGACCACGTTATTTGATATAAAGCATTTTTCTTTTTTGTCTTTCTGATCCTGTGATATCATTCTCCTCTGTGTTTTCAGACTTAAGAGAACAAGTTCACCTGTTGCTTTACTCATCTCTTTGTCTGTCTGACCTACAGGACTTCCGCGAGTGCGTGTCTAAAGCGTCTCGTCAGAGTGGGAAGCCTGTGATCGAGGAGCGCCTTCTCAACCAGATCCTGTACTCCCTGCCACAGCTCTACGAGCTCAACCAAAACCTGCTCATGGAGCTCAGGCAGAGAGTGGCTGAATGGTATGACCAAATCATAACCAAGTGCTTTGACATTTACCGACTCCATAAGCAATAATGCTTCCCTGTCACAGTACTTCACTGTAGTTGTTTGGGCTGGTTTAAATGTTTTGCGTTCAACTGCTTAGTTTAATTTCAGAGAAATCTCACTCTTTTCCCAAGTTAGGTGTGGTTTGGTACTAAACTGGCCTACACAGAGCCCTCAATCCCTGATCCCAAACCCATCCAACATTTTTTGGACAAACTAGACCCAACGCCAGATGTTGCTCACATTTGCGTCAGTTTCATAAATGCTTTTGTAACTGAATGGGAACTAAATCATGTAGTCGGAAGGGTGGAGACTGTTATAGTAGCATTGTTTTGAGATTAAATTATTCGCAGTCACATATGGACCTAAAGTTTGGGTGTCCAAATTCTGTTGCTCATGTTCTGCCTGCCTGATAAAAGCCACATTCTTGAGGACGCATGGCGTTACATGTGATACACATCCATACATCAAAGAGGTGACAAGTGCTAATCTATTTTATTTTGTATGTAGGAATGAGAATGCCAAGCTGGCAGACATTTTCCTGAAGAAAGGGCCCTACTTGAAGATGTACTCCACATACATCCGTGAGTTTGACAAGAATGTGGCTCTACTGGAAGAGCAGACTAAGAAGAACCCAGCATTCGGCGCTTTAGTGCGGAAATTCGAGGTAATGATGCTTGCTGAACCAGTTTTCTCTGTCTGAGGGGGGTGGGGCGTGTGTTTCGGTTTATTGTTGTTTCTGCATGTGTAGAGGATGTGTACGTGAGTTCCTGAAAACTGTGTCACTGGTAAACATGTGGCATTTCTTTTGCTTTAGGCGAGTCCATGTTGCGCCAGCTTGGCTTTGAAGCATTACCTTCTGAAGCCTGTTCAGAGGATTCCTCAGTATCAGCTGCTGCTCACAGGTGCATTTTCACAGCATTAAATAAATCAATCACTTACTTACTTTGCACATTTTCCTTTAGGCCACGTCAAGCTTTGTTTAAATCAAACTGAATTTTGTAGTTGTGGTTATGGGCTGCTAAAATACATGTCTGGCCAACCTGCGATTCCTCATCATAAGCATCATGCTGCCCTCTGGTGTTAAGAAAAAAACAAAATAATTGGATGGAATGGAATTTCTGCCTCTTATCCTCATATAATAAGATTTTTGAAGTGCAGCCCGGATCAGATTTGGTGACATAACATGAGCTTTAACATGAGTGAGCTTAGTGTTTAATGAGTCTAATGGATCAGGGTCGATGCCCTCAGCCCTGAAATGTGAAGAATGTCCCTCACGTCACTCTTGTATAATTGCATTATGTAAGGACCTGGAGACCTTTATATCCAGGATTTTACTTCTGAATCATTCCAGGAATTTACTATACAACAATGAGCACTTGAAATCAAGTGTGTGGATTTGGTTGATTGGTTGCACTGTTGATCCCGTATATTAAAGTGTTTATAACTTTATTTCAGACTACCTAAAAAACCTGTCTAAAGACTCGGCCGACTACAAGGACACTCAAGGTAAACCCACAGCCTTTTTACATCTTTATACCGTAAATTTTCTTGACGGTGTCAGTGGAATGGGAACATGGCCTGTCATGTATGTGATGAATGCACGTTTTCATCCACTCAGCTGCCCTCGCTATTGTGAAAGAAGTGGCCAATCATGCGAATGACATCATGAAACAAGGGGTGAGAGCAAAACAGTCGGGCAAAAACGTTCTCATAAAATGCTCCGTACATATGGCTGACCTCCACATTTTTCTCTCTCAGGATAACTTCCAGAAGTTAATTCAGGTGCAGTACCGCCTGAACGGCCACCATGAGATAGTCCAGCCTAGCCGGGTGAGATTTTATGTTAGATTTTTAAAATAAGCTTTTTTACATTTTGACTTGTCATGTCAGAAAAAGCACCAATGTGTTACCAATAACATTAATAGTGTTGCCGTAAGCTATGACACTAATCCAACATGAACAATATCAGGACCTTGACACCAAAACAGCTAATCTGAATTCAACGTGTTTGTCTGTTTTATTTTTATTTTAAGACATTTGTCTGTCAACACTCATGCTCATTCTCATTTCTGGTGGTTTAATTTGATCATATGTCCTTTGTGTGCTGCAGGTCTTCCTCAAAGAGGGTATCCTGATGAAGCTCTCCAGGAAGGTCATGCAGCCCAGAATGTTTTTCCTGGTATACGTCCATCACTTTCTCCTCTCATTTCAAGCTATGCTATGTTAGTCCAAAATGCACCTGTGAAACATTTATAATTGTTTGCAAGGAGCATATAGCCTACTGTAGATCAGAGACTCTTTGTGTTTGTGATTAAAGGTGATCAAGTCTACAACTGTATGACCTTAAACTTTGCAGTCAGCTCTTATCACAGCAGTGCAGAGACTAAATTCAGCCAAAAAACATCTTGAAATGAATCCATTTTTGTCAGTCGTTTATTAATATTATTCTGTATTAAAAACAAAACAAAACTGTGTTTACATTTGTCCTTTAGTTTAACGACACGCTGCTATACACCAAACCTGCACAGTCAGGCCAGTTCAAGCTCAGAAACATGCTGTCGCTGGCAGGGATGAAGGTGAGAGCTCCTCCTCTTGAGGCCCTTCAGATGTTTGTATTTCCACATACAATATTATAGAAAGATAAACCATGTGTTTCCGCCGCTGTTCACGTTGCAGGTTAGCAAGCCAAGTCAAGAGGTGCTTAACAATGAGCTGAACATTGAGAGTGTGCAGCGCTCCTTCATTCTTTCTGCAAGGTAACGATCAGACACACACACACAAAAGGTGTTTTTCTTTGTAGTGTATAGAACTGTGAATCTTGGGTTGTTGTTAGTACTAAGGCTTTCTTTTCTCTGCCTGTAGTTCAGCTGCAGAGAGAGACGAGTGGCTTGATGCTCTCTCAGCAGCAATCTCTGACTACACCAAGAAGAAAATCAGTTTTATACACGGCAAGGATACAGATGAGGTGAGATAACCTCAAAAATATAATGTACTTTAAGAGGCTATATTATGGTGTCTTATACAAACATATTTTATAGTGTGTGCATGAGCAGTGAGCAATACCTCGTGTTTTCTTTTCAATTTTATCCAGTTAATACCGAGTGATAGTAATGATGATGGTCCTTTGGGATCCAAAGCCCCTATATGGATCCCTGACGTACGGGTCACAATGTGCATGATCTGTGCCTGTGACTTCACGTTAACATGGAGGAGACATCACTGCCGTGCATGTGGAAAGGTGAGGTGATGGTTTATAAATATGTCCATGGTAGTCCATGGAATAGTTTTACATACTCTGATATCTGTAAAATAAATATGTAGGAGACTAGCAGTTGCCTCTTTTTACAATTAAACTGAAAACAGGTAGTTTAAATTACTACAAAGACTGGCTGCTGAGAAAGCTCACAGTGTATACTGATCAACCATAACATTATGACCACTGATAGGTGAATGAGACTGATTAAGTAGTTATCACAGCACCTGTATGTGGGTGGGATATGTTATGCAGCAAGTGGATATTTTATCCTCAAAGGTGGTGAGTTTGAAGTAGAAAGAATGGCCATGTGGAAGAATTTGAGTGACTTTGAAAAGGGCCAAATTGTGATGACTAGACGCCTGGGTCACAGCATCTCTAGAACTGCTGCTTTTGTGATACAGTGATTAGTACCGATCAAAAGTGGTCCAAGCAAGGAGAAGCTGTGAACCAGCAATAGGGTCGTGGGGGGGCTAAGGCTCAATGATGCATGTGAGGAGCTCAAATTGCTGAAAACGTTAATGCTGGGTCTGATATGAAGGTGAGCAAATAGTGCATCAGAGTTTGTTTTTTATGGGGCTGCATAGCCACAAACCAGCCAGGGTGCCCATGCTGCCCTCCTGTCCACTTACAAAAGTGAGTGCAACAGACAGTGAGCATCAGAACTGGAGCACAGAGAAATGGAAGAAGATGGCCTGGACTGATGAATCCTGTTTTCCTTTATCTCATGTGGATGACTGGCTGTGTGTGCATCCCTTATCTGGGGAACACATGACATCAGGTTAAGCTGCTGGAGGCAGTGTGTTGATTTGGCCGTTGTCTGCTGGGAGACAATAACATCCTGTTCATGTGGGTGTTATTCTGACACATACCACCTACCTGAGCATTGTTGCAGACCACATACACCCTGTCATGGAAAGTGTCAGTGGCCTCCTTCAGGAGAGTAATGTACCCTGCCACAAAGCAGGCATCGTTCAGTAATGGTTCGAGGGACACAAGTTCAAGGTGTTGACTTGGCCTCCATATTCCACATATCTCATTCTGATTGAGCATCTGTAGGATGTGCTGAACAAACAAGCCCAATCCACAGAGGCCCCTCATCAAAACTTGTAGGACTTGAAGGATCCACTGTTAACATCTGGCGGCAGACACCACGGTACACCTAAAGAGGTCTAGTGGAGTATATGCCCATGGGTCAGGGCTGTTTTGGTGTCAAAATGTGACCTACACAATATTAGGCAGGTTGTCATATTGTTTTGGTTGGTTGGTGTAACATTTGTTTTCCCCGCACAAAAACTAAATATGATTTAAGCATCAGCCGCTGTACTGGTAACCTCACAGTAATATAATAATTCAGGAAAAAAACACATCTGGCCGTGCTGCTGCAATTGTCTTGACTCAAATAATCTATATTATAATGTAGAACTGTAATAATAAATAAACTGTACTCTTTATCATCCCGTCAGGTGGTGTGCCAGTCTTGTTCCTCCAAAAAACACCAACTTGCATTTCGAAAGAATGAGTTATCTCGAGTGTGTGACCTGTGTTTTGTCACACTTCAGCAGCAAAGAAGTAAGCTCGGCTTCCATCCAACGCTGTTTGCAATCTGATCCCAGCACAATGTCATTCTCATATTGTTGTGTTGTCAGGCTGAAACATCATTTTCTGTGTATTAAACCACTGCATATTTTCTGTTTGTCAGCAACATCAGCAACTGTGTCCCCTGGACACAGAACTACATTCACCTTCTACAGGAAGCAGAAAAAGATACCAGCAGCCCTCAAAGAGGTAGCAAATGCTTTGTCTTGATTAGGTTTCATTATCTATTATGGCCAGAAAACTCATCAGATACTGTTTCAGGTGTCCGCGAATACAGACAACTCCTCCATGAGTGGGTATCTGCAGAGGTCCAAGGGAAAAAAGCATGGGAAGAGGCTGTGGTTTGTCATCAAAGACAAGGTCTTGTACACATATGCAGCAAGTGAGGTAAGGTCTCCTTGGATCAGTAAAAGCTCTGCTTATTATCATATAATAATCCAAAGTGAATTGATTTAATGTCAGTCTAATGTTTGTCTTTTATTGTTGCTTCATGCAGGACGTTGCAGCCTTGGAGAGTCAGCCCCTTTTAGGATTCGTGTTGAAAGCTGATTCTTCACAGACGTTGCAGTTTAAGCTCTACCACAAAAAGACACTTTACTACATGTTTAAAGCTGACGACAAACAAACAGCCCAAAGGTACAGTAGAAAAATAGATGCCACTTATTGTTGCATATTAAGACAAAAATACTAATTATTATCTTTCTTTTTTTGTCAGATGGATTGACTCATTCAAAGAGGCCACTGTGCTTTAACATCTGTGTGAAGCTGTTCACTGTGATTTTTCATCCTTGCCTGAAAATGTTTTACCTCAGTGCTCTCTAAATTCTACAAAAAGCATTTGGAGACACCCTAACTCTTTTATTAAAATGCTACCCTGTAATATTTTATGATAGTATTTGTATCCAATTTACTGCAGTTGCCTTTTTAAATAGTTTTTAGAGTAGTGGTGTTATTTTTGCATGTTAACATGCAGCCTTTTCACCAAAACTCATTTAGTTTTTAGTGACGACATTATCTGTAGTGCTTTTAGGCTTTTACACATTGCTTTTAACAATGTTTTATTGTCTAATATTCTGCTTGGATTTCCATAGCACATATTTGTTAATAAATGCTGTATCCAGCAAAACACTTCGATTCACTTTTAGTTTTCAGACGTAAAAAAAACCTCTTGAGAAGTGACTTTAGAACACACGATGTGCACTTTCACCTTATATTTTTAAGACGACTGGTAAATTTTGAGATTAACCTTTAGTCTTAATGGTGTATTGGGGTGACATTCACTATGTACCACAATGTGTTTTGAGCGACTGTACATAGATTATATCACCGCACACATGTAAATAGAGATGATTATGAATTAAATGTAATCATTATTCTGTAAATCTCAATTTTTTATTACTGAAATGTTGTCGATGTTATAATTATTTTTACTGTGCTTTTTGTCACAATCAGTTTTGGCTTCCAGTTAAAATAATGGAAACGTGTTTGAATAGAAAATTGGAGAATACATTTTGTAACATTGAATTGTATTTAGGTAAACCCTATTTTAGTTTAACACGAAGATGCACTGTGAAGAGCAGACGTTGCAGTCATCTATGACTGTATAGTTTATATTACATTTATGTGGAATACTCTCTAACACTCAACTGTTAGAGTAATCTTTAATAGCTCCCACATATAAAAATATGCAAGTTAATAGATTTGCTTAAGCATAAAAGAGCAGCAACTGTGAGAAAAGGGCTCTGACAGCAGATGTACATAACATGTTACTGTTGAGGTGCGTTCAGCCTATTAAAAAACTGCCACCAACATTATACAGTGTGTGATATGCCTTTTATTGTCATTTTTTTCCAGTAACACAGATGCCAAGTTCAAAAGAATAACATCTAGACAGGTTTACACCGTGTACACAAACCAGGGCCGCCTAACTGCGCATGTGCGAACGGCGTTTATTTATGAAAAAAGGTCACGAACTCTGACCCTCCCACCAACTGCAGCAAACACATAAAATATTAATTTATTGGAGGCAATACATTATCTGACCTAACAGCTCCTCGAAAGGTAAGGAATATTTAACAAAGTGAGCGTACGAGAGATTCATGCAAGAGCCACGGGTAGCCAGTAACACAGGAAGGGAGGGAGTGTTCAGCAGCTCTACAGTGAGGAAGCTGCCATTAGCTACCAACTAGCAAACAGCTAACGTGGCTTGTTAGAGCCGTCGTCGGGAACTTGGTGCATAAAAAGTAAGTTTGGCGAGTAGGTAATGTTCGTGAGTGTATTCGACTGCATAGTCGATTGGTTAGTTAAAGCCACGCGTCGCTGTTAGTAGTACTTCAGCCACTGTAACACTGTTAACAGACATGCTAGTTAGCTAACAGCCTTAGCCGCGTGAGCTAACCGTGCTACTGTTAGCTGATGTTAGCTGCTGTGCTAACGTTGCTCACTAGACACCGGAAAGTAAGCGACAACGGCTTTAATTTAACGATAATCGTGACAACCGCGTGTTATAGTGTTGCGTTGTCAGCTGCCTCGCTAAACTGCCGTCTGCTGTGGTAGTCCTGTCCCGGGATTAAGGCGAATTCTGCTCAGTTGTCAAACCCGTAGTCCGACTGTTGACTGCGATTCGGCAACATGGGCCTTGAACCCTAGCATGCTTTAACCCTTCAATGTTGACCTTTCACCCACAGGAAAAGAAATACCTTTATCTTCCGTATCGATTTGAAATACTCAGCTGTCAGGAGGCTGTTTGTGTTAACACTGCGGTTTTGCCGCTCATTTGTTTTCACTCCATATGGATATTAAGCTGTATTTCATAACAAGGCCACCTATAGTACAGTTTCGAGCTAGCATCGGCATGATTGGTTAGCATAGGCCACATACTGTTTAGTTAGTAACACACGCAATATGGTTTATCATCTGTTTAGATTTACCAAATGTTCAATACAGATAATCAAAGATAAATTTCGAAGTTTTGCTTCTAACATCATGTACAAATATTGATCGCTAGAAATATCCTCTAGCTATAGGTAAAAGAGTAAACGAGAAGCAGAGGGTTGGTTAGTTAAGATTGATTTGCTATCACCGGTCATCATAGCTCTGAGCTATTCAAATAAGTAAGATAGGATAAGATAATCCTTTCATTTATCCCTCAATGGATCAGTTGTGCCAGCTCCCTCAACACATGTGTATATACATTTGCTGCTTACACCTGTGGTAGAACATTTTAAGAAATGTTTTTGGGGATTGTCAGTTTAATTAATTAATTTCTTAAAAGATAAGGGTGGTCACATTCTACATTAATCCCAATGTCAGCAAATGATAAAATAAACAACCTCAGTTTAGGCTTTGTGTTTTACACAGTTGTCTGTTGAACTATGAAAAACATCAGCTTTTGCTGCGGGTGACATGTTCCTGCCATCTGACTTCTGTACATATTTCATAACTGTGGCTAATGTGGATAAATGTGCTAAGAATAGCTCATAATAAAAGCCTTGTTTATTTGTATTTAACTTTTGAAGAAAAAAAAATGATGAGTGTCTGGTGGTTGTGTCGTTGGGGAAATTGAAGATTGTAAAGTACTGAGAAGTGCAATCGTGGGATAAGAAAATTATTAAGTCCGTTATCCTTCAGGGTATTTCCTCACCTGAGTCTAGACTTGCTCTAATTAAACAATAAGTAATACATATTGTCTGCTCTACAGGTGTGCATGCCTCATGCTGCACTGATGTGAAGGCCAGTGGAAGAAAGTGTGTGCAATATCAGAATGGATGGACAGACTCAAAGGATTCAGCTTGTGTCAGCAGACAACAACATGGCTTTAGGACATAGGATCCAGGTAATGCCGTTGCCTGTCCGTGTCAATTGAAAAATGTTGTCAGGTTCACTGAAATGTTTTTGCATATATTATCAGCACTCCCTGATGTTCTGATTTGTTATTTTTTTTATAGATTGTAACTGATCAGCAGACCGGACAGAAGATACAGATCGTCACAGCACTTGAACCATCCTCCCCTGGGAAGCAGCAGTTTATCCTAGCGAATGCTGATTATTCCTCCGGAGGGAAGGTGATTCTGGCCAAGCAAGAAGGCTCACCCAACAAGGTCATCCTCGCTACTCCAGACGGTTCTGGGGTCAACCAGCTGCTGTTTGCTTCCCCCGAACTGACTGGGCAACAGATTCAGGTATTGCCTGCAGATATTGGTGACTTCTTCCTGCCAGTTTTGATAAACAAGTTACTGAAAGGTCTTATGACTGACCCATAAACATGTTTAGTCATTCTATACTTATCACTGTGTGCGCTGTATTGAATTATTCCATTCTGGTTGTTTGTCAGTTTGTGACCGAAGGCTCGGACCAGTCTATTGTCAAGCCTGTTGTGGAGTACTGTGTTGTCTGTGGGGATAAAGCCTCAGGTAGGGATTTATTATTATTATTATATTTTTTTATTGACACACATAAGCACACAATCCCTGCCCTAACCATATTTTCTCTTTCATCTCTCAGGTCGTCATTACGGAGCAGTCAGCTGTGAGGGCTGTAAGGGCTTCTTCAAACGCAGCATAAGGAAGAACCTGGTATACGCGTGCAGGGGCTCTGGAGAATGTGCCATTAACAAGTTGCATCGAAACCGCTGCCAATACTGTCGACTGCAGCGCTGTATAGCCCTGGGCATGAAGCAGGATTGTGAGAGACTATAATATTCTATACATATATTTGGTGAAAAGATTCACACGATTAAGGTGTTATGTTTGTTTTGTCTCTTAGCTGTTCAGTGTGAAAGGAAACCTGTTGAAGTGGCAACCAGAGAAAAATCCATCAACTGTGCAGCCTCCACAGAAAAGATCTACATCCGCAAGAACCTGTGTAGCCCTCTGGCTGCCACACCCACTTTTGTATCTGACAAGGAAACTGCTCGGTAATGCCGCTTGACAAAAGTTATTTATTAGCTTTTCAGAGCCAACTGTCAAACAACAGGGTTATCATATTACACTGCATCATCTCTTCTCAATATGATGCAGTGGATTGAATTAAAGGCTTTGCATGTGCAGTTAATAAACTGGTTAGTATTTAAGTAATTGCTTTTATTGCTTCACAAAAACACGTAGCTAAATTATTATGTACATTTAGTGATGTTCATTAGATTGTATGGTTTTGTAATTCATAATATAATGGAAGATTTCAAACCTCCGACTTCAGGTCTACAAGTTTGCTTGAGTCAAGCATGTTGCTGAACATCCAACAACCCTTCCCCAAGCTGGAAAACACCATCTTGATTCCAGCATCCCCTGACAAGGTAACAGTGGTAGAATCAAATCATAGCACATTTAAGTCTCTTGTGCTGTTCTGGCCTTTACAAACAATAATTGCAAATTCGTTAACGATGGACGTGTTTTAATCTGCGTGATGTGTACCAGTTTTCTTTGTCATTTCTGGGAGCAGTTCAGTGATCATGACTGTCCCTTCCTCTGCAGGATGACCCATCTCAAGGTGATCTCGGTACGCTCGCAAATGTAGTGACATCCCTTGCCCACCTCAACAAGACCAGGGAGGCAAGCGACAGTGGTAATGACCTGATGGGAGCTGAAACACTTAGCAACGGTGACAGCTCAATTACAGACATCCAAGGAGATGAACAAACCGCCAGTGATATTACGAGGTGAGAGAGTTGTCAAAGGAACTTTTTGATAGTGACCAGTAGTTGTCTACTGTCTAATAGCTGAATAAATACATTGATGCATGTTTTAGAGGTTTAGAGAAGCACTAGAAGGAACCGCAGGGGCTGCTTTTTCTGTTTGTCATGGAGATTTAATAGAATTTCCTGTGGCCATGTGGTTTCTGACTATGATCTTAAGAGTTAAATTAGATTTAGTCAATCACAAATATACCATCTCAGCTCTGTCAGGGTTGCACTGCAGTGCTTAGAGTTGTGTCCCTGATGTCTTGTTTTTTGTGTTATACCGTACGTATGCAGATAAAAGACGTGATCTTTTAAGAGCCGCCTTCTGTGTCCGTTTTTCATGTTTGTTTAGAGCTTTTGACACCTTGGCTAAAGTCCTACACCCTGGCGACGGCTCAGCAGGAGAGTCCTTGGAGGCCACAATGCAGCTGATGTCAGGGGACCAGTCAGGTCCTGTTGTGGAGCTGGAGGGACCCCTGCTTTCTGACAGCCATATCCCTTTCAAGGTAAAACCACAGTCACCGACTTTAACCCACTCCTTTTGGCCAAAGCTGATGTTATACTATGTTTTTAACACTGAACTCTGTTTTCTATTGCCGCTCTTTTGTTCCTACAGCTTATGATGCCTTTGCCTGTGCCAGAGTACCTCAATGTCAACTACATTTGTGAGTCAGCATCCCGGCTACTTTTTCTCTCTATGCATTGGGCACGCTCTATACCTGCCTTTCAAACTCTTGGGTAAGCTTATTGTGAGAATATTCTTCATTGTTGTTTCATGAATACACCTTTTTATATGGTGACATTTGAGTTTGTCTTTACACGTGTTAGAGACTTCTCTTCATCACCTTACAGTTTTCTGTTATATATTTACGCTAATTATTTTTGATTTTACAGTGGTCAAGACAATGACATTAACTTGATGAAAGCCTGCTGGAATGAACTTTTCGCCCTGGGTCTGGCACAGTGTTCCAATGTTATGAATGTTGGTACCATCTTAAGTGCCATTATCAACCATCTGCAGACCAGCTTACAGGAAGGTAGGAGGTCTCTGCTGTTGTCTGCCTGCGAGGTCTAATTCTTGACTGCAGTTTTAGAAGAGGGAAGCAATTAAGCCATGCAGACGTGCAGTGTTTTCTAATAAGATGAAATGTTAAATTTGTTTACAAATATACTGAATCCCTGCCCTTACTAGACATCTGTTTGTTTTTGTCTCCCCCAGATAAACTGTCTCCAGACAGAGTAAAACTAGTAATGGAGCACATCTGGAGGATGCAGGAGTTCTGTAACAGCATGTCCAAGCTGTCCCCGGACTCTTATGAATATGCCTACCTCAAAGCTATCATTCTTTTTAGTCCCGGTATGTACGCACTTTCAGATTGTTCTTTTTGTGCACAAATACTTGAACTCCTTTACTAAATTGTGAAATATGTACTCATGCCTGACTATGTGCTTACATTATTTTTGTACCAGATCACCCAGGCATAGATAATATCTCACAGATAGAAAGGTTCCAGGAAAAGGCCTACATGGAGCTGCAGGACTACGTGACCAGAACCTACCCAGAAGATTCTTATCGGTTTGTAGGCTTTACTTTTGTCCAGCGCAGCTGGAAAGTCAGAACAGATTTGTTATGATGTACTTGCTACATGTCCAAATTTTATATCTCCTTTCCCCCTTATTCCTCGCAGGTTATCCAAGCTGTTGCTACGTCTTCCTGCCCTCAGGCTGATAAGTGCAGCTGTTACCGAGGAGCTGTTTTTCGCTGGGCTCATCGGCAATGTGCAGATTGACAGCATCATCCCTTACATCCTCAAAATGGAGTCCACTGATTATAATAGCCAAGCAGTGTCTGGTGTCTGACACACTATGCTATTTGGAATGACAGCTTTGGACTGTGAAAACTCGACAGCTAACCATTCAGAGTACTCAGCAGAACGGTTACTGAATGGTCATACTGCATTTATGACAGCCTCCTATATGAATTCACTCTTACCTTGCTCCCGCATCTGACTCCTCAGTGACCAGTCAGTCGAGTCTTCTCAAAGAGGATGAATAAAATCAACTCCAGCGGCAAGTCAGACTGCCAGTTCAGGAATCAACCATCGAAACCTGCATAGTAGATTGTGCTTTTTTATTGTACATAGTATTTTATTCTTCATCGCCTCCAAGCCTTTCCTTTTTCTGCAGATCTTATTTGTACTTCAAAGGAAACACAGTGTGTTTTTTCCACTGCTTTCCTACATGGTCACGCTTTTTTTATTTTATAGTAATTATGAGAAAAAAATAATTGTCATAATGTGAATTGATTTGTGAGATGTTATCAGTAAGTAATAAGTAAAGGTTATAACCTTTGTTTCTTATTTGTCTGCCAATCCAAAGGATCGACAGCATCACAAATATCTGACATCAAATGAATTTGAAGTAATTGTGTATATAGATTTGTATATAGAATGCACCAAGAAGGCTATAATGGACAGCACTTGGTAATCTGCAAATCCCATCTTTTTGGACAGATTAATGTGGAAGGGCATAATGGTCATGTCATTTGAAAATAAAAAAAAACATCTTTCAATTTATCAAGCGTTGATTTTGATATCGGTCAGAATTGGTTGAGCTAATTTTATTTAACCTCTGAATGCTGTATGCAATGCATACAATCACAAAGTGTGTTACTGTGTGCTGCACTTTTGTAGTAGTCTTTTGACGATGCTCTGGGCTACAAATATGAAGCGCTAAGGCTATATCATAATAGGCTGAAGAGATCTTGTATGTCATGCCAACAATAAGCCATTAAGTCCCAAACACTTAACAGTGGCAATGACAAAAGTAAGCAGACCCTGATAGGTAATCTCTGCATGGAATGCATTCAGACATCAATGCCGCATTCAGAGTAAAGCAGATAAACATCTTTCTGTCAAACCCCAACTAATCAACTTTTAACCTTTGGAAAAGTCTGCTTTACAGAGAAGTCCTCCTCTAGTGTTTGTTGTTGAGGTTCAAGTATCCACTGACTGAAAGGGTGTGACTCTGGAGTAAACATATTGTCTCCTTCCTCATCAAGTGCAATAACCAGTTTCCTAGAAGCCAGTTGACAGTTTTCAGAGCAACGCCCGGGGCAGCTTTTTAGTGCATACATCTATGTGGCAGTGCTTCTGCCTTTTAATCATCCTTCTTGGAACTTCCCCCCGCTTCTATAAACAGCTGATTGTTTACCTGTTCCCTCTGGATTAATAATGCAAAATCTGTATCTTACCCCAGTGACTTATTGTTGCGTTTCGTGTCAAGTGACTTGAAGATGTTTCAAGATGTTGCCTGAGGGATTAGACTTTCAGTTTGTGTTATTAGCTAATCAATTTTTCATTCGGGCTCTGTGGATTTAGGTAAAGGGAGGACAGTGGCTGTGAGCTTTCTTCTGCTGTGCTGTAGTTACCCGGTGAACGTGTCCAGCTAATTAAAGGCACTGATAGCAGCATTAAAACTTGATGAATGATAATGTCTGCTGCTGTTTTTAGAAACCCATTGTCCGGTGTATCCAGTAACTTCTTTTGTGCAGGATGATCATATTGCTACATCACTGGCTTCACCCTCTTTGAACCACAGAATTGAATGCATATCAATGTATGGGGGCACTCTCCGTGCAAATAAAAGAGGATTCTCTTATCATTTCTTCAAAAAACCACCCGCCCAGTTCTGAATAGCAAAAACACTGATTGTGTGTAACTGTAAAGGTCCAGGGATTTGTGATGCAACATGGGCTTTTGTGTTCATGGCCGGGTGGATTAGCTCATTCCAGGCTGAAATGAATGTGAATGAAAGGACCAGTTGGACTGTTCCCATGGCCTCTTGGGTGTGTGGGTTTGACTGCCTGAAGGGGTTATCGGTGCAGGTGTTGCAAAACAGGCTGACAGAAGTGGTTATGGAACTCAATCACTTACAGTTTTCCTCTTACAGTCAAAAAAAAAAAAAAAAAAAAAACAGCAAGCAGCATCTCAGCTACGTCATGTGTAGGAAACGATCAAACATGCAGTAAAGTTGAAGATGTATTTAAGTCTTCAAGCGAATACACGCTTTGACCTTTCTGCAGTACTTCCTGCTGTCTTTACTGACCAGAAAGCCATTCTCCTCACGAATGTTCTATTTTTACACCTTATCCGTTCCTCATTTTTAGCTGTTGCTCAAGCTTTATAGCTGACATTTCATGAATGTTTTAAATCTCACGCTTTACTTTTACACGTTCATGTTAGTTACAAGTCATAGCATTATAAAAACCTACCACATCCTGTGGCTTATAATTTAAGAACCAGGCAGCTTGCTAATCATGCTTACGTATGAAGATATATATATATATATTAAATTATTTTTCTGTCCTCACAATAAACAACCCAAGAACTGTATTTAAGTACAAGTGAGATCCTCCAACATCCAGAGGAAAAACTGCAGTTAGTTAAGCTACTAGCTTCAGTATCTACAGTATCATTTATTATTCTAGATGAAACTACCCAGGAGTATATGAAGCCACAGTAAACTGCTGCCCACACATAAATCTATCAGTAGAACCCTGTAGCAGTGGCGGTCCTAGGTCCTGAGGGTCCCTAGGTAAAGATGTACTACTCTTATGTGAAATCCCCCCACCCCAAGAAAAAAAAAGGGTACATAAGGGGGGGGGGGGGGGGGGGGGGCTAGAGGAGGTTGTGAAGTATTGTCACTGTTGGGCCTTCTTAGGTTCAAGGGGTTTTTTGTTGTCATTGCACAATATTTCAAAAGGCCCCCATATGTTTTTTTTCCATGGGGCCCCAACAGCTTTCTTGTATGCAATGCACTTTTAGTTAACCCTTCCCTTGTTTTACAATTTGTAACACATTGCTTTTACTCTGAAATACATATTTTTTTCCCTTCTAGCAAATGATCTGAGAAACTACACCATTGATGATGTGTAAAAACGTTAAAATGTAAGTGTTTTCACAGTATAGGCCTTGGTATTGCAAGCATAACGTATAATATTTAATTTAAAAGTCCACAGCTGTGCGCAAGGCAAGCGTCTTATCTAAGTAAAAGAATTCTGGACATATTTCAGAAATACCTCACAGTGCAGCGGTGAGGCAGTTTTTTTTTTTATCTCCAGCCCCGCTGATAGGCACATGTGTCGAAAGAGTTAAAGCCCTCCTCCTCCCTCCGCCACCCTGCAGAGAGCAATAATAGGCGGAGTTTGGGTTCACACACCGTTTTTGTATGTCGAAGGGAGCTGCCAGTCAGTGTGTGCGCGTTTACGGGTGTGTGTGTGTATGTGAGAGAGAGAGAGAGAGAGAGAGGGAGAGAGAGAGGGGGGAGAAAAACGGGGCTAATCATGGATACGAGTTTAGGAGTGAGTTGTAAACTGGTCCCGGCGGAGGAGTGAAGGAAGACCCGGCAGCTCCGGAGCGGCCGCAGACAGGAGATTATTATGCCCAGCGCGAACGTGTCCGTGCGAAGTTTGTCTGAAGTAGAGAAATACCTCAGCTCCCGGATGGTGAGTATCATGTGAGTGGATTTTGCAGCGTGGTTGTGTCATGATAATAATAATAATAAGCGGCAGGTCCCGGACTGTACCAGCGATGCATTGTTGTCTCCGGAGCTCCGCGTCATGTGAACAGCTGCGCCGCTTTAGAGCAGCAAACGTCCCCTAACAAAGAGCTTTAAGTGGAGACACAACAGAAGACTGCACTGTCTTCTTAGAGGTGTTGCAGTGGCGTAAGGACTCTGGAAGTGTCTGTCACTGCAAACTGCTGTGTAACATGTTCCGGCCCGGATCTTGACACTTTGTTCACGTCTTTATTTGAACTGATAGGCATTTTAGTCTTTTGTCTGAATGTCATATAATAGTGTGACTCACGCCCACCACAACTTCCTAGTCTAGGCTTTACAGACTAAAACATGTACCATGCAAAATATTGTCTGTAAATGAAACTGTCATGGGCGTTGTGTTGCCACTTACAGTGATGTTTTTTTAATATTACCAAAGGCCCTTTTCACAAGGCGGGTTTCACAGTTTCATAAAGCTTAATAGACACAAACAACTGAATTATCAGTCCAAACAGAAACCTAACTACGTACGTAGGTAATGAATTGTGTCACGTATTGCAGTTGTTTTTGTTTTTGTCATCATTCCTGAGAAAAACATCTAACTCAGCCTTACATTACTGTGTCTGACACTTTACATGAGATGGTTGTCCAGCTCATACACAGCATGCGTAGAAAGGAAATTTAAAAAAAAATAATATTTCATTTAATTGATCACTAAATGAATGTTTGACGCCACAAAGGTTCTTTCTATATGCATGACAATGTGAGATAGTAACATAGAATCTGTGGTGATTCAAGTGTTTCCATTACTAACTGAGTTTATGGTGACAGTGAACTCTCTCTCAGATGTCGTACACAGAAACTGAGTTTAATTTCTAAAGCCCCAAACCACAAAACTGAAACATAGGTTCCCATCTGTACAACATGTGAGTCATTTTTTTTTTCCTCTTTAGATACTTGATTCTGGGTAAAGAAATTAAAACTTCCCAAAAGAAAAACTGTTCACTACCTCAGACAGGTTTAGAGGAACCCCGCTCCCCCCCCCCCCCCCCAAGTCTAAGATAATAGTAATGTATGACATTTTTTTTAGAATATCATTAGAGGAATAGTGGTGACAGGTCAACTAAACTATGAGTTTAAAGTCAGCTGTTCCTTGCGACTTTGGCACTGAGAAGTTGTGCAACCACATTGCCAGGAAAGCATCAGTCAGCAAATGGGTTTCCTTTCTATGTGAACCCTCAGACCGGCCACCAGTCTGAGCACGACACATCGGCCTTGCTGGGACTTATCTGGTGTGTGGCTCTTGCTAAAACTCATCCGCTGCCCTCAGAGGAACTGCAAATAAACTGCGTTTTCCACTGGAGTGCAGTTCGAAAGAATCATATGCGAATGCTTTGCGGCGGCTTCTCACGTAATCTGTCTGACCATTGTGGTTTAATCACCATCGCAGTATAACGGAGGAGCGCATCAAAATATTTGGCTGGCTTGGACTGCGTACTTGTGCTTTTCCTCGCTCTTTTGGCCACGGATGACATTCCAGTTCGGCTTCTCAAAAAGCCATTGTGCTGCAGATATAGTAGGTTAGAGGCCAAAGATGATGCAACAAATGGGTTTTCATGGCCTGTTTCCAGAAACAGTTTTTAACCATTGCTCAGATTTGTGTGGCATTTCTCAGTGGGCCTTCTCTCCACTGGTGAACCCCGCACTTTAATTGTCGTGTTTGTTTTTTAACATTTATATCATCAGACAAATGGCAGCCATTCACCATCACATCAGTATCACTGCTTTAATGTCCTTCATAGCTAATAAGCTGCTCGAGTCCTCACCAGTCACCATCTCTATTCACTCGCTCACTTGAAATCAGTGCGTTGCATATACAGTGGCTGCGCATTTATCTTAATCGAATCCCATTCAGTACATTCGTGAGCAGACGCTGGCGCTGTTAATGGGCTATTGATTTGGTCCTGGAACAGCTTGTATCTGAGATAGCAGGGAATACATCTTAAGCAATTCATTCCCCTGACCTCCTGGGGCTTATTCATTCAGGAAACTTAAGACTTCAAACGGTATTGCTAGTTTTATACCCCCCTCTCTTTTATTAGAATGAGGCACACTGTTCGGCCTCTGAGTAAAGAAAGCAATCAAAGTTTGACCACATAGGCAGCTGTGAGATGTAGATGAAAGAAGGAGGAGGAGACGTTGGGTCAGCTAAAATAAAAGATGTGCTCCTTGTCGCTCTCACTCTCTCTGTCTCTGGTTTTCTTCCCGTTCCCCCGTTTGAGCCCTAAGTGTCTGTATCCATGAGGATCAGCTGGAGGGAATACCAATAAGCACTGCAGGCTTCTTCCCCTCTGTGGTTCTGTTCTCTGCTGAAGGGATGGTTTTGTTCCATCTCTTCGTGTGTGCCAACTCCATTCCCTTGAGTGTGTGTGTGTGTGTTTATCTGGGGTGTCCAGAGGCGATGACAAGGAACACAAAATGAGTGTCACTTTATGTACCACACACCAAGGTCTTGTCATTTCGATCTCGTTTCTTCAGACCACATCCGACACCTGTGCTCGTATTTGCATGTGTCTGAGTGTC
Organism: Chelon labrosus; assembly: GCF_963514085.1. NCBI lineage: Eukaryota > Metazoa > Chordata > Actinopteri > Mugiliformes > Mugilidae > Chelon > Chelon labrosus. Next base: position 11,605,121 of record NC_140344.1, read on the forward strand.
TGTGTGACCTGACCCTGCGAACTAATGGTTTTGTCAGATTACGGCCGCGATTGTGAGTGCTTGCAAACATGACTTCCTCGTACCGGGGACAATGTGTTCCTCTTTGCATAAGAAAATGTCTGTGGTTTTAGTAATGTTCCCCCTAACAGTGGGTACCAAGAAAAATATATTTAGTTTCTGTACATTCTACAAATCTCAACCAATATTTTCCTACCACTGCTCATTAATATTTAGCAAATGCCCGATGCACATTCACCCAGATCTAAGTGATTACTGCGATTTCTCTTACTCTAGTTCAGAACTTAAATGCTGAATCGCTGCTCTGTCTGTTTGTTGTGGTGCTGCATTGGGCAGATGAGCTTAAGGTCTGCTTTTGCATAAAAAACGGAATCACTAACTAGATCATTGATCCAAGAGAGAGCACACTGCAGTGCAAGATAAGCAGCATCTGCAGTTTTTATCCACTCCTCTGACTTAGCCCCCAAAATGCAGCTAAGTTTGGGGTAGATTTAAAAAAGCAGAATAATACACAGCGCTGCCTCGTTGGGATAAGATTGAAGCTGATTCAGAGACATCTTTATGTTATGCTGTCAAGCAAGGTCAGGGCAAATTAAATGGGTCACGGCGTTGGACAGACGCTGTGTGCTATGTAGGGCAGCGTGGGTGGAAAGAGCGCTCCTGAGGTGTGACTGAGGCATCCTGAGGGCACGGAGGACTCCTGCAGATGCTGCTGGTGGAGATGGTGTGTGCTGATGAGTTGTGTTAAGGAGCGCCCTGTCCTCGTATCACTTATATCTGTCTCTGTCTTTCTGTTTTCTTCCACTCTACTGACACATAGTATCAAGCAGATGCTATGTGCAGCAGATGTCAAGCAGATGTCTCACAAAGGACAGCCTTTAAATCACAAAGTTATAGAGCTCTCCTGTTGGACACAAACACCAAAAGCTCTAGATGGTACCACAATCTCATCACTCTAAATTCAATCCGTGACCCTCCAGTTCAGGACTGCTCACATAACTGTCAGACTTTACTGAGTCCATAAGCCTTTCCCCTAGTTTCTGGGCTTTCACTACCCCCCTCTTCATCACTGGCTATCGCAAAAGACCTTCAGTCCTCGCCATCTTTCACCCCGCAACCTTAATAACCCTGTAGAACGGCTGCATAAGTGTTTGGGACAAACAAAGTAAAAAGTAGGGCAGCTCCTCAGCAGACTGGGCAGGACATTTTCATCAGCATGAGGTGGCTTCATTTAAGCAGAGGCACTCATCCGGAGAGACCCTCGGATTGCTTCTGCTGTAAGTCAGAGTGGGTAGAAATCTTGAGTAGCAGCAGCAGCAGCAGTGGTGGAAAACGGTTTAATTAAATTAAAATGGCACAATTTCATCAGATCTCACGTCAGGAAATTTTCAGATGTCTCACTTTTTGCTACGCTCAAGAATGTGGAAAACATCTGGGTTGTGTTATTCCTGCTCTTTGAGATATTCTCATGAATCAGGCCCAGTCCTGCCAAAAGCCATCTTGTTTTTATAAAACAAAGTGTACGCCCATCGTTCCAGCTGTGTAATACAACTTCGGCTTAAAGTTCATTGCCTCACGTGCGCTGTAAATATGGAAGTTGTATTGATTCCCTATCCAAACATCTTTTGCTCTTGTCTGTTTTTGCTGCGGGCCCCAACCATGACTCATCAATAGTTGCCAGGCGCCCATTTGAACTATTTTACAGTCAGTCCCAAATCTCTCATATCTCTGTTATCATGCTACCTTGAAGCAATGAACCGAAACCACTGTACCCTGTGTTTGGCCCCTAATGCCACAGAGGGGAATATTGAACTTTTCAAAGTAAATGCTGGTAGTGGGAGAGTGCCTGAGGATCTAGCTTAGTTCCAGTGCTGCATAAATAGCACACACTCTAAGCTGTCTGGTTGAACAGGCAGTTCTTTGTGTTTGTTCGTTTGAAAAAGACTTGGTAATACGAGCAACCTACACACCGGCCTGCCTTACACTTCCTCTCGAGGAAAGAAGGAGGATCTCAAGCTTCTCTTTCTCTTGTGTGACAGACAGGTTTGACAAGAGGGCATTTAAGTGATTACCCGCAAGCCCGATTGTACAGACAGTGGTTAGAGCATGCAGTCTAGGAGGAGCAGCGTTGTGACTGGGCACAGGGCTCCTCGGCCTGTACGTCGGGCCAGTGAATCCATATGCAGAAGCTCAGTCTTGGACAGGGCAGAGGTAGGATATGACAAAGTAAGCTTTTTTTCTCAGCAGAGAAAGACTTCTGTGTTCAAGAAGGACAGATGCCTCAGAGAGTGAGAGAGTGGGATGAGGACAGAGGCTGAAATTCCCCAGGCCGGCTTGTAGAAATAAGCACGGCATTCTCTGGTTACTCACTATACATAGATAAGTCTATACTGTGTTTGTACTGTATAATTATAGTCTCATAGACGTGGATAAATCAACGCATTTATATATACATGTGTAAACAACACTAAATTTGACAGGAATGCTACCATCATTTAAGGCTGTAGCTCCTTGACAAAAAGTGATGTTTAATGTTTACCATCTTAGTTCAGCCAGGTCATGTTTGCTAATTAGGGCTGTACCACTGGTTCTCAAATGGGTAGACGGCATCGATATCAGCTCTCATGAATCAACAAGGTTAACCTCAATCTTGGTTTTGACGCGTTTTATGAGTTATTTATAATTTTATATCACTTTATCTATTTATTTTATTAAAAATAACATGCCAAAACAACAAAAAATGTTGTCTCAAATGTTTGAGAACCAATACTTTAAACACATCATTAGATTTTTGATATAAATTTCTTTGTCTTGACGATGGCACTAGAGGAAATGTCAGTGCCTCCCTATTGTGCGGCATTACAATCGTTCGAGTCACATCCATTGACTGTACGTGAGGAAGGACAAACCCTTTGACGCGTCACCCATGGGGAGTGGTTTTTTAATGTCAATGTGGCGTCTCTGGTCGCCGCCATCTGATGCCTAGACATCTAGCGGCCTTTGGGGTCACCCACCTATCACTCAGAGAGGCTATATCCCTTATGCATAACTAAGTCTTGAAATAATTTGTACAGGTAAATTCATCCTTGTATAGCTGTGCGTTTTATACTTTGTGGTTTTTAAAATCTTTTAAAAATGTCTTGTGTAAAGTTGGGCACTTTGACATGGCAGTCTGTGGTGATCACCATAGACGTAGGCGATAACTCGCTTTTGGAGTCGCAAAGCCTAAATTGGCCAGCGGGGAACTACAGTTTTTGACACTTCCGCATTTTCTTACTTTTTCACCCACGTGAGGTTCCCGCTTGGCCAAAACCAAGCACAAAAGCAGTTTCTCTATAGTCATTGTGGTGACACACACTCGAATAATAAATGAGATGTTACAGATACAAATTCTTGCTCAATGCATCATCCTCACAAACCAGTTTGACTGGTTGCTTGAGGGTGAGGTCATTGTGCCAGCAGCAAGTAAATGAAATTTACATGTTCCGTTGGATAACTTGAATCCAACTGAATTAGGGAGGGGTAATCCTGATGAATGCGTTTTTGTTTTCGTCTCAGTATCTTTTTAATGTGATTCAGCTCGCACCCCGTGTGCACATCTAGCCGCAAATCATCTTAAGGTAAACCTTCTCTTCCACATGACAGTCATGTGCTGAGTGTACGTCAGCATGGGGTGAGCTTTACATGCATTCCTCAAATATAAAGATGCTTGGCTTGCAATGTGTGGCCATTACGTGATGGTGTTGAAATGCTAAGAGGGATTGAGTCATAAGTCTGCTTGAGTTAGCCATCATCTGTTATTTGCTTGAAGCGAGTAGTGTTACATTTGTTAAGGATTAGTGCAGCTTTGTAAGGCCTGTAGTTCTTGTTGTACAACACTTTGTGTTAGGCTTTATCAGCTTCCACCTCCTGTCATTACACTGGCATTGTCCAGTGAACTTGCAAGATTCAGCTACGACTACACTTCTGTTTCTTTACAGAAGTGACACTGCTGCTCGCAAAAATGTAGCTCTGAAACCCAATTAAACTACTTCTTCGCCTCAGTTTCCTCTGTATGGAGCGTCTTAAGGTTTCCTGTCACAGATCTATTCTGCTTTAAATCCTCAAATGTGCAGCGGAGTATTCTTTTGACACAGCAGTCAAAAACTGAATCTACTGCAATGTCGTGCCTGGATGAGGAAAATGGTAATTAACTGTAAAAATGAGGGTCACTGTCTGGAAAAGGGATTTCCTGAGCCTTGTGGCTTTGTGTGTGACATTATCACTGACCTACATTAAATGTGCATGGTCCACTTGTTCCGCACACATTACACATGCTGTTATCTGAATTGTGTCTTCTGTGTCGTCTGTGTTGTGTACTGTACACAAACGGGATTAAATTCCGGCTCTTACAACGTAACAGATGTGCCAAATAAGAGCATTACCGACACTCCCAGATGGCCTCATAGTGTTAATATTTGAATATTGTGCAAAGCAGAACTCGCTTTGTGGAAATATTGTACAGTCAGAAATTTGCACGGAAGTGAAAAACACATAGGAAAATTCCTCACTTTTACAGTGTTTGTCTCATGTACTGTACATCTAAAGCTAGAAAGTCCAAGAAAAAAAAAAAAAAAATACCACAACTTTCAAGCCATGGATTTGAAACTATTTGTTGGCGTGTTGTAAATACCCATGGCACTCCAGAGCTAGTAGTTCAGGTAACATTCACCACAAGCACTTGGTCACATGTAGTTTTACAATGTGAAACATGCAACAAGTTTACATGTAATAAAGCCTGATTTAAAAGTATATATATTACATTTATTTTGCTGCACAGCCACCTCTGTTGATTAGACAAAGTTATTTAGTAAAAGATTATCCCATTCAACATTTGTTGACATCTAATCTTTGTTGCTCCTCCTCGTAGGACCGAAGTGCCGATGGCAGTTCTCTGAGCATCGCTGCTTCAATGCGTCGAGGTTCTTCAGAGAACAACCTGGATCTGGACCTGAGTGATGGAGGTCCAGGTTCTGGTCTTGGGGTCGAGGTCCACCGCAGCCGTTCCTGCTTGGACAGCCTCAAGCAGAAGATACTGAAGGTCACAGAACAGTTGAAGATCGAGCAAACGGCACGAGATGAGAATCTAGCGGAGTATCTGAAGCTCATGGACAGCGCAGACAAGCAGCAAATTGGGCGCATCAAACAGGTGTTTGAGAAGAAGAACCAGAAGTCCGCTCAGAACATTGCCCAGATGCAAAAAAAGCTGGAGCAGTACCACAGAAAGATGAAAGACAATGAAATCCTTCAAACCCCATCACCTCGCCCGCCCAGTGTCAAACACAGCACCATACCCAGGGAGTCACCCAGAGAGCTGCTGAGGGATATGACCGGCAGTGGCAGGCACCCGACCATGGACAAGATCAAAACCATCGGACCAGGTGTCTCACTCTCTCCTCCATTCTTTTTCAGCAAGCCCAGAGAGTTCGCAAACCTCATCAGGAACAAGTTTGGCAGCGCTGATAACATCGCCCAAATGAAGACCACTCTGGATGCCTCGTCTCCATTACCCACTGACGGCGCAGGAAAGGGGCTGAGCAGCAGCACCTCTCTGGTGGGCAAGCCCAAGTACCCCAGTGATGACGAGTGCTCTTCAGGTAGTGCTTCTATTTCAGCAGACAGTAACGGGAACCCAGCAGGGGGTGGAGCGTCTGCGGGTCAAGTTCAAGGCCACGGCCTGGAGCAGCAGTTAGGAGGGGACAGTCAGGGCAGACTGGCAATGAGCCTGGAGGAGGTGAGAGAGATCAAAGAAGCCCAGAGCCAGCTGGAAGAGGATATAGAGGAGTTTAAGGCGCAGTTCAAGAAAGAGTACGGCGTCATCAACCAAACACTGCAGGAGGAGAGATACAGGTATGTTATATAAGATCTCATCTCCCTTACATAATACACCATCAGGCCTAATGCCTAACATTATGTCTGTTGTCAGAACAGACATAAAATATTAATCTAAAGTGTAAACAAGCATAGCACTAAGAGCATTTGGACAAAAGTATTAGCTTTATGATGTTAACATCTGCAGAAGAGCTCCACAAAAGCTAAATCCTCTTTGAATCCTCTCATATCAACTTGCAGGTACGAGCGTTTGGAGGACCAACTGAACGACCTGACGGAACTACACCAGCATGAGATGGCAAATCTGAAGCAGGAACTGGCCAGCATCGAGGAGAGGGTAGCCTACCAGGCTCAGGAAAGAGCCAGAGACATACAGGTATATAACAGTGAACCTAAGATGTAGTGATACGTTAGATGTAAGCTGCAGGTTAAGCAGCTTTCCTGTTTATCATTTAGGTTTGATCAGAGAGACTATTAAACTTTTATATTATGACTACAAATTCTTCTTCGTCTCCACATCCCTCTGCTGATGCATTAATTATTATGGACTTTAAGTGGAGGATATTGCCCTTAGAAACTGTCTGACCCATACTATATCTCACCATGTTTCTCAGGAAGCCCTTGAGTCGTGCCAGACCCGCGTTTCCAAGCTGGAGCTCCAGCAGCAGCAGCAGCAGCAGACGGTCCAGCTCGAGAGCCGCGACGCCCGAGTCTTGATCGGGAAGAGCATCAACATCATGCTGGCCATCATCACCGTCATCCTGGTGTGTGTCTCCACTGCTGCCAAGTTTGCCGCCCCGCTGATGAGGAGCCGCTATCATGTGGTAGCTACTCTCCTGGGGGTTTGTTTTTTGACCATATTCTGGAAGAACTGGGACCGTTTACAGTATTCCATAGACAGGTTGCTGGTGCCTGCTTAATAGCCACGAGAACACACTGAAGATGCCATCAACATGGATGCAGTCAGGTGACAGGATAGGACTGTCTAAGAGGATTGGTTGTACAATCGTCAGAAGACACGATCGCCATGCATTTACAGAGGTCACTTTTTTTTCTTTTTTAAGTCGGGCTGAAATTAAATTTTGTTGATTTTCTTTCTTGTCTAGAACTTGAATGTGTGTAGCTAACGACGTTGTGTAACCTTTCAAATGATATTTATATAACAGTAAATTTCGCTACTTCCTTAGCAATTCAATACAAGGAGCAAGAAGGATGAAGAAAAGTATAAACACTGTTAAAGGAAGAATAATTCATAGATGAGGTAAGAACTGGCAAATTATCACCCTTTCGCATTTTGTATCTCTCAAACTTTAACATATCTCAAACTGCAAGCATGCACATGTGCACAAACAAGACCTCAGTCTTAGCATCTTGTTGGCCACAACCATGAAGTGCTAATGTCATCCTCAAAGGAGTCATTGGACATTTGGGGAAATACAGTTATTTTCTTCTCTGCTGAGAGTTGGATGATCTCACATCTTTGTGGTAACTTTGAAGCGACTACCTGCAGCCGTTTATCTGAGCTCAGCTTAGAATAAAACTGGAGCGTATCGTTTTAATGGATTTTGGTGTGGGCAGGCAGATGTATTTACTTTCGGACAGAGTTAGGCTAGCAGTATTCACCTCATTTTAAGTCCTTTTTCTATGCTAAGCTATCAGGCTGCTGGTATCATGAAGACAAATAAGTGTATATTCCCAACTGCTGAAATATGCTTTGAATGGAGAATCCACAGACTAAAGCAGAGGTGTTGGGCATCCTATTTTTATTTTATGTTTAGTTTCTTTACTACTTATTGCCTTGTCTGTCCTGCATGTTCAGTCATCTCTTGCAAAAAAACGTTCTTAATGTTTAAAGTGCAATATATTTGATTTCTAGGTGCACTGTTTTTAAAATGAGTCTTTTAGGAGTGAGTGTTTTACGTCGATCTTTAAGAGGAGTGACGGGCTGTTGGTGCTGGATGGGGGCGGTCAGGAAGTATCATTAATGCTGGCACGGGAGATTCATAACCACTGAAGTCACTGCTGGGCTCTGATAAGACCAGCTGTCTCCCCTCTCAAGGGCCAAAAATCAATCCAACTGCATTACCGTGCTAGTAGCATGATAGTATCAACACACGCCGCCAGCCCCCGCGCACAAACAGCTGAAAAACAGTCAGCCACTTGGCTCTCTGTACATAAATGTCTTATGGGTTTTGACCAGATTCACGTTGGTCTTTTACTAATAATGTGATGGAGAGGCGACGAGTTATACTGTGATTTAAGGCCTTTTTCTGAGGAAAAATGCAATTCCCTTTTTTAAAAGGAGCAACAAGCAGCCTTCAGTGCTCCGCTGATAGCACAGGAGCACATTACAGGCTCTCTGTGATAAACTACGAGCCCATTTTTTTTGGACTGACTAATGTGTTATTTCATGTTTGTCCCATGAACATTGTCTGTGAGGATTTCACACGAAGCAACGGACCACTTTTAATGTTTGTCTGCCATAATAACGTGTTTGTGTTGTTGTCTGTCTGTTTTACTGACTGTACCTTTTTTTTTCCTGTTCCCATTTCTGACATATTTGAGGATGTTTTACATGCAGAACTACAAACTGGTTTACATTATCCTTTCATCTATGGTGCACTATGTGATCAATCAGTTGTACTTTCATGCATTACGTGCCTTTGTCTGACAATTGCTGTTAAATTAAACAAACCTTTTTAATCAACTTGACACTGACGTCTGAAATCGGCTTTGAGGTTTTTCTAAAAATACGTCAGCAGCTGAGAGGTGTCAATAGCTCCACTGTCATCAGAAAATCCAAGATTACCTCACTTCCAGTGGTATAAAAAAAGGACAGTGATGAAAGGTGGAAATTTGCTAACTCACTAAAACATGGCCGTAACCTAGCAATATTCATAGGGAAAAAAACGAGTGCACTCCTCATTAATGAAACAGATGATTATGTCAGCATCTTCTTTATTTTCCTCTGGGACATTTGCACCAGAAGATTAAACCTTAAAAAAACTGAACAAGCAAACAGATTATAAGTAATTATATAACATTAATATTGATGCAAATATCTGCGGTGTTTTTAGTGCTAAGCATGGTCTCCTTCACCACCACTAGGGGGTGTAGGTGCTGCACTGTTGATATGACGGGGACCAAGAGCACACTGGAAGGCTGCAGAGTCTCACCCTCAAACTGTAAGCACCGGATTTATGCATGCTTTTTGAAATCAAGATGATTTATTCCTTTATAGTCTAAATCGATGCCACTGCTTTACATTGAAACGGCAGAGACTCAGAGCAGCAGTGACACCACAGGCTGCGTGGAAGAGTGGTGCCCTCTGCTGTTTCTGTTCACCAAATCCGCAGCTTTCCTTCATGTTTACAATTTTGTGCACGACTCCACTGCAGCACTTTTCTATATGTTGCACTTAACATTCAATCTAGGTCACCGAGTATTCCAGTCTTTATGCAGACTGATGCCCGTCTGTAAATGTATGATGCAGCTTCCATTCGTGTGGATTTTGGCACCTTGTTAAGTTATGATACTTCCAATTCAATTAAAATTCACTATAATGAATGGGCTCAGTTCCAAGATTATCAAACAGCCACAGTAGTTGCTGCCACCATGTGAATTATGAGATGCTTTAAACAACTGACTGAGGATCTGAAAATGATGTCTGCAAAGAAGGAGAAGCTTAAAAGAGCATACCAGACCACTTCCAGCTTTTAATTTCCTCTGTCTTTGACAAATAGCAGTTAATTGGGACTTCAGAAACACAGATCCAGAGGACTAACATAACTTTCTGAAACTGCTGAGCAGAAAACAAAGTAAACCCCCAAGGCACTGGAGGAAGGTTTAACTCAGACAGGAGTGGTGCATCTTTCAACTCCGCTGCTTTAATGCACAAACATGGTCGACAAGGATGAGTCATCAGGAAGAAACCTTGACTGTGACCTCATCACAAAGTTCAATGTCTGAAGTCTGCAAAGCAGCAAGATTCATTTTGGAAACGTGGAGTGGAACGACGCAGGCAAAGCTGAACTTTCTGGCCACGGTCACCAAAGGTATGTTGATAAAAAAAGAAGGAGCATTTGATGGAATTGTTCATCAGGGGTGAAAATATTCTTCTTTGGGGCTGTGTGGCAGCCAGTGGCAAAGGAACCGCTGCACAGATCGAACGAAGAATGGATTCTGCTGAATATCATCAAACTCTGGATGCAATTGTCTTACAATCGGCCGAGAAACTGAAAAGATGTTGACTTCTTCAAACGGACAATACCTCAAAACTCTCCATGAAATACACAATGTAAAGCTTTTGCAGTCATTTGAATCTAAATGTGATAGTATAAGGCAGAATAAAATTTCCCAGCGATCTTCAGGTTGAAAATCATAAAAGTGGACAAAAACTTTTCATATTTAAGTCAATGAACTGAACAGTAACTCTTACTTTTTGACAGGTGTTCTTAAAAAAATCAATATAATATGCCTAAGATTGCCCCAACTTTTCCATGCACACAGAGCGAGCCCCGTGTACAGCTAAATAATTTAACTTACATTCAGCTGCACTGCCATACGGCTCACTGGCACCGCAGTGTGCATGATTTAGTCTGTGTCATTAGTGCCTGCCTGCATACCAAACAGAGGCACAGACACATGGTGAGATAGGGGAGCAGGAGCAGAGATGATAGACACTCAGCTTAACTGGGGCTCTCTGGCACTCACACAGTGTTCCCATACTTTATGAGCTAGCTTAAGTTGAAGAGTGAAGAACAGTGAGATGTGTGCACATATGCCTGTGTGTGTGTGTGTGTGTGTGTGTGTGTGTGTGTGTGTGTGTAGGAGGACTGGCTGTGTTTCGAGCATTTGTGGAGCAACTAAGGCCTCTGGGAGAGAAAAAAAAATAAAATACGCCGATTGGTATGACGCCGATATCCTGAATAACACACACGTACACACAGCCACCCACCCACCCACACACACACACACACACACGGAGGCTTAAAAACCAGGGATTATGAGCTATATTTGTAGGTGCGAATGGAGAGCAATATTCTCCTTCCCCAGTCTCTCTCCTTTTTCTACGTGGTCTAAAGAGTGAGCACTTCCCTTTGATGTGAGCAGTCCTGTGTGTTTTCCATTGCGCCGTCCCTCGCGGCTCCTGGAGCTCGCTGGCCTATTCACTGGGCTCCATAATGAGCTGCTAATTATCCTAGGACCTCATCAAGTCTCTTTGGGCCCACAGCTAAGCCTCCTCCTCACACAGGTTGGCATGGTGACCGCAGGGGACGGGACCTGGAGGAGGCCACCAAAAAGACTGCCGCAGCTCCACTCCTGCTCCCTCCTCTACTGAGGGGGAGTGAGAGGGACACATTATTGTTCTCTCACAGGAAGACAAAGAAGGAGAGAGTGGGAAGTGTGCAGATAGAATTAGGTTAGGTAGAATATTTATGCTTTGCCCGTGTGTTCGACTGTGAGTGCGTGTTTTGCATGTGTGTGTCACTCATGCATGAACTCAGATTATGGGAAAGTTCTGACCTCCCTGGCAACTTCCATGCTGATTTATGTCTGGTCCTGCTGTAGCGCTGAGCCCTTCCCATTTCCTGTTTATGGTGTCATGGAAACAGGCTCTGTTCCCTTCCTCCGATTTTGCGCTATAACGTGAAAATGTCCCCTGCGTCTAGCAGCGAGCCACAGCCTCACACTCCAGCCGCCTCAAGCTCTGCAGCTCTGCGACGCTGCTGTGTCTGCAGCCAGAATTAGAGTCTCCTAATGATGAATGCATAGAAATAGCCGGTGGAGAAACTTCCAGATTTATGGGTCACATTTATCATCAAGGTCTTCATATAAATCACATTTTAAACGTCCCTAATTCAAAGGCACCTCCAATTTCCTTTAGTTGCTAGGCAACCGTAGAGCGCCACAGTGATGCTCGGAGTTAAAGGCTGGCAGCCCGGTGGTGTAAAGTGGATTGTGGGGTGAATCACTGTCTTTTATAGCTCTGAGGTTCCATTACATGGCCAGCTGACAATGACAATGATACACTGTCACTGCAGAGTAATTACACAGCTTGTTGATCCCTCTGGTGCATTCACGAGCAAATCAGCTGAATAGTGGTAGTGGGTTTGACCAGTGCCGTGGGCGAAACAGTTAACATTTGTGATGTGTTTTTTTTTCCCAAAGATAACCTGGTGTTAGGATGTTGAAAATGTGGTTATTGGAAAGACTTTTGTTTGTCTGACAATAATTTAATCTCACCCGTCAATGTCTACGAAGTCCTTTCATGCACATGTGGTGTCTATTACCGGACCATATGTGTCTGCGTTTAGGTCCCTTTATTTTATGATTTATTCTGCTTTTGTATCCCTTTCAATCCCCGTTTCTTCTGCACACTTGTGCACTGTTTGTATTTCTAATCATCTCAAATTCCTCTGAAAATCACACTGCAGACTACACATGACACCATTGTGCAGAAGCTCAGCTAGAGACCCAGTGAATAACAACCACCTCCTCCACTGTTGCTCACAGTTTCATTTAGGATTCGGCACCTTACAGGATCATGCACAATACTATCACAATATCAACTAAAAAAAAAAAAACTCTACTTGCTGTTTTAATTGATTTGAGCCGACTAGCTGACCAAGTTAGTGACTAGCTTGCACAATTAGTATTTAATTGCTAAGGAGACTGATATTTCATTCAGAAGTCTCCAGTTGTTCAGGTCTTAATTAATGAATGACAATAAGAGTCTGCTACCGTGCTAGTGGCTCTGTGAGGGAGTATAGTGAGATGCAGCAGTCAGTTCTCTGAGTGTAATGATGACAATTAACATCAGCATGCCAACATTTTCTAATTTGTATTAAACACAAAGAGCAGCTGAGGCTGATGGGAATGTCATCAGCTGTGCAGGCCTCCGGTTAGAAACCCAAATACAAGAAGATGAAATCTAACCTGATGAGAGCGCTCGAGGAAAAGTCAGGGGATAATGAAAGTCATTAGCAGTCGTCCTCTGGATATTCCATTGGACTTCATCAAAGTGTTACAGCCAGGCTGCAGTTCTTTTAATTAAAAAACCTGAAATGCCAACTGTCACCAAAGTTAGTAGGGATTCATGAGGACTGTGCACATCTGTAACAAATTTTATGCCAATCAGTTGAACTGTAATTGAGAAGCGGGGGACCGATTGATGGGCAGACATTAGGCCTCCATAAAGAATACGCTGCTAATGTGGCCCAAACCACCAGCCATTACATGGACTCCCCACATTCACGATGCACATTTTTGTATAAATCCTTTTTCAGCAGTCTCCGTCACACAGGCATTACGCTCAAGATTACACGAGCGAAGGAATGTAAAACCACAGAGACGCCGACGTGCTTCATAAAGAAATAAGGCAGCGTTTGTGTGTGTGTTTTTTGTTCGTTTGCGTCGCACGTCAATTACACGCTCGCATTCCTGACGTCCGTACTGTGGCTGTGGGCGCCATGTCTGTGGTTGAATCTGGACAAAACAAAGACCGCAGTATGAACAGATTGGAGAGATTCCCTCCATGTGACCTCACACTCTGTGGGACTGCTCTCTGTTACAGAACAAACAGCTCATCTCTAACACACTCCCACTGCAGGGGGACCAGGCATTGGTCGAATGGCACGTAGACATTTTGGGTAGTTTAATTTTCATTTTTGTGTTGTTATTTTAAGTACATTATAGCCATAAAGTTGGTGACAGATCTCACATAGACAAATAGCCAGTGTAGCTTTCAGCTCTAGTCCACTGACCTTTACAGAAGGGCTGTCTTGAAGTAGCTGCATGCCATCCGTTTGGTTCACCAAGCAGCTTTTAAACAAACACAGAGAACTATTCTGACCAAGTTTCGAAGGTTTCTGCATTCTTCCTCTGCTGTGCAACCAAGCTGCTGCCAAACCAGAGTGACACTTGTGGAGTGAAGCCAGACATTGTCAGCTCATTATCAACACCTTGTCATGTGTTGTCAGCCAGCTCTCTCCACGGCCCTCCATTCCTCTGTGTGTCAGTATGTGTGTGTGTGTTTGTGTGTGCATGGTGTTATTGTGTGTGTTAAGAAGACTGTGGAATAGCTTCAAGTGAAAAGATTACTGCTTGTCTGTGGATTATAGCTGCCAGAGGAAAGCTGCGCGGAGCCCCGTGCAAGTGAAGGAAGTGCTTATAAGGGGACATCTTTTCAATCTTTCATCCCCTGTTTCTTGTTGTCTGTCCCTCAGAGACGGCTTACTGTTCGGCACAGGTACAAACAAGCACGCGCTGGTACCCAGACGCAGACTTTTAGATTCTATTTCCGTTACATGCACTTCTGTTTTTGCCCTAGCGTTTCCTCTTTCAGATGTCGCCAGGTTGCACATGAGTACATGTGTGACAATACGCGTTTGTGTGTGTGTGTGTGTGTGTGTGTGTGTGTGTGTATCAGTGTGTCTGCAAAGCACTTCCTGCTGTGCTGTGATAGGAATATCCTCCTACTGGGCCAGCGAACGGTTAAGCCAGGCCCTCCTTTCCTCTCTCTCGCCCAGCTGACATATTTTCATTCGCGGCACACCTCACATTTCTGGCTTCTTACGTGCTGCACAGAAGTTGCCAGATGTGATGCTGCTGAAGGAGAGACAGAGGTGAGAGACAGACCGAGATGTGTATGTGAGGGAAGGGGTATTGATGAAAATGGAGGGGGCGGTGGTGTGGTTCAGATGCTGTTTATAGCATAAGAGCCGCTGTTCATTAGCAGTAAACACAGAGAGTCAGAAAGGGGAGGGGAGGAAATGAACAATGGAGGGGAAATGATCAGTAATCTGCAACGTTAGCTGTCAGCCTCCACTGCAGCGGCCTGTCTGGATCTCATTATAGGTAAATTCATTTGGCTCAGGGGCCAAATCCGAACGTGCAGATGTGAATGAGGAGGAGTGTGTGTGTGTGTGTGTGTGAGCTTCAGCACACACTAATGCTGAAGGCTGTTTGAGGCAAAGAGGTAGTTTGTTGCACATGTCCCGGTCCTGTGATTTTCTGAAGTCTGTGAGCCATGTTTTATCCCCTTGCTCTCACCGTGACGTAAATTTAAATCCTCAGTGATGCAGCTGGAGTTTACGTGACACAACACTGACAGATTTAGCACTTTTGTTAGGTTAATGCATTGTCCTTGATGTGCTCTGCCAACTCTTCCACTCCGCTGGGTCCTGGCTCTCAGTTGTTTTAAACAATAATTGGGTCCACTGTAATATCCAGAGGGAAATAGCAACAAAAAGATAATTGATTTATGGAAACATAAAGGAATGCTCTTAGCCTTGATACAAGGATGTTAATACAGTCTTAACTGTTTGTGTATGAGTGCCTCTGTGTATAGTAAGTGTGAGTGTGCGCATCCAGTTTTATTTGTGTTGGGCATCCATAACAAGAGAGTGTGCGTGTGTGTGCATGTGTGTGTGTGAGAGAGAGAGGGGGGAAAGAGAGAGAGGGAGATCTGAGAAGGGAGACGGAGCCTGCCGTCTGGAAAACAGCATCTTTCCTTCCACTCTGCTCCTCCCCTCTTCCCTCTCGGCATCTCTCCCACGCTCCAGAGCTCAGCCTTCAGCTCCCCGGATCCTCCCAAACTCTCCTGAGGTACAGCCTGTTTCTCTCTGTTTGTGTGTGTAAATGCACCGAAGCCTGCATGTGTGCGAGTACTTGACACTGAGCTCAGTACTTTCCGTGCGTTCGTCTCTCTCTCTCTCACCCTCTCTCTCTCTGTCTCTCTGTCTCCCTCTCTCCCTGCAGCTGAGGTGGGCGTGCGGAGCCTCTGACCCTCTCTCGCCCACTCTCTTTCTCCGGCTCTCCCTCTTCGCGGCAGCTACAGGGGGCTATGGATGGACTGCGTTTACCTCCACTCATAGAGGAGGCTCTGGACTCTACAGGTCTGTGCAGCTGTTTTGTCTGTCTGTCTCTCTCTCTCTCTCTCTGTCTGTCTGTGTGTGTTTATCTGCGACTCTCGCGCCGTGTGGCTGCAGCCCTGCACCACAGATCACATGCGACCGTGCAGGAAATAAAGGTAGAGGGTTCTATGTTTATCTCTGCTAAGACAGACTGTTTACTCCTAAAGTGTTAGGTGTTGACACGAAGAGGCGGAGGAAGCGGAGAGAGGTGGTCAGGTGGGGAGATTGTCGTGGAAGCGTGTCTTTATTAGGAGCTGTAGCCGAGCTGACAGACTGACTGACTGACGAGTGGGCATCACTGTCACATATGGCATCTGTGGACATTTGATGGAGGCTACACGCTGCCAGGTAATGAATGGCAGGGAATAATACAGGCCTAGTCACTGGCTAGTTACAACTGTTGGATGTGATGCATATGTTACTCTGAGGCTGACTGGTTGCACGGTTGGATTAATTTAGTTCAGCTTTGAATCTTTTTCTGTTTGCGTACAGCATTCGTGTTGAACAGCTGTAGTTAAGCTTGCTTGGTAACTTCATACAACTCAACATCATGTGACACTGAGAACAATGCACCTTTATCTCTTTATTTTTTTACAGAATCAGTTCTGTGTATGAGAAGAATCTGTGGAATGTTTTTTTTTTTTTTTTTTTTGTCTGTGTGTCCCAACAAGGAAGACGTGTGTGTTTGGTGCGTGTTTTGAATGTGCGTGCAGACAGGGCAGCTCTGTTTGGGACACTGCTAGGAGGATGTTTATTGGTGTGGAGGGGCTGAGACAGAAACACAGGTCAACAGCTCTTTGACCCTCGGCCAGGTTGTATCTGGCTTCCGTTTCCTTTTTGAAAATGACCTAAAAGTGAACTTTCAACAATGTTTTCATGGTGCACGGTTTCTTAAAACGCGCTCTGAAAAGTTGACTTGAAAAGTCACTAGTTTTGTGAGCATTTGTGTATCACGTCCAAGTCTGACATGGATGTTGTCTCAGGAGAAATTCCACCTCCCTCCCTCCCTCCCTCCCTCCCTAACAAGCTTGTTCCTGTTATCTTAGCACCAGGGACATCTTTCCTTTCATTACAGACCGAGGTGTGCTTTTAAAAGCAGACATTTAGCATCCAATCATGGCAACTTTCCAGATAAAAGTTGAAGTGAATCTGTGTGACTGAGCCACCATGATGAGAATGGACATACAGCAAACTGGAAATGGATTCAGCTGCAGCTAGAGTCACACACATTTTTGGAGTTTAAACGGATTAAAGTGTATTTATTCCGACTGGACTGAGGCCATTTTTAGGCAGACATCAGTCTTGGTGACCCTGCTGGGCATACAGCGGCAGTCAGTATTAACTCGTATCATTTTGAGTTACATACATTTTGTATGTATTTGAGCTTAAATGGATTAAAGTGCATTTATTCTCCCCTTGCAGAGGTCACCTCTAGCTAGACATCTGTCTGGGAGTCCCTGCTGGGGGATACATTCTATGCTGCACTGGAAGAAGTGCATCTAAAACCACTTGCCACATCCACCATCAGGGAATACAGATGCACTTACACAAACACTCACTTCCGCTGATCAATATAACATCATCAGAGGCACCTTTGACATTTGCAGGCTGTCTGTATATCATACAGCCATTTGCCACCATACTGTTCCTCCCACTTTCACGAGTCTCACTCTCTGCTTTCCCACTCACTATCTCTTCCCCCTCTTTCAGTTGCTATCCTCTGCTCTCTTCAGCGCCCACACACCCTCCAACACACATGTACGGACTCACAAACCTTTGCACCTGCCAGCGCATCGGCCCACACAGCATTTCTCTCCTGTCCTCTCCTCCTTCCCCTCAACTCCTCTCCAGTGTTGTGCCCTCATCCTGTGAAATTCGCATCGGCGGTGATGCACCCCAAAGGTACACAAACAGGATTTCTCTCGGCTCTCTGGAACTAATAAACGGCAAAGTTGCTGCCCTAGACCAAACTTTGTCGACGTGGGAGCTGCCGAGACCTCTGAGAAAAACAACAAACGAAAACTAGTCTTGCATACTTTTCCGCCCTCGGGCTTCCCAGATCCTTCTTTCTCAGCCCTGAACAGTTTGACATGTCTCCCTGCACCACCCGATTTTCCCCCATCAGCCTTAAGTGCTTCACTTTCAAAAAAAAGGCTTTCAAGGCGCTCTTTGACAAAACAGAGTGTGCCATATGTTTTTTTATTCTCTCTTGGTTATATAATGGAAAGTTTCTAACAACTTTCAAGTGAATAGAAAAGGTTCATGAACTCATGCAGCTCCTTCCTGCAGCCTTTTTTGTGGACCTAACTTTCCCTCTCCCGCTCAGAAAATGCTTGGCATTGTCACCCTATCATTAGCTCACCCTCTCTCACCCTGTGGGTCTTTATCCTTTGTGGATTTGGCAGCTACACGGTGAGCTGTGGTATCCCCTCTTCCCTCTGTGATTTAAGTGAGATAAATCCTTCCAGAGAGATTGATTTCAGGTGGGTGGTGCCGATTTGAGATCAAATGGATTATTACTGCATCACTTGATTTCACACTTTGTTCTCTGTCACTATTCTTATCTTTAAGTGGAATAGCCGCACAACCAGCACACTCATAAACACACACACACACGAGCCTATAAAAAACACAATCCCTGAATAAATCACCTGCAGAATGTACACACTGACACGGTTTTTGTGCATGCTCATCTAATGAGGCCAAATTATAGCACACTCTGCAATGCTTTTCTATTACATTGACCCACTTTCTCTTATTTCCCTTTGAAAGAGCAAACATGGATTTTCCATTTAAATAACAGAGCGGCTGATTAAGTCAGGCCAACTCTTGTCTTCTTGCGGTTCCTGTTTCTTTTCTTGTCTTCTTTTGCTGCTGTTGTTCCTTTCACTCCCTGGAGTTTTTAGGCTCCATGTACAGAGAGAGATAAACTCACATTAACCTCTTGAGACCTCCACCCTGGTAGCTTGCTGCTCATCTCAAGCTCTTTGAGTCTCACTCAGTTCGGAATCTGCAAATCTCACATGGCGTGACCTCACAGTGTGAGCGTCATGAAGGTGCACCTGATGCGATCACTCGGGCTTCTCTGCAGGGAGAAGCAAGCGGCAAACAGTAGGTTTCTGTGGTTGGCAAACCTTTGCACAAAACACAGCTTTATTACCGCGGTGACTTTACACATGTTGAAGCCCTGGGTTGTTGGTGAGCTGAGGTCACCATGGAGATGGCTCTAGATTGTGGTTGCACCTGATTCCTGTTAGTTTCATGAAGAAGAGAGGAGCATGAGTGTCCTCAGGTCATAACATAACTCTTTATTCTTTCTTGCATCTCACTTATTGTCTTCTCCTCCTTTTTTCTTTTGTATCTTTTCACCCCTCCATGTTTTTCTTTTCAGCTCCCCCACCCCTGCTCTTTATTATGTGTAGCTGAGGAAGTGTGCCAGTGCAGGGGAAAAGCTACAACATCAGAGCGGGGCTGGCTTCAAAGCTGGGGTAGGAGGGGGTGGTGTGCATTATGCATGGCCTCCTACACAGAGATTCATGACATACATACACAAACTGAATATGTGCAGTTAAAACATGGTAGACGTCTGCGATCATATATATATATATATATATATATAGTACACTAGGTTTTGCAGGCGCGTGTCTCACACACTATGTGCACACAGGTACAAGAAAAAAGGCCTGTTCTCGCACACAAACTTAAACACATGCAACACATGCACGCAGCTGGACACGCACGGACCACCAGCACCTGTCTCCTGAATCCCACCACAGCGCACCTGTAGATAGCCTCTTGCTTTCACTGAGCTGTCATTTCATTTCACCACTGATTTGTCTCCAGATGTTTCCCTCTGTAAAGCAAAATTAGACACTTGCAGTCACAGGGAAATAACAGACTCAGCTGCTACAAAGAACACGAACAATTCAAATAAAGCATAATGAACAATGGAACTGAAGACTGTAAAATGGATTTAAAATGGATTTAAGGTAAAGCTGCAACTCCTTATTGCAGGCATATCTTGTTCAGCATATTTTTTTATCTACTCTGTTAGTCTATAAGGCTGAGTTTCAGTTTTTGCCGCATATTTAATATACTGTAACTCTACCTGCACGATCACACTGATTAATTCAGAGAGACAAGCTTTCCTCTATGAACAGCTCTCTGTCCCGCATCCATCCCTCTCTCTGCATGCCTCCTTTTTTTATATTTTTTTGCTGAAATCCTCTCACTGCTTCTCAATTTTGCAAAGTGCAAATTTCATTACACTCCTCACTTCATCACTGGGCTCCAATTCAGTAGTGAAACAAAGGGGCGTTGTTGGCACATTAATGTTTAAATTAAATTTCAGACAGTAATTCTGAGATGCTGACAAAGAACTTGGCTTGGCTTGTTGCCTCTTTTCTAAAGTGGCACAATGTTTGCACTGACACACTCGGTGTGTTTTGCTGCAACGTGATTATGAAGGAATGTGTTGTGCAAAGATAAAGCCATCCCCTCCCCGGGAGCTGTAACGCTGCTCCTGAGAGGACACTGCCGTCCGTCCCTGCTCTTGTATGCATGCAGCGTCCATGTCTAATGCAATCCCAGCGTGACTGAATGCCAGCACCGGTCCAAGGGTGCAGGGGAGTGAGCGCAGGTGTTGCTGCAGCCGATTCTGACGCACAGCGCGTTTGACTTTCACTCACAAGGTGACATGGTAAAGCTTCTTTGAGGATTGAAATGATTGAGAAGCGGGGAAGGAAAACAGGAAAGGTAGTCTGGGTGGTTGCATGGCGGGAGGGCGTGGGGTGCGTGTGCCATAATTAGGTTATTGTTGCAAAGATTAAGCTCACTACATCTGTTCTTTCTATTCAGCAACACCAGCCTGAATTCCACATTTAAACATCCTAAAGGATTTGGATGTGAGTGATATTCAGTGGGGAGTCTTTTGTCTCTTGATGGCCTTTAGATGCCGCTGGCTATACAAGCAGCTCCGATTCACCCCCCTGCTACAGCACTCCAGCTCTCCTCTTTATGACTAACTCATTACACCAGCATCAAAGTTTAATGACAAAAAAAAAAGCCCAGTGCTTGTGAAACCTCTCACATGCCTCTCAGCGGCTGCATTTTGTAAATTAACATTATTATGAGACAGGAAGGAATAAAGCTGTCACAGAAAGTACAGTATATGTTTCATGTGCTTGGATGTGATGGAAATAGTTACATGTAGCGAGGGGGAAAACCACGCAGAGAAATAATTACCACAAGAAATGGAAACATCCCCAGAGCCAAGATTACACTGGTGAGCATCACTCTTAATTAGATAGATCTTTAGTTAATGCCTTACTCCGTCCCCTGCTGCACCATTTTTCTTCTTCGCGTCTTTCCGTCTCTCACCATTTCCTTTTCTCATCCTCACACAGCTTTCTGAATACAAACAGCAGTTTTGGAGCACTTGGAGACCACTCGAACATGAATGTGTAATTGAGCGTATTAATTTATTTCTGAGATGGACTTGACCTGGGAGGGCATGTTTTTGAGACATGAGAGTGGGATTATATCTGGCCAGTGTGCGATGTAAACAGAGTCTCTATTTATGAGACTGAAGTTGGGGGTAAAAGTGCTCTTTTTGTTACCTTTAAAATTGCTGCTCAGAACAAACCAATGCTGTGAATATGTTCTCCATTTAGCTCAGGCCTTCCACGCTTCACAGAAAGTCCCATGTGACTAATGGGAAAGGACTTCAAATGGGAATTTTCCGTCATGCTGTTCTGCCGAAAATCATGCCTGCCCTTCTGGTTTTCTGACCTGCCCTGCATTTGCCTCCACGGCTCCAGCAAGGCGAACTTGTTATAATGTCGATACATCATATAAAACGTCTCGTTTGGTTTTACAGGCCCGCATTAACAACAGCTCTCGATCCAGCCTGGCCTTTATGACATGAAAACATTTCTAAAAATAAACGAGCATAAAACCCACATACAACCACATGCCATACGACGCAGAGTAAAATGAGGGAGATGTGTGTCACATCTCCCTCATTTTACTATGAGTGGTAGCTTGTGTTATTATGGACTTTGAGGTGCATTGCTGAGTGGTGAGTCATAGTGATTGCTTCAGCATACTCCCTCCTCCTTCTCTCCGCATTGTGTCAGCTAACTCACTCCACCTACTGGTTGAACATTTACACAGTCCACAGGGCAAATTGAGGAAGAGAAAACAAATCGATGCACATGCCATCATCAAAAGCCTTTATATGTTCTAGTCAACACCTGTATTTCATCAAAACATGGCACACAGTTTGACATTATTAGGCATAAATGATCTTTATCCTCTAGCGAATGGATTCACTACAAGAAGAAGATCACAGTCCTTGTTCTGGTCACATAAGAGTGTCGTCAGTTATATTATATGTTGAAATCAGGTATGTTTAAATGTAGTTAAATAAGTCTAATAGAGGTTGGCGTACAAAGGAATCAGTGCAATCACAAGATGGTGCTGTTGATTCAAAAAGAAAAGACAATTTGAGCTGCAGCTAAGCATGACTGAATTTAGGTGACGACAAAAGGGTCTCTCCCCTGAAAATCTCTCTATCAGTCACCCACTCTGATCCTATCAGCAGACTTTCCTTTCTGAGATCTGTGTGGTCTTTCCATCAGATGACCCCTGCGATCTGAAAGCTGAGTGCAGCCCCACCATGGACAACGAGATAACAGCCAAGGAGAGAGGCGTCCTGGAGGAGAACAACGAGAAGGAGGAGATGGACCAGGAGCGGTCTCAGGAGGAGGAAGGGGAAGAGAAGAAACTGAAGGAGGAGGAAAAGGAAGGCGAGGAGAAGCGCCGGAAGGAGCAGGAGCCGCTGACGGAGGAGCAGGAGCTGGAGGAGCTGAGGGCCCAGGTGCTGCAGCTCCTCCTGGAGCTGGAAGACGCCAGGGAGACCTCAAACAAACACCAGGAGAGCTTCCATGAGTTGCAAGGTGAGAACTGCAGCTTTGGATGTGATTGACACTTACACTGTATGATCATGTTATACAACTCTAAGTCAAGCTCAATACAAACGTCCTCCACTATCAACTGGAGCACGTAACCTAAATCCATGGCAGTTTTTCTAGCATTTAAAGAAAAATTACTCTATTTGTCAGGATATGTCTGACTCCATCACATCACATCTAGTAGTAGATAACAAGATTAAGCCACAGCTCTCTAAAAATATCAATTTAACATAAAGACAATAATTCAGAGTCCAGCTGCAATTGAACAGTAAATTATAAAGCAGGCGAGGAGGAGTTAGCAACAGTCTGTAACTTTACTTCCCTAGCATTAACAGAAGTTCAACTGGAAGCCACAGTTTCCTCTAAGTGGCGTCTTTTTCACCAAATTTCTAACATGATATGATTTCCCCTTCAATAATAAAAAAAAAAATACGTATACCAAGAGCTTGCATTATTAATTTATGTGAGGTTTGCAGTCAGTTTGTCAAATCTGCAGCGCTTGCTATTCCTTTATGAAGTGGGCCTTAGTTTGCTGCTTAAAAACATAACCTAGACCAACAAGCAAGGTGGACAGAAATGTGAGAACGCTACTGGGGGATAAAAGAATTTGTCGGATAAACATTTTCATTTTACATCTCAGTGATTATTTACAATTCATCAATTCCCTTCACACAGTCGCAGGAGAAACCCTCTCCTCTCGGAAGGGCTTAACATTCCAGCCGACAGTCTAGTTTGACACGTTGAAGTGTAGCTGTTTATATGTGGTCGCTGACACGGTCAACTGCGCATAGTCGCTAAATAGAGCATCACATCATACCTTAGAAATGATGAGCCTACTGTTCGGGGACACTAGCTGTGAGTAAGGCCTTAGGTATGAGGCTGCAGCGAGCTCAGTGTTTGACTGTTTGTCATTCTAAGACACACAGCGTGGTGAGCTCAGTAGTTTGTCTGCCACTGGTGGAGGCATTTCTCAGACAACTGCATGTCCGCCGAGGGAAGCTTCTAGGCCCGGGTGTCCTGGACTACAACGAGAAATCACTGTTGGTCAAATCCCTCTGGGAGCAGTCAGCTGTTCAGTCTGTTGGCAGCTGATATGTGCAGATGCTATAGGTTTTATATGAGATGTCTGGCTCCCACAATGATATGCTGTCACTAGGTGGATGGATTCGTCTGTGATGCCTACAGAATTGAAAAATTCTATTTAAAAAGTTTGGACGTGTCTCTCTCGAATGAATGTCGTCTATTTTCTGGATCACCCCCGTGAAAATTGCTTACACTGTAGTAAGTTTCGAATGAATGAGTTTTTTATTCGTTAGTTTTGCAGGTATTTGGTTGTAAAGCTGGACTAATTAAAATGCTCACCCACTGATCGCACTACAGGAAAAGCTCACTAGAAGATTTTTCTGAATTAAAAGATTTCTAAAGTGTCTAAAAATTATTTTCACATTTTGAAACACTACAATACCTCTATGGCTATATATACTCATAGACATGCCTATGGGTAAGTAAAAAATGTACAGCGTACACAGTGAAGTTTTACTGTAAGCACTTTCGGTGTTTGGATTCCTATCCATCACAAAACACAATCAAAGAGGTGTCGGATTCGTCTCAAAATTATTGAGCGGCCAAGGAGTCAGGAAACAGATGGTAGCCTAAGGCCCCCACAGAGCACTGTTCTCAACATCACGCTGTCAGTCTGGGACTACCTGAAGAGACGAAAGCAATTAAGAACTGCAGCAAGGTCTCCAAACTCCCTGGAACGACCTACCTGTGAAAACCTTGGAAAACTGTTGATGATGTTATTTTTGAAAACATCCTCACTTTACCTTAAGTGCCTAAAGCTTTTGCATAGTACACTGATCAGCCACAACATTAAAACCACTGACGGGAGGAGTAAACAACATTGATCATCTTGTGACAATTCAGTGTTCTGCTGGGAAACGTTTGGAGCTGGCATTCATGTGGATGTTACTTAGACATGTACCACCCACCTAGACCAGACCAGGTACCCCCACCCCATAGCACCACAAGGTGTTGACCTGGCCTCCAAATTCACTAGATCCCAAACTGATCAAGTATCTGTGGGATGATCCACAGAGGCCCCTCCCCTCAACCCATAGGACCCAAAGACCCCCACTAACAACCTTCTGTTGCCAGACACCACAGGACACCCTCAGAAGGCAAATGTCCATTCTTTGATGAATCACAACTGTTTTGGAGGCACAAAGTAAACCTACACAATATTAGGAAGGTGGTCATTACGCCTGATCTGTGTATGTCCAGCAGATTTTTTTGTTGATAGGTTTAAATAATTCTTCGAAAATATTCAGACTCGACTGACTGCTCCCTGTTTTCAACTAGCTGCTGTTGTTGTTCTGGTAAAACTACCAGGGAACCTGCCAGAAGTATGCGACAGAAATTACTTGGCATGACACATACTAACAGGGACCAAAAAGAAATAGAAAGTCGAAAAATAGCAGCAAAACCAAAAGCTGTGAAAACGGCAGCCAAAAATAATCAGCTTCATTTTCTTCTGCCGTGCTTAAAAGTTGTTAGATTCAGGAGGAGGATTTCTTTTTTTTTTCTTCTAATAATAACGACTACTGCTCACGGCCCACTCACGCACTATTCAGTGTATTTAACGTGACAAGCAGACACACAAGAAGCTGCTTGTGTCACTCAGTCATGCCTCAAGGTTGAACAGCTTATCAGGTTGTCATCTTTCTATTGGCCTGCTGAACTGACTTTTTCCTCTTATCTCTCCTCCCATTCTAGGTCTGTTGGAGGATGAGCGTCTGGCCAGTGCCCATCAGGCTGAGGCCTTCACACGGCAGATCCAGAATCTACAAGGTATCAAACTAATTAAAACCATCAGCAAATAAATTCCTCAACAGCAACGGCCAAGTTAATATACCGACAATGTCATCCGTCTCACCAGCTCTCTACTGTCGCGTCTCAGATACAAAGTGCCACGTCGGCATATCTGGATGTAAATGACTATCCTTCACATCAAGACCAAATTATTCTTCTCAAGGCCCTAATGATACACAGTATGTGTTCAGCCATGTGGGGGTAAATAGATTACAGTACTAACAATATGAGAAAATTACTTTAAAAGATAATTTTCCCTCGTTTTTGCTGAGAATCATGCCTTCCTTTCTAGGTTTAAAACCTGTTCTGCATTTGCCTCTGCAGCTGCAGCTATCATCAGCTGCCGTGATGTCAAAACAAGTTTAATTGCCTTGATTTAGATCCAACCCAGACTAGATGGCGAGGAAAAAGCAGAAAAAGCGTAGAAAAGAGCCCTCCAATTTATTAAGTTTGTAAAATACCAGGCAAGGTGTAAAATATTAAAGAAAGAATACTGAAAGATGAAAGAAAAATGAAATTCTTCAAAGCAGAGGTAGTTTACGTAAAAAAAAGATGTTTCGAAACCTTATCCTTAAAAAGTAAAGGCCAGTGAAAAACAGAAAAAAACAGGATTGCAATTGTTCTTGAAGTCATTAGGAGGTGGAGAACATTTTCTGTTCCTGAAACTGTTAAACTAATAATCTCAACCTGACCCTGAAGAATGATGGTTGCCATCAGTTACATCAGCTACGCCTTCAAACATTACTCACACACACACACACACATGCAAGAATGCGCCACCCACCCCCACAAACACATGCAGGTCCAATGCCGCAAAACCTCAGGTGAGATCAAACACACACACTGACACTGCAGTCTCACCCACGCATTGCCCGTAAAGAAAACCTAACGTTCTTCTCCTCCTCCTCCTCCTCTTACCACAGCCCAGCTGCGCTCTGTGCAGGAGGAGATGGACAGCCTAGAAGAGGAGAAGGAGAGCGAGCTGGCGGAGGCCCAGGAGGAGCTCCGTGTGGCCCAGGAGGAGGTGCTCCTGCTCCAACAGGCAGCAGAGGAGGCGGCGGCAGAGAGGGAGAATGACATTGCGTCGCTGCAGGAGGAGCTGTGTCGCCGGCGGGCCGAGCTGCAGCGCCTCAGTGAAGAGACCCAGGAGTATGAGCTGGAGATCACCACACTGAGAGCCGAGATCAACATGAAGAGCCAGCGCAGGGATGCAGAGAGGAAAGAGGGTGAGGGATGAGGGGAATGCAGGGGAGACAACAGTGTAGTAAACACAAAGAAACGCACAAAGAAGACAGACAGATGCCAGTGAAGAAGACAGAGGTGCTTTCAGACGTCAAATGCCTTCTTCTACCATTCAACATTATTTTACACACATCGAAAACAGCACAAGTCTTGGTTTTACACCTTATCTTCACACTGTGCGTAAACATTCAGTGAGAACAGCATTAAAAACACAAACAGACCTGAATCTGCCGAGCTTGCTACTCTCACAAATAGCCTGTGATCAGCCTTTGTGGCTGATATGATGAAAACAAAACTCGAGGTTATGGATGAGCTTATTCGCTCACATCATGTTAGCATCCCGCAGTCAAGAACATAAATCATTTGCGGGATTCAATAAATATTACACATGTGAACGCCGAGTGTTGCAGAGGGAGTGGTGTGCTTGTGTGTATGTGCAGATGTGTGTGTTGGTGTGTGTACTTAAGATACCGAAACCATGAGGTCATGATGGGGAGGGACGCACACTTCCATCTCATGAAATCACCGCTGGGTTCTGCAGCTGAGCCTCGGGTGGGACTGAGGGAGGAGAGTTCATATTATTTCATGGTTGTGCTCATGAAAACACGAAAACATCATCCAAAGTGCGTTTTATATGAAACCTAGCTGCCATCAATCTCAGAAGATTAAACTAAATTTATAGCTAGGATCTGTTTCCTTTTGTTTGTTTTTATGCTAAGCTAAGTTAACAAGCTCCTGGCTGCAGCCTTTACGTTTAACAGACACACATGAGAGTGGTCTAAAGTTTCTCGTGTAAACTCTGGGAATAAGCTTTAAAGATGAGCTCAGCTTACCTGCATCCTCTTTTAATATCTTCATCTCTGACATCTCCTTCTGACAGGTGACGTGGACCTGCTAAAGGAGGAGTGCCGTATGCTGAGGGAGGAGTGTCAGACCCTGAAGGAGGACAACAGACGCCTCTCCGAGAGGCTGCAGCTGCTGCAGAGACAGAGGACATGGTGAGAGGTCAATGACTGCTCACTCATGAGCTGCGCTCACTGGATCAGCTGGAGGGGATACCCCCTGTAATACTACCTCTCATCCCAGCCGAGTCTCATTTAGAAAACACTGGCCACCTGTTAGATTGTAATATCATATGAGGGATTACAGTGAAGTGCTGAAACCATTTGGGGACTAATTAGCAAGCAATTAAAAATAACTGAGAGATTAAGAGTTCAATTTTGATGTTTGATGGGCATTTCACAAGTATGTCATGGGCATATTCTTCAGCTATCTAATATTTTATAGACAAACTGATCATAAAAAATTCAAATAGAATTTGTAGCCTAGCTGAAGTGCTGTATTTCTGAGATAGACAGTGACAATCCAGTGTCTTTTTATGGCCTAATGAGAACTCATTGCTCAGTGTGACAACAAAAACTAACTAGCTCTCTTGTGAACTCTTAGAACAGCCTCCGCTCCTCTTCTTTCATCAGAGAAATTATCAACTCATTTGAAGTGCTTTTTTAATCTTTGACCTCCACTTTGCAGCTCCAGCGTGTACCTGTCACTGAAAGAGGAAGACACAGTGGAGGGCACAGAGGGGAAGGAGATGGAGACCGGCCCAGATGAGGTCATGACAGAGAGCTACATGACCATGGCCCAGTCCGAGAACTGTCGCCTGGTCGACGCCTCCATCCAGAAGAATATCTCGTTTGATGGGAAGCCGATGACGCCCACGGGCTGGAATGGAGGCGTTGGGGAGATCTTCTCCCTGAGAGACCAGCTGAAACAGGCCGAGGAGAAGGCCTCACAGGTTCAGAGACAGGTATGATAGAGTCTAAGCAATAAAAATGTCAATAAAACATCTACAGAGTTGGCTCAGATATTGGAAAATTCATTTTGCTTTTAGGTGCTATATTTTCCGTCACATAAAGTTAATCTGGTTACCATGAGAGAATGTTTTGACCTTGTGCCCTGCAGTGTGACGGTCTGAAGATGGAGCTGCAGGAGCTGCAGATACTGTACGACAGCAGTCAGAGGGAGAGGGCGGAGCTGGAGGAGGAGCTGCAGCGCTGCAAGGCAGAGCTGGAGAAGCTGTCCGGGGGGACTCAGGTGAGGGACCTGAGGGCCAAGGTCATAATGGGTCGAACATGAATAAAACAACGCTGTACAGTTGGTATCAGATTAAGGAAATTAATGTAAATGCTACACCGCTTTGAGTTATTCATAAACTAAACATAATTTATAATTGCATTCTGGACTCAATTCTTTTCATTTTAAAACAGATGTGAATTTATTCTCAAAACTCTACAGTGACTGAAGAAATATAATGCTTTTCCATTGCAGCCGCACTGTCAACTAACCTCACATTACACCTTGCCGTACCCCGTGTCTTGTGAGCCCACTTTTTTATGTGTCCCATACTGTAGCAGTATATGTTTTGATATGAACTGACCTGGCCCGTCAGCACATATCAGTAATTACCGTGTGCTTTGGGCTGGGGAACATTCCCCCCAACTGTGTCTGTGTCCTAACCACTCTGTGATAGCAAAGCTTAAATACTGTTGTTGGACAAAAACACAACATCTAGGGAAAAAAAGCATGCAGGCACCAGAGAAATAATGCATATTGTGCTGGTGAGGCCTGTTTGTTGTAGCCTTTAGACATTTTTCAATAGAGCTAAAGTAATTGAAGGACCTTTGCAGCATACCAATTTTTTAAAGTTTTTTATTTATTTTTTTCTATCCTGCAGTCAGCCTGGTTTGTATTCTCTTTATTAAGACAGTGTATGAAAATATGCTTGCAGTGAAAAGAAAATTAAATACTATGCCCATTTACAGCTATACCATTCTTTCATAATAACTACTTGAAAGCTTGGGTAATTCCAAAACATCCTGCAGGATTTGGGCTTTCAAGCTCTCAACTGCAACTTGCTTTCTTCTTAACTGAAGAAGCAATACCTAATTATGTGTATTTCTTTCATGAGATTAAGGTTTAGTTTCTAATTGTTTGACTACATGAAAACAATGCACAGACTCTAAAACAGTTTGTGGCATCTTTTGCATTACCTCACAAACACAAATGTAATTCTAACAAGGAGTCTCTGCTGTGGGAAATACATGCATCCAACAATCTGAACACTTCAGAGAAGTGTTGATAGCCATGTAAAGTATTTGTGTTAAGGTTAACCTGCTCAAAAACAACCCAAAGAACGAGACCCAAAACTCTGTGTTTTGTCGACAACAGCCGTGATGAGATGTCTCTGTGTCAAACTGTCTGCCCGTGCCTGTCTCTGGTGCTGTCCTTGTTCTCTGAATGTCCATGACCTCTCAGCCTGTATGACGACAAATTTTCCAAAACAAATGACCTACAAAGTGAGGATAGAGAGACTAAAATACCTCCATATGCTAGTCACAACAACATCCATGCTGTGTGTCTTCCTTTTCTTGCCACCACAACATCACACGGAGCCAGTAAATGCCACACGGCGCTGCTCACACATACTCACATTCAGTTGATGTTTGTGTCACCGTAAAGCTATGCATTGTCTTGATAGGACGTGTAAATCACTCCATCTCAACCCTCCCCCTTTATGTCACAGCCATAGACCATGTTGCACTTTTAATTTAGTGGTTTTTGTTCATTTGTGCTGCTGTCACATATCTGTGTGTGTATTATTTTGCTACTTCGGTCCATCCATTCATTCATCCCCTTCATCTCCATGGTCCTTGTGTTTGCTTTTGTTCCCTCCTCAGAGATTCATCCATCCGTCTGAGCACCCTGTTCTCTCCATCCCCTTCATAGGAATGATTGTAATTGTGGCTGTGGTCTGGTGCTGGTTGTCGGAGCTGGCGTCCCAGAGAGCAAGGTATGGGAGGAGCTTATCTCTGTCTGATGAATAATGCTACGTAGGGTTCTTACACACACAACACATTAGTTCACCCAAATTACAAAAAAAAAAAGAGCATTTACTCACTTGCCTCTTGTTGTTTCTGGTTTTAGTTGCTTAGAGATGCAGCAAATGGTTTTGTTGTTTTAGTTGGGAGAAAAAAACTCTCTCTGCTTAAAGAACAAATGCTCTGTAAATACACATGATCAATAGATTTAATAAGTCAACAATTCCAAAATTGGAACTGAGTGATAGTACCCAGCCGGTAGCCAGACAGCTGACGAATAAACCAGGGATTTTTAGGCCTGAAAGAAACAGCTGATGCCAATCAGTGAAGCAGGGCAACATTTTTAAATGTAATTTGTTCACTTTGACTCTGTTGCTTAAGATAAAAAGTGGAAAAATGAAAACATATTGGCTATCTGCATGGCTGAACAGCACTTTAGGCAAAAATGTTTTTTTTCTGTTATTTTGGTGAACTGACCCTTTAACATCTTTTTTTTTTTTATTGGGGATTCATTTAGTTGATACGGAAGGGTGAAAAGTGCAGAAATGGTCTTTATTAAATGAAGATGCTGATGTTGCAGGGTTACATGAAGGTGGACATGGGACGGGTGGGCAGTTTGGCAAATTACAACAAAATATTTCCTTGAACGGCACCGCATGGCTTATTTAAATGAATTGGTCACCATTTTTAAAATTATACTTAACACTTTGAGATGGGAATATTGGTACAACTCTCATATCTGTGTTAAATAGGAAGCTGCAGCTTAGACAGTTAGCTTAGCTTAGCATAATGAGAAGAGACATGGGAAAATGCTAGCTTAGAGCCACCAGCGCCTCTGAGGTTCACTAATTTACACAGCGTATATTCTCTGTTAAATTCATACACAAACTGAGATGAAAATAAAATCTTGACAAAAATCATTTGTCATGAGGTAATGACCACGACCTGCGGAGACAGATGCTATTTTTAAGTGCTAGGCTGAATGTTAAACCAAATAAAAGAAGAGTGACAGCACAACCCCACCTAAACTCATTTGGTTTAAAAATCTAGATGCAAAACAAGTGAACTTTAGAGTTGCTGGCAGGTCTAGAATCTTGGCTTGCTGTTTCCCCATGCTTCAGTGTTCATGCTAAGCTAAGCTAACCACCTCCAGACTCAAGTTTCATGGGTTGACACAAGAGAGTTAGCATTCTTCTTATCTCCCTCTCTGAAAGCACAAATTTCCTAAAATATAGAACTATTCCCTAAAGGATTTAGTGTGATTTACAGGAGGTGGATACTCTCTATGGACTCCTAACACTGCTCTTTTCATGTCTTCCCTCAGAGGAGTGAGGTAGGTTGGAACTCCATTGTGACTATCACTGCAGCCACAGCAGTGCTTCTAGTGATGACTAGCTTATTGAGAGCTCTCGTCCGATGTTGATTGGATGGGTAACAACTGCACAGGAACAGACGTCTGCTTCGACCAGCCCTCGTTCTCTCCTGCCACGTCTAGTAGACTGAACCGGATTGATCTAAATGTAATAGAGCTGACAACTGTGTAGTAGGCATGGGAAGTTTTATCTCGAATGCGATGGTACACGAGCGCACACGGAATCAGTCTCACTTGAGGTTGAAAACAACGATGACAATGAGTTGACCTGCAGAGAGCCCACTATGAGGACGGACGTGTCCACTAAACGTATGCTAGTGCTGTGTCATTCCTCCTCTGTGTCTGTGAATATTATTATTTCTCTCAGTGTGACTAAATGAAGGTCTTGATTATTAATGTGCACCAAATTGGTTTTAGTTTATTTAATCATTATTTATTTTTTTGTTGTTTTTTTAACTATTGTTCATAGGTGTCTCTGGTAATAATGACAAACATTCAGTCTGGATATTTAATGCACTGAAAACCCTGAAATGTACATAGAACCTTAAAAACATTAACAGAAAGAGTTATCAGTTGCTCTCCCAAAATACTAAATGTAATAAATGTAAAATGTTGCAAAAGTGCATTAGAAGTCACAGAGTCTTCACAAACTTGAGCTTATAAGCACAAATATGGTCCTGCCAGTGTTATTCTGCCCTTCCATTATTTATTAGTTGTTTCCACTTTAAACACCAATGACATGCAATTTCAAGAAGGTATGGTTAATCAAGCACCTGTCAATCCAAGGTTAAAGGGTGAGTTTGGTTCCTTGAAGGAGTACTGCCACTGAAAGCTGCTGTAGACGTGGTCAGCAGCAAAATTAATTTTAGCCACTGAAAACAAGGCCCCTCTGAAAAATCAATATGAGTTTATGAGTTATTCTATATTTAGAACATTATCAGCGCTTTAAAGCCCTTTGATGGGAACTGAAGCCGGTATAAGCTGCTTTCTTCAAAGCCTCAAAGACTCCCTCGACTGAAACTGTAATTTTAACCAGCAGAAGGCAGAAGTTGCTGGTCTGCTGCAGCCTTGATCAGTTAGATTGTGTTACTGTGTCTTTGGCAAATTAACCTGTTAAAACACCGAAGTCATAGCCGTAAAGCAACAAATCCTGCCTTCTGAAAGCTAAAATAATTTGCACCTTCATGGTGGTACTCCATCCTGCCTCCCTAAACCTGCAGTATGCCAATTGTAATCTGTGGTTAACTCACTATGAATAAGAGCCTTATACAGCACCACTTCAAAGAAACCCAACTATCCCTTTAATGATTTTTAAGGCACGTTACCCCTAGTGGGGGCAATCATCTCTTCTTCATCTTTCCCTTTAATTATCAGTTAACCAACATGCCCGAACGTCAGTGCAGAGCTTCTGATTTATCTTGTTCACAGTTCCCTTTGAAATCTTACAAAGCTGCAGCTGTAATGTGATTTGCTGTAGTCTTGTTATGTTCTTGTTAAGATATATCACCAACTTTGGGAGCAAATCCTGGGACGATCAGACTACGTTCTTATGCTTTCTTACATTTCAACCTAATGCCCAATTTCAGCCTGGAGAAATAAACTTTTTTTTTTCTTTCCATCAGAACTTAATTGGCTTTATTTGTGCAAATGTGTTGTTAGCGTGTTTAATGGTGACTGTTGATTGTTAAAGGTACACAGTGTGAGAATGTCGTGTTTTATGTGAAAAAAACTGCAGATCCGATCGATGCCAGTTGACGGTAATCTGGTTAAACCAGTTCGACCAGACGCCGTGAAGTGAATGAACATGGTTAGTTGGTTGTGAGGGCGTTTATGACATTGCAACAGGTCCAAAACATGTAAATAGGAAGGTGCCGGAAAGATTTAGTCTAAGCATCGATTACAAAAAAAAAACTCCTGTATGTACTGAAGGAATCTGTTTACATTTGTGAAATGTTTCTTTTTGTGAAAATCTTTTAGAACTGAGAAAAGCATGCCAGAAGACGTATAGAAGCACAATATATATATATAATTTATGTTGGTTATGTGGATTCTGTTACTTTATATTTCATGTAAATAGATGTGACATACAGTACTATGGGAGAGATATTTCTTAAATCCATTTGTACTAGCTTTGTAGAAAGTTTACTCTATTTTGAGAGAGCATCGTATATTTGATAGCCAAATTATATGCTATGTAAATGTTTATTTATGGTGACGTTACTCTGAAGAATCGCCGAGCATTGCTACCATTTTCAGTACCTCTGTGTTCGAAGGTGGTGTAGTCATTGCATGCGTTTAGATTGCAGTTGACCTTAGTTGCCAGAAAGCACAATATAACTTCTGTTTTATTTTTTTGGTTTGTTATGTTTCAGAAATGTGTCACTAAACTGAACCTTGACAAGCAATGCCTGACCAATGCGATATTTTCGCATGTGAACATAGACTTAAGGAAATAATGTGCCATCGGACTGCAAATGTTGTCACTATTTGATCAAGCTGCAATACAAATTGACTTCCCACTAACTGCAATATATGATAATTGTCTGATTTAAGACGTTATTTTGATTATTTCTAAGCTTATTTCATGAATATTAACTTCAGCATTGTTCCAGGAGCTTCTATATTACACAGTGTTTCTCAGCTTTCTGCTTTACATGGACAGCATTGTTGTTTTCAATATAGTCGTGGCTTATTTTGTTACCTGGAGTTCTATTTTGCACTGTAAATGACTTAAGAAAATAAATATACCCAACCCACATGATGTCTGCGAGTGTTCTTTTCTTGGGTGGTGGTCTCACCGTCTATCACAGTCACGAGGTTTCTGGCCTAGTGCAGTCCCATTCATGAAAACGTTAGTAGTCAACCTGAGTAGGAACCGTCACCTCGGCGGCCTCACATTACACGGGTAGTACGGATATTAATAACCTTCGCCCCAGAGACGTGACATAAGCTCACAGACATGGCTTTTTTTTACAGGTGGCAGGAACTGGTGTCTCAATGTTCTTGACGAGGCTTCTAAAGCATACTCATCACTCCATTACCATGACTCATGGTTTACCAAGTTTAAGTGCAGCTAATTATCTAAAAGTAGCATGGGTGCAGAGTCTGAACTGGACTCTGAACCAGATTTCTGTCTCGTTCTGTCAGAATAATGTAGGCCAAAGGAATAAAAAGTATCTTAATGGTTGAAATTTCAGATCCAGATCACCAGCACAATCCAATCAGCTATACTTTGGCCTCAGGCCAATCTGTCTAGCAAATTCACCCCAAATCCCTTTTTAAATATTTAATGTATTCAACTGACAAGCTACCAGGGACAAAACTAATTAAAAAAAGGTGGAAAGCTGAATGCGAAAGCCCCCATGGGCAATCTCTGGAGACACAATGTCAGCTCAACAGTGTCCAGGTCAACCGATCTTGCTCTGTGAAACGTTTTTTGCTTTAGTTATTCACACACACTTTATACTTCCTATTAATAGAGATAACAAATTTAAATCAGCGTAGTCAAAAACGGAGCTCAGATGACGACTGCATCGCTGTTTCAGTTAAGTCAGTCACAGCATAAAGCCGGCCCAGACGATTGAATGACTGAGCCAGCTGATGATCCGCTCCTAACAGAATGACTCCAGACTCCAAAACGCTGGTCAATTTTTAGAGTTTGGGTTATTTTACGTCCATAACGTGTCTTTTTTCAAGCAAAACAGAAAATGACAGAAACACACTTACTAAATTTTGTCAATATTAGTCAAAAATGTATCCAAATGTGTGTATTAGTTATGTGACAATGCTTAATTTGCACATTTAAACATATATTTTTATAAAACTTGTAATGCAATAATAAATAAATGTTGATGTAAATAATCAACTAGGGAAGTTTTATGTTGACATCAGTTGGTTAAAAGTAATATCTGTTTTCTGAAAATAGCTTTTCTGATTTAGAAACCTCCACGTCAGTAGCATTCACGCACACATAACTATCCAGCAAGATTTCTATATGCATTCTGAAAGATTATACAGAGGGGCTTGTTTATACAGTATGGCATTCATTCAGACTGATTTATTTAACTTTTTATTTCTAAAAACACAATGACAAGTGATGTTTTAATTCTGCCTGTTGATAGTGTTTTCTGTTTTATGAAGTGATAAAGAGAGATATACAGTCCACTCTTAGAATTTGTTTTTTATTTTTATTTTTTTATCACTTTTGTTCCTTGTTTAAACATAAAATATTTTTTACACTATTCACCTGTAGAGTCTCTTAAATTGTTTTATGGAGAGAAGATAAATGAAATTTGCCTAGCTTCATGTTGGCAGAAATCTCTTACAATAGAAGCAACATGTTGTTTCTTTGCTAAGGTAAATACATATATTCTGGAGTGTGTCTAAAGTGAGCATATACTTACAAGTTAGTAAATGTTGTTTTAAGATTACAGTAAAGTAAACTTTACATTTCCAACACAGTGAGTGAGTAAATCATCTGTCAGGAAGCAAAGTGATCTTACTCTGAAATGGTTCTGGATGATTTCTGGGAGGCTCTGGTTTGACTCAAGTGAGAGGATCATCCAAATTAACACCAACTTCACAGCATATGAAATCCATATTGCATTTAGAACAGGTCGTTGACAAATGCCTCAGAACGGTTTTAAAAAGCACACAAAAACATCTTTTTAATATCTTATTACACGGTGGGAGATCAACGCGGGGACCCCTGCTGTGTCCGCACTGAGTATCCTGAGAATGCCTTCAGCGTGTGTCACAGTTATTCTTACCTCCTACTACTTCATCGAGGTTGGTGCCGGCATCTGGTGTCAGAGCCACTGAGTGCTGAGTCACAACACCACGACAATTCCCCCCTCCTCCATCCTGCAGCAAACACACTGTTTATTCTTATGGACTCATTTTGTATATAGATGATTGATTTCATTCTAAGCTTATGTGCTGTCTCTGTGTATTTCTACATGCAGCCTCATCCTGAGTGAATACTATCATGCTGTCACTGCTCAGAGTTGGAGTTGATGCTCACTCACATGTCTCCTGGACAAACATTTAAAATAAGGGCAATTTTAAATGTAAAAACTGGGTTTTTGGAGTCCTGTGAGGTGAAAGAGAATGTGCCAAGTCTTACAGGTGGCACATTATATATACTTCATATCACTTCGGTTGTGCTTCAGGGTGCAGACATGTGAATTATTGTACATCAAAATGTAAAGTGTGCTTCTTTAAAAAATATCAGCTCATAACCCTGCCTGACCTTGTCCTGTATTGTGCTTGCCTACATAGAAATGCATTTCACTCAATGGTGACAGATCACTGCCAAACACACGTAATGAACTCACTTTATCTTTACTTGCTGACCTCATGCTTTAAAAAGTGTCTGTTCAAGGTCTTAGTGGGGGACTATAATGTGTAAAATGCAACTTTTTTTTAAACAGTTATCATGTGTGAAATGGCAGATTATTGAGACAGAGAGACGCACTGCACATTTCATATTCTTTTCTTAGTTCAGTTGTTCAGTCAGTTGGACCCTGAGCAGCAGCAGCAGCATGACACACATTTACAACAATCGGTCCCAGCCCCCAGCCGCCCAAATAGGAGCGCCTAAAAATAAGAAGCATGTCACAACTGTTGCGCTGCCCGGGGTCTGACCAATCCCTGTCCCATCCTCCCCGTAAACCGACCCCCGACTCCCGTTATCCTTATGGATTAGCAAATAGACTATGATCACAGACGGAGAGTGACGTGGCCCGGGGCTCCTATATAAACCCATCTCTTTCCTCTCTCAACATCCAAGTTAAACAAGTTCAGAGTCAACTTCAGCACTGCTGCTTCAGCTCATCTGCTTCGAAACTCCACTTTTCTGAAAGAGAAATTCTTCCAGGGGCCATATCAGAAAGGGACGAGCTTTGTCAGGAGGGTGCCAATTAAAAAAAGAAAGCGGACGGCCAGCTGTCTTGCGCGCTGTAAATCGGATAATTTCATTCATCACTGCCGTGACATAAGTGGTTCCTTCGCAAGTACGTCCGAAAAATCTCTGGGCTGCTTTTAAAACTCATCCGAGTTTGAACTTTCCTCCGCGAGAGCGCGCTTGCCATCGACCTGCGAAAGTTTTCTGCGCTGCTGCGCACACAGTTCAACACACAAGTGTCACCGAGGTATAAAAGTGGACACGGAAAAAGCCATCATGATGAGCAATAACTACGGCGACGACCAGCTGCCTCCACAGTACTACCAGGCCACTGATTTTGGGGACGAGGAGGACGACGAGATGCCAGCTACGGAGAAGGACCTGGCCGAGGACGCGCCATGGAAGAAGATCCAGCAGAACACCTTCACCAGGTGGTGCAACGAGCACCTCAAGTGCGTCAACAAGACGGTCACCGACCTGCAGAAGGATTTTAGTGACGGGCTGAAGCTCATTTCACTCTTGGAAGTTTTGAGCCAGAAGAAGATGTACAGAAAGCACCACACCAGACCCAACTTCCGGCAGATGAAACTGGAAAATGTTTCTGTGGCACTAGAGTTCCTGGATAGAGAACGTATCAAACTGGTCTCAATAGGTAAGTCACTTTTAATGGCTTCTTTGAGGAATCTTCACTCATGAAGTATAAACCTAAAAGCTACCACCATGATGATGATAGAGGATCAATAAAGATGAAGACTGTTGTGATAGCTGACAGTGGGTGTCAAGACCCTAATAAAATGCATTGCTATGATATTTAAAAGACGTGCCAGTGGATACCTTTTTGATATTTGTTAGACTGTCATATCGCCACAGAAACACACACATATGTTATCTTTTGGTTTGTTATCAGTGCAGGTGTCAGCTAGCAGTGAGCCATAGCTCTCAGAGGCCTGTGGAAAGCTGTGTTGAGTTGGGGTCAACAGCTTATTGGAAAATTACTGCAGAGGTGTCACTGAGGTCATTTACTTGCGTCAGGGCCAAGACCCGGTGGTTTTTTATTGCGTTAGCTTACTCCTGCTGCAGCCAATGTGGTAAACTATGGGCTGGAAATTCATTAGGGCTGTGCTAATGAGAATGAAATAATTTATACATGCGGACAGGAGTCACACATAGGCCTCTACACAAACACACACACACACACACGTTTGTCTCTGTCAGGTCAGGGGTTGGAACAACTCTCTGCCGCTCTGTTGCAGTCCAGAGCCATCAGCAACTCCTGTGTGGTGAGGATTAACTCGGGTGGGATTTGTGGATCACACTGTGGAACAGATTGCTGAAGTTACATTAAATTGTTGTGGATTTTTTTGTCACATCCACAGGGTCACAATTGGAGGACTTTGCTCCAGCAGAACAGAATGCCACTTCTTAAAAACATTTAATAACTCAAGAGAAACTAGCAGCCTCATAAGAAAAGCATAGATACCGTAAGATGAAGAGGGAATCCATTATACACCTGCAGAAAAACCTACAATTTATAGATCTTTGACTTTGTGTTTTTTTCTGTTTTGGGGGCCTAATGTTCCTGCCACACGGTTGAGTGAAATTCCTGGCATGGCTGAGGCTTTGGCCGTTGGACTGTGAAGGTGTCACAGTGTGTCCACCTGGACACTTTGTTTGTTTATGTGTGTGTGTGTGTGTGTGTGTGTGTGTGTGCGTGCGCGATGACATTGGATGAAAAGAACAATGGCAAATCTCAGATCTCCCAGTGATCACAGAAGGGCAGAGGTCACAATCACAAATATTGCCTCAAAGACAAACAATGTGCCTAGGACTTACTACGCTGTTGTGTGTCTGGCACAGTTGTGCAGACACACACGAGGTCAGACTGCTCTGACAGAAAGAGGGCGTGATAATGAAAGTGCTGCCATTTTGCTTCCTGGCACCCTCTCCCCATGCGGCACGAGTGGGTCAATGCAGCCCACTTAAGATAATATCTCAGCCTCATTATAGTGACCTAGAGACACAAAAAAAATTACCGTAGGCTTAGCAGCACATGTGTCATAGTGTGTAACTAGACACCATTTGATGGATGTAACCACACAGTTGCCCCTAAAGCCGGACACAGTGGGAACAAGACCAGAATGTGCCTCATCGTGCCACCTGCCTCTGCCAGTCAGACAGTGACACATCAAATATCACCCTCTGATAGGGGATCACTGATCTCAATAAAACAGTCTTGTGACAAACAACTGGCATCAAAGGCCCTCTGTTATTACTGAAATACCTGGAGTGTATCACACAAGATTAGTCGATGAAACATTAAAGTCTAGAACACGTCAGAGGTTATTTGGCTCAAACAGCTAAATTACTAAATTAGAGTGGATTTTAAATAGCTTATTTGACAAAGTTTCCCTCTGAGAACCTCAGGAAATGAGCTGCGTGATCACTGTCAATGAATCTAATCTCCTCCTATTTGATTTATCGCACTCCAGTGCTACAAGTTTAGGGGGTAATTGAAATCCTAGTGGTATTTATGCGAGAGAGGGATCTGTTTCCACATACCCTCAGCTGTCACTGTCTTCAGAGGACCATTGTGACTGGATGACAGATTGTCAGGGGTCCTCCGCCAGACAGCTGTCTGAGAGAAAGGGGCTCGGGGGGAAGCAGTGAGGAGCGTTAGATTCTTGTCTCCTCAGCAGTCAATCATCATTGTTTATATTTCTACCCAGAATAACCTGGTCAATACTGCAGAATGGCAAGGAAAGTCATATTTGATACATCCCACTTGTTTTAGTTATCAGTAACAATATATAGAATTAATCAGAATCTTATCAGAATGGTCCATTAATCATTAACTATGAAAAACAGATGGAAAATGCAGTTAACGAGCATACCAGCTAATACTGCATGACGCGGTGCATCTTTTTTGCTTTGTGAAGTTTTAAATCTTCTTGAACTATCTTGTCTCTGTTGTCCGACCACAGATAGCAAAGCCATTGTGGATGGAAATCTAAAGCTGATCCTGGGTCTTATCTGGACTCTCATCCTCCACTACTCCATCTCCATGCCCATGTGGGATGACGAGGATGACGAGGAGACGAAAAAGCTGACCCCCAAACAGCGCTTGTTGGGCTGGATACAGAACAAGGTGCCCCAGCTGCCCATCAACAATTTCAACCGTGACTGGCGGGATGGTAAAGCCCTGGGAGCTCTGGTTGACAACTGTGCCCCTGGTAAGAAGCCACTGGTAGCATCAGCTGACTCTACAGACTGGACAGTGTGAATGCTGAGTCAGAATACGTGCAGTGACTGTAGACAACCTTGTTGTGGTGGCGGTTTTCCTTGGTTGCTATGAGGCTGGGGTCAGGCATGTGTCATTGCGTTTGAAGCAGTATCATTTTCTCAGGAGAATTTGTCTTCTTTGGTCCTCGTCTAGAAATGAGGCCTTTACATCTCTCACACTTCTTTGAACACACACGCACACAAACACGCGTCCAGATTCGGATTCAGATGTCAGCCAGTGTAATCTGTCTCTGGAGAGCAGGTAGTGTCAGTAGGTTGTAGAGGGGTTGCTGATAGCCCGAGGATGTCCCTGCCAGCTGTTCCACAGTGACTGAAGCTTTCAGTCTTAGTGTTTCAGGCCCTGAGGCCCAAGCCTGGCTTTGGTGTTTATAGCCTTACTGCTACACAACACCCCCAAATTTGGGCACCATTCCTCCACTTCTGTCAAGGGGGATGCTTGGCGCTGCATCAAAATGCAGAATGATCTGTCACAGGGAGGTGCCTAAACCACAGATCCAAAGACCACAAGGCCACAGTTTGAGTCACTGCCAGTTTAGGCTTCTGCTTCCAACACTGAACATTAGAGAGTCCTCTCAGCTTCATAGAGCGAAAGGTGGAGGAGTAGCATGAGGAGTGTAGAACACCGTGTTTAACTGTGTTTACATGAGCCATTGATCTGATGAGACGCATCTTTCAAACACTGTGCTGCAACATTGACCATACAAGGGTCTGTTTTTTCATCAGCTAATACTCAACAGTAGTGTAACTGACGAAACTAGGTCGATCCTGAAACACAGAGTCTCTGCTTTTGATTCAATTACAAATGTACACAACAGAGGCATTTCCCACACCAGGAAGAAATACCAGATAGCTGCAGTTTCTCTTGGTACATTTAATACTAGATTGGAACTATACATCTATCCCCATCTATACGGCTATCCCACAGTGATGTATGTAACACCCATATGATGGAAGGGCCCTGGGGCCTCTGGAAAATGACAGCATTACACAGCTTTATTCTGCACAGACCATTCCTTCCTTGCAGATTCATGTAAACACAACCCTGTTAATACTGCAGCCCTACTAGTCTATATTAATTGGATAATAGTATTCTATGGCATGCCTGCATGGGCCTTTTGAGTGAGTGGCCACTCCATTGGAAACACTAATCCAATTTAGGCATTAGTAGCACAGAGCAGGCTAACCTGAGCCGCAGTAAAAGTGCCACAGTCGAAGCTGCTTCCGTTTGAACAGTCAAGAGAAACATTCGCTGCCACACTTACAGAAGTCATGGGAGCCCAGTAGTGTGGGTAAGGTCATGCGGTGTTGTAGTTAGAGGTGTTGCAGAGATAGCACCGACAGCCCAAGTGGTCTTATTATAGCAACCGCAGTTAAACACTGCCTACATTAGTCACTGCAGAATTGTCTAATTGCCCTTTTGCGTCCTGTTAGGTCTGTGTCCAGACTGGGCTGAGTGGGACCCAAATCAGCCTGTGCAGAATGCCAGAGAAGCCATGCAACAGGCCGACGACTGGCTGGGTGTGCCTCAGGTAAGATGCAAGATAGACGGCAGTCACAAAGTGTTTTTTAGTTTGCTGCAGCTCAGCTTGGTGGATATGATCCGATTGTTTCTTCCGTTTTCTGACTGTCAAAATTGTTATTCTCAGCAGAAAGAAATCCCTCTAACACAAATCAAATCCAAGCAGTTCAAAACAAGTCCTAATCTGCGAATACAAACACACCTCGGAGTACACACCTGTGAGGAAACACAGAACTAGGGAAAGCATTGCT
Source organism: Chelon labrosus (assembly GCF_963514085.1). Taxonomy (NCBI): domain Eukaryota; kingdom Metazoa; phylum Chordata; class Actinopteri; order Mugiliformes; family Mugilidae; genus Chelon; species Chelon labrosus. The sequence goes on from NC_140344.1 coordinate 11,648,239, forward strand.
ATGTAAAATACTGAGTCCAGTGTTTCTCCAGGGAGATCCTGCTGGAGGGTGCCATAAAATATTTATTAGCCACCTCACTTCTAATGTTTCCATTTGCTTTATTGTAGCTCTCAGTAAGTGAGTGAGTAGGAGTTTTATTTGGTGGAGTTTGTGAATTTGTGGAGGTGTGAAATTTCACCTTCCAAGCCTTCCACTAAAACAGAGGTGTAAATATGCCTGCGCTTGAAATTTTCCCTCCTGTTTGTAAGACTGAGCCCCCGTATGGAAATGTGCACCGTGCAGGTTGTTTACGTGTTTGTCCAAGACACAGGGTTAGCTATGCTGCATGAGGCTTAGCATCGGCGAGATAGCTGTAGGGTGTATGTCATGGCTCTGTAGGCCTGGGGGCTAGATTCCAGTGTGGTGTTGTTAAGGAGATGTGGGTGAGGTCTGGCTCAGGATAAATCCCCCCCTGGCTGGCTTATTGAGGGCAACAATCTTTAACCTCGCTGTCCTGTAGTTAAATATAACCAGTGTAGAGCATGGCTTGGTGCCACTGTGTGATAGACAGGCAAACGAGTGCTTTAAGGGAGAGAGGAGTCAGAGGTGGAGGGAACAAATACGTTTAATCCGTGTTAAATCCAATTGCACTATGCTGAATAAGAGAAGGTTGTAGAAAAGAGTAACCCATACCCTTGTTGCGACAGACAGTTAATTTGGCCATACATTGAGATATAGTTGTTTTCTGATGTTGCATAAAAGCTGAACTTTACCCTTTATACTGATCACTCTTTTTGAATGAAAACCATTTGCCCACAGAAAGGCCCGAGTCTGAGTCTGATTAGCCCCTGTAATGCTGCATGACTTCCTGTTCTGTAGGTGATTGCTCCTGAGGAGATTGTGGACCCAGATGTAGACGAGCACTCGGTGATGACCTACTTGTCTCAGTTCCCCAAGGCCAAACTGAAGCCTGGGGCTTCTCTTAAGCCTAAACAGCTTTTTCCAAACAAGGCCAAAGCCTATGGACCAGGTAGGTAGATCAACACGAATACCCACACAGGTGAAAGCAGTTCCTACGAACAGTATATCACCTTTTCAGTCCTGAATATAAAAGCAGTGATGTTAGGCACAAGGAGCACAAAAAAGATACAAACTTTTTTGTGGCATTTTGTTGTTTGTTTGGATTGCCCAAACTTGTTTGAGTTATCCATCACACCAAATGATGTTTGTATGTTTTCATTACAGGTATTGAACCTCATGGCAACAAGGTGCTGCAACCAGCTGTGTTCACTGTGGAAACTCTGGAAGCTGGCAGTGGTGAAGTCCTGGTGTACGTGGAGGATCCTGAGGGGCACAAAGAGGAGGCAAGTCATGCGAGAGAGTGACGGCATCTTAGCTAACTCCTTAGCGAACCTTCCAAGGCCTCGGTATTAAGTGGAGATAAATGTAGTGTCTTGTCTTAAACTTGTTGTTATTTTGGTTTTGCTTTCCAGGCTAAAGTTAAACCCAACAAGGACAAAAACAGAACCTACACCGTCACCTATGTTCCTAAAGTTGAGGGCGTCCACAGGGTAAGAACAACCTGCCACATGTGTTTACTTCGTGTCCTCACTTGGCGAAACTATTTAAAGGTGTCTTGAACGTGTCTTTTTTCTCCAACATTAGGTGAAAGTGTTGTTCGCAGGTCAGGACATCGACAAGAGCCCCTACACAGTGAATGTGGCAAAGGATATGGGTGACCCCAGCAAAGTCCACGCCAGGGGGCCAGGTTTGGACCCAGTAGGCAATGTGGCTAACAAACCCACCTACTTTGACATCTACACAGCTGGTAAATAAAGAAAAGCAACAACAAAAATACTTGATTGCAGTGTTTTAAAACAAAGTGATATTAAATTTTAACCTGTGATAACCCATCATTTGTTTGGCACTCTTAGGTGCTGGTAATGGTGACATCAGCGTGGTCATCGTCGATCCTCAGGGCAAAAAGGACACCGTGGAGCTCATCCTGGAAAACAAGGGAGACAGTGTTTTCCGTTGCACTTATCATCCCGTGCTGGAGGGGCCTCACACCATTCACATACTGTTTGCAGGCCAGGAGATCCCCAAGAGCCCTTACAATGTCAACATCGCAGAGGGTGAGCCATCTGTCTGTGCAGTAAATTACTGTCAGACAAATCTGATTTCTTAGTGTGCTGTTAGTGTCAGGGTGATCTATCCATCACTATCCATCGTCATCTTTATTCTCCCTGGGAACAGCCGCCCTGTATAGACCATAACCCTTCCTGTCTGTCATTTCTAGCTCCAACTGTTGCTCCTACCATTGGAGCTCCACTGCAGATAGCTCCTCAGTCAGTGCGCACCCCTCCTGGAGTGAAGGGTGGGAAGGGGGCACCTCCCCCAAAACCTGGCCGTCCAAGTTAGTATTGTCTGAAAGGAAGGAGCTTGTGCCCATTACTCAGCAAAGAGCCAAGCTATTCCAGGCCCTGCAGATGCTCCTCCATGCTTTCTGATATATGGATTCCGTGGCTCAGTGCCATGCTTGGTTGCCTGCTCCCTCTACTTGCAGCTTGATGATTTGGTTATGTTAAGGGGGAGAACAGATTTTCTACAAATAGTTTACAGATTGTCCCGTTCTGCATTTCTGTCAGTTTATGCATTTCTTTGTTCTTCGTTAAATGTCTTTGCTTGTGCTGTTGACATGTTTGTTTTCATCATGTCTGAATTTGCATCAGCCAGCATTCAGTAGAAAGCTTGCCCTCAACATTTCGAAAAAGACTGACTGAAATGTTGTCAGATGCTCCCTGGATGCACTGAATGCATCAGTATCTTATTCGGCAATGTGTACTTTGTGCGAAATGTGCTGCACAAAGCAGAATTCTCATTTACAGGTTCTGTCTGGCAACCTTTAAGGAATCCCATTTGAATTGGAACTTGCTACTAACATTGCCGTCAACTGCTGGCTACTCTCTTTTTGTTCTGCTTAATATGTTTCTGTCTCACACTTATTGTTATTCTTTCCAGCCATGAACCCAAATGCTTGCAGAGCTGCTGGCAGAGGGCTTCAGCCTAAAGGCTTGAGAGTAAAGGAGGTTGCAGACTTCAAAGTGTTCACCAAGGGAGCTGGCAGCGGAGCACTGAACGTCTCAGTCAGAGGACCAAGTGAGTCAGACAGCTCTCTTTTTTCTGCATCACTCCTCCTTGCACATTTTGGGAATTATTTCCCTTTGTTTGGGTTTTTCGCCTGCATCGTTGCATTCGTACAGTCGTATAATATGGCGCTAAATAAAATGAATGAAGTTTCTAAGCAGATAAGAATCCATTTTGACAGTATAATTCATCCTCAGCTGGAGCAGAAGAGCAAGTGAAAGTGCGAGATGCGGGGAATGGTGTGTATGAATGTGAATATTACCCCCTTAAGCCTGGTAAATACACAGTCAGCATCACTTGGGGAGGCCAGCCCATCCCACGCAGGTAGGCTCCTATTGCGGCCTTTAGCTATTCATTAAGAATGCACCATCACCTTTACGTGAGGTAATATTGTGTATTCTTGTGTGCCATTTTGTGTTGCAGCCCCTTCGAAGTGGAGGTGGGAGTAGAGGCAGGTTTTCAGAAGGTGAGAGCCTGGGGTCCTGGTCTGAAGACAGGCATGGTGGGAAAATCTGCTGACTTTGTGGTGGAAGCCATCGGCACTGAAGTCGGAACTCTGGGTGAGACATGAGACAAGTGATACGAGCAAAAGAAAAGTTTTGAAATCTGAAATCTAAATGCCTTAGGGTTTCCTTTGCTCAGGCTTCTCCATCGAAGGCCCATCGCAGGCTAAAATTGAGTGTGATGATAAGGGTGACGGCTCCTGTGATGTGCGGTATTGGCCCACTGAACCTGGCGACTACGCTGTTCACGTCATTTGTGATGATGAAGACATCAAGGACAGTCCCTTCATGGCCCACATCCTCCCCGCAGCCAATGATGTTTTCCCTGAGAAGGTATATTTACCACTCACTGAATTTTAAATTAAAGTATAAAGTAGGTTACCATGGTCGTCTGATTCAATCGTATTCTTAATAAAATGTTTCCAGGTTAAAGCCTATGGTCCAGGCCTGCAGCCAACCGGTGTCATTGTGAACAAACAAACGGAATTCACTATCGATGCACGCATGGCTGGGAAGGGGCACCTCAAGATCTACGCACAGGTATGGAGTGCACCAGTTTGTGGAGTCTTCATTTTTTATTCATAGGAAAACATCATTTATATTGCATGTGGCTCTGTGCAGACCAGAACTGACAAGATTTTGTATCCACTCAGGATGCTGAAGGCTGCGTCATCAACATCAAGATCACTGACAGAGGAGACAGCACATTTCTGTGTGTGTACACTCCTGTCAAGCCCATTAAACACACCATCATCATCACCTGGGGTGAGGTCAACGTGCCCAATAGCCCTTTCAGGGTAAGAGACATGACGATGCGTGCGCACACGCTGACAAACAGCTATTCTGCAGTTGAAATTTTGTCAATTTCATATAATGATACTTCAACAAATATAGACAAAGTAAAAGGACTGCAGCAGTTGTACTTCAGTGAAAAGCCTCTGCTTCAAGTGCACTGTGAATTCATTAGGTGCTGGTTGGAGAGGGTTCTCACCCAGACAGAGTCAAGGTCTATGGGCCTGGAGTGGAGAAGACGGGGCTCAAGGCTAACGAGCCAACCTACTTCACTGTGGATTGTGGTGAAGCTGGTCAAGGTGAGGCTGTATGAGGAGATTATGTGGGTGGTTATAAAAACAATCCCGAGTTTGATCGGCCCGAAATAAAATTAGAGTTACATCATGAAAATGTTTAAAAAATATATTAGGTACGGGAAGAACAGGACCTAGGCAGCAGTGCAAGGTTATGTCATTTGAAATGTGAAATTGTACTTAAAATAAACCTCCAAGCAGTGGAACGACTGCTTTAATTTATTCAGATCATCTACTATAGAATAACCTCTGTGAACTGTGCTCATTGTCATGCACCATTAGGGGACATCAGTATCGGCATCAAGTGTGCCCCAGGCGTGGTTGGCCCTGCCGAGGCTGACATAGACTTTGACATCATCAAGAATGACAATGACACCTTCACAGTCAAGTACACTCCCCCCGGTCCGGGCCGATATACCATCATGGTGCTGTTTGCTGATCAGGTAAGAATACAATGTCCAGTTGAAACGGGATTGATGAGTTGTGAGAGACTGCTTGTGAAATGATGGATGGATTTTTAAATTTTTTTTTGTTTTGGTTGCTTTCAAAGGAAATTCCCATCAGTCCATTCAAAGTCAAAGTGGATCCTTCCCATGATGCTGGCAAGGTGAGAGCAGAGGGTCCTGGACTCAACAAGACAGGTGAGGTTCTTTGTCATCTAAAAAGTTCAGTTGATATAATTATCAAGACAGCAAATTTGTATTCACATTTCCAACACCCACTTTAAAGATTTAATGTCATAGAAGTGGTATGATTTGGCTAGCGCTGACAAAATGTGTGTTTCAGGTGTGGAGGTGGGCTCTCCAACCCACTTCACCATCTACGCAAAGGGAGCTGGCAAGGCCAAGCCTGAGGTGCATTTTGCACCATCAGGCCCAGGAGAGGCAGTTCGTGACTTTGAGATCATTGATAACCACGATTACACCTACACTGTCACGTACACGGCTCTTCAGCAGGTACAGCAGGCCTCTGTTTGAAATCCAGTTACATTAGAACATGATTATTCACAGTAAATCCAGGCATGAACACATATCCACTCATATTCTGGTGTTTTTTCAAGGGCAACATGACTATTTCTGTGACTCACGGAGGAGATCCCATTCCCAAAAGCCCCTTCCACATCACTGTGTCACCAGCTATGGATATTGGAAAGGTGAAAGTGGAAGGATTGGAAACCAGTAAGTTAGACTAACCTGCCTGCAGGCAGACTATATATATGTGTGTGTGTGTGTGTGTGTGTGTGTGTGTGGTTAAGTACAAGGGTTAATATATAATATATCACTTTAATCTTTCTTGCAGAAGTGGAGGTTGGAAAGGATCAAGAGTTCACCGTTAACACAAAGGGTGCTGGTGGGCAGGGCAATGTAGGCGTGAAGATGACCTCACCCTCTGGTCGACCAATCCCATGCAAGCTGGAAGGAGACAAAGCCAAAGGCACTCATAGTGTGAAGTATATCCCCCCAGAGGAGGGGCAGTACAAGGTTGATGTCATCTATGATGGGAACCCTGTAATGGGAAGCCCCTTTGGTGTTGAAGCAGTGATGCCTGCTGATCCTTCAAAGGTAAAAGTTCATGACAGCTGCATTTAGGTCTGACATTCGTCCATAGTTGGACCTCATCAAAAAGATGAGACATTTTTATTAAATACATCTTGTATCAAAAACTGACTCGACTGTTGCTTCACAGGTGCGAGCCTTTGGTCCCGGCTTGCAAGGAGGCATTGTGGGTAAACCAGCTCCGTTCACCATTGACACAAAGGGAGCTGGCGCAGGTGGTCTGGGCCTGACAGTAGAAGGTCCCTGTGAGGCAAAAATCGAGTGCCAAGACAATGGTGATGGCACATGCTCAGTGAACTACCTGCCCACTGAGCCGGGCGAATACGCCATCAACATCCTGTTTGCGGAGAAGCACATCCCCGGCTCGCCCTTCAAAGCTGCTGTTCGCCCAGCCTTCGACCCCAGCAAGGTGACCGCCAGCGGGCCTGGCCTGGAGAGGGCCAAGGCAGGTGAGCCTGCCACCTTCACTGTGGACTGCACCAGAGCAGGAGACGGCGAGCTCACCATCGAGATCGTGTCGGAGACCGGGGTTAAGGCGGAGGTGCATATTCAGAAAACTGCAGAGGGGACCTTCTCTGTCACATACATCCCACCTTTCCATGGCTCTCACACCATCACGATCAAGTACGGTGGCCACGTGATTCCCCACTTTCCAAAGGTCCTGCAGGTCGAGCCCTCTTTGGACACCAGTGGAGTGCATGTATACGGGCCTGGAGTTGAACCCAGAGGTAACGCCAGACATAATAAGTTCAGAATGAAATAGCACTTTATTCTAAGTTTACTGTAATGAAGGTTTTAATATGAACTATATACATATAATGACAGATACATGCTTATAAGCTCTGCTGAATTACTGGTTACCAGCATATTATATATTAATCTAAGCACTTTATAAACAGCTCTTAGGACAGTGTTGGTGTTAATAAGGATATCCAGTGTCTTAGTGTTATGCATGTTGCCTGCTGCGTGTTATGTCTTAAACAACAAACCACCTGAAGGGCTTTTTTTATTTCTAGGAGTCCTCAGAGAAGTCACAACCCACTTCATTGTTGATGCCCGCGCCCTCACCAAGGTTGGAGGAAGTCATGTGAAGGTTCACATCATCAGCCCCTCTGGCACCAACACTGACAGCTACATTACTGACAAGGGAGACGGCACCTACAGAGTGGAGTACACAGCATTCGAGGATGGTAGGGGCACGAAGAAAATATTACATTAGGTCATTTAACAATGTAAATGAAGGCAATTATGAGATCAATGTCGGGCGACAATGATGAAATAGAGAACTTTGTCACAAGACAAACCTAACTTGATGGAGATAAATAGAGGACTTGCAAACAGACAGACAGAAAAATCACTAACAGGTGCTTGGGTTGGACACCATTTGGGAATAAAGCAGGAGGGTGGGAAAATAAAGAGCGAGCAGGAGAGCGGTATAAATACAGGATGATGCAGTAGAGCAATGATGTGAGGGGCAGAGAGCAGGGAGGCAGAGAGGCAGACAGGCTCTGTTTTATAAATAGTGTGTTCTGGAACAGAAGCTCTTAACCAGGCAGGTATGTGTGCTGAAGGTTTCCTGCACACAGCAATACAGAAGGGGAATGACAAGGGATATTAATAGAGACCTATACCACAAAGCACAGAGATCACAGAGCCCCTTTCCACCACCAGACATGCTCTAATATCGAAGCAGTGTGACTGGGAATGTGGCATATAGGCCTACTGAGAGGGCTCTGTCAGAAAAACGTTGTAACAGAATAATGAATAGGGAACAGATGTAATGCCTTGTACATTTACCAGAGCGTCTGCGCCCCAGATAGTGTCTTTTATAAATAAGCAGATGTTTATCTCCCTAAAAGGGAATTTGTGTTGCCCCATAATTTAGAAAGAAAGAAAGAAAGAGGCAATAGCAGAAAATATTTGCTTTCTTTGAGCACTCACACAAAGAGGTGTGCTGTCAGACCCTGAGTCGGTTTATCTGTACATATGCAGGAATGCATCTGATTGAAGTGCAGTACGATGACGTGCCTGTGCCCAAGAGCCCCTTCAGAGTGTCTGTGGTGGAGGGATGTGATCCAACCCGGGTCCGTGCCTTTGGACCAGGTCTGGAAGGAGGAATAACCAACAAGTCTAACTGTTTCACTGTGGAGACCAGGTACTGTTGAACCACAACTACATTTTTTGTAAATGTTTTTGCCCTCTCAGCATTTAGAGGATATGACAGTGTAGACAGGAAACAAGGGAAGACTGAAAAATATTTTTGCCTTCTCTCTCAGGGGTGCTGGTACAGGAGGACTGGGTCTGACCATCGAGGGAGCCTCAGAGGCAAAAATATCCTGCAAGGACAATAAAGATGGCAGCTGCAGTGTGGAGTACGTCCCCTTCACTCCTGGAGACTACGACGTGAACATTAATTACGGAGGTCAACCGATCCCTGGCAGTCCGTTCCGCGTGCCTGTAAAAGACCCTGTGGACCCCAGCAAGGTAAAATGCTCAGGTCCAGGTCTGGGCACCGGAGTGAGAGCCCACGTCCCTCAGACTTTCACAGTAGACAGCACAAAGGCTGGACAGGCCCCTCTGGATGTCAAACTCTACGGTCCAACAGGTGAGAAACACGCCATATGAATGTAAAGCCCACGAAACCTGCAAACACTGATCATCAAATATTAATAAGTGTATTATTATTTCCAGGTACTGTGGAGCCTGTTGGTGTGAAGAATAATGGAGATGGCACCCACACAGTTCACTACACCCCAGCCCAGGATGGCCCCTACACCGTAGCAGTCAAATATGCAGATCAGGAAGTCCCACACAGGTGCAGCATGACTTTAGACATCCCCATGGCAGGCAGTGTGTTGAGATATGTCTTAATTAAAGCTCTCCTCTGTCTGGGTTTAAGAAAGAAAAGTCTAGTTCAGCACATTTTCTATTCCAATTCTGTCTTTTCTCAGTCTGAATTTTATAATTACATTTGCTATTTTCTCCTTCTTCAACAGCCCATTCAAGGTGATGTCTCAGCCTGGGCATGATGCCAGTAAGGTGCGTGCCAGTGGCCCTGGTCTAGACACTAAAGGCGTGTCTGCGAGCTTGCCGGTTGAGTTCACTATTGATGCTCGTGATGCTGGGGAGGGACTGCTCACTGTGCAGATTCTGGTGGGTTCATTTACATTTTATACAGTCACCTCCTAAACCACTGGCCAGAATTTGAAATAACTTGAATATTCTTCTCACAGGACCCAGAGGGCAAGCCAAAGAATGCAACCATCCAGGATAACAGGGATGGCACCTACACTGTGTCCTATGTGCCTGACTCTACGGGCCCTTACACCATCACCATTAAATATGGAGGAGACGAGATTCCTTACTCCCCGTACCACATCCAGTCACTGCCCACAGGAGATGCCAGCAAATGTCGCCTCACGGGTAAGAAAATGACTTTGTTTTTGTTATGGTTTTGCTAAATAAAAATCACATATTGTATTATATTTTTATCTACTGTATGCTCACTGCTATTCTCTTTTCATTTCCAGTTTCAATTGGAGGACATGGCGTGTGTGAGTAATCAAGGCTATTCATATATATATATAGTTTTTCTGCGCTAAATTGCAAAAAGGCTTTACACAGCTTCTTACCCTCTATACTTCATCCTTTATGCACAGCAAATCTTCAGAAACTCCAAACCTCTGAGGATACAGTTATCACAGTGGACGCCAAAGCTGCTGGGAAAGGCAAGGTGACCTGCAAGGTGCTGACCCCGAAGGGGATGGAGGTGGATATGGATGTGGTGGAGAATCATGATGGAACCTTTGACATTTACTACACTGCCCCTGAACCTGGGAAATATGTAATTACCATCCGTTTTGGGGGGCAGAACATCCCCAAAAGCCCCTTCCAAGTGGTGGTGAGTAAAGGATGATTAAACGCGGTACAGTTGAGTGCTGCATGTACTCTTGTTTTGACACTTAGTGCTATGAAACCAACAATTTCTCTTCTCTCGCAGGCCACAAACGAGCCAGTCGTTCCCCGCGATACTGTGGATCCTCTCTTCCGTCCCGTTAACTTCCTCGTCCCTTTCACACCTCAGCAAGGGGAAATCACAGGTGTGTCAAACGCCGCTCATACAGACACAAAACGCTGCACACAAACACGCCCACAAAACATCTCTTTTTAAGGTCACCGACATTTAACCGATTTGCTCCTTCAGGCGAGGTGCGGATGCCTTCTGGCAAGACGGCTCGCCCACATATCACTGACAATAAGGATGGCACCATCACAATCAAGTACCAGCCCACAGAGAGAGGCCTCCATGAGATGGACATTAAATATGAAGCAAACCACATTCCAGGTCAGTACCATGCCACGCTCGACGAATGGGAAGTGGTTGTGTTATTTTTATTTTTAAATACGGTAGATGTCGGTCACTGTGACAAAACTACGCTCAGAGTTTGCTGTTTGTTAATGGTCGTACCCCCAACAGGAAGCCCTCTGCAGTTCTTTGTGGATGCTGTGAACAGTGGCGTGGTGACTGCTTATGGTCCAGGTCTGAGTTACGGCACAGTCAACAAGGCTGCCACTTTCACTGTGGTCACTAAGAATGCTGGAGAAGGTGAAATAACATACTCTTCCCAGTGATATTTTGGATTTGACATCAGCAGCAGACAGGTGAAAGAAGAGAGTTTGAGCATTTCATCCTGTCTCTCAGGTGGTCTGTCACTAGCAGTGGAGGGTCCCTCTAAGGCTGAGATCACTTGTAAGGACAACAAAGATGGCACCTGCACCGTGTCCTACCTGCCCACAGCTCCTGGAGACTACAACATCATTGTCAAGTTTGACAACAAGCACATTCCTGGCAGCCCCTTTACTGCTAAGATCACTGGTGAGGAAATACATTGTGTATCCCACAGTATATATTTTGTTATGTATTTATTTCCTATAGTTACACTATAAATCAACTTTGAGAGGTTGTCAAACATCAAGACTATTTTTTCTCATGCCAGGGGATGACTCCATAACCAGGACGTCCCAGCTGAATGTCGGCACAGCAGCCGATGTGTCCCTGAAGATCGCAGAGACAGATCTGAGCTCCCTGACTGCCAGTATCAGAGCTCCATCTGGTAATGAAGAGCCCTGCCTGCTCAAGAGACTGCCCAACAGACACCTCGGTGAGATATTCACTTGCCTTTTGCACAAAATAACAAGAAGAACAGCACATTGATAAGGTGCCTTAGGATTCGAGTGATGCATTTTAATCAAATTTTCTTGGCTCTTTGTGTTCATTGTTTTTTTTTTTCTCCCTGCCTTTTTCACATTCACAGGCATCTCTTTCACCCCTAAGGAGGTTGGCGAGCATGAAGTGAGCGTGAGGAAGAATGGCATGCACGTGGCCAACAGCCCTTTCAAAATAATGGTGGGCCAGTCAGAGATCGGCGAGGCAAGCAGAGTGAAGGCTTTCGGTAAAGGCCTGGTGGAGGCGCACACTTTCGAAATGGCTGAGTTTTTTGTGGATACGAGGAATGCAGGTAAGCTTTGTGAGCCGTATGCTCTACTTTAATAGCGAACACGGAAAGAATCCAAAGCCAATTATTTGTTTTCTCCTTAGGTTATGGAGGTCTCGCGTTGTCAATTGAGGGTCCAAGCAAAGTAGATATTAACTGTGAGGATGTGGAGGATGGGACGTGCAGGGTGACCTACTGCCCAACAGAACCTGGAAGTTACACTGTTAACATCAAGTTTGCTGAAAAGCACATCCCAGGTAAGAAACCTTTACTTGGAGTATGTACAAACAACAACACATCTGACATTTTGAAATGAATTAAATCTGTATGCGTGTCTTGTGCTCCCTCCAGGAAGTCCTTTCACAGTGAAGGTGACTGGAGAAGGACGAATCAAGGAGAGTATAACAAGGAAGAGACAGGCATCCTCTATTGCCTCAGTGGGAAGCACATGCGGTCTTAACCTCAAGATCCCAGGTGAGTACAGAATCCATTCAGAAGTGGTTAAAGGGCAGCCGGTCAGCCACCTTGAAATAAAAGATGTTGCTGTACACCTACATTGGTATTCTCTGCCTTTCCATTGCTGCAGGAAACTGGTTTCAGATGGTTTCAGCTCAGGAGAGGCTTACAAGAACATTCACCCGCAGCAGCCATACCTACACCCGCACTGAGCGCACAGAGATTAGCAAAATCCGCGGTGGAGAGACCAAGAGGGAGGTACGAGTGGAGGAGAGCACCCAGGTTGGAGGAGGAGGAGGAAGCCCTTTCAGAGATGTTTTTGGAGATTTTCTGGGCAGGGAGAGCCTCAGCAGCTTTGCTGGCATCACTGCCAGACCTGAGGGTGAGTCTGAATATGAACCCACATGTAGCCTTTAGCCTTTAACTGTCTACTAAATAATAAATGTTTTAGAAATGTTCAGCCAAGAATACAAAATGTCTAACTGTATTGATTGTATTTTGTCTAACTCCTGGTTTGCTGTATCTCACCAGTTGAGAGTGGTTCTCAGGCCATGACAGCTCAGGTGACCAGTCCCAGTGGGAAAACAGTGGATGCTGACATCATGGATGGAGGAAGCAGCACCTACAGTGTGCGCTTCATCCCACAGGAAATCGGACCCCACAATGTCAACGTCAAATACAGGGGCCAACATGTTCCCGGAAGCCCTTTCCAGTTTACTGTGGGCCCCATGGGAGAAGGAGGAGCACACAAAGTCCGTGCAGGAGGTCCTGGCCTTGAGAGAGGCGTGGCTGGAGCACCTTGTGAGTTCGCTCTGTAAACACTGACATGCTGTCACTGGAGAGAATTGTGTTATCTTCAAATACTACTGAAGATATGAGTTTAAATATTTGATCAGTTGTTGACTTAAGATGAATCTTCTTCTAATCCAGCTGAGTTTAGTATCTGGACCAGAGAGGCAGGTGCTGGTGGCCTGTCCATTGCTGTAGAGGGCCCCAGCAAGGCTGAAATCTCCTTCGAGGACAGGAAAGACGGCTCCTGCGGCGTCTCCTACATAGTGAAAGAACCAGGTAGAATCTTTGTCAGGCACAAACGTGGATTTTTCAGAAATTCTTCGAATGCTTCCTCAAGTTTATTTGATGGTGGAAGTTAATAACCTTTCTGCTTCCCCCAGGTGACTATGAGGTGTCAATCAAGTTCAACAACGAGCACATCCCTGACAGCCCCTTCATCGTTCCGATCGCTACACTGTCAGACGAAGCCCGCAGGCTCACTGTCACAAGCCTTCAGGTTATCTCTCTCACACGCACATACACACAATCTCAGCAGCAATCGCACGCATAAAACATGCACATAGGCAACGTATCAAAGTTGAATAACAGATGGCATGTAATGCAATGTACGATTAGTTGCAGATATTTTTGTTTAGTAGCACTTTGCCCTTGAAGTGTAATTGAATGAATGCCAGTGCTGGAGCGGTATACAGGACTGTAATACTGTGATGCTGGCCAGTGATGAAGGGCTGGATTAACTGTCCCTTGCTAAAGTGGGGCAACGCAAGCTGTATTATGTGGGCACTCGGCTCGCATGCAATTGTGTTTCTGTCAGAGAGGAAGGAAAGAAAGAAAAAATAGGAGCGAGCGGAAGATAAAGATAAACGTGAGATCTCACAACATTGTTCTCATCACGAGACAGATGTTTTATTTGCTTTCACAGTCTCCATTACAGCTGCCAGCAATGCAGTGTATTTTTAGTTAGTAACTGAAATGCCACTTCAGAGCGTTATTCTACCACTGGAAGCCAGGTGAAGAGCAATAAAATTGTTTAAAATGTCACGCTATCTCTTATGTCTGCCTGGACCGCTTGTCCACCTGTGGGGCAAGAACACTAAACGCTTTGCTGTAAACTCTGACCTTTACTGCCTCTCACACCCAACTGCTCTATCTATTCTCGTTCAGGCATGATGAGTCACACATAGTGTCCCTCAAGGTGGGGGCGCACACACATGCACGGGCACCTGCACGCAAATGTTCTTAACATATTCCGCCCTGTTTTTTTGCAGGAGAAAGACTTGAAGGTAAACCAAGAAGCATCTTTCATGGTGCAGCGCAATGGGGCCCGAGGTGTGGTTGACGCCAAAGTACACACTCCCTCCGGCTCTTCGGAGGAATGCTACGTCACTGAGCTGGACAGCGGTATGCACCACCCTCAGTTTGTAGTAAAAATTAAACTTCAGGACACAAGTAATTCAGTTCTTTTTCAACTGGAAGCATCATGCAGAAGCACAGAACAGAAACATCTCAACTTGTATTTTCAGACAAGAGTGCCATCCGCTTTATTCCACGTGACAATGGAGTTCACTCAATTGATGTCAAGTTCAATGGGTGCCACATTCCTGGAAGCCCCTTCAATGTTCGAGTGGGAGATCCAGGGCTAATTGGAGACCCCGGCATGGTCACTGCACACGGCCCTGGACTACAGGGAGGAACTACAGGTAGATATTTATACCACCATTATGAATATGTACCACATTTGTTAATGATTAATCATTTATGTGCAGCAAATGAGCAGCCTTGGCACCATCTGTATCATTTTGTCCCTTGTCCTTGTTCTTCCAGGCGTAGCCTCTGAGTTTGTGGTCAACACCTGTAACGCAGGCTCTGGCGCTCTGTCAGTCAACATCGACGGGCCATCCAAGGTCAAGATGGACTGTCGGGAGTGTCCTGAAGGCTACAAGATCACCTACACACCGATGGCACCTGGCAACTATCTCATCACCATCAAATACGGCGGGCCTCAGCACATAGTGGGCAGCCCTTTCAAAGCCAAAATCACAGGTCTGCTTGACAGTCATTCTCCCATCTGATCTGTGGATGACAAGTGTCTTGGTTATGAAACAAATGTTCCCCCGAAAAAAAAAAAAAAGAAGTGTGTTAGTTGTCAGTGTACATCCTTCTGCCTTTCTCTTGGCACCCCAGCGATATATTTCTCTCACAGCTTGGCGCATACAAATGCTGTTTATGAATGCAACATAAAATACTTTCAAGATTGAAAACATTTCCCAAGACTCCTGAAAGTTCACTTCATTTGAAAGTAGTATGAAATATTTTCTTATTTGGGCTCAGGCACTGGTCCATTTCTTTTTCTGCAGAGGGAAACTCTCCCCATGAGATGCCGCCTCTTTGCTTGATTCACATCTCTGTCAATGCTGAGTGTGTTTTGTAATGTCTGGTCTAAGCTACGATGCTTTAGATAACCCCCCTTCTCCCTCTGTCTCCTTCTCCTGCAGGCACAAGGCTGTCAGGGGGGCACAGCCTCCATGAGACCTCCTCCGTCTTGGTCGAAACAGTTACCAAGACCTCCAAAGTGGGTGGTGCCTACAGCGCCTCCTCTTCGACCACCTCAACAAAACTTACATCTGATGCCAGCAAGGTGGTTTGTCGCGGGACCGGGCTGTCCATGGCTACAGTCGGGCAGAAAAACAATTTTACCGTTGACTGCAGCAAAGCAGGTGAGATGATGAGGAGGAAACACAGTAAAACATCAATCAGACACATATAGTGTGTACTGTATGGATGCTAAAGTAAAGTAGTATTGAAGGGTTTTGCCTGCGTGGATGCAGTGAGTCAAGCTCTACGCACTACAACACACAAATTGACACATAATCAGCCAATGGAACATTTGTCTTAATTATTGTGGCCAGCGTGTTGGCTGCTAATTTACACATCCTGCGAACATGGAGCCCAATTTGCATACATTTTCAGTTGTGTTTCTGGCCACCTGGTCAATGCAAGTTAAGTCACATACTTTCTTTGGTCTCTTCCAACTCCTGTTTGGTTATTATCCTAACAGCATCAATACCTGGAAATGGAAAATGGCTTCATTATGTTAATCGGCTAGTTGCTCTCATGATGTTTAGTGGTTAGGATGGTAATGGAAGTAGATTCCTCTGAATTATGATAATCAAAATGTTGCAGCCCAGGACAAGGAGTTTAGCCATAAAACCAAAACAAATAGCTGAAAGACACGAAGAGGTAGACAATAGTGCAGAATTTAATGATAATTGTCTCTTGTTACTATTAATAATCCATCCGAAATTACACATTTCAATAATTGGTTGTTGTAGCTTTAAATTTCAAGCACACACAGTAGTAAAGCTTTTGTGCACTAACAGCATTAAACACCCCTCTTTTTATTCCATCCAGGTACCAACATGCTGATGGTTGGTGTGCACGGACCTCATGCTCCCTGCGAGGAGGTGTACGTCAAGCACATGGGCAACAAGCTCTACAATGTCACCTACACCGTCAAGGACAAGGGCAGTTACACCGTCATCGTCAAATGGGGCGACGATAACGTCCCTGGAAGCCCCTACAAAGTGGTTGTACCATAAAAAAAAGAACTGTGCAAACGACCCTTACCTACCCCTCCGCTGACCCACCGCGCTTTTCTCATCATTTGCACGTATCAGTCAAACCGCCCAGTACCTCTTACCCGGCACTGCTGTTTGCTCTTCAACGGATCGCAATATACTCAACAAACACAACATGCAAGGACATTTGCTTACAGCTTTACTGACAGTAGAACATGTATTGTGCCAAAGATTTGTATTAACTCCAGAAATTACATTTTACACTCACAAGTGTGCATCCACATTCAACGGGATGTAGAGGCAGCAGCGTGGTTTAGAAGGCGATGTTTTATTGTTAACAAATACCATAAGATGGTGTTAAGACCTGCTGGAGTAATCAACAGTATTCAATCAAACAGTATTAAGTGATGCAATATGGTTTTGTATGGTTTAAGAATGAGAAATTGACTTTTTTTTTTTGTTATATTAACCTATTTTTGGTAAGTCTTTGCAGACCTAATAAAGATTTAATTGCTAACATTTGAGATGAAAAAAAACGACTGGATTTATTTGACTTCACTCAGTGCTCCCGGTGCTGGCACACACTCCACTAGTTCCGCAAGAGGAATCTCTTGCTTTTACATATCCATAGTTTCATCATGCACCAATTCTCTGACCACTGCCGGTTCTTCGGTCTGAGCAGCTGTCAAGATATTTTACTCTTGATCACAGACTCTTGGCTGACTATCTGGCCTGTGCAGAGTGTGCAGTTAGATTTTGAAGGTTTTAATCTTTCTTCCCGGGGTGCCCATGACAACGTTAGATATTGAACCACCTATTAAGATTTAATTCGGTATCACAGTTTAGTGCTGCATTATTAAAACAGCCCAGGATATTCTTCCAGTCCTCTTATTTGCATCCTGTACTGGTGCAGATGCAATCACAAGATGGCAGCATAGTCAAGCTCACATCTGTATCTACATCTCCACCAAATACACCAGAGTAAAATCTCCATTGTTCCCAGTGAAGATTAACTACACCTTGCTGAACACAAGGGTGCCTGCAGAGCGTAGAAACCAGAGGCATCAGCTTCCATTGTGTGTGTAATTAATCCTGTTGGATCAGAGATGGAACACAAGTGGTTTCTGTTGTGGCATCCACACAGGGGTGACGGTGGCCCTGCAGAGGCACAAATCAACCAGAAAGAAGGGAGGTTCAGCCTTTCGCCCGTGTGATCTCCTGTGCATATGTGTGTGCAATCGCTTGTGTCTCCTCCGTGACCTGTGTGTGTGTTTTGTATGTCCTCTGCATGGTTTGCAGGCCTCAGTCCCACAGTGAGTCAACCACCCAGCCTCCACACGGTGACACACTCCACCAGCACCAGCACCATTCTTCACAGAGAGGAGCCTATAATTAGGTGCTAATTTTCTCTGGTTCCACTGTGACATGATGCTGGGGGCCATGGTGAGGCAAGACAGAGCGAGCTGGTGCATCTGATGAACAGTGGCGAGAGTTTGACTCCGGACCATCTGGCCAAGTGGCTGGCGTTGCCCGCTGCTGTCTGTGCTGACGTTGAGACCAGGGCATGGCCCACCCACGTCAGTCTGTCCTCCCCATTCTGCTCCTTCGGACCGGGACCCAGGCGTCTGTCCACCACAACATGTTTATCTCGAGTGGTTGCCAAGAGAATCGGCGGAAGACACAGCTCCTCCCCGTGCTGTAGACAGCAGCGATCAGGCAAGCAGGGAGAGAGGGGGAGAGAGAGGAAGGGAGGGAGGAGGAGGAGGAGGAGGAGGAGGGAGGAGAGGGCAAAGAGAGGGGAAGGGAGTGTGGGAGGAAGAGAGTGAGAAAGATGGATTAGAGGAAGAGAATGGGATTAAAAGAATCCAGATGGAAGAATGGGAGACAGACAGGCACGCGCACACACACACACACAGAAACAGAAACAGAAAAGCAAAAGTACATTTGAGACAACCTCAAAAAACTGACTGCAAATGAATCAATCACTGCCCCAAATCCATTTAGAAGATGCAAATGCAATGTATAACTTAACCTTCAAAGCTATCATTAGTGTTAGACTTAGTGAAATGGGTGACTCTATTCTGCCTGGAGATTCTTTTGTCTCTCTAATATCTCTCTCATCCCTAGCCTCTCTCTCTTTGTCTCTCTCTCTCTCTATCTATCCCTTACACACACACACACACACACACACACACACACACACACGCATATACTAAGAAATCTGGATTATATTAAGAGTAAAATTGTGTTAAGGCATGCCCCCCAAAGCTTTTGAAGTTGGTGCTCTCAGGGCAGAAATCTCATTCTCTGGCTTGCCCCTATCATGCTGACTCCTGCTCTCTTCTCTCTCTCCATCTACTCTGATCCAGCCTCTCATTCCCTCCTCCGTCCCTTCCCCCAATTTAATTTTTCCTCCCTCTCTTTAAATTCCAATCAATCTTAGCTTCTGCACAACCAGTGGTTTATTTCTCGTCTCACTTCTACTGTCACCGCAAGCCTCGTCCCCGGGCCTGCCTCTTCTACCTCTGACCTTTATTTATCAATGCCGCCTGTCTCTTCAGCTCAGATGGAAATCCCTATGGATTGTGTCAAAAGACATTGACGTCTCTTGAAGCGGATAAAAAAGAAAAGGAAGAACTTCCACTGCTGAGTGAACAGACAAACAAACAAACAAACAGCTAAACAAATGTTTGCACAAACAAATGGCTGCCCGGATGGGTTAATGAACGGACATGTAGAGAAAGTAGAGCGACGGGGATTGTTGCAGGAATTTATCCGTTCAATTTCCATCCAAGCCCAAAGGCTCTGGTATGTAATTGCTTCATGCATAGTTGATACACTGCATAATCAACCAAATACACTAGATTTTCTCTGTGTTTATGTTAAAAATTGTACTTTGCAGGCCACTGGTGAAGTTAGGATTTTGGCATCTTGTAATAGAAAAGCTCATTCATATCTGAGTGCTTATCCCTTGCCTTTAGAATGAGCAGATACACACGGGACCAGCTAAAGGTATGCTGTCCTTTAGTTGAATCAGGGCCATGTTGTGTTTTATTCATATAGAAAGAAGATGAAATATTCATAACAGAGTGTTGTTGCTCTGCTCTCTTCTGTGTCTCTTACCTCTCGTGTACACAAATCCTGATTAAAAATCAGACTGACTATGGTCGCAAATTGGTTCTCTTTATGTGTGAGTGTAAAAAACAATGCAAATAGATGGAAGGGGTTCCCACTGGGCGTCAGCAGATTGTGTTCATGCAGCATGCAAATGCATGAGGCATGAAGCTGGTCCAACCTACCTCAGTTTCTGAACGTGCTGCACTATAGAGAGGGATGGATTTCTGTTGATGGAAACCTCAGACGAGAGACGCATGCCAAAGACCTCCCACCTCAGGATAGTATTTTCGCGCAGGCTACAAAGATCAGGTACACATACACAAGTTCACGCACATTTCTCCCATGGACATACACATATAAGCTTGACCAGTCATTCGTGCTCACAGGCTCAAATGCCCAGGCAGTACCACACACATGAAAAGAAACAGCATGGTGCGAAATGGTTTGACTTCACGAGGCGTATGAACAGCAACAGCCTGAGGCAGGAGAAATGACAGGAAGGAAAGCCTTTCTTTTGTATGAGAAAGGTGTGTCCACACCTCTTTTGTGGAGCAGCAGGGACATGTCAGGGGCAAAGTCCCCGTGTCTCCATCTTTAATTGGAGCGTATCCCTCTGCCCTGTCCCTATCGCACTATGGTAGAGGCAGGATGCTGTGCTAATGGATAGCCCCCCTGTGGAGTGCTTGTCCTTGATGTGCTGGGTTGACGGCAGCCCATGCTGAGGGTAGACTGCAGATTAGAGGCAAATCAGAAGATTTGTTTGTCCTCTCCAAGCGGGGCGGGACATTCAAGGAGAGAGACCAGCCATGTGCTGTGATGGAGTGGGTTGGACCGGTGCGACAGATGTGTGTTAGTGTGACTGATGTGTTCTGGGTGAGCGGGCTGCGCTGGGTCAGAGACACCTGGAGAACGAACATAAGCCTGTCCAAGAAATGCCTGGGCATACTGATGCTGCGTTTGTTTCGATCAATGTCCAAATGGCAAACAACCAAGCCAAAGGTAGCTTTCTGCGATAACACCTTTGGGTGAAGATTTAGGAGGAGATAACGATGTTGTAATTACCTGTGCTATATTGGAACTGTGGATGCTCAATGAGCTATAAACAAGGTTGCTGTGGTCCCCTTGGGGTAATTGTTTCAAAAGCCTGCAACAGCCTGGTCCAGTGATGGTGAAATTGGAAGGGGTGGTATCCTGTAATTTCTCAGACCACTGAAGCATGTCCTGTGTGTGGGCTGAAACTCTGGCTGATTTGAAATGGAAGCATAACTTTTTGTTCCCTCTTACCAAAAGAGTCAAAGTCATTGGTCTCAATCAACTTTTAACCTAGAGATGATAGGGGCCCTTGGGTCACTGGATGCCACCTGCACTGCTTTTTACATTTCACTGAGTATGCCAATTCCTATTACAGAATATTTCTTCAGTCGTGGTCACAGAGCTTCTGTGAAATGCTGTAGTAGAATATGTGCACAGGTGTTTAAATCTATGTTCCACTGAGCAGAAATAGCTCATGAGAAGAGAAATACAACCTATTTGATGCTCCTTGCAGATGGGCCGTCTGTTAATATTAGCATAATGAAATTCAGAGCACACTCATAGAGATTCACTAATTCATCACAGCGTCAGGCCAAGCTAAATAATGCTGTGGCTCTTGGGGTTTGAAAGGGCAAAGTTATTTCAAATATTAGAGCAAAACGACTGTCTACGTCCTAAACGAGTGCTAGACTCAATTGTTGAATGTCACGCCATGTCCGTTTTGCAGACTTGACCAATGGAAAGCTTCAAACCAAAGGGTTATCCATCTGATCTCGCTGGCTTTGTCCTCAACCCACGCATCTCACCACATAACTGAAATTGATGACCACGGTCATTCTGCGGTGATCTCGGTCTGATTTACAACCTGTCGTTGCATTTTTTCCTTTGTATCTGTCCCACTAGCGGGGACAACTTTAATACACGAGCGGCAGCTAGTTTTATCAGAGTTTGATTTTAACACACACCCTCTTGTGTGATTGAGTGCACCAGCCCAACACTGTGCCGACTGTAAGACGGAAAGATGAGAAGAATCACAATCAATGTGTCACGGCAAACTGATGCAGGGAATGTCATTTTTGACTGGTGCTTGAGGAAATGTAATATAATGCATCACTGCCGTGTGCGAAAGTCACGAGGTGTGCATAGATTGAAACGCCCACACAGATGGACACACACACACACACACACACACACACACACACACACACACCGTACATGCACAGGCAAACACACACAAATTGTTTCATCAGTATCACTCCAAAATGCATGCGTTGCAGGCACTCTGTCTTCTCGACACGCTCCCCGCCATGATTAATAATGTGTTGCTTACATTATTTAGAATCTTTAAACTAGATGCCTCTTTATTAACATGCATATTGCATTATCATGTGGAATCAGGCTACATTAGTGTCATGTAGGACCATCAAAGTCCCCATGAATTTAATTAAGTGTGTTTCCTTTAGTCTGTGGGGGGTTGATGCAGGCTGCTCACGACGGGGTCTTATCCACGAATGTCGTTAATATTTTCTATACATTGGACGTCCCACGTCTTTATCATTTGTGCGCATTGCATTCGTCATTACTCAAAAGCAGAAAGATGGAGGTGACTTATTGGAAAGACTGGAGGACAAACCCGGTGACAGATGTGATCATGACAGTGATCATCACCAGAAATCAATCCCTAATCTTTTAATGAAAGTCAACGCCATCCCGTATCCAGGATACTATAATCAGAGCATTAAATATCACACAGCGACATTTACATGGAAGATATGAGATTGGGGTGCTGTGCCAACAAAAAAACTGCAAAGGCAGAGTGTGCAATTTTTTTTCAGATGTAAATCTCAGATGGTATTTTCAAATGGAACTAATGATTTTAACTCAGCAAAGTATT
The DNA here is from genome assembly GCF_963514085.1 of Chelon labrosus. NCBI lineage: Eukaryota > Metazoa > Chordata > Actinopteri > Mugiliformes > Mugilidae > Chelon > Chelon labrosus. The sequence continues at coordinate 11,670,873 of NC_140344.1, forward strand.
CATTAAGTTAAATTAGATCTGTTTTACTGCTGATTTTACGAGCGTCACTGACAAAAACAAATATTGGACTCTTGGAATCTACAACTCAATTTTGGTGATGGACCAAACTTGTTTTGTTACTTTTTAATGTTTTTCACTTTTGATTTTCTTTTCCGTGTAAAGCAGTGCATCACAGAGAATCGCTATCATGTTATCAGATTCTGTAGCTCGCCTCAGTTTTATGGAGATTTGTGCACATTTCTTTGGTTTTGCAGAACACGAATTTACCTTTAATGGCGACCTTAAAAAGAAAGTAGGAATTTGTTTGAGTGTAACACAACTTCAAAGCTGACTAATGTTGCCTCGGGTCTGCTGTCATAACATTACCTTCACAAAAATTCACTATCAATACTACGTATCGGTATTCATTCCACAACAGAGCAGAGCAATAGCTCGTCTTACAGACGCACGTCACTTCTTTTTATCCTGTTTTGATAGATGACTTTAACATGGATCAAGATGTAATGTGGATCCACCAGTTTTATATGCAGCATCAGACGCCTCATTGCCATGTGCACATATTCCGCCGTTCTCCAAAACAAACATGTTAAGCAACTTTTTTTTTTTAGAAGACAGAAAGAGCTTTTGCATGAAGAGCTTACAATTATGCTATTATTCCCAGTGTGTCCTGCTAAGCTAAATACTTCAAATCCATCAGAAAAGACATAATTAATCTGGTTCAATAGAATGGGATATAAACCCTGTGTATTAAGCGTTATTTGAAAGTGATTGGCAGCTTGTCTTTTTGGCCTCTAGGTGAGTGTTAGAAAGAGAAAGAAAGCAACAGAGGCACCACATGTGCAGCTGTGCTAACGTGAATGCCCCTGTGTGCATGTGTCGTCTGTCAATGTGCTTATGGGGCGGAGGACGTTGAGGGGGGGAGGTGCAAAATTCAGTTTTGTCTGTTGTGATCCAGTCCCAGCTGTGTCTCATTAACCGCTGTCATTTTAATCCTCTTAGTCAAATCCCATAATTTTGTCCATCAACAAAAACACAAGCAACAGGCCAATGATTAAGCTACCCAGTTCGAGCCGTTCACAATGGTAGAAGTCAAGATCGAGTCAACACTAATACAGTTGCACGCAGCCTGGTGTTATGTAAAACAATCGTGAGGCCTCAGCTTTAAATTTTCATCGACTGCTCGGTGCAAAGCTACTGTTAATCTGGTTTGGACTCTGCAGATTTCTAGGAGCTGAGAGGATTTGTTGTTTGTTGCTTTACTCTGTTCAGCTGCAGATTCTCTGGGGATGATGAGCAGTTTGGTTACGTACCACTCCTGATTCCTGCAGTCAAATTCTAGTTTACCCATGTGAATTTATTTGAAAATGTATGACTGATTCAGTCTCTGCCTCCCTATGGCCCGGCAGTCCTCTCCCCTCAGTGATGAAAGCTATTTTCTTCCCGTTCCCCACACAGACAGCTGGTGTGTGCTCTTCACCAGCAACACTTCAGCTCAGACCAGCTCTATGTATAGATCGTTGTCATTGAAAAAGCCTATTTCAGTGGCTCTTGCTGCTATGAATATATGCGCAACATTCGGCTGTGCTTTATTTCCAATTCAATTGCCTCTTTCTCTCCAAATGAGCCCAATAATGGTGCAGTGCGCAAGCTCTTCAGGGTACATAAAATCCAACTTTCTTTCTGATGAGAAACCCAGACATGATTGTCCAAATGTCAAGCTGTCCCCTGAGAGGCATTGTAATGTACACAGAGCTTGTGGTTGGTTTTAATTGTGACATTTATGAGATGTAGGGGAGCAACATTTGTGCTCCTTCTCTCCTGTGCCACAGCTATCTAGAGGATTCTTTTTTCCATGAGAGTGAGTCGTCCATTAATTGTGGGTACAACTGGTGAATCGATCTGTCAGGTAGTATTTTCCCGAGCTGCAAATTAGTTTCCCTGGAAGCTGTTAGACTAACTGTGAGAGGGTTGCAGAATGTGTCTGCCCAGCGTATGGTAATACCAAACTGTGTTGCCATAGCTTCCCCATGATGCCTATAAAGTTCAAATCAACACATTTTGCAATTACCACCTATTCCTCAGTGTATGGCTACCAATAGTGACTGTTCCACCAGGAGAGTTAAGACAAGCTTGACTGCTTTATTCTCCCGTATGTCATCCTGGGCTGAAAAACAAGATTAAATTGGTTCTGCTCAACTATTTGCTGTCAGCTAAAAGTAGATGGTTCAGCCTCAGAGAAAAAGGCATTCTCCGAATCCAAGACCAAACACTCACTCCAACAGACAATAGAGGTGCGTGCATGCTCGTATACAGGTGGATGCAGTTGCACTCGCGCTGTCTTGTGCTCGTACACAAATAAGCCGAGGAAATTCAAAGGCAGATTCAGAAATGCACAACAAAGCGCGCGGAGAAAGAGATGCTTGCACACACTAATGCACAAACACACACTCTGTAAGCAGGCACACATCGAGACGCGCAGACCACACAGTCAAACATTAGTGGCATGTCAGAAGTCTGTCATTTCTTGTTTGGAAGATGTGAAGGCGGAGGCCGGATTTGTGACCTTTGTTGTGACTGTGAGGCGCGTTTCTCCCTCTTTGGAGAAGATGATTAATTTCTGTTATTTACATTACTGCCCTGAAGGCTCCTCAATAGGCCTCACGCATTTGTCATTTCCACTGCACTGTTTTTCAAATGGAAATGGAATAGAATGTACAGCCTCCTGGGTCCGCCTCGCCAACACTCTTTAAAGCAGAGAAGACGCAAGGAGAAAAAAAACAAAACTATTTGCTCGTAATAAAACGGCCGTGTCAACATGGCGCTGCAGCATTCACACTGTGCAGTCTTTTGGCTCTAGTACACAACACAGCCTCGCCATTCCCACACTGCTCTTGCTTAATTAGAGCTCTGATTGGATGGGCACAGTCCATAAACCAGCCATAACACTGTTTCTATTCAGCTGCGGATCTGCACTGCTTTTTTAACATTGGTTTATAGCCTGCAGGAACCTGGACATCCCCAGATGTCTGCCTGTGTATCCCCACACATGTAGCCTGCACACACACACACGGATCTCAGTGAAACACATCGTGAATTTCTGTTCACCCTGTTCTCACTTCTTCCTCTTCCAGCAGTTCAGGGCTTATTTCTTTCACCTCCAGGGAGTGTGGCGATGGAGTGAAAGAAAAGTGAGAGGAGGAAACAGGGAGTTAGAGGGAAAGTGAGAAAGACTTGAAGGTGTCCTGAGAGCGCTTTTGCTCTATGGAAAATGCTTCAGCTAATCCTCTGAGTGTCTCTCTCTCTGTCCTGAATAGGAATATTCTTTCTTCAGTAAGTACAGACACTTCCCAAGGCGTGACTATCTCTACCCCTCTCACCCCCCTCCCTCTGCAATCGCTCACACAGCCTTGGAAAAAAACACTAACAATAAGCCGCATGAGTTTGTCTTCATCAGAACGGTCATTATGGCGTATTTTTGCTGTTAAAAGGAAAACACAAGCGCAAACGCACCGTTTTCATCATTAGGACCTGCTGAGCTTCACTAAAATGGTCTGATTGGAAAAGAGCAGCCCCCGATGAGCTGAATAAGTTGCGGTCATCTACGCTAATCGAAGCTACACACTCCACACACCTCGTTCTACGTTAAACAAACACTTTATTTTCCCAATGAGAGGGGCTGGCATTTGTTCCCGGGGGTTGTATTACTACAGCTGGCCTATAGCTATGATCATAACTTAACGTCTCCATAATGGACTTGGCCCTCTAAAGCAAGCTGACCTGTTAGGCCTGGGACTGCTTGACAGCGGTAATTACACATGTGAGCCATTTAAATGAGCACGATTAGCCAGTAACAAGCTGGAAGAGTGAAAGGAGGTGATTAGACAACTGCATGCTGATTCATACGCCAGTGGGAAAAACCAACCCGCTGCAGGTGAATATTTGTGTTGCTTTATGCAGTAATAGTTTCTCTAACAATGTTTGTACTCGTGCTGGTGAACAACCGACCGTAATGAGAATCTTAAATTGTAATAAAATGTGGTTTTACTACTCTAATTTAGGTGGAAGGCACACCGAGGCACAGTGAAATGGAAGTGCTTTTATGAGGCTGCGTATGAGCAGGCAAATCAGAACGTGGAAATCCATTTAATAACAGTAACTTCAGCTCGGGTCACATGCCTTGTGTTTATTTCAGTCTCTTGTTTAATTCAACCACATGCTTGTGTTGCCAGCGTTGCCCCTGAGCTGCTATGAAAGCCTGAGCACTGGCCTCTGGCACATTTCTCTCTTTTGCAGATAAAAAAAAAAACATGGCTCAAGCATATCAAAATATTTCACAAGTTTTCTTTTTTTTTTTTATAGTATGGAGGATTTATAATTATTTCACCATCAAAAGACAACACTTGGTGCCGTTCTAAAGCTTGTATGTGCTGCTTGCCCTCATAATATCTGACAAGCAGCTTCAGGCACTTCACTGTGTACCGCGAGCAAGAGTCCGATTCTGACAGTGTTTCTGTGAGATTTCAGCAACGCTGTCTGTCCAGACTCATACAACGACTCCTGTGGGTGCACAAATAATTAATCACACGTTAAACATACAATAAAACATTTATGGACAAACTTTTGAAAGCATTCATTATGATGATGATCCGTACATGGACTTTTGAAACCACAAACACTACATCTTCAGCGCTTTGGGTAACTGATTCGCACGCTTGAACCACAAAGTGGGACTCTGGGAATCAAAGAAGATCAAAAGTTGCATTGAGCAGAACATGACATCAAATTAGACTCAGTGATTAGTGGCCTTAGTATAGGTCAGCTATAAAGCAGGGCGCATCTTCACCAGATGCTCGCAGATGCTCACACCCAACACACATTCCATAATGATCTTTCACTCAACTTGAAAAACGTATACAGAAGCAGGCCAGTTCGAGTGGCCATTAATAACATATTAACGATGTATGTCTGCTTTGGAATTATCATAATATTTTTGCAAGGGCTCAATTTGAAATCCATCACAAGTCTGGGGGGCTTATTACTAGTATGTACCAGAGGAATTAACGGAACAAGGCCCTTCGCTGGCTGTCTGTCATTACAACACTGTCAGATGTGCTTTGGCTGGGGGGTTGGGGGGCCCTGTTAAAGGGAGCACGGGGACTTATCTGCTCAGCTGTAAAATGATTTTCTGTCTCTTCAAGAGATACTGCAAGTGTGTGCGGGGGGGTATCAGTGATCTGAGAGTAATTAAGATATGGGCTCACATCACACAAGGGCTTTGCACGTGGGAGACGAGCAGATAAAATTGAATGTGAAATAGTTGAGTTTAAAGGGGGGACTTTGATTAATTACAAAACTCTCAAAGGATGGTCCACCCCCTCTTAAATTGAACTGCCAACCAATAGCAGCTGCTCTGGAGCTGATGACCTCAACACCTCCGCTTTATCTTTAATAGGCAGGTTATCTCGTTATTCATTGCAGCTCACCCATTCATTTGCCATATTGCTCTTTCTGCAAGACTGAAATACATCATTATCTTTGTATCAAGCTGTTCCGCGTAAAGATTTTCTTTAAAGGGTAAGACAATCGCGTCCTCAATGGAATTTCAATTGAGTTTGTGACACATACCCATGCTGGTCCTTTTACTTTCACTGTGCACGCTGGGATTGCTACAGATGCTGATTGCAATATTCCCTCATTTATACATGATGATAGCTTTTATGCTAAGCTAAGCTAACCAGCTACAGGTCCTTGCCTTGTATTATAAAGACAGATAGGGGAGTGGTATCTGTTTTTTTCATATTTTCTCATTATGTGTGCTTCCCGGATTGTTTCCGCGCGATTCCGTCAACTGTCGCTGTTGGAAATTTATTTGGTTGAATTTTTTGGATCGCTTGGGCTCAGTTCCTTGTGGAAAATAATTGTTAATTTATAGTCTGGTGAGTCACGCAACGAGCAGTGAGAAAAGGATGTAGAAATAATGAAATATGCTAAGAGCAGCAGCTCATTATTGACTTTCATAAGGATTGATCACCATGTGCATTCCCTGTCATCGTCTCTGCGGACGTATAATTGTCTGTGACTCTGTGGCTTGTGTGGTTTCTAGTAGAGCAGAAATCGTTGCATGAAAGTGTCTGAAAGAAGATTTGGATTAAAGTGCTTATGCTTATCAGTGTACTGATATGATATAGTTAAAGAAAGCTGTCCTTCATTTAGGCTTCCTCTGAGCTGCAACGCTTATCATTGATAAAACTTTCAAAGGTAATACATTGATTTGCCTCCTTTAAGGCAAAGAGGTTAACAGGCCACGTTTATGTACACTGAACAGCAACGCTCAAGTGTTCAGTTTGACTTTCAACATTTATCTCCTTGGGCTTCTGCACTATATCACAAGATACCTGGTTCAATGACAAATCCCTGTTCCCTGGTTGTTTCTATTCATAGATGAGTGACATTACTTCATATGGGACAAAGGCATCGATACAAGTGAAAAAAAAAAGGAGGGGACATGAGACAGAGAGCACAGGAGAAACAAATTTTGCAGTCCCCATAAAGGGGGAGGTGTAAGAGCTGTTCGCTGTGCCTTCATGATGATATTTCACCCAGAACAAACAAGCTGAGCCTCACAGTGAGAGGAAAGCATCGATCTACCCGGCTCCAATCATAATACATCCACTTTTCCCCAAGTTTACTTTCTGGCATTCTATCAGGACTTTATAAATTATTTTGGGTGACAAATCGATCTGTTGCTGTGCCCCTCTCTCGCCCGTTGTCTCTCTGTGCTGAGAGAAGGGAAACTTGATTGTCAGCGTGTGCGTGCTTATGTAAATGTGTGCTCGTCTGTGCATGAGTGTTTGTGTGTCGTCTGCTTCGGAGGCATCATCTGCCATCTGGCCTCAAAGTACAGGGGCCACATGGTGGGGAAGCAAATGTCACTGGTCAGGCCAGCCAATGCCAAGTCCCGACAAATGACGTCAGGAGAAGCCCATACTGTCAATGCCCAAACAAACAAGGCAGCCAGCGAGTCCAGTCCCCTCCTGACCCCATGTTCACCGTCGGTTGCTTGTAATGATGACGATGATGATCTAGGAATTAAAGCTTATCCTGGTAAGAGTACTGGGAATTTGAGAATTTTTGATTTTGCAGCCTGTGCACTTTAAGCTTGGGTGATACAAACAGAGAAAACAGATTGAATACCTGCGTCTGAGGTAACAGCATTAAAGTCAGTGATATTAAAGTCTCAATCAGCTTAAGCTGCACTCGAATTCTGGAAAGGATTCAGTGAAATTGCACCTCACACACATATGATGTCAGGATTGAAACAGATTGGATCACATTCTTTCCCTATCTTGGATACCACCCCATGTGCTCCAGTTAAGACGTCACAAAAAAGATTGCTCACTAGTGATGAACAATGAACTCTGAATGTGCCGGCTAATGCCTGATCTGAATCTGAGCTGAGCTCTACAGCGAATTTCACTCCGTTCTTCGTCGCCACTTCGCTGCACAGGAGCAGCCGGAGCGTAAAGTTTTCAACTCCTGCCACATTTGGAAATAAAAAAAAAAAAAATGCTTCATTTCAATTTGCTGCTGCACAGATAGTGTGAACCTGTTAAGAGCCTTGTGTTTAGATGCTCACATAACATCTGCTCGGCACCTCTGCAGCGGGGAATGTGTTCAGCAGATGAGGCGGGTAAACAATGCAGTGTCCTCGCAGAGAATTACTGTTTCTACGAGATTTTGGCACCAGGGCGCCGTGCCGTCTTTGGTCTTTAATTACACACCATGAGACAAACACACATATATATATACCACATTTCTCCCGCGTTTCTACAAGGCCAGAGGAAATCCTACAAGGCTGAACAGACAAGGCAAGGTAAGGGAAAGTGGGATTCAGTATAGTTTCATGGCCGCGCTTTACATTTTCCAGCTGATGTGCCCTTGTGCAGTGGTAGTTAAAGGGCTCACGGCTGATTGTGCAGTGATGTGCAGTACTTCTCAAAGCCCCAGACACATGCTGCAGTGTTCGCTTTAGCTATAGGCAGAAGCACTCAAAGTGACAGACACCTCCTTTTCCCTTGTAATCGCTTCTACACCTCTTCACCAGACGACAAGAGCTACTCTCCTTATAGACACAGTGAGAAAGAGCAAGGTGAAAAACTATTAAAGACATGCAAGTGGGTAGAACACTTGTCCCCATCCCCTCGTTTCCCATTCAGAAAGTATATAAATGATAGACTGATTTAATGAGCTCGTATTTAAATGGCGAATTTGTGGATTTGCCAGTCTAGTTACACGTGCTTTGACATGTTTGATTGTCTCTATTGCCAGAGGAGAGTGAAGCGACAAATATTAAAAGGCTTTTAAACAGGTAGCATTACAAGTGTTGTGCGCCACACGTACCCATGTGTCCTATTTGGTGTTTTCTGACAAATTGCACTTGTTAAGATACAGCTTATCCCAGCAAACCTGACAGGGATGAAGCTCGTCGCACAGGCCTCAAGCATCCTTCTCTGGGCAACTCCCTTCCCTGCAGTACATGAACGCACATATAAATAGCTTCACACATGAGTGCATGCTTGTGTACACAATCCCACACACACGAGAGATGCAGACGCAAACACACCAGCTGCCATATGCAATAAAGAAGCACGAAGGCCTACTCTATTTTACACATCCGCAGGGGGTCAATAACTCATTAGAGCCGAGGAAAGGCAAAGGCAGCTGAGGGAGATGACGTGGTGGGAGGCGGCCCGTGTGGCTGCGGGTTTTTCACCTGAAGATATCAGCGTGTCATTGCGATCCAGAGGTCACGAGGATGATTCAGGACTTCATTAGCAGCTTTTCATAAAACATTTGAAGGTGTTTCAAAGCCTGATACAGGCTACTCTGCGTAAATTTTATTCTTCTCCAAGATTCTTTTCATCCTTTCTGGGATTTTTACTGCTAATCCTTTTGGGTTTTTATTTATTACCTTTTTATCGCTTGTCATGAACCTGCATCTCGTTGAAGTGCTTCATAAAAATGAACTTTATTATGAGGTTAAACTAAACCTCTGTCCCTCCAGCAACCCATTGCAGGCCTTTGGGATTTTCTTCAAAGACGGCGTAGGCATCGAAGCAAATATTTTTGCTGTAGATGATTCATCATGCTTGCTTTTTATTTCAGCTTAAACTTGTAAGATTGCTTCGATAATCTCAAATATTTTGAGTTTCCCTGCTGATGACCCGGATCAAATGGATGCTGCCCCTTCACTTCTTCCTTACAGGCCCTGGCACATCTCCAGTGAAGGGGACTCATCTGTTTAATCATCTCAATCACTGAGCTGGACCTGACTAAATATAGAATACAGAAAACAGGCTGCAGTGTGGGCTGCATCAGTGTACTACACTGGACCGGCTGCTACTGTCATTGGATCAGAAAACATCACTGTGTGTGTGTGTGTGTGTTAGTGTGTGTGTAAGCACACATAAACGTCGAAAGGTTTATCAGACAGACAGAGCGTGTGTGTTTGATTTGGTTGCATGCCTTTGAGTTACAACACTGAGTACACTTAATGACCTGTTTAAAGAATTTATCCTGTTACACAACCTAATCCCAAAAGCTTCAGAGTCACTTCAGCTGCACAAGTTCAAAAAGTCTGCAAACATGATCTGGATAGACAGAACAGGAGCTTGATTATATCAGTTGTATGCCTTGACTGATTTCCATCTCTGAACTGACGTCCACACAAAATACCCCACAAGAAATGCCAGGATGGGGTATTCAACCTTGTTAAGGACACACGCTAATTACTTGATCCAAAGACTAAATCCATAAACACACAGACGATGTAATTAAATCATCTGCAGAGCTCTGCGTCAACAACAATCATCTGAAATGACCTTGGAACCTCTTGGAAATGATTGTGTTCACAAAGAATGTAAGCATGTCGTCGTCATGCAACATGGTCAGTCTATACAGTCCTGAACATAAAGTGGAGGTTTCACTTGTAGAAGGATTCACTTCACCATACATTCATACTTGTTTTGCAGCATTTCCCCCTAATTTAGTTAGAAATGCCAGGAATTGGTTTGCTTAAATTACGACGTATGTAAAGGTTAAACACTTCTGCTACCTTTTAAGTTAAAATACAGTGGATATCTGTGCTCTGACAAGCTCCCAGCTAGTCTGGCATCCAACTCAGCTGGGATGCCTGCGTTTGGTGCCATTTGGCAACCGCTGGAATATTTAAATGCCCTGATGAATACATAGCCCCTGGGCCTGACTGCTCTAACTGAACACTGAGTCTGCTGTGACATGTTCAGCATACACTAATGGGACTTCTGACAGTCCTGTGCATTCATCCTACAAAAACTCGGCATTGTGCCAGGGGGGACCAGTGGCTGGGTGTGAATGCAGTGCTCTGGCTGAAGATCTGGAAAGCAAGAGGGCACAGGTCTGACTGGTGCAACATCTAATGTGTCCATCAGCAGCCACTTACTCCGTCAAGCTGTCCTTGGGCAAGACAGGGAGCCCCATACTACTCATTTGTTGCAAATTACAGTGCTTCAGAGGGGAGCAACAGCTGCAGTAAATCTTCTAAAGAGAAGGAATCTACACCTCATCTCCACTGACCATCCGTGTGTACTTAAGCATGACTTTGAACCTGTGTGCTCAGCTAAAGCTGGAGAAGATCCACAGCTATGTGACTGCAGTGTAAAACATGTCTGGAATCAGTAACAGAGAAACAGGCTCCTGCCGCAGCGTTGAAAGCTCTGGTGCTGTCCACGGTGCTGAAAAACAAAACCAGAAAAAATAAATAAATAAATAAATAAATGTTAAAAATGCACCCGAATCTGTGCAAACCAAATAAGGTCCACGCCGCAACACATGGTTCACAGTGGACGCAGCTGCCCCCCGCGGAGATGTCAGTGTTGTTACGTTGTGGAGCACCCGAGATATTTTATTGATTATGATTATTTTGGAAAATGCCAGTAGAGCAGTGTATCCCAATGATGTTGACCTTTTAAGCCTTTACGCCGTCCAACAGCATTACAGAACAAAGCAATTCAAGAAAAAATATTGATCACGATTGGCTGCAGATCGTAACTCCGCATATTTATTTTAATTAAAAAAAAAAAAAAAACTAATAATCTTGAATATTATTAGACTCAATACACTGTGCGCATAAGGTTTAAACGCGTCGCTCTAAACTCCACAAACTGAGTAGTATCAGAGTTAATGCGTCTATGGAAAGCTTTAATTCGTTCCGACCGCCACAGAAAACAAGTCACATTAATTAATATAATTAATGATTTTGACAGTGTTGTATGTAATGTAATTTACAGAAGGGATAAGTCCACGGTGTGCAACGGGGGGAAAAAAATACACAAACACAAGCGTTAACTTGGGGTTTGGAGATGCCGCCTACTTAGACTACCATTACGCATTGATTAGTTCCCCCCACAGTGAAGCAGCAGAGGAATTTCTGGGTGCAGATAGGACCACTCCTCTCTCTGCATATGATTTTCTCTCCTCTCTCCACAGTCGGGGCTTGGTGGTGAGGAAGGGGGAGGGTGGTCTTGCAGTCGACGAGAGGAACAGGAGTTTATTGAGGAGTAGCTGCAACGGGAGCAAAAACCAATGCATATGAGCTTTGCGGACGGACAGGGGAGAGAAAGAGAAAGCATCGCGCTTGGACAAATGGCCACTCACTGCTGAGAAACTGCCGCTCGAATTGTTTAACTTGTTGATGCAACGTTATTGTAGTGTTTTCCTCCATCGCCTGGCTGCAGTGACAAATAGATGGGTGGCGGAATCGCAAGTATTCTCTTCCGAGGATTGGTATTTTATTGAACTCGCCGTGGATGCAGTTTAAAGAGCAACCTTCCCTAAGGTGGGTGTTTTTATTTTACTTGGATTTTCACTGAGAGTAGAAAACACATTCCTGGTTATTGATGGGTGACATTTCTAAACCCAATTTATATTCTGCCGCAAAGTAGGCTTTCATAACTGAACAGTTACACTGAAGATAAAGCCGGAGAGTGATACTATCACTATTGCTATGCGCAATGTCAGTAGAAGTAAATGAGCTTGTGCGTTTTCTTATCATATTCCGTTGAGCAGAGGTGCCTCGAGAGCCTTTAACCATCAGTGTCCCTATCTGGTGTTCTTCCTGCAGATGCAATTCATCTCTGAGCCATAGCACTGTGATAACCGGAGCAGGGTCGTATTAAACACTATAGGTCAGCATGGCAGCAGGTGTAGCGGCATGGCTTCCCTTCGCCCGAGCGGCGGCCATAGGATGGATGCCCGTGGCGAGCACCCCGATGCCCATCCCTCCCCAAGACAAGAGGAAAGCCCAGGACGGTCTCATCATCCTCAACGTCAGTGGCACCAAGTTTCAGACGTGGCGAACCACTTTGGAGAGGTACCCGGACACTTTGCTGGGGAGCACGGAGAGAGACTTCTTTTTCCACGAGGAGACGAACGAGTACTTTTTCGACCGCGACCCTGACATCTTCAGGCACATCCTCAATTTCTACCGCACGGGGAAACTACACTATCCGCGTCAAGAGTGCATATCGGCGTACGACGAGGAGCTGGCTTTCTTTGGCATAATCCCTGAGATCATCGGGGACTGCTGCTACGAGGAGTACAAAGACCGGAGGCGCGAAAATGCGGAGAGGCTCCAAGACGACGAGGAGATGGACATGAGCAATGACGTCACGCCGGTGAACCTGACGTACCGGGAGTACCTGTGGCGGGCTTTTGAAAACCCCCACACCAGCACCTTAGCTCTGGTCTTCTACTATGTCACTGGATTCTTCATCGCCATATCAGTGATGGCCAACGTGGTGGAGACGGTCCCCTGTGGGACTTTGCCCAACAGGTCAAAGGAGCTTTCCTGTGGGGACCGTTACGCACTGGCCTTCTTTTGTTTGGACACTGCGTGTGTCATGATATTCACTGTCGAGTATCTCCTCCGACTGATCGCAGCGCCGAGCCGGTACAAGTTCATGAAAAGCGTGATGAGCGTCATTGACGTGGTCGCCATCATGCCTTACTACATCGGCCTGGTCATGACCGACAACGACCAGGTGAGCGGCGCCTTCGTCACGCTGAGGGTCTTCCGGGTGTTTCGGATTTTCAAGTTCTCCCGGCACTCCGCTGGGCTGCGCATCCTGGGCTACACCTTGAAGAGCTGCGCCTCCGAGCTGGGCTTCCTTCTCTTCTCCCTCACCATGGCCATCATTATCTTTGCCACGGTCATGTTTTATGCAGAGAAAGGCTCCACAGCCAGCAAGTTCACCAGTATCCCCGCAGCGTTTTGGTACACCATTGTCACCATGACAACACTGGGGTAGGTGGCTGCACAAGTCTATAAAATCCTAAAAACCCTTTTAACATCCCATAAATCACAGCCTCGGCTAGGCTGGTGCCTCAGAGAAGCGTCCACATTTATACTCTATTTTTTAATTACAATAACACCACACATTAATGAGTTACCGAGGAGCAGGTACAATAAGCTTGTAAATTCTAATTTGCACAATTTGTTTGGCCACTGTTTAAACTAATTGCGGCGTGGCCACAGGTGCGCATTTATTAAACGGCCTCGAGCTCTGCTCAGCCAATCAGAGGCCAGGAATGATCCGCTTCACAGGAGCCTCTGTGCGCAATTTACCGCCGTGCGAAGAGCGTCACAAGCACCCCCTTACCACGTTGAAGGTTAGCCATTGCCATTGTCTGTTTTTCAAGGATCATTATTGGATGAGCTGGTTTCGAGAGGTTGCCGCAATGACAATGCCGAGGTCTGAAAAAAATATAAATAAAAATAAACAAAAAAACCAGGAGAGCTCTTATAACCAAACAAGGGGAGGCTCATAACTGGCCAACATCCCGCATACCGCATTTGCAGGCCAACCTGAGGCAAGTGCAGTGATTCAATTAAAGGCAAAGTAGTTTACAAAATGTATGGGCTACACACTCACACACACACACACGCTCACCCACACACACCTTTCCTATCCCTGCACCGCCAGCCCTCTCCCTCATTCATCCTCCCTCAGCTCCTGTCTCTTCCTGTCATCGAGGTACTGTAAATATTTGAATGCTAATTTCATGCCCGTGAACAACGCCTGCCGTACTGTGTGCTGATGTAGCATAAAATAATTAAACACCGTTAAGACGATTACATCAAATTAATTCGTATTGATGAGCTCACTCAACCGCTCAGCTTCTTTGTGTGGGTTATTATTATAGTTATTATTACCATTATTCACTCCAGCGCAGCCCTCTGGTACGATCTGCTTTCCAAGGTGCAGGAAACTTTTGTCCGTGAGACGGTCTGGGTGCCATTTGGTTTTTTATCTCTTCAAATAAATCAGCAGAATGCGGAGTTTATGGAGTTGTATCGCAGTGGGGAATCATAATCAGACCAGATATAATCAGGAAAAAAAAAAATAATAATTATAATTTAAAAAAAAATATACACTGGTTGCTTCTTTGCTCACTGCTGCACCGTGAGGTTGAGCACATCCACTCAGGCAGTGCTAGTCCTCACGTCCTCTTCACTGATGACACAGAAATGAGGTCTTGTTGAAATAATGCCGTGTTTTAATTTCATAATATCACAGATCAAACACTGCAAAACAAATTGCCACGGGCTGTGTGTGCTTGTGTGTGTGCCTCTGCCTGCCTGTGTGTATCTGCAAGTGTGTGGGAGCCAATAGAAAATATGTGCAGTGTGTGTGTGTGTATGCGCTTGGGATGCATCAGGCGCTGTGAATATAAAGTTTAATTGTGTTATTTTCTGCATTATGTTTGGTTTAGCTCATAGAGGGATCTTCAAAATGCAGACAAGCTGATCCTTCTTTTTTTTTTTTTGTTCTGTTCTCACATCTGCATTGATGCAGCCTCTCAGCACCTTGGGTATGCATGCAGCCTGCAGGCAACATATGTTTTTATCATTACTGTTGTAATTATTATCCTTTAAAATATCGACTGCTAACTTCTCTCTCTCTCTCTATCTGCTCTCATCCTGCGGGTGACAGTGAGTTAGTGGGTTTCCTTTCTTCCTAATGGCGTACAAAGCTTCCCCTGCACTCATTCAATACCAGTCGAACTACCACTCACCCACAAAACGACCAATGAAAGCATAATTAGCAATAAGCACGATCTGGTGATTGAAGCTGCCATCTCAGACTCAATACTACATAGCCCATGCTTTCCATTTAGATTCAAAGCCCAGATGAAAGATGAGTTGTGTAAGAGGGTACATTATTTATCTTTGGGGAGCAACAACGATATTGCTGCATTCAGCTTGGAGTCCCCTTTGTGTTGCTCAAGATGGATTTAACAAAAAGATGTTTTGCGGCGCAAGAACAAAACTGAAATGTCCTTGGTAATGGGGACATCTCTGTCACTCCATTGTGAAGCATGACAGCCTGGCTGACAGATTTGCAACCTGAACTGAAGCCTTACGGTGGCGCAGAATGCTGCATAGTGGACCACCGGTGGAGAGGCTGAATACCCATCACTGAAAGACAAAGTCGTCCCTTTCTCGTGATCCGTCATTGTCTCGAGGTGGGCTTTTAAAAAACACATCTCTTACAAGCCCGTGGAGCTGGATCACGGTTGTCGTTGTCTACCGATACACTGGAGTGAAGAAAATATCTGTTGTACTCTCCTCCAGTAACCTCCAAGTGCTTATCTGATCAGGGGAAATGAGCTATTGTGATGGTTTGTTTCAGAACCCAGCATGCAGGAAAATTGATCCATGTCTAACAAACCGTTATTTAGACAGATGCGAATGGGTTGTCTTTTCATTCGGTGGCAAATAAGCTCTTTAAAGACTAGCAGGGGTGCTCCTGGCTAGAGCCTCCATTTGAGGCCTTTGAAAGCATTTGATTTCATTCTGGTAGTCAATGATGCTTTATGCCTGCATGCTATCATGATGCCTTTCCACTACATATATTTTCAATTTCCCTGACTCACACCCTGTGGAAGTAAAGACAGTGGCGTGCATTCTCTCCCCTGCTGATGGCCCATTGATTGTGCTTAAGCAGACGTGCAGACATTGGGAGAGCAGGGGCTCCTGTTCAGAGGCACTTGGCAGGCAGCCTGAGTGAAAGGGAAGGGTGCCTGGAGACCAGCGGAGAATCAATAGCACTGTGCAGCTGCGTGTCATGCCTCTGTGTGTCTACTGCTCTGTGCCACCAAACACAGGACAAGACCCACTTATCCCTCCTTATTTATTGAGCCTAATCTCTGTGGCTGCTTTCGGATACCCAACAAAAAAGGAATCTGCCTCCATCTGAATGTTCCTTCCGAGAACCTGAAGAATTCGACGGCCGTATAAAATGGGAGATTTATATCTGTGTGATTGTGCTTCGTAGTATCTTTGAAAACTGTACTAAAGTCAGAGGGTATAATAATGTGAGTTGTGTGTTTTATATTGTCTACTTAAGGAAGCAATAGAATCCAATTTAAAGATAGCACTGCACTTTATTAGGCTGGAATCAGATGTTGCAGTGTTTTCGTGCTCTTATTTTCTCTAGATGATCCGCATGGTCAGGGTGAATTAGCTGCAGAGGGACTTTTTGGTGCTTCAGATCTTTTAAGTGATTTAAGGTGTAATGGAGTGCACTGCTGAGAGCAGCTGTGAAAACGGTGGAAGTCAAGCGCAACCCACAAGGGAAGAGGAGCGGGGAGGACAGGGTTTAGTCTGGCAGAGAGACACACACGTTCCCCTGGACACAGACAGATATTACCTTTGATAGACATGATAGGCCTCAGCCCTTTTCCAGCACTCCTTCCCCATCTCAACATCCATTTGGAAAGTATCTGGAGATAACGCAGAGAGGAGCGATCAATCTAATTACTGATTTGTTGTGACGTTTACGCTACGTGAATTGTCCTATGGTGCAGCCAACACACCTGCACATTGTGGTCTCTCAACAGATGCAGAATTTATCACCATGCCGTTTGTCTGTGCTGCAGCCCCACCCACCAAATACTACTGGAAAGGCCTGACAAGTCAGACCTATAAACCTCTCAGGGTAGGATTTATAAGACAGAGGAAGCAAGGTTAACAGACATGAGGGTCACTGTAGGGCCCATAAACCAGCAGAAGTATAACCATTATCATGCTTGCCAGTTTTGACACCTCAGCGCCGTGGCAAGCAAAGCCCACAATGCGAAGTATTAACTTCATGCTTTAGTGTGGTGCAGAGCAAAGCTTTTTGAAGTCCAAACCCTTCCCTGCATGTCAAATGTAATTGAAATGTACAGGGACAATCTGGAGGGGCTTTATCTGCGCGCGAGAGATAACAAATGCATCCTTGATGATATAGTACTCATGTGGTTGGATAAGTTGCCGTGCCCCTGGCAGGCAATGCAGAGAATCTTCACTCTTTTTTTTTTTTCTTTTTTTTTTCCGTCTGAGCACGACAGTCAGCGAGAACATTTGGTGTGTTTCATTATGTAGTGCAACGGGTGTAATTTTTTTTTGTGTTCAGTAGAATACATTAAGACCACTTGGCGCTGTGTATGTTACGCAAATTATGAAAATCAGCAATCCATTATGAGCGATGTGATGTGATGCATTACTGTGTAAAACAGAAGTGGGTAATGTGAGACGTGTAGGCTGCCATTAGCTCGTAGGCTCCCACTGCCCCTCCAGGTGCTTTATTGGGGAGGAGAGGTGATGCTAATAAGAGGCTGGTATAATGGTCCTGAAGTGACAGGTGACTTAATGAGAGGAACCTGGCGCTGAAGTGTGTTCTGTACGAGCTCCTTTCTGCCCATGGAAACGGCTGCGAAATGGAGGAGTGCGAGCGAGGCGCAGTAACAGGCAGCCTTCTTCAAAGGAGATTAAGATCATTGTGAAAGACGGAATCTGTAAAAAAAAAAAAAAAAAAAAAAGAACGAGCGAGATCCAATGTTTTTCTGCTGAATTGAAAATACGCAAGCCCCTGCATGTTCTTCATCCTCTTTGTTTGCTGAAACTGTTTCACGCTGGCAGTCAGAGCTCTAAAGGGGGGTTGTGGAGGTGTGAGATGAATGATTGATTAACATTTTACAGGCATTCGTGTGTTACAGATTTATTACGTCATATTCCTGTACTTTTATAGGTAATAAGTTTTAATAATGTTCAAAGATTTTTACGTAGCAGCTTAAATTAAATTGAAAAGATATTTTATGTGTATTTACTAAAAAATGCAATGTGAGAAAGAATATTTGTGGTCAGTCATCCCTGAACTGAAAAACAGATTATGGCCAGCTGGTAGGTTGATGTGAGGTTACTGTTTATGTGAACTGACTCTAAAAGCAGGCATGCATCACTGCGGATGGTCAAATTGATAAATAATCTATATGGCAAGGACAAAATGGCTGTCCTCCCATTTGATTCGATTTCTTTGACAACCCGTCTTCGAGGCCACACCAATAACACTCATTCCACACGGGGGATTTTCCTTAATTCACTTTGAATGTGCCGCATTAGGCAGGGAACTAGACTAGCATGTCCTGCACGTGGGCCTCGGGTAACGCAGTGTGCGGATATAAAATATGGCATCAGTGTTTTCCCCACTGCTCAGCATTTTTTATCTTCTTCCTTTGTATTGCAAGCAACGTCGAAGATTAATGGAATTTTCCGGAACAAGATTAAAGTTAGTGCGAATGAATGCAGCATCACTGCATTAGGAAATAAGGAGATATGTGAGAAAACACATCACCTCGATTTCATTGTTGTTAGAAAGCATTTGCTCTGCCTGACTCCACTTCCATCCAATCTAACAGCCCAGAAACTCTGACCTAGCGCGAATGAATGAATGAATGAAATGAGGAAATATTGCACATTCTGTGACTGTGTCCTATCTCGAATGTTGATGTGTTGTAAAAGATATAAGATGTAAAGTGTATGCCACAAGATCAGTGGATCAAATAGTGTGCAAGTGATAAACCCAAGCCCAACAGCTATCTCCTCCTCTAGTGCTGCATGGCTTATTTACATACTCAGCATTAACATACAGATGGAAATGGCTTGTCTGGTCATGGATATTGGTATGCAGACACACATTATGCCTCCTCATCACTTTGTAGAAATGTACAACAGTATTGTCTAAATGGGTTCTCTTTTGGTTTAGTCCTCCAGTTTACACCGTGCTTAGCATTAGATTAATTCAGTTATCATGTCAGAATCAATGTTCCACAAAAAAAGATGTATTCAAAAGACGCACTAAAGGTATGCAGCACCACACAATTTGGTTTTACTCCGACACAGTTTATGATACCGGGACCCGAATCACCGATATCAAGACCTTTCATTACGAACGTGGTGAAATCCAAAGAGGTAATGTGAAAAGTAGCAGGGGGCCACGGGATGATTTATGAGGTGAATATATTTCTGAATATCGTTTCATCATTACGGACATGACGCGTTTCTTTTTGCTACGTTTTCCTTAAAACCTTGGCTGCGCGCGTGTTCTGACGCAAGAGGTTTTAATGATAAATAACAGAAATAAAATGCGCATTCTCTGAACTAATGATGCGTGCACACAGCAGCAGCAGCAAAAAGCAAAGAGCACCTGCATTAGAGAGACTATTCCATTTTCTCTTTGTATTGACCCCACGGGTGCACCCAAAACTAAACATAGTGTCAGTAGTATCAGTCCATTAGGTATCATTTTTCTGTGTCACTTAAAGGGGACCTATTAGACTTTTATCATGCAACGTTATGTTCTACTTTGAGCTGACGTCATCTCGACACAGATTTCTTTGTATGGTAATCTGGACACCTACAAAGTCAGACCATATTCTTCTTATGAAATGTGTCTGACAAAACTGTCTAATTGAGTTCTATTATAGGCATTTAATGTACTCATACAAATAACCTCTGTTACTGCAGGCATCACAACACAAAGGTAATAGGCGTGTTGCTGCAGATGTTCAAGCTATCCACTGTCATATTTCAGATCGGACTTAAACATATATGGATGGAAACTTGAGAAATTGCCCTTCCCAAAAGAAAATGAGAAAGTATGTTATTCTGTAGGTTTATAGTTTGCCAGTGTTACGCATCTCTGAATTCCTATAATAACTGATGTCCATCATCCAAAGGCAAAGTTTTCCACAAAGTCTGGCAATCAGAAGAATGTGGACCTTAATGGCCCGACGTAGCCAGACTCAACACACCACTGGTATTTCATTATGTGGTATGTTTCAAACGATACATAGAAAAAAGTACCTCTGCACCCAACTCAACAGTACTACAACCAATCAGAATCATTTTGTTGTAAACAAATTCAGCTCCACGGCGCTCAGATAACACGCGTCACTACGTCACTGTTACTCTTCTGTCCGTCACCGCGTACATCTCCTCCAAACGATTTGATTGTCTCTGCAATAAGCAGTTCCCAATGGAGCAGCTTCCAGACGTACTGCCGGGACATCCAGCTGGCTTCCGGGCTAGGGCTTTTAGGGAGGGCGGCCTTAAAGAGACAGGAGCTGCTTGTTTCAGACAGTGGATGAACCAGCGGCCTGTGTAAAGGGTCAGTGTGAGATTTAAGGATTATTTTAAAACCGTAGTAGAGTTATAATCGGCCCCTTTAAGTGTTGTCATATTGGTCAGTGTGTTTCTTAATTTTGATTGGGTCCTGTTTATTTGACAGAAGTCTTTCCTTCACTTTCTTGTGCTTTGCATTTTGTCTCTGTGTCTAGTTCTCATATGTTTTTATACGAAGCTAAGCCAACTTGCTCCCCGGTTGTATCAGTCTTCTCATCTCATCCCAAGAATAAGGACAACACCTGCCGTTTCAGCAACAACAAAGTGAGCTAGTACATGACTGTCATCATGTAAAAAAAAAAAAAAAAACTGCAACAAGAATTACGTTTTTTACCTAAAGCACACTGCTGCCTTAATATTATCTAAGTACGCATTTGAACAAAAAATCTTGGATCTTTTCCTATACCCAATCAAGTAGTTCCTGTCCCTTAAACTGACCAAACCTTAATTGATGTTAATTGTATTGTAACATCACACCATGAAGCAGATACACTTGAAGACACACTTAGCAAATACACTCAAATAACGTTTATATCGTTCTTGAGCTCATGGACAAATTAGTTTTTGTCTCATCTACATTTTCAAAAACAAACAAGCATATTTTATCAAACTGCTGCAGTACTCCTTTAAACTGAAGTGCACTGAGAACTCACGGGCACAATGCCGCCCTCAGTATTATGAAGTGTTTTTCTAATACTCCATGTTGCGTACTTGTGTCCTTTTATCAGAGCAAATTCCACAACATTTGTGCTTTTTCGCACAAACCATTTTTTTACAAGTTCAAGAACAGCCTCTAAAGGTTTCTTTGGAGAAAAACAGTGACTACCACTCAGTTGTTTAAAATTTCATGTTTCACTGTAAGGTCGGCAAACTAATTATCTGCTTGGTACTGTGTTGAAACACGAAAGGAATTAATTGATATGAGCCACATTAGCATCGTGAAAAAAGGATGCAAGTCAATGGCCTTGCACTTATTACTTATGTGGCTAATCAGCATACAAAGTACAACCTGGGTTTGCTTTCACAGTGAACATTTTTAATGTTTGCCATAGCTATGTGAACATTACACTGCTCCCCACACTGGCATGTACAGTAATCAGTGCCGGTCGAGAGAGAAGCAGTTGTTCTTTTATTTTTAGATGCCACTGTCACTATGGCAAAAATTGAACTAGCATTCATTATCCCGCATCTCCTGAACAGAAGCAGCCTTGCCCCCTCCTTGACCTCAAAATCCAGCTTTGCAGCACAGATGTAGGATGATAACGTTGCGCGGAAGGCGGTGATAGTCCCACCCATCACTGTGAGGAGTTTGGAATGGGAGTGTTGCGCCGATTATTTCTCTCAGGCGCATGGGACAGCATAGCAAACACAATATCTTGAGATGGTGCCAGCTTTCATAATGCCAGAGTGTGAGTATCCCTCCCCCTGACATTTGTCTCTTTATCAAAAACACCCCTCAGCCAACAAGCCAACATCTGTGATCAGCAGAGATTCAGAGATTACAGCTAACAGCAATCGTCAGTCTGCTGTGTGAACGAAACAGAAACAAAAGAATTCAAAGGCTGATGTAACTTTCGCCTCTCTGCCACCTCATTTAAAGAGTGATGGGGCTTTATCAGGGTTTTAAAAAGAAAGCTATGCAGATTTTAAAGCCTCTCAGCAAAAACATTAACCCGGGTGAAATGAGAGAAATCCATTACCCTGACAGTCACACCAGTTTTTAAAGTACCTACTCCTAAATGCTGTGTAGCATACATTCATTTTGGAGACAGGCTTTCATCGCATGACAGTCGGTTATGTTCACACCGGTTACTGTCTTGTTCCCTTGCGAAAGCGCTGAAATCAATACGGACTTTCATGTTCTGGAGACGAACACGAGGCATAGCTCGTCGTCGGTTTCAGAGAGAACAATGAAACTTTGA
Organism: Chelon labrosus; assembly: GCF_963514085.1. Lineage (NCBI taxonomy): Eukaryota > Metazoa > Chordata > Actinopteri > Mugiliformes > Mugilidae > Chelon > Chelon labrosus. Next base: position 11,693,340 of record NC_140344.1, read on the forward strand.
TGCCAGCACATTAATTGAAACTTTGTTTACAGCCGTTCATAATACCTGAACACGAGCAGATTCATGAATATTGATTCACATCGTTTGTTTGCTAAAGCCCTTGTTTCACTGTTCACGAACCATCAGAGGAATCTTGAGCCAGTTGCAGCGCCAGGATGCAAAAAAAACGGAAGAATGATCAATACCGATCGCACTTGAATGAAATCCACCAGTGTTTCAATTGTGGCTCTGAACCGAGCTGCCCATACTTGCCACTGTTAACCCAGTTTCATTGTTGAGACTTTGCCACGGGCTCCGTAGATTATTAGTTTCTGTATGCTGTATGAATGATAAGAGGCTATGTCCCATTTCAGTTTAGGCATAAAGAGCTTCCTCCTGTCTGCCTGGCAGGGAGGTCCTGCTGAGATGAGGGATGTCAGCCTGTCACCCTGACGCATGGCAGCTGTTTCCTGCCTGCCCCAGCTACTATAAATAGCTAAATATATCACCTAATGTAGGCCATTTGGTCAAACAGAAACTAAACAGGGCATGTGCTTCAGGGCTATATTTTTCTCTTTCACTTCAAACTATTTTCTCGTGTACAGGAGTGTACAGCCACGGCCTGAGTGTTTCCTTCTTCTTTAACTGTCTCACATGGATTGATGACATATTAAGCGGTGATCCTATGGTGCCATCATTTCATGTCAAGTTCAGACTTCAGCTATCAACTTCAGCTGATTTCAATCAATCCAGTGCAAGTGTAAGACTCCTTAAAGATAAATAATATAAATTCTATTTAGCATTTAATAAAGTCAAAACCTATCTGCCAGCTTCTATCTAACAGTTTATATTAAGCAAATGCACCATATATTGGTGGTGGACACTAGGTAAATTATATATTACACTCTGTATTCCACTATAATAGCTCTAACAGCTTGTGAAAATTGTATTATTTGTCAGTCGCTGTGTGTGTCAGAAAGTTGATAGTTCCTCTTATCAAATTTTTAACCACACATCACAGTGCGATGCAATTAAAAGACTGCATCCGATGGTCTTGCCGCAGTGTTAAATCAACTCTTTACTGCCACACTCTCGAGAATTGAGCACTGAATCTTCACAAAGGGAAACCGCGATGATGGTTTTACTGTGGCCACCCACTGTAAATTAAGAATCATTACATGACAGGTGGAAGGCAGCACATATCAGCGTCTTTCTCTTGTCTGTATTTTTCTACACAATTTACTATCCGCCTGTGATAAACTACAGTATTTTCTGCCGGATTTATGCATACACATCTAGCAGCAGTCAGTCAGTTAGTCAGTAAACCACTACGGCAAAATATCGCTACTATGGATGGATCACCATGAATCTTTATGCGGATATTTGTGCTACCCAGGGGATGATGTGTAATACGTTTGATGGCTGTCTAATTTAAATTTAATCAACATATCAGAGTGGCTGTAGACTGTCCATATCTTTGTATTTGTGCAGTGAAATGACTCTGAATGATGTTTTTTTTTTTTTTTTTTTTTAAATATAACCACACAGCTAGTATTAAATGTTGAGAGCTCTTATTCCATTTCTTATATCACACTGACTGACTCTTACATTTGATTTCACTATCACAGACTGTTTTGACTTAACTGCTAAAACACATTGCATTAGGGAAGTGTGTTCCTCTGTGTTTTTCTCAGGCTATCATGCTGATTAATTCACATTTTACTGAAGCATTAATCATTCTGCTGAGCTTTATTCAAAGTACGCATGCAGGACGCTGGTGTTCCCCTTCTAATGTGTCACCTCTGACACCCACCATGGTGCCTGCAGGGGCACTGTGGCAGGTCAGGATATTGTGCTGTGACCATGTTGTAGCTTTCCAGTGTATGAGACACTTGCATACAGCATATCTCATGTAACCGGACTAAAATACAATATCACGGTACTTTAGTGTTTCCACTGTAGGCTGCTTTCAGGAGGACATTATTTGGCAACTATCATTTGGATTTGTCTAACATTGCATAAAATATAGATAGATTAAATCACTCAGGAGTTTATGAAATAGATTGAAACTGCTTTCAGATAAATGCATCAATGATAAGAAAAAAAATCCACCATTACTCTGAGGAATTACAGTGGGTCTCACTTCCTGACCGAATTCATGCAAGCCATAGTTGTCAAAATGTCAAGATAAAATAAGCAAAAAAAAACCCAAAAAAACTTCAGCTATATTTTCATAGGTGCAGTTAAATTAATCTTTTCAAAGTACATATGCAAGTATAAAATACACGCCCCAGGGGGTGATCTAGGCTTACAACTAACAAGGTCACACCAGGTAAGCACATTAAAGTTGAAAGTTGAAAAAAAAAAACACGATGACAAATCCTAATCCTGTCTCGTCAGTGGCTGACACACCACACTGAATCAAACTAAAGGACTTAGAAGTGGCAACCATTTCAGAGCTTAATTTTAGAGGGAATGGATGATAGCTACTGTAGATTGCTCATCTTGGTGTTAGTGCGGCGCAAGTTCAGCTCCCATCTAGAGGATTTCCTAGCTGCATGTCTCACTGCAGGTGTCCTACACAGGAGTATCTCAACTGCTTAAGGATTTTATTTCCATGCGGGGATTTTCTCTTCGTTTTTTTTTTTTTTGGGAGGGGTATTAAAGGAAAACCGTAAACGGCTGATTATTATTTGTATTTTTCCTCTTAGCCAATTGTCCATAATCCCTGTGGAGGAGCTTAAGAGTTAGATTTCTGGCATACACGGGAATATTCTCACACAATGCCCACAGACGAACGGATGCGTCTCGTTGTGACTGAGGCCAAAAGACAACGACAAGCAAGTGAAGAAGAAAGCCACCTTGACAGTTCACATTAATAAGGCCAGACACTGCAATCAATTTCAGATGCAGCTTGGTCTCATTTACTTGCACATACAGACTCAATCTTACATGCATGGAAACACACGTAGCATTTGTATTCCTCGTGTATCTTCTGGTAGCAGATGTACTGATGTTAGATGCTCAGGGTCTTGCTGTCCTCTGGAGGTCGCAGGGGAAACATGCCTGAGCATGAGCCAACATCAACCTCTCTAATGTGACATTCAGTTACCTCTAAAGGTGAAGTGGTCTCGTTCGCCTCCGAACATCAATTTTGCATGGACTTTCCTCCAGTTTGCTTTTCCCCCCACGATTTTGTGTACACATGTCTGTGACAGAAAACAAGCTGCGCTGCCGTTGTTCCAACTCCCATCGTCTTTTCTATGAAATGGCATCCATCAAAGTTAATGGGCTGTAATCATCACCACAAATACACTGTCACACGTCCCACTGCTCGCTCCTGAGTATTCAACTCCCAGTCAATGGGATGTAAAGAGTGACAAGCGTGAGGAACACAATTTGCCATATCATTAACAGCTCCAAGTTAGACTTGGGAAAGAATCCAGAAAGTTTGCCATTTTTCAGAGTTTGATTCTGTTTGCTCAACATCTTTGGGGACTGCAGGGGAGAAACATCTATTAGATGAGCATGTGACATACAGTCAATACTACTGACGCTGTGTTTCGGGCACCCATCAACGTTGTCATCTTGTGAAATAATTCTTATTAAAGTATGTCAGTCTCCACAGGCAGATCTGCTGTGTGGTAGATAGATTAATTTCCCAAGCAGCCGATTCTGCCAGCTTCAAATCAGAGTTAAGCGTATGCTGTATATCTACTTATCTCCAGGCTGTATGCTGCTGGACTTCTGATTATGCATCACACAGGTGCACACCCAGACACAAAAACACACACACACACAGCCTACTCTTTCAGTCCCTGGCATGGCAGAGCTCCAAGAAGAGTGTCCCTGATGCATTTGTGTGTTTGATAGGATGTTTTAGCTGTAGCATCCCCAGAAGACAATTTGTAGACCTCAACAGATGGAGAAGCCCAATTAGAAAGCGGGCAAATGAATGGGAAAAATGGGAGATGAATGTTCCAACTCTGTCTGCCTCCCCCAGGACAGACGGCTAATCCTACAGTGAAAGTACAAAACCAACATTACATGTTTTAGAGGGGAAACATTTAACAAAGACAGGAATGAAGGCTAAAAAGGAGGGCAGCTGTGATTTGATGTCTAAACACCGCACAGTCAAAGAAGAACGACTGAATCCGATACAGTTCGCTCACATCACATCTACAGTATGTATAAATATCTCCTTCTGTTGTCTGATTCTTCAAGGGCAGACGTCCCACAAAGCAATTGCCTTGCCATCAGCCAAGACCAAAAAAAGGAGAAGAAATGAAAAAGTGCTTAAATATAGCAACCCCTGTGGGACAGTGGAAAGAAGGGCGTGCTGTGGTGTGATTAAAATGAATAACCTTCATTCAGTCACGATTGTTAACGGTACATTTGAATGCGGCGTCAGTGGTGGGGGCCAAAGCTGTGCCTTTACTCCGCCTGTCCTCAGAGTTTAAACCTCATTATTCATCAGGAGGCATGTCCTCCGCAGTGACATGGATGCTGAAGTTATAAATAATGGGAGTTGTGTCATTAAGTACACGGTGGCCCAGGGTCAGTATAATTCAGGCTTTTGCCCCCCTGCTGTGAAAGAAGACATAGCAATAAAGTCATTGATGACTGATACACTGTGTGGATGCAAGTCCAATTTCCACTGGTAAAATGACCTTTTGGTTTTTCTGCTGTTGTTGTTCTGAGTTATTATTTCCCGTGTCATTTTTTGATTTGACAGGAGGAATCTGGCGGAGTGAAATGGGAAAGGTAATGATGTCCCCACGCTCACAAAGTAGCACGGTGCAGGTGGGGTGATGGTCGCGGCTAGTGGTTCTGCTCTGCCCCAGGGGCCAGTCAGCAGCTGTTAGCGACGATGCAGCACTTCCCAACACTTCCCCACAGGTTCTCGCTGGTTCCTGATCCTCGCTGCTATCTGGGCTCGCTGCTGTCGCCAGTTTGGCTGCCGTCCACACTCTCTGTGCGAGCGCTCGGTACATTTTTACGCTTCGCGGCCCTTTCACAGTCTCATCACAACCTTTTCTATACCCCTCAGCTTCACTGTGAGATTTTGAAGTGTCCCTTTGAACGTGGGGCTGTTTTATTTATTTTTTTAAACGACTGGAAATCGTACCTTGATGTTTGTTTCAAAGGCACCCTCTGAGGAATTAAAAATACTTCACTGGTGTGACAAATATTCTGAGGCCATTTCTGTATTGAGTTCAGCACACACAGCATCAACCATCCTGATTGTGTAGCTTTGTATGTACAGGAAGCAAACCTGAATATGAGGGACTGCAGCTGTTTGGTGCAAAAAGCTGATATAGACAATTTAAATTTGCAGCTCAAACAGAATCTAGAAGTTTTCTGGTGATGAGCATGAAAATAGTCGGACCTTTCCCCCCATGTTCTATTATCCTGAGACTTTCCTTTCAAAGTTTTGATTTAAAAATACTGTTTTGTAACATTAACCTTCCCCATATACTTCCCTCTTTTAGGCTTTATATGGGGCCATTATTGTAGCAAAACTATCTGCAAATGTGTATTTCAATCAGTGTGTGTGTAACTGGATTTGCAAATGTGTAAAAAAAATCCGTGTGTGTAACCAGATTTGCAAATGTGTAAAAAAAATCCGTGTGTGTAACCAGATTTGCAAATGTGTAAAAAAAATCCGTGTGTGTGTAACTGGATTTGCAAATGTGTAAAAAACATCTGTGTCTATAACTAGATTTGCAAATGTGTAAAAAAAATCCGCAAATGCGTACATCGATCTGTATGCGTAGATAAATCTGTGAATGTGTGATCTGTAAATATCTGGCCTCTCCATTGGATGTGTTCTTACACGTGACTTTTGCTACACTTCTGCCGTGGCAGATCCGCAAATGCACGCAGCGATTTGCAAATGCGTGTGGAGATTTGTCTGTGTGCCTCCGTAGCTATACAGCTACATACCACCAGTGGTCGCTAGGCTAGCACCCAATGATATTAGCTCCCGTCTGTCTGGGCTGGCTGGTACCACAGACTGTATGGCTGGGCGTGCTGTAACTACATAACAGGGCTCTCATGCATTAAAATAAGTTCATCCTCCTGGGCTTCCACTTCCAGCTCTTCTTTGACGTGTGCACGCATTTACGGCGCTACTATTTCACCTGGCGACTAGAAATAATATTCTGTCCCATCGATTTGCTGATAGGTCGCTGATTCAAGTAGAGGAGTCTGCTTTCGCCTCATCCATTCGTAGATTACTCATTTTAAACAGTCTATGTTAATAATGTGCGGCGAATTTTATCACTTCTCAGCGTGGCGTGTGAGCGTGTGAACTTATTGAATGTGTGTGTCTCATTCGAGAGCCCTGTTATGTAGTTACAGCACGCCATCCAGCCTCCATTGCATCGGGTTCGGGACCACTGTTCGTCCCAGCCATACAGTCTGTGGTACCAGCCAGCCCAGATAGCCGGTAGCTAATATCATTGGGTGCTAGCCTAGCGCCCACTGGTGGTATGTAGCTGTATAGCTACGGAGGCACACAGACAAATCTCCACACGCATTTGCAAATCGCTGCGTGCATTTGCGGATCTGCCGCGGCAGAAGTGTAGCAAAAGTCACGTGTAAGAACACATCCAATGGAGAGGCCAGATATTTACAGATCACACATTTACAGGTTTATCTACACATACAGATCGATGTACGCATTTGCGGATTTTTTTTACACATTTGCAAATCTAGTTATAGACACAGATGTTTTTTACACATTTGCAAATCCAGTTACACACGCACAGATTTTTTTTACACATTTGCAAATCTGGTTACACACACGGATTTTTTTTACACATTTGCAAATCCAGTTACACACACACGGATTGAAATACACATTTGCAGATAGTTTTGCCACAATAATGGCCCCATAGCTTTAGGCTGCTTGTTTTTAGTTCTCATGAAGATGGATCAGTTGACATGCTAGATTGGTATGTGTTCATCAAAACATTGCAGATTTCAGCATCTCCAATGCTGTGCCATTCTTTGTCGCCTGTTATTGGGAATTAAGAAACCTTTGGGTTTTGAAAAATTGGTCCAGACTTCTGCCACAGCTCTGCTAAATGGTGATGGGCATTTTCAATTATTTTTTGACATTTAAATTTAATAGTTTAAACAGTTGATTTATTAATCGGCTGCTCCATTTCATTTTCATATGGTTGGGAGACGGACAGATTATCAAAACTGATTACAGTTGATTTACGGCTCCAAAAATGCTTCTTGATAGGATTTCTCCAGGACCCCTCCCCCGGCCGGTAAATTTCTGGTTCTTATGAAACTCGTTATGAATCTGAGGCCTCCAACTTGATAACACAGATGACACTACTGTGACGTAATCACAGATTACATTCAGTAAATCCCCTCAAGATTCACACGAGGCAACTATTTTATAAACTGCATCCTCACGATGAATCTGATCTTCAACTGTCAAGTGCCACTTTAGTAAGAAAACACTCAACATGCTAATTGATACTGAAAATAATAGCTGAATGGCAAATTGGCTGCTAACCAAAAGTGGAAGTCTTAATTTAAAAACCATGAGGATATTTCTTCACCGAGAGCACAAATTACCGTGTCCAAAATCTGACACTTTAGTCGGCCATTTAAAAAGCAGATTTTTAGATACTGTAGCTCGTGAATGCACGCGCTGCAGACTCGCAGTTAAGGGGCCATTTGGTGGAGGAAGCTGATATCCAGCGGCTGCTCTGTGTGGAATCGCACATCAAAGTTAATCTTGCACCGTCTGCTCTGGCGCCGCGGAGCACTAATCTGCTGTCAGTGTGATGAGGCTCCTGGACCAGTTCCCCTTTCCAACACAGAGGCACTAATCCACAAGACCTTTCACGTTTTTTTCTCTTCTCTATCACCTGATCGGACAACAAAGGTCACCGGGGTCGCTTTGAAATTACATCTGGTCAATACTAGCTGAGCATCAGCACCGGTTCTTCCATACATAAGGCCAGTTTGATGCATTCTGCAGCATCCTGATTGTGCTTTGTCAACTACTTTTTTTCCAGAAAAGGGAACAAAACAACCAACGCTATTACTAAAGCTAGCTAGCTAATTGCGCTGATAATAATTTATGATGTGTAAAATTCTGAGTTTTCACCTTAAACCTTGTTTCATGCCTTTACATTCCAGAGGTGGGGCAACGTGCTCCCCTGCTCGATCAAAGCTTTCTGTGTTCAAGAAAATGCCACCGCTCTCTCGCCTTCATGTCGATTAACCTATGATGAATACAGAATGAGTTCATTAGCATAATCGCTTGAGTGTCTGATGATTTCATTTTTATTATCACGTTTTCTTATAATCCATAGCTATGGCGCCCCTTCGTGCCTCCAACCCCTCTTTCATGTTCCTTTGCCCACCCCATTCAGCCACGAAGCAGTGTAATTGTATTATCAAAGCATTACACTAACACTGTGGGAATGTATTTTTAGCCTCTGGCCTTCTGAAGTAATGTAAGCAGGATGGGCAGAAATCTAAACATGGAATGACAAATGAGACTCTGAGCAACACTTGAATCTGCTTACCTTGGTTTCATCGCGGCCTGTCTGATTGAAGGTTTGCATCCACCAGAGCTCCTTCTGACCCAAACTATTATTTTAACATTTGCGTGTTTGTAGGGTTACTATATTATGGGTCCATGCCGACACTCAACCCTCGTAAAACCTCTATTAATGCAGAACAGCCATTCACCTAGTAATTAAAAGAAAGTGCCACGAGGGATTGGTTGCAATCATGACGATGAGTAGGTGAAGTAAAGATGAGTTGGCACTTAATAGCAGTGGAATAGGGGTGCCTTTTTTTTTTTTTTGCATAGGACAGCAGTTGTTTCTCAAGTGTCAGCAGGTGTAGACTGAGCGACTGGTGAGGAGCAGAAGAAAAGGAAAATGTCAAAGCGGGGCTGTGCTAGCACTGCATGATAATAGAAAAGGAGGAGGAAAAAGAAAGAGAATGAAGCGTTTCATCTCCAACTTATAGTTAGAGGCAGGCAGGTCCAGGCAGAGGAAGGGTGACTCAAAGTCAGGAACGGAAGAGCGGTAGAGAGGAAAGCTTTTTATCATCCCTGACTCTTAAGAAGATCTCCCAAATGAGAGAGGGCGTGCATGCTAATGTCAAAGCCGCGGTGATAACTAGCCGCCTAGTTTGGCGGGGTGAGGGTTAAGCTGGGATTTGGAGGGCTGAGGGAATACATGTTTGATATGTGAGCGAGAGCGAGCTGAGGTGCCTTTGCCAGAACTATACGTGAGGGATTATTCTATATGATTTATCTGTGTCGGCATGGCTAAAAGAGAGGAATCTTGCTGGTCTGTATTGGCTCTGTGTAGCTCCTGAGACTCCTGGGTGAACGTTCAGCAGCAGGATCAAAGCTACATTGACATTGCTGCCACAAAGTCTTCAATTACAGCGGGCTGGCATGTAGGCACGCTTTCTGTTTCCGTGAACTTCACATGGCAACCTTGAGCTCCACCCATCGCCTTTCACAATCCTGCAGAGGCTGGATCTCAGCTGGAATGTGGAAAGCATAAAGAAGAAAAAAAAAGATCTCACACATCTGCGCCACGCTTCATTTTACTGCAACATCCAGTCAGAACAATGTAGTCTGTGCGTGTGTGTGCGCTTTAGTCCTTAGAGTCGGCAACGTTCACCTATCTCAAAGTTGTCCTTCCCTGTAGCTATTGTTCACAGCTACTCATACTCTGGCGCTGTGTTTTTCCTACCACACGCGTTACACGAGGCAGTGCGGTCCTCTGGCTCCCCCCTATCTCCGCTTTTCCATCTCCCCATTATGTTGTGTAGTTCTGCCAGCATCCCCTTCTCTCCCTTATCACCTGCAGAGAAAATCTAGCGGGTTAATCCCAGCGCCTGTGGGATTCCCCTCTCTATAATGATGTATATCTGAAGGATAGCATCAGAGCAGAGTCCTATCAGCCCACACACTCTTAATCCCATCAGTCTTTGGTGTCCAAACCCAAGAGAGGCAACAATTTGGATGTTGTGCTCCCAGCCCGTAGCCAGAGATGCAGTGCAGAACATCAGCAATGATACTTAGGGATCATGTTGGAGATCATGTTCATTTATTGTGTTTCAGCTTCTTGAACGCTTGTAGTATATCATCCTGCCTTGCACACACTGCAGCCGTGCCACTGCACTGAAAATTTCACCTTGCAAGCCCCTGGTGATGCTTCCAGTCTATCTGGCATTCCAAAGATTTTTTATTTGTACTTTTTCGCAGTGTGTTCTTGGTGGAGATAGATAAATACAGAATGTGCTCAATATTTTAACAGGCTGACCAAGACACAAGTACGCTTGATTCATTAATAATATAAACATAAATTACACCGGAGAGCTTTCCTTCATTCCATTACTTTTATTTGCCCATGCTTACCTGTAAATGCAGCATCCTATTTTACATTTCTCTTCTCTTACTCTATGGTCAGATTTACCGCACAAAAAACGGCCGTCACGTAGCCTTTTTTTTGTGTGTGTGTCCCTGTTTTTACGAACTACTACTATTTTTTACGAGGTCTCTTAATGTGACATAACCGCCCTCACGACCTCTCCTGTACTTCTCCATAAATCTTGTGGTCTTCGTAAACCCAATTCCAGATAATTTATATCTTCTTGTCACTCATGTTAGTGTGCCTTTATGACATGCAGACAGTACAATCCATTTTCTTCAAATTCTGAATTCATAGTTCATAGCATGATGGAGTTCAGGGGGAAAATTACATTTTTTTTTGGTACATCTATTATTTAACTGTCAGCAGGGATGAATATTGTGCTCTTTCAGCCTTGTGGAGAAGGTACAGAGAACCGTATTGTTGTGCGGCTTTGCTCCATTTGCTCCTTGTCATGACTTGTAAAATATGGAGCCTTTCTCGGCTGGTCAGAGCAATATTTGGCAGAGTGTATGTTACAGTACGTCCTCAGGAAAAAAAAAAAAATAATTCAACATTATGTCCACTCTGAAACCCTTTGATCCTCTGCAGCAGCTTTACATTTCACATCACGCCCGCAGGAGATGTCATCCCTTTAAGGGTATCTAATACTTCCCGACCTTGCCACCATCCCGTCGTCCCTGCACAATTCTAATGCCTCTTCCTGTCATTATCAACTTTTGATTGGTACAGTCAGTGACAGTATCAGAGTTCCAGAGCAGGAGACAGGGTTTGGTCTCACAGGTTTGGAGGGCCTGTCCGTGCAGCAGAAGCCATTGAACTGTGAAACTAAGCTAGTGAATTACCTCAGGAAGCACTGATAGGGGAGTCGGCGTGCAATGGGATGTTTGGTGAAGGTCAAATAGAAAATCACAGAATCATTAAAGACGCAGAGGACACGCAAGGCAGACTGCACGTAAGGAATTTGCTCATATTTTTCTGAAAAAATATCAATGTCATATCGAATTATTAATAGTCGACCTATATATTCTTGATAAGTGCTCTTACAAATGAATGTCTTGTTTGAATAGGTTCGCTGTGACCTAACAATGACTGCAATACAAGACAAATGCTGACGCAAAGTTAAATCAGTCTCATGGAAGAAGGTGAGCCTGAAATTAATTTGAGATTCAGATCATCAGATTGCAGTCCTCTCGGTAATTATTGCCATGAAACAACATGCATAGATGGTGCACGAGATAGGACAGCGTGCTTAATTCATTTTCATTCTAATCAGCTGATGAATCTAAATGGTTAATGTATTAATCAAATTTGTTTCATTCCACTGCCTCTCAGTGAAATATTAAAGTGAAGCAGATCAAAGAGTGGTTTGATGAAAGAGAGGTTTAATGTTCTCACCGTGAAGGATTTAATGGGATGTCACCTCACAGTCGGGCAGCTTCAGTATCTTCATCATAGGATTTTTCTCCGTTTGAACACCTTGACCTTGATCACTTGTCAATGGAATCGAACACTGTGAGGGCTTTTCGATGTTAGCCATTCCCTTTGCTTTTATTAACGCGCTTTACCACAGGCTCTTCTGCAGGAGCTAGTTTCACGGTCAAACGCAGGAAATGGAAGCTACGAGTACCATGACAGAGGTGAAGGTGGATGATTGGATTTTAATGCTGTTGACAAAGGCCCCTGAGCTGCAAGATCTGCCACAATCCTTCTTAGATCCTAATTGTCAGCAATGCTAAGCTTTGGCAACTGGAGTGTGAGTTGGTGGGACAGAGGGACTTACCTTAGCCCACTGAGCACAGACATTTTTAAGTGTCTCCTTTCTCCTACCAACCACCTGAAAAGATTTCATTTTGTTTGATTTTACACAAAAGAACCTGCGCCATCTCTGAGTAGAGAAATAAACAAATGACGTGTCTGTAAAGTCATCCAGATATCCTTTTTTTCTCACTTCCCACTAACCAGATGGCAGTCAGATTTCAGACACAGGGTTCTGGAAGACAATCAAGGAACAAGATTGCTTTTTTAGGAAGGGGGATTGGTTTAACTAGATGTCAAATTAAAGGCCTGTTCACACAAACACAAACGAGCGAATGTTGCTCGTGACCGCCCCCGTGTGTGTTTGTTCCTGTGTGTCCAGGATGTCCATGTTTTTGGGTGTCGGCGCTCGCTGTGAGGCGATGAGGTCATGTACAGAAATCTGTCTCAGAGCCCTCCTGATGGAATACCTCACCGCCTTTAGGGTCAACCGCACAAACTCTGCCACGCAGGTTGATACAGGGACTCATGAATGTTTGATTGGCCTATTATCCAAGCCAGGCGGGCACATTCATCCACCCGGTTCTGGAATTCAAATATTCCTTTTAGTCTGACATTTCCCCTACACCATCTGAGGCAAACCCCAGGATTTGCTCTCTCATCGCGCCGGGTTTCATCTGCAATGCTGTCATCTCACCGCAGGACAGTTCGATAGACTGCGCCGTTTTTAAGACGGGGTAAAAGTGCGAGCACAGTATGGTTTCAGGTGGGTGGAACTGGGGAATTGATACTCAGTCATTCCGACGTACCTCTTCCTCCTCTGCAGTGAGGATAAGGATCTGGTCATCCATCTTCGTGTCTCACCCATGTCAGCTTGGGGTAGCGAACGTGGGTACCTGGTAGTCGGAGACAACAAGAACAAAGCAGGAACATTACTTTAATCTGTCGCTGCTGTTAATTCCTACCTCTGCCGTCATCCAGGAGGCAGAGCTTTGTGTATCTCAGCTTCCCCCTTATGAACAATCCATCACTGTTAGTGCCTCTCTCCAGAGTGTGCTAGCTCTCCTTTCTTTTTTCACCTATTCACTACTACGGTTTGCTTACAAGAGGCGACACCAGCAGAAACTGCAATACATTGCACTGCACAACTGATGTGGCGCCCTCTTGCCATTCCCCTCCAGCTCATTGGAATATAACATATGTGAGCCATCACATTCATATGAGGGAGTGCTCCCCCGCATTTCTATATGGATCTCTTAATAGGCTTTAAGCAGTACATCCAGAATCCATAAATGACACTTGCCGTCAGTCTCTGTCTGTGATTACACAGGAAAACGACTTGACCTGTAATGAACTGTAAAACTAATGACATCTGTGTGAGATTAGTCAACTTGAAAGCAAACTGTTGTAACATGAAGTCCCATCAAGCGTGATATTAAAATGTCCACTTGTACATCTTTCCACCCAAGCTCGGTAAAATCCCAGGCTGTTGGGCCCAACGTGTTGGAAACCTGAAGCTAATGAGTCAAGCAGACGGCTGTGGACATTAGACAACTTCATTTATGAAATAGTCAACCTCCCGTGTAGCGATACATTCACATTACCCTGCCTCACTTGAGAGACGCACTGCTGTCACAGCCGCTGAGCACTGCTGATGTCCCTTCCTACCTGCATTCATCTTGCTCTCTGGAGGTAATGGTCTTCTCAGGTCATTTGCGCATTAGGGTCTCGATCATTCAACTCACCCACCGGCAAACCTGTGAACCGCCGGTCCTCCGCAGTACGTGGAGGGATGTTTAGACAAGACAAGGAAAACACACATGCCCCGGATCCTTCGTCTTTAACTGGTTTTAAATCCTCAGCAGAAGGATATTTGTGGATACGGAGTGCATGTTCAAATGATTGGTGTGAAGAATTTGCAGGTTTTGTGCTTGCTTTAATTAATTGCCTTGGAGAAATCAATCACTTTCCCTGTAATTATGTGACGATGATGTTGAATGATAATCACACCTCTGTGCGGCAACAGAATATCACTGTTTTTATTCAAAACATTCGGCACAGCAAGTGTCGGCTGTAAAGAAGTGACGTCAGGATGACAGTTTGATTTTAGCTTCATCTTGACTTCTGACATGTCTGACTTTCTAATAGAAGACGGGTACATTAATCTGACGGGGGACAATTCACTTCTATCCAATTTAAAAATTGGATAGATTTAAAAAATGACATACTATTACTTGTGCTTAGGTATACCAACCGATTAATGTTGTGCATGATTTTCGAAGAGCAGTTTGTCTCATTCTTTATTCAACGCCCCATTTTGATGAGGGAAGAAGAACAAAACACAGTAGTGGCTGCCGCTGAGGCCCACAGACTTAAACGATCTCCCCAGGGTTTCGGCCCCACACTGTTCCCTTTTGCTTTTACTCGATGTGATACTTCTCCCTGTATCTTTCACAAGCTGTTTTGGCTAGCAGAGGTCACAGAGGATGTGTAGCGCATTTGGTCACGACGTGAAAGCATTAGCCGGTGCCAGCAGGTGTGTAATTATATATGAAACAGGTTTAGAGAGAGGAACATCACGATGTCATGTAGAAAGTAGGCCAAGAAGAAAGGACTTCAGAGAAGTCCTATTTATTCCTCACGCACTTCAAATGTGTGACTTCTCATCTGAAGTTGTGACACATTCCAAGGTCATTGTAACTAATTCAAGACTACTAAAAATAACATTAAAGACACAAAAACTAAAACAAGCCTCGTAGGCAGAGGTTTTCGGAGGAATATATTGCCTCACTGCTCACTGTTTTCTGTCTTTCAGGTACGGTGACATGGTGCCAAAAACAATCGTGGGGAAGGTGTTTGGGTCCATATGCTCTCTGAGCGGGGTGCTGGTCATCGCCTTGCCTGTCCCTGTCATAGTGTCAAACTTCAGCCGTATCTACCACCAAAGCCAGCGGGCAGAGAAACGACGAGCGCAGAGGGTACTGATTCTCCCCGTTCCTATTTCTCTATCTCTCCTTATTGTGCTTCTATCTGCCCTTTTTTTCTCTGTCCCTGTCTTATCCGCACGTAACAGAATGACAGGGCAAACACTATCTTCCAGAATATTAATCTTTTATTGTGCTTCTGTGTATGTGTGTATTGGGTGGGCTGAACTTGCTTGAGTATATCTCAGTGGGAGAGAGAAATAAGAGAGGGAATAACAATGACTGAACAAATGATCTTCAGAGTATTGTGTCAGCAGCTTTTCAATAGCAATATGTGCATTTCTTCCCAAAAGTGTTTACTAAGGCAGAATTTCCTAATCGTAGATTTAAGCATAACCTCTCCCTGCTAAATAGTGCATCTGCCAGAGGGAGACAGAGCCAATTAGTCTGACAGACAAAACGTCAAAGGCTAAAACAGAGGTCTGTTTGTTCAAACAGAAAACTCGCCTTGCTAGAATCCGTGCTGTGAAGATTCGAGGCACTAATGCCTATATGCGCTACAAACAAAATGGGCTCCTGATCGACTCACTGGAGGAGGTAAAGGGGCCAAGCAGCAGCTTGGAACTGACTGACCGGGGCCACGTTGACTTGCATGCTGCTCTGCTCGGGGGCCATGCCACCACACACACGGGATGTTGGGTGGGGGTGGGCTTCTCATCCCACAACACAGGGGCTGCTGTCATTCCAGTGCTTCAATGTGATCGTCCTCTCTCTTACATCAATCACACCTCTCAGCTGCAGCATTGACATGCTTCGTCGACACTCTCTCTCTGTCCATACAGCAGGGGGGCCAGGCAGGCACACTTGCCTTCTGGTGGAGTACAGCCATTACAGTCACACTGACTCATGACCAAGCTCTGCATGTTTGTCCAACAGGGTTTGGAGGGGAGGGAGGGAACCAAAGGCTTACTGGACAGTAGGTCGCCTATGGAGGCTGTCTGCTCAGCCTGCATCTCCTCTAAACTCTGTTTTTGATCTGCTGGGTGTTTTGTTTTATGTGTTATTTCTAGAGCATCCAGGTTGTAGTGCAGACTAATACAACATACCTTCCATCCCAGAGCAGTGCAGAGCTTCATCAACTGTGTGTCAAGTGTGTAGTGTTGTTACGTCTGGAATCTGTGCTGTGTTTTGGTACAATCTGTTCGATCTGTGTCTAGGTGTGCCACTGCTGTTGCACTGTAATGAGCTCAGTTTGAATTGGACGTTTCTGGTCCTTCTCACCAAATCAGTGAAAGAATGGCAAGACCAGTCCTATCAGTGAAACATGTTGTAATCAGCCACTGTCTCTATGCACAGCCAAAACACCACCATCTCACTAGGTCCAGTAGATTGGCTGCCGTGCTACAGATCAGCATTTCAACTCTCAAGTGCTTTGCGTACTCTCCACTACATCAACCGAGCTACTAGCTGTTGCCTGAGACTATTTCCGTGCCGAGTCTGAACCTGCTCATCTACACTGCTGCTTTTCTTTTCTTTTCTTTCCCAACCCTGTGTCTTCCAAGGCCTCCAAGGAGGCAGGAAAAGCCCTGGTGGCGAAGGCCGCCAGCCCTCCTTTTGAGAGCCAACATCATCATCTGCTGCACTGCCTGGAGAAGACCACGGTAAGAAGAAATAAAAAAAAAAAAAAAAAAAATCCCTTAAGATTTAAAGTGTGTTTAGTAGAAAACAATCATTCTGGCTTCTTTAATTTTTATTCTCTTGATAACAAACTTTACACTGCTTAAAATAGCTTTCTGTTAAAAAAAGAAGTTCCTTTTATGTGAAATTGCATCACTCCCGCAGTTCCTTCTGTTCTGTATATTTAGTAGTGCCAACCTGTTACAGTGAGATGCAAATAGAAACAGAGCGAGGTTTTTTTATTTTTTTTCATCCATGCTCAAACAGTAGAATCTATTTTATATGCAGCGCGGGTTAAAAATAGCTATTAATGGAGTTGGGGAAACGATGAGGGCCCTCGCCAGCAACATGCTAAAGATAACATGACTCTGCCAGCCACTAACATTGCTTCATTTTACACTATCCATAATTTAGAGATGTACGAGCTGCTTTAATGTTTGGCTGGAACATGGGTTATACAGTCGCTGCTCTAACCCCTGTATAGGAAAATATAGGCAGCCAGGAAATCTGTGTATCTCCTCATATATGATCCTCCTCCCAGTGAAAGGCTTGTTCCTTGTCTGAGAGAATCTCCATGAAGGCTTCGCACATTCAGATGCAGACCTCCCTCGTTGTGGCAGTTAGAGATTAGCTCCTGCACAGTGTCACTCTGCCACCTGCTGGCAGGCCCTGAAATGCACTTGTGGCCTGACCTTCAAGTCATACTCATCTGTCACAGGGATAACAGTTGTGAATGTTTTCACAGATGGCACTTAATATGGGCATCTGGGCCAATATATTCCTATTCCCTTGATGGTTCATTTTTCAATTATTAAACATTTTTTGCTGTGGATTCTGTTCAGTCTGTTTAGCCCTTAATGTGAACCATCTTTACTCATTAGTTAGTAGAACCAATCACATGATGTAACCGAGTGATTCATAAGCAACGCTGAATCCAAATTGCCGCCACTCTCCTCCCCAGAATCACGAGTTTGTGGACGAGCAGACGTTTCAGGCCAACTGCATGGAGATCTCGGTGATGAACAAGTCGGGCTCCCGGACCTCCTCCCTGTCCTCGTCTCCGCACGGCCTCGGTTCGTGCTGCTCTCGCCGCCACAGGAAGAAGAGCAGCTTCAGCCTGCCCAGCACAAACAACCAGGAGCTCAGCACCATACAGATAAGAGAGCGGCCAGTGGCCAACAGGTAGTCTCCTTGACTTTCTGTTTTGCTTCTTTGAGCAATCATTAAACGCACATCTACACATGCAAATAGCTGGTCCTAACAGATAAGATAAGATAAACGCTGCAAAATTAAGAGATTGATTGCTTTGCAGTACACTGTATCACCTCATGTGCAGATAACTTTGGGTAAAGGATATCCGTTTTCCGGCATTTAAAGCATTTAAAAATAATACACTGCCTGGCCAAAAAAAAGAGTCGCCACCTGGTTTTAACTAAGCAAATAGGCACGAGCCTCCTGTTGGATAATTCCCAGGATAAGAAGGGTAAGAAGAGAGGCAGATGAAGTGATGCACCCATCATGCCTAGTGCCTACTATACAAGCCTGTGGGGGCAGTGCTATGATCTGGGGTTGCTGCAGTTGCTCAGGTCTAGGTTCAGCAACATTATGTGCCCAAAGAATGAGGTCAGCTGACTACCTGAATATACTGAATGACCAGGTTATTCCATCAATGGATTTTTTTCTGCCCTGGTGACATATTCCTAGATGACAATGCCAGGATTCATCTGTGAAATTGTGAAAGAGTGGTTCAGGGAGCATGAGACATCATTTTCACACATGGATTGGCCACCACAGAGTCCAGACCTTAACCCCACTGAGAATCTTTGGGATGTGCTGGAGAAGGCTTTGCGCAGTGGTCAGACTCTCCCATCATCAAGAGTTATGTGAGGTGTCGCATTGTTCCTAAAAGTAATAATGACTTCATACAAATGGGTAGAGGCACAGACTTTCAGGTGCGTTGAAATGTTCTAGTGACAAGTATCTTTATAATCCTTCTTCCTGACACTGTGTTCTTGTCACCCGGTATAATACCCACTGTTTTTTTTTGCATCTACTTTCAACCTAATGTTTCTCACAAAACGTGTTAAGTGGATTATCCTTAATAAAAGTTTGTTTTTTTTTCAAATTAAAAATGGCAGCAGAATTGAACGCGTGGGCAAGTCAAGTCACTTGACACTTCTAGGTTGAGGAAATGCGATATTTCATGAATTGGGTGAAATGCAGTCGAATAATCTTGCCATGAAATTGTTAATACGAGGATGAGAAGAGCAGATTCTTTTTCAGGAGCGTGCCTGCCATCACGTGTGATAACGTTCATTTCATGTGTGAAACTCAATCTCACTTCTTTCAGGGTATGTTTAAACACATGTCTGGATCTAAGATTCAGTGCATTCAGTACAGATGCTCATACTCAGTCCTTCCATTCATTGTGTCCATGAACTCTGGCTCTCATTTTAAGATGAAATATGCTTAATGATCAGCACGAGCCAAAGCTCCTTTACAAATTCACCTAGCACAAAGAGCGAGTATTTCTTTTATAAGAACGTTTGAAAGAACTCTGTGTGATATAGGCCTTCCAATTTACATTTACAACGCCAGACCTCTCACCTTTTTTCATTTTGTGTTCCATCTCGCAGCCGCTCCAGCCTGAACGCCAAACTCAATGAGACTATGCCCTTGAAGTGTGATGACCCTTACATCACTCCCTCCATGGTCAGCCTCTCCGCCCCGGTGGTGACCTCATCAGACGGGGACGGCTCCACCACCACAGCATACTCTCAGAGCAACATTGTCCGAGTATCTGCCTTGTAGATGTCATGCCTATCTGATCAGCTAACTGGTCTCGAGAAGCACCAGATGCTGAGGAGAGGGACCACCGAGCATCAACCTGCCATAATCTAGTGGGATTATAAAATTAGCAGAGGTCGGGGGTTTTTGAAGTAGTGATCTCATCTGATGTCAAACTCTGCATGGTATTAAAATGACGTGGACCGCTGCCTTGGAAATGAAAGCGAACCAGCAGATCTTGCTTCATTAAGCACAGCAGAGCGAGGAAGTGTGGGGAATGCGTGGTCATCATCGTTGCCTAAAAATACTGAGAAAAAAAACTTTATTTTTGAATATGTAATGTAGTTGTATTTGTTGTCTCTGATTCAGAGGAGGAAAGGCAAAAGTTTAACGGTCATTCTCGATGGCCTCTTATGACAAAGCACACATATTCATTACCGGAAGGCCATCTTTGTGAATATTAAACTCTTACTTACACAATAGAGACATTCTCTCACCACCCTGTTGCACCGATTGTTTTGAAACCCCCTCAGCTAAATGGTTTCTAATGTTTCCCGCACTGTTGTAAATTTAAAAGACATACATCCGCTGGAATGGATAGCTGTTGTGAATATTCATTGACTGACTCATTAACTGGTTGGTGTCATCGCTTGATGAGTAAAATATACTACGCATCCCGACATGTTTGTGAAATGTGCAAGTGAAAGTCAAAATGACAAAATCTGTGTTAGTTTACATATTTGACATTCTGATATGGATCTGTGTGAAAGCCACTGTTGTTAGTTTAACAAATGATATTAAGAACTATACAGGGTATATATTAGTTAGGTCACAAGGTAGAGACATAAGTGAGTGTCCTCGGCAACACTTGACTAATACTAACCCTAACGTGGACACATAGTGTTGAACTGGAAAACCATATGAAAGAGTGTTGCGCATTAATCCCATTGACTTCCTCATAAATTATAAAACACAAAACCGAGACTTGGTAGATTTCACTGTGTTAACGGGCCATTTTGTACATTTTTCATATTGTAAATATCTCGGTTAGGACTTTATGAACTGCATTTGAAGCTGGCTCCTCTTCTTTCTAGATTTAGTTGACAGTTGTTGGCCTACTGTTTTTGTCTGTTTACTGGTTGAATTAAGGATTTGCATGCTGTCATTGCCGAATTCTGTTTTATTAAAGTATGTCTCTGCTTCTTGTTGGTTTGTCAGTAAAAATGAGATTGGTGGAGGTAAACACGACGAGGCTGGTATGTTATGATGTAAATTCTGCAACACTTTGCTTTTAATGAAATGCGAATCTTGTCATGGACTACATGTGTAAAAGGGGGTAAGGAAGAGGGACAAATAATCACACATTGTGCATTTAGTGCAGTGGATAGAATAAATACTGTAGCTCTACTCAAACATCCATTAAATGACCCATGTCTTTTTTTTTCTTTTTCTTTTACGAGAACTCAATTAGGTGGCTTTCATAATGCTTTTCCTGATTACACAAAGAACAGCACTTATAACAGGATGAGATAATAATTAGGTGTTGCTGGAGGACATGTGAGGACCTGACTGGCCCAGCGGTGCGTCCTGGCTGCGAGGTCTCCGGAGACTGCCATGCGGGCCTCAGTGATCGTTTGACGGAGAGCTCAGCGGCGTGCCCCTGCTGAGCTGATTGCGTTGGTCTCGGCCGCATCTCACAGCATGCGTCGCCTCTGCTCTGCAGTGTTTAGTAACTGCTGAGAAGTCAGCCTGCATAAAATCTAAGATAACGCAGCAGCACATAAAATAATGGGCTCCCTTAAACGCTCCAAAATACTTTGACAACTGCAGTTTAATGCAGTTCATATTTGGACAAAGACTAGACAAATGTTATTCATTTAAATTTGCGGCTACGCGATGAATAGAAATGTGCTCATTTCTGTCTAATGTCACTCAAACGGTAGATAGGTGATCTGCTCATTCCTTGCTGAATGTGGATTTAAGACTGTTTTTCAAACGATTAAACTCTGTCCGAAACTGAGGGTTCACTGCAGCGTATATGATTGGGTCACTCAGCGATGTGATGCAGGCAATAGACACCGACAGGATCTCCACGTCCTGAATGATCAGTATCTGAAAAAATAACTGAGAATTTAATAAGTGTTAGAAATGCTTAAGTGGGCTGTAGAACAGGGGTCCACGAGTGGTCACTTGACATTCAAGAAAAGGTCATCGGTTTTCTTTGTAAATCTTGACATCTTTATAATTTTATAATTCCCGGTGCTGTGACTTACCTGTGCGTTCTTTCTTTTGTTAACGGGAAGGTTCAGCAGGATGGTTGTGATCAGCGGCAGCCAGAATAAAAGGAAGGTTATGATTATGTAGCCAGCACGCTTGGCCAGTTGACTTTCTTTCTTTTTGCTTGCTCTCTCCCTGCTCGCTTTTGAAGGCATCATGCAAACCGCACCTTCTACGGCCACATGCTGGTTTGTAGCTTCTGCTTCGGGGGCATTGCTTGAGACCGGAGTTAATGAAGGCTCTTGACCCGGTGTAGAAACTGCCAGCGTGTCTCCTCCATTGCTGTTGTCAGCTTGCTTCTGTTCAGTCTGTAATACGGAATTTGAATCAGGATTTTCGGCCTGTGTAGATGAGGAAACATGGGGAGTGACCTCTTTTGTTGCTTTGTCGGTGTTCAGTTCTTCTTTGGGCTGCTTTTCTGCATTGGAATTGCTTGACGCTGTCTGAATCTTTGAGGTTGAGCTCTTAACAATAGCGTCTCTGTTTGAAGCACCAGGGCTGGACTGAACAGTTTTTACAGGTTTCTCCTCAGTGTGTACTGCAAAAGGGTGAGGTTGCTCTGTTTGCACGTCACTTATCTCCATTGTATTTTTAAATTCTTTATTATTCCCTGAATCGTCAGAGACACATGGTGGAGGTTTAGCTAAGATCTTCACAGGAGTCGAATGATTCTTCAGGGATGAATTTGGTTCAGAAGGTTTCTGAGCAGCGGTTTCACTCAAGGTTTGGTTATGCTCTGATTTTTCATGTTCCAAAACCGTGGTTGGTTCTTTCTTTTGCTTGTCTTCTGTTGTGTCGTTTTTAGGAACAGGAAAAGTACCTTTATCAAATATTTTGCGGTTGTGTGATCTCACGTGGGAAAATATGCGAGCATAGAATCCAATGATGACGCTGAAGCAAGCCGCCCACAGCGGGAACAGCATGTAAAGTCCAAAGCTGTCATAGGTAGCTAAGGTTTCTCGCTGTAGTCCCTGGCATCTCACGTACACCGGTGAGTCCCTCAGAAATATCAGACAAAAAACAGCCACTGCAAAAGCCAAGGTCCATGTGACAGGAATCAGCACGGTAATCCGTCTTTTACGTTGAGTAGCTTTGAAAGGTTGTACGATGGCCTGGTATCTCTCTGCGCTTATGCATGCCAATGTTGACAACTGGACACAGCAGCTGAAAGCAAAGAAGGCCAATTGCGTCTCGCAGATCAAGTTGTCCCCGCGTCCTCTTCGATACGCAGCCACAGTGATGGTTAACAGAAGGGGGCAGTCGATCACGCATCGCAGAAAGTCTATAACAGCCAGGTTCACCACCAGAGCATTGTTGGAGGTTTGCAGCGACTTTTGGCGATACACTGCCAGTATGACAAAAGTATTTGCTGCCATTCCCACGGCAGAAGTGATTAACAGAATCAAACTGTTAATCACTACAAAGGTGATGTCAGTGTACTCCTTCCAAATGGTGTTGTTCCCAGACTCCCATGCAGGTGCAGGCTCGCTTTTCATCTCCAGGTTCAAAGAGTTCACTTTGGCATCTTCATTCTAACCACACTGACCCAACATACATCAAGCCTGCGTCTCTTGTCAATGTGTGGCCCCACTGAATGAATAATATTTAATGGGCAAAGCTGGAGCTTGGACAAGTTACGCCAAAGTATCCGCCCTTTTCATTATCACTCCTCAGCACCAGTGGGTCACCTGGGACTCCTCACTGTTAAGATTCATTAAAAACGCTGCAGTGTATTCACAGCAGAGACGACTTGGGAAAAAAAAGGACGGCTTGTAATTGAATAGCAGTTACATCACTTTCGCCTCAATCCTGATATACAACTTTGAAAAGCCAAGCTGGGCTTTAAATCCAAAATGCAATAAAGATGATGGTACGGCGCTGTGATGCCCAGCATACTGTAGGAATATGTGTCAATGAACAGCTGTCCGTTTCATTTAATGCAGCACCTCACAAAGGTTAAAAGCTTTGCATTAAGCATGCCAGATGGATGACTTGGGAGTTCTTGAATTGGCTCAGGAAATAAAGGGAGCAATGCTGCAGGATTATAGCATGACACTGTGTAATCCCGTTTGGAGATAAAGTGTGAAATGCTCTTTGCTTCAAATGTGTAAGCCCATGGACTATGCCAAATCTGGGATTAGATCAACACAATGCATTTCGCTCCTGACCATCCCACATATTAAACTGATCAAAAGTGTCTCACTATTACACGGATAAAAAAAAAAAAAAACAGGGAGTTCTGGAAGAGAGACTGGAGACGAGCGCAGCCGCTGAACGGGCGCAGCAACATCGGGACGGGACGAGATAATAAGCAGCTTGAAAATACGAGACAAAAGTTAAAAGCACTTTATTTAGAGGCAGTGTCCCATTTACAATATTTACATCGACTGTGCCAAACAGGTGGGAGGGGAGAGAATGAGCGAAGAAACAACCTACTTTTTACGAACAAACCCAAACCAAAAAGGGGCTAAAAAGATATCACAAACGAAGCACCAAACACACCCGCTACAGAAATGGAAATCATTTATTTGTGCACATGGGAAGATCAAATGTGTGTCTTAAAAGCAGATTTAGCAAACACTGTACCATTCAGTACAATACTTCAAAGAGGATATGAACTTTCTCTGGCTACTTCATTAGGTACACAGGTTAAAATGAAAATACATCCCAATATAACAGTCCTGCACTAAATTTTATCACCATGAAGTTTATGGTAACCGAGATCTGTTGTTTCAACTGTCTTTTCATTTTGTTCTACTGCATTGTATTACACCGACACATGTCTGTGGGCTATCCTAAATAACAGAAACACCTTTGTGTTTAATTCAATCCAGTTTAGCAGCACCACAAACTACATCCAATTATCACCCTTCTTACATGTTTCAATAAAAACTGAACGTTATAACAAACATGAAAGGGGGATTTAGCACAGGACTGTAAAATCAGGATGCATACGTTTTTCACTTGTGTTACCCAGTGAAGTGGCCGGGCGAGTGCATGTGGATCTTACTCATGCAAGGGACTGGATGGCTGGATTTCAGTCTCACCATTAAGAGACTGATCTGCCGTTCACAGAGGGGAAGGACCAGCTGATCACACCTGGAGAGTTAGACATGACACATAATAAGGACGTCAGACTCGTCGTCTTAAATTCATTATCCCAACTGTAAGCAGCAATTCAGCAGTAAAAATTCTCCCCTGGCTTTTTTTTTTTACTCCATCTTTATTCAGCGACGCATGTTAATCTCCCCGACTCACTGCGGGCCCAGACACGTGCCGTGTGAGACGTGACGTCCTGCCTTTGAATCAGGAGCAGAAACGTTGTTATTATGTTATCCTTCTTCTGACCTGTCTAAAGCTCCCTGTCTATAGAGATGAAAAATACAAAGTAATACAAATGAAAAACTGCCAGACCACAGAGCCGACTAACCAAGAAAAATGAAAGTCTTTTACTGCCTGGCTGGTTCCCCATTGTTAAAACATGCACAAGGTGAGCCGTGCTGCTGGCCTGCTTAACAAGTGCGCCCAAATTTCTAATGTTTTCCTAATGTGATTTTGAGGGTAGCGGGGAACATATTTGCGCATATTATGTTGACATTGCTGTTTCCCTGCAACCAAAAAAATAATTGTACTGACTGCATTGTGTATTCACAGTGGTGCTTAAGAGAGAAATTACAGCTCTATGCGGTGCAGCAATGTTTTGTGCAGCCCTTGTCTGGGATGTGTGAGAGCAGGGAGAAGGCAGGACGTACTGCATAATCCACAACAAATAAAATTATTCGGCCTAGCTGTCAGGACTGATTGGAAGATGGAGCTTTCTACTGTGGACTTTAATTCTATTTTTGCATAATAATAACATCACATAGGAAGGTGGTGCTGTGCAGTATTTCATCCATAAAATCAGAGCTCTAGTTCACAGAAAGAAAAAGGCCTTGAAATATAAAAAGGACTGCACAGTGTATAAATCAATATTTCATTACCCACCACCTCGAATTTTTTAAATATCTAACTTTGTTAAAAGAGAAAATAGCTTCCCGCATAACCCAAAACAGGGCCACTGCATTTAATTTATGAACAAAAAGTCTGGGGCGAAAACCTTCTCGTCCTCACAGTCTCTCTCTCTTTTTCTCTCTCCGATGTTTGAATTGCTTTGTGTAAAACGCATACAAATGGGAAATTGCAAATGGAAACTACACGTCTTACGAAACACTCTCTTCAGTCAGTATTTTATCTCTTTTCAATGGCTCCTTTCTTTTTTTTTTTTTGCTAGTTTCCTACATTCATACACTCCTGCAAACATCACTTTGAAGAAGGCAACTGATCTAGAACAAGTCACATGAAACCGCCTCATTGAATTCTCTCAACGCATGAATGCCGACTACAAGTACACTCTTGGAATATAATGTGATCCAATTAATACAAACGAGCCTCAAATGGAAATCCAAAACAAAAAGTGAACAAAATAAGCAGTTCTTCAACCGTGTTTTGTAGCATTGCATTAGTGCATCTTCTACAGTTTCCCTGTTATTTTGTTCACCTTCTGAATATCAGCTATCAGTCTCTGAGCCGATCACTGGGCGGCAGTGAAGACCTCTGTAAAGGACACAAGCTTGTAGTTGTTCAGGTCTGTGTCCTTCATGAAGCACCAGTGAGCACTGACAGCCAACGGCAGCTTCTATGTTTGTCATAGTCACAGAGGCAACACCTTGCTGTGCATGTTGATGTTCCTGCTGAAGGAAGACAGCCGGCCGCTCCTGCTCAAGGAGCGCATGGGGATGCTCACACTCGTGGGTCCATGGGGAATGTAGCGGCCGCACGACAGCGCCTCCAAAGCACAATCACGGAACTGGCGGAACATAAAAATCAGGAATCGTATGAGGAATGCTTTGCCACCTGTCTATTTTCAAAACCATCTCAAAAGTAGACACTTCAGCCGCTCACCTGCTTGTTGGAAAGGAAGTAGATGATGGGGTTGTAGACAGGGCTGGTCTTGGCGAAGTACATGGGCATGGTGGCAACCAGTGGAGGGATGTACAGCTCCGGATCCACAACTACCACTACTGACAATACAGTGTAGGGCAGCCAGCAAACAAAAAATGCAATAATCATGGCCAGGACCATGCTGATGGCGTGATCATTCTCCTTCTGGCTGGAGCGCCCGCCTTGCAGTTCCACACTCCTGTTCAGCTAGTGGAAAGCAAATATAACCCACATTAAAATGTAATGTTTGAGTATGTATGTGGAAGACTACAACCAGATATGCACAGAGATATGAATTTTACATATTCAGATGGCATAAAAGGGTAATAAATATGCATTATGAAGCCATTACGAGCCATTACGAGCGCACCTTATCCATGGATGTCAGCACTTTGGAGTAGCAGTAGATGATGATTGCGACAGGGAGAATAAAGCAGAGGAGCGTGTAGAGGATTAGGTAGCTGTAGTTGCTCCACGATCTCTCTTCCCAAGCCAGAGAACATGAAGTCTGGACGCCCTCAGGCCCGTAAGAGCTCCAGCCAAATAACGGCGTAACGGCCCAGAACAAGCAGAAGATCCAGACAAAGAGCAGCCCGACGATGCTTCTCCGCATGCTCAGCTTTAAACCAGCTTTTGGCTTGCACACCATATTGTAGCGCTCATAGGCAAGAAGAGTAAGAGTGCAGAGAGACACCAGACCTGGGAGAGAAATGGAAAAAGATATTTTAACTGACGTAAAAAGATGTTTTCTTAGTTTTCTGCTGCAAACCAGATATAATTGGTTTAATTGTCATGGAGAACATCTCATATATCTGTAGAACTAGTGAGCAAGCTCTATTCACTGCTGAAAAGAAAGTGCAGTAATAAACAGTAACTGATTTATTAATGCAGTTTCAGCAAAGACGCTTTATCAAATAAAACACCCAGAACATAGACATTTGACGAAGCTACAGTTCATCATTATGAGATAGACTGAAGGAAGAGCAAGTCTGCTCATGGTCATTTTGTTTACGATGTCTGACTATGACAGAACTCCAGACACAGAGAAGACACAAACTCCCCTCTCACAACCAAACTTACCAAAGTAATTGACGGAAAATCCTTGAAACACACAGGCGGTACGGCCGATAAAGAAGGAGCCTTGGTAGTTTGTGATGGTGACAACCAGGGAGCCGCACAGGCCGATCATGAGGTCAGACACGGCGAGGCTGAGGATGAAAATGTTCATAGGGTGGAGGAGAGACGGATTCCTCACCATCACCGCTATGACGAGACCATTGTTAAAAACTGACAAGACTGTGTTGATGAACATGAGGAAAGACAGTATACTGTAGCCCACCCGAGGGAAGATGGTGGGAGCTACAGTTACCAGCTCAGCGTGGACGGACAGAGGAGGAGAGCCGGAGCTCCACAGCGTGCCGTTGCTGCCCATGGTTCCCAAATGATCCAGCTCTGAGGAAGCAACTGTGAAGCCAGAGACTGAACCCGCGGACACTGTGCTCAGCTCAGCAGCCTGCATCACAGATTTTATCATTTCTGATCCCTGTTCTTATTTTGCAAGATCCCAGATCGTGCACCTGTCTGACAGAGAAAGCCCCAAATGCAATATGGGAAATTGGTTGGTAACAGGATTTGGGAGGATTAACCACAATAAACCCACTGCTATAATTATAATTGGAAAGTTGAGTGGTTATTAACAAGGGATCAGTTAGTGCTCAGAATTATTATTTTTCAAATTATGAAACCTTTTGCTGGTTATATAGCAACACATTTTTTCCCATTATGATTAAATCTAATTACAACAATTGTCATACCACATCATGCTGCTATAAGTCAATGACATGAGCACTGTGCTAGGATCAGGCCGTTTCTAGTTTAATAAATAATGAAACAAAACATAAAAAATACACATTATTTTTTTTTTTAAACTACAGAAACACAAAGAATGAGGTCTTGGTTGTGGCCACGGTTATTTTCCCTTTTACAAATCCATTAAAAACTAAATCTTACTGTACGTGTCAGATATATCCTCAACAAGATATCGCTCCAGTAAGTGTGAAAACATTTCACCCAGTTTCTGCAAAAAGAAAAGTGTCAAACCCAAGAATGCCGCCTCTTTCACAGATCAAATAGCGACATTCATGCTAAACATAGCGACTACGCTCTATTTTTTCCTGAGAAATATTAGCATTTCTCATCTGCTGAAATGAGACATACAGCCTGCATTGTACAGCTAAAACTATTAAAGACAAAGAACATCAAAGTGCTATGCGTGTCACACCGTGCAGCACATAATGACATTTGCTGGCAAATTTTGAAAAAGCCTGATTACCATAAATTATATCGGTCTATCACTTAAAAAAAAGAAAAAAAAATACACATTGTGAACAAGAGATTAAGGCAACAGAGTCTGTAATGTAAATGTAAATTCCCACTGCACCAACAGATGCCTTGGACAAAAAGGCAAAGATAATCTGTGTACAATTCCTACCACAGAAATACATGATAAACTTGATGCATGGCTGCCCCCTGTTGATTGCACTGTGCATCCATCTTCTCTCTCTCTCACACACTTTGGCGTTAAAAGTACTTGATTAGTTTAAAGCGTAGCAAACATCAAAATTTTACATGATCGTCACCGGTCGGTATATATATAATTTAAACGTGTGGCATGCATCTTCTAAAAACATGAAAAACTACATAAATGCCGTGTCTTACATAAAAGCTAATCAGACTCTGCTCTGGTCTTGTGGCGTTTTAGTGGGGACGCTCAAGTCGGCGGGACTGTGATCAAGCCAGAAGGGGGACTCGTGCTGCAGGGGAGTGCGGCGAGGGAAAAATGTGTGCTGGAGGTCGTAGTTGAGCAGGCAGCTGATGGAGGCCATGTAGATGTCGGCAAAGCGTGAGAGTCGGCGTGAGAAGTAGGTGGGGTTGTGGTACGTCCGGAAGAGACTCCCGAACTGACCATTGAAGATGTCCTTTGTCTGTGGCCTGAGAGTAAACACGAGTCATCGATTGTAGTCAGTTCGCTACAAGCTGAACAAATGTAATTCACAAATTCTCATTGATAAAGGAACCCTCTCCATTACCTCATGGCTTCTCTTTCTCTGATCCACTCATCGACTACAGCTTGAGATTCTGGATCCCTGTGAACCTGTTTGTGAGCAGCGTTTAAAAATGAAGCACATGAATGTCATGGGGAAACAATGCAGCACAGCAAGACTAACACAAACGTTTGACACAGTCCCCTGACCTGCATCTGTTCGATGAGTCCAGTCAGCGCCTGTAACCACATCATCATGTGCGCGTACTGTTGTGTGTTCATGATCTTGATCTCCTTCCTTAGTTCGGGGATGATGGCACCCGTCCTCCAGCCATGTTTCAGCGTTAGATCCTGTTTGACAAAAAATCTTAAGATTTATGTCGAACCCAAATGAGCGTGTACAGGGCAATTTGTCGATGATTTAGGAAGGTGCTCATTTGGCTGGAGGTGTGAGTCACGGATCTATACGCAGGAAATAAATAATTAAGCACAAGGGAAGACAAACGTTGCACTGGCTTTATAAGCTTATAACGATGGTGCAGGCCTTTTTTGTTTTAAATGAACGTCTGTTACAATCAAGCCCTCCCCAAACAAACTCATACAATTAATCTAACTCGCTAAGCCGAACACTTTTATATCTGGTGCTGCTGTTGCAGCGGTACTGATGCATCTTACATCAACCAACAATGACTGGCTTGCCAGACCTAAAGAGGAGAACAAAAGTAGCAATGGAGACAGAGCAGTCTATGTAACAAAATGGAGTATGGCAAAGAAACAAGAGATACAAAATGTAAACAAAGGATCCATGAATGTATTGTTTTTGGCAATGCTTCGGGAAAAAAGGAAACAGCATTCAGTGGAAGGATCATAGAAGGTGACTCTACTAGATTGTTGACATACACTATATTACCAAAAGTATTCGCTCACCCATTCAAATGATCAGAATCAGGTGTTCTAATCACTTGGCCTGGCCCCAGGTGTATAAATTCAAGCACTCAGGCATGCAGACTGTGAAACAAGACATTTGTGAAAGAATGGGCCGCTCTCAGGAGCTCAGTGAATTCCAGCGTGGAACTGTCATAGGATGCCACTTGTGCAACAAATCCAGTCGTGAAATTTCCTCGCTCCTAAATATTCCACAGTCAACTGTCAGCTCTATTATAACAAAATGGAAGCGTTTGGGAAAAACAGCAACTCAGCCACGAAGTGGTAGGCCACGTAAAGTGACGGAGAGGGGTCAGCGGATGCTGAAGCGCATAGTGCAAAGAGGTCGCCGACTTTCTGCACAGTCAATTGCTACAGAGCTACAAACTTCATGTGACCTTCAGATTAGCCCAAGTACAGTACGCAGAGAGCTTCATGGAATGGGTTTCCATGGCCGAGCAGCTGCAGCCAAGCCACACATCACCAAGTGCAATGCAAGGCGTCGGATGCAATGGTGTAAAGCACGCCGCCACTGGCCTCTAGAGCAGTGGAGACGCGTTCTCTGGAGTGATGAATCACGCTTTTCCATCTGGCAATCTGATGGACGAGTCTGGGTTTGGAGGTTGCCAGGAGAACGGTACATTTCAGATTGCATTGTGCCAACTGTGAAATTTGGTGGAGGAGGAATTATGGTATGGGGTTGTTTTTCAGGAGCTGGGCTTGGCCCCTTAGTTCCAGTGAAAGGAACATTGAATGCTTCAGGATACCAAAACATTTTGGACAATTCCATGCTCCCAACCTTGTGGGAACAGTTTGGAGCGGGCCCCTTCCTCTTCCAACATGACTGTGCACCAGTGCACAAAGCAAGGTCCATAAAGACGTGGATGACAGAGTCTGGTGTGGATGAACTTGACTGGCCTGCACAGAGTCCTGACCTGAACCCGATAGAACACCTTTGGGATGAATTAGAGCGGAGACTGAGAGCCAGGCCTTCTCGACCAACATCAGTGTGTGACCTCACCAATGCGCTTTTGGAAGAATGGTCAAAAATTCCTATAAACACTCTCCTCAACCTTGTGGACAGTCTTCCCAGAAGAGTTGAAGCTGTAATAGCTGCAAAAGGTGGACCGACATCATATTGAATTCTATGAGTTAGGAATGGGATGGCACTTCAGTTCATAGAATGAGTAAAGGCAGGTGAGCGAATACTTTTGGTAATATAGTGTACGTCATACGCGTATGTCAACAGTTATTGTGTAACGACTCTTACTGAGGGAGATAAAAGTTCTACGGCTTTAAAGTACTCACAGCATGGAAACACTATCATTTAAGATGACACAGTTATGCTACGGTTTCATAGTCATAGTTATGACTGTCTGTTACCAATACTGTAGTAAACACAGCACGCCACACAACAGGGCCACACTAGATCTGTATAATCACAGCACTCCTACCTACTCAGAGACATTTCACAGTATTCACAACCCGATACAGAATGAATGTCGTAAAAATGAGACAAAAGAATTTGGATTGAAGTCTTTCACATATCTGGATGCAGCTGTTATAGTTAAAGGTATGCATCTAAAGCCTCAGTAAAGACAGACCTGTCAGATGACCAGTACAAAAAGCAACAGTTGAAACAGGAGAGTGTCTGTCCTATCAAAGTCAACCTGAACGAGACAACTGAAAAACCATCCAGGAGAGTGAGAACAGGCTTTGGACCTTGCGTAATTGAATCATTTCATTAGTAACTCCGAGATGGTTCTGCTCTGTGACCACTTGCAGTAATGATCTCGTTCTACAGCCAGACAGTCCGACAGCGAGCTGCAGTTGGTGTGAAACACAAACGCCAAGATCCATCTCTCTGAATAAGCGAGACAACATAATTGACTCCTGGCTGTCTGCCATCGACAAGGCATCAAGCCAAAGATGTAAATTCTATCTCATCACTTTACACCTGATCAAGTGCATATATATGCATATAAAAAGTCTTTGTGAAGCAGTTAAAAAAAAAAACAATGCTTGTTAGTTTGTTTACTGCAGATGAGTGACAGCAGCTGGCCAGTTGCTGGGTTACAGGTATAAGTGAGGTGCATGGTACTGCAGTATTGTTGCAGATGTGCTAGGTGTGATATATCAGGAGACACCAATTAAAATGTCTGTAAGATGAAGCCAAAGCAGTGCTTCAGTAACCGGGCTTTAATGCAAAAGTATTACCTTCTTAACCAGTCATTTACCATTATACTACCTCAGGCATCAGCTCAGTGTCTTACTATGTGCATCGTCTAACAGAACAGTGAGACTTACACTGCTATTAAGATTAACTGAGTCAGATTTGCCCTTTAAGTTCAGAGGGAACACATTTATCTCAACTCGCATCTTAAATGGAGCACGGTAAGAGCAGGGTTCTGCTCTTTACTCGTATTCATAACATCATATTTTTTCATACAGTGCTTTGTGCACTTATAAGGACTCCCATGTTGTAAATGTGTTTGAATGCTGCTTACTGCCAAGTCGCTGTAGATGTGGTCTCCAAAGTAGAGCACTTTAGATCCTCTCCAGCCGGTCAGCCTGAGAAACTCATACAGGTTTCCCTGGAGATGGAAAACATGAATTAAAAACTAAATCAACCATGTGTTTCCAGAGATCATTCATTAGACGCTGAAACGCCTCGTCACAGCACCTGTTTGTAGATCTGTCCTTTTTCCAGCTTGTGAATTCTGTCCCAGAGCAGCCCACCTCTGTCTGTCACTCGCCTGAAAGGTCTAGCACAGAATATAGACACAGAAATTATGTATAATACTGGCAGCACCTGAAGGGACTTACAGTAAACCTATGCACATTGTTATACAAGGGCTGCTGCTGGAATTTTATGTGCTCATGTGACCTCTAGTGGGAATAACAAGGCATTACATGAACACACTAAGAGCTGCATACACAAACATACTCACTTTCTCCTGTCGTTGAAGAAACTGGGTTTGTCAGCTTGAACGATGACAATATCAAACAGGTCTCTCCAGTCTTTTCCAACAATGTAGTTCATTCCTCGGTCCCTGCGGAAGACTTGGAATATTATTCTACTTTGCCAGCAACCTCTTGAAGCTCATTATGAGGGTACAATAACACTTGAGATGAGGGCAGAGCTACACAACAGCGGCGACGACCTTTATATCATAGAACTATGCTATGCATATATGGAAGCTCAGTGATCAACCTGGCTGTTGCATTCTGGGTAGAGATCAATGTCTGCAAATTGAAACCGGCAAGCTTTCCCTGTAACATTTTGTTTAATAAATAAGGAACTTGCAACATTGCACGGATAAAAACTTCAGTACTTGCACATTTTAGTGTGTATACACTCCCTTCTTGTCATTGCCATGACTCACAAACTGTTAAACTCAGGACATCATATCAGTGTTTTTGGGTTGAATACACCTTTGCACAGTCATTTCAGGAAAACAACCCTCACTTCAACAGGCAATAAAGTACAAATACAAGCCTGTTTAATACGTGTTTGCCTATCCATAAAAGTAAGGCCATTAAACAGCGGTGACAATTAAATGTTGGTGCATCGCACGTGGCCTTTTTAATTATTCGTGCCAACAAATGCGTGCATTCTGTTTGCTCACACTTACACAAAATCAAAAGGGCTATTGGTAATGAGGAACATTTTTTTCCCATGCTCTGACAGCTTCTTCAGCACCGCGTGGCTCTGCTCACCGTAGCAGATATATTTCCCTGGAAAGAGAACAAGAGAAAGACAGAAGGTGTATGGGTGGGTGGTGCTGCTTTTTATTTGTATAGCAAAACCTCATTACGCCTGAATTATGTTTTTATTTCCTGGCAGCGACACAGACGTGGTCGTATAATTTCCTTCGTTAGCCCAAACAAAGCAATATCAATCAAAGAAGATTACCAATATCTGCCTCCACTTCTCGGTACATAATGCCCTTGACGTGAACATCTCTAATAGCTTCCTGTGAAGAGGAAAAATAAACAGCCCTTAGCCAGGAAGTCATGACTCCAGTGACACAATGTTAACATTCATCTCCAACAGCAACTTTGCTCTGTATATAAACAGTTGACTTGGAAGCACAGAGGAAGTGTGTCTCTGAATACAAATTAAATATGAAGAAAGCAGGCCCTGGAGTTTAGTCTCTCTGGTGACACACTGAGAGAGCTTTTAAAAGCAGTGATTGAGTGAAAAGGCAAACTTGGCAAGATCATAACACACAAAGAATATTTGATGTACAGTAAAGTCAAAGGGAAATAAAGTTTCAAAATGGAAGGGTCAATGCTGAATAATTAAAAAAAAAAACATTAAGGGGAATGTCCTTGAAAAGATATGAGGCACTGGTGGAACAGAGAGTGTGAGGCCTTTTTAAGACAGCAATTTGTTAAAAACACTACAGCGTCACGGAGGACCGGCGTGACAGCTGGCCTCACAGGGAGAACACAGCGCTGATTTCTCGCCCCTCGCTCTGTGAAGTAGAGAAGCCACCAGAGAACAGGCGCACATGGCTGGAGGCGAGCTAACTCGACTAAAATTAGACGCTGCTCTTCTGAGCTAAAGATGGCACTGAGCGGCTGGAGTGTCACAGCACACCACAAACATGTAAATACATTCATCCACACGTGGACTGATTTTATGTATTTACACACACTGGCCCTTGGTAGATGCAACCTGGGAAAAGGGAGGGAGCTGCTGCTGCATCACGATATCCCAAAACACTGATCAAACAAGGCAGAATGATAAAGGTTCACCTTAACGTCTTTGTAGAGATGGACTGGCTCATAGTCGATGTTGTGCTGCATGAAGAAGTCATTGACACATGACAGGAGCGTCATCTCAGGCAGGGAGAATATGTCCATGAACTGTTTCATGGCGTGGCCGTGAGAACTCTGCAGGACAGGGATTATCATCATTATATACTGCATATATTTCAGTTTTTACATCCTAGCAACTGTGATAAGAGAAATATGGGTTCATCACCTTGCCATAGAAGTCACTCATGATCTCTAGAGGTACGTGAGAGCCTTCATACATGGCAATTACTTCCTCGTCAGAAACTGGATGAAGACCCCTGAATCAGAAATAGGAATCACTGCAAACTCTTAGAATTTATAATGCTTCACTTGTAGCACGTGCAGCCTAATAAATGTGGTGTTAAACAAGATCGGACTGTTTTACATGTCTCAACAGTGTTTCCCACAAATCTGATATGAAAGTAACACAGCACACACACACCTATATACAGTTCCCAACTGGATATAGTGGAAAGCATCTATCTTCATCAGCAGTGCCTAAAGGAAATCATTACAAATAATCCACACAGTGCAGCTTATACGAAATATGTACAAGAGTGGTGGGACAAGAGAAGAACTTCTCACCTTCTGGACGTCATAGTGAAGCCCCCTTACAGCAAAATTTGGAATATACTCATACTTTCGCAGACCCTCTGGATACTAACAAGAAGAAAATCAAAAACCGGTTTGAGATCGTCATTGACGTCAAAAAGCATTACATCTAATGCACGTCAAAACGACCTCAATGAAAGCTAATGCGTACCCGGTGGTTAGTGATGAGGATGTCCCGAGCTATGTTGAAGATTAGGGTGTGGAGGTGGCTGGAGTAGAACGCCAGGGTGTAGTCATAGTCAAAGCCGTAGATCTCTATGTCTCGCAGGCTCATCTCGTTGTTGGCAAAAATGGTGTCTGGGTCCACAGACTCGGTGGAAATGACTGGGATCAAATGTGAGTGAGAAGAGAGAAAAAACAGCTGAGGTTAATCTGCTGTTTCCTTTAATTCAGAAATATTACATGTTGCTGTGATAGAAACGCTTAGGAGAGAAGAACATCTGAAAACAAGTTTATTAAAATCGACGGAGAAGTGGTTTTCGGTGCATGAACAGAGCAACTTACACCATTATGAATACATGAATGGCAAACTTCTGAATGTAGGTTTTCTCATAGTATGCCGATATTCATACATACAGGAGAAGCCAACAAGTGCTCTATTTTCTATTTTATGTTTCTGTCAGTATTAATCACATTACTATTAGTATTAGTAAACTACTACTTATACTCTGAAATCACAAGTCCTTAAGCAACACTAGTGCCAGAAACCTTGTGAATTAGGTTTCTGGTTTAAGACACTGCCATGAATTTCAATTCAAGCACTCATTTAGGAGTGGACAGAACAATAGGAACACCTCGGTACAGAACAGATCCATCTATTCTCTGACACGTTGTCAACACATGCGGGATGCAGTAGGCCTCCCTTAAAGATTACAACTCTGTTATTCCATTCACTTGCATTCATAATTTACAAATCTGTGTGTTGTGTTACTCCTGTTTTTTAATTTTTTATTTTTTTTTTCAGAAATATCTGTGGACGACCAAGCTCATTCAAGATGGTGGCTTTCATTTTAAGGTCAAAAAAGAAATCAAAAGTCAAAATTACACATGTACATTCAGTATGCATATACATATATGACAGTACATAAGCTCTGGCACATTGTATATTCACGTATGTTTTATATTCTGTTGTTATTATCCAATTTTGATCTTATTTTTATACACGTCTTTGGAAGTACAGGTTTTGTAAATGTCCCTCCAGTTTAGCAACACTACAGGTACAACATGTTGTTGTACATGTAGGCTGGGTTTATTGTGTAAAAGGTTGTTAATGTGCGGCTGTAGAAATAGCTGGTGCATTAGTCACAACCATTCACAACAAGGTTATAAAGCAGTGTTATCCGCAGAGCTGTATCTTGATGAACGAATGTTGTTTTTGTTTAACAATGCTCATACCTTCTGTCTGCCTCTTGGTCTCATTGTAAACAGACCACAGCCTCTCTG
Source organism: Chelon labrosus (assembly GCF_963514085.1). NCBI lineage: Eukaryota > Metazoa > Chordata > Actinopteri > Mugiliformes > Mugilidae > Chelon > Chelon labrosus. The sequence goes on from NC_140344.1 coordinate 11,730,983, forward strand.
TCATGTCCTGACCGACATAGGAGCTGCTACAAAGTGATGCTGCGTAGTTTTTGGCTGCGGGCTGGCGGGACAGGAGTTGACCGACTTCACGGGTTACCGCACTGAAATTCCGTTTCCACAAGCGAGACCTGCATGGTCGGTGGCGTAAACCCTGTAAGAGGTTACAGAAAACATTCGTCCTCTGCAGACAGTCCGTGTGTCTCAGAAGAGACAACGACAAGGGCGCCATGGCTCTGTTCAACGCGTGGCGGACCGTGTGGAGGTCGCAGTGGGCTGTCAGGCGACTGCATGCGGGTTACAGGCGACTCTGTAAATACCGAAACTGTCTCTGTGCGGTGGCTCCTGCGTCACTTCCGTGTTTGGTGAGGTCCCAGCCAATCAGCGAATCAGAAGCCGATGCGTCTGGGGCGCATTCGCTCCCTGTTGCCCCTGCACCAGCTGGGATAGGTTACCGGATACATGTATTAAATATGCATAAACTAGATAAAGACCTGCTGTTACACAGAGAAACTGCAACAATCAGGCCAACAGGGTTTTAATTTCTTCAAGTTTTAAGATTGATAATAACTATAATAATAATAATCTTTATTTCTATAGCACTTTTCAAATCAACATAAAAGAGTGTTTAACAAATGTGCAATATAATAGATAAATGGATAAAATGATTCACACACAAAGCAAAAATAAATTAAATGTTAAGAATGCCTCAACCCTTTAGGACATTTACAACATGATTTAATAATTTGATTAATCACCATTGGTAAGATAAAATAACTGCAAGAGTTTGACCGACCACATGAAGAACTTTTACTTTGTCATTCCTAACCTCTCAGGTAATGTCCTGTGTAAGGAGAGCCAGTGTCTCCACCATCTGCAGAGAGTGAAGTCCTTTGCGGCATGCAGGACAAATACTCAGAACATTCCATGACACTGAAACTGTCAAACATCCTGAACAAGTCCTCTTAATCCCTGTATGAGACTGTTGGGACTTTATAGCTCCTTCAGCCAGAGACTGCTGCACCAAGAAGGAGCTCTACCAGAAGTGTTTTGTCTTTGTCCCTACAGCAGCCAGACTCTTTAACCTCAGCATTTTTTGGCAGTTTGCTGAATTTCCTCCACGCCGAAAGTACTACAAACACCCTCTGGACAATAGATTGTGAAACTCAGGGAATCATTCTGAACAATACTATTTGTAATTTTCTCCTTTCACAAGTACAATACATATATCCCAGGTGTTCTACATGCTCACTGTGTCATTTTTGTGCAATATTTGTTGTCTTAAGAGCAATACTCCCATTGGAGTTGTCATTATTCAACTTTTTTTTTGTTTTAACTTAACTCTCCTTGTTACCACTTGCTTTATCTCGGTACAGCAGCTGTAAATATGCCGTGTACCATTATTATACAGTATTTATTCATTCATTCATCTTCTGTAACCGCTTATTCCTATTAAGGGTCGCAGGGTCTGCTGGAGCCTATCCCAGCTGTCATCGGGCGAGAGGCAGGGTACACCCTGGACAGGTTGCCAGTCTATTGCAGGGCTAACACAGAGAGACAGACAACCATTCACACTCACACTCACACCTACGGCCAATTTAGAATCCACTGTGCCGCCCTATATTCGCCTTAGTAAAATGTGTTGTGGGTTTGAAGAAGGTTTACGCAAACAGCAACCCAGCAATGGGACACTGCTCATAATGAGATTTCATAATTTTGACTTTTGACTAAATTTGACATTACTCTGATTTATTATCTCATTTGTGACTCTTTAAACTGTATGATAGTTGTGGATTTGGATGTTGTATCTCATATTTTCTATTTGTCTTGACGTTGTCATTTCCAGTCTATTTGTTCCATCCACTTTTCCTGATAGACTGATTTCTAGTTTTGGAAATTAATAATAATAATAATAATAATCAATTTTATTTGTATTGCACTTTACATTTAAAGCAATCTCAAAGTGCTACAGGGCAAACAGTTTAAAAATAATGTAAGTTAAATAATCCAGGGTCAAAAATTTAAAATTAAGGTTAAAAAATAAAAATAGAAGAAAGAAAAAAATACAATTTAGTTGTAGGCTTTTTTAAAAAGATATGTTTTTAAGTCCTTTTTAAAAGTATCTGTAGTCTGTGGGGCCCTCAGGTGGTCAGGGAGGGCGTTCCACAGCCTGGGGGCAGCAGAAGCAAAGGCCCTATCACCCATGCTGCAGAGCTTGGTTCTGGGGGTTTGAAGGGTGTTTGAGGTTGCAGACCGGGTGCATGAGGAAGTGTGGGGGGTAAGGAGTTCCTGTAGGTAAAGGGGGGCATGTCCATGAATGCACTGGTGAGTGAGGAGGGAGACCTTGTACTCAATCCTGAGTGGGACAGGGAGCCAGTGAAGGGATTTCAGAATGGGGGTGATGTGGTCATGCTTGCGTACCCTCATCAGGATCCTGGCAGCGCTGTTCTGAATGTACTGGAGTCTCTGGATGCTCTTGCCAGAGATCCCAATGAGGAGTGCATTACAGTAGTCCAGCCTGGAGGAGACAAAGACATGGACGAGCTTCTCTGCATCACCTTGTTCAGTCAAACTTAATATAACTTTAAATATTTTATGTATTTTCCTACAACGCGCAATTTAATTATATTAATGGTAGCCCACACCCAACAATGACTTCCATTTGACACCTGTAGTCTGATCCTATTCCCACACAGCCAGGCACACACCCACAACACAAGTTCAACAAACAGCAGAATAATATGCACATTTGTATGACAACCTTAAGTTCTACTCATTCACCAGTTTGTGATTTCCAGTATAATACGGCGTCACTTGTCTTAAACTGATCACATAGTGTGTTTCTGAAATAATAAATTGTTTGCTATCATGTGCACAATCTGATTTACTGAATACTGCCACCTTGTGGGCAAGGACTGGCAGTGCACATAAGAGCTGAGTATGCTTCACATATTGTGATGAATCCGCGGCTTTAAAAGAGTGTTGCTGATAGTCAAAATAACATACACATACACAAATAAACATTTACTGGTTTAGTATAACATAGACCGAAATAGACTCAGATATATCGGCAGTAGAGCTACGAGCACACAGCGTCAGTCATCTTTAATCCTTCAAACGCCGTTGTGTCACATCGTAGTAGAATTGCATAAGATGATTAAACTTTAACTGAGCGCGTGTACAGAGATTTTTTTCCTTCTCAAACGAAAAGTAAATTTTAGGAAGTGATGTGCTGATCATTCACTGTTGGCCAATGATGTCCGGCCACGATTTTCTGGTATTGACTTATGTTGAAGAATCTGATTGGACGGCATGTACAGAAGGCTCCGCTGTGATTGGTCGGTGGTTGTGCGTGGTGCGTAGCCATTGGTCGGTTGTCACGGGTTTAATAAGGTGGGCTCTTTTGGTGGGAGAGGTAGCTTGTCAGTCTCCCCTGTAAAGCCAGTGCTGCATGCGCTGCTCTCTCCCGGCTTTTGTCTCAGCAGCTGAAGACTCACAGCGTCACTCAAGCGGTATCTCAAAATGAAACGACTTTGGCTAATAGGTCTGCTTTTCGCACTTTTTGCCTTTGGTGAGTAGCGCGAAGATTTCCTCTCTCTGTCTCACTTTTAATTTTCCCAACATTTTAGCTAACGTTAGCCAGTGAGCTAGAGTTAGCTTATATGCTTCTCGCCTGCTCATTCATGACCAAAGCCTTCATAGATCTGCAGCTTCCTGGCGTCATTTTGTTCATTTGTTAATCACAGGCCTGGGTGGTTAGTTTGCATTCATCTTAAGTCTTAAAGCAACGTTAGTATACGTTATTCTACATTGCCTTTCCAGAAGTTTCTCTTAGGAACACCACCTATGTCGAAATCTGTCTAATGTTAGCTAACATCCCCAAGAAAAGGGTTGCTATTCCATAGATGCATGTCCAAATGCTAAATTAAAACCACAAACCTAAAGTATCACCTTACTTACGTGGCGTTTTTGATCAGGTATCGAGTCCAAATGAAATGATGTGAAGTAGTAAAGATTTTCTGACTTATACCAGCAGTAGTTGGTAAATTATTTATTAATTTATATATGTATTACAACTTTTTGTCACCTGACAGCTGCTGTAAAGGCAGAGGATGAACTTGACGTGGACGGGACAGTGGAGGATGACTTGGGTAAAAGCAGGGATGGCTCCAAAACAGACGACGAGGTTGTGCAGAGGTGGGTGTTACTTTAAATACCGATTTTAGATTAAGCCGATTTTGTGAATTGTAATTGCTGTATTAGGGAAGGTCGAATTAACCTTAAGTTAACAACAGAAGGTCATCACGACCAAGCTTGTGCACACAAATGCTCAGGGCGAACCCTGGGACCGTAGTGAGGGCAGAGCTCCGCAGCCTTTTCTGCACATCTCTCATTAAGAGAAGAGTCTTGTTTGTCTTTCAGGGTTTCCCTAGAGGGGAGAACAGATTTTTGTGTTGTTTGGCAACAGCTGTGGTTTTCTGTTGTACACTCCCTTGATCTCACCTATTTGCATCTGTCTGCAGAGAGGAGGAGGCTATTCAGCTGGATGGTTTGAATGCAGCTCAGATAAAGGAAATCAGGGAAAAGTCTGAAAAACATGCCTTTCAGGCTGAAGTCAACCGTATGATGAAGCTGATTATCAACTCCCTCTACAAGAACAAGGAGGTGAGCAGCAATAAACCTTAAATGCAGTCAGAAGTAAATCGCAATAATTTCTGTAGATGTACTTGCCTGACTTGCAGTCCTTCTCATAATCTGGTTATCTGTTTCAGATCTTCCTCAGGGAGCTCATTTCCAATGCCTCAGATGCTCTGGATAAGATCCGCTTGATGTCTCTGACCAATGAGAATGCAATGGCTGCCAATGAAGAGCTGACCATCAAAATTAAAGTACGCACGCAAAATGTGTACATTTATTTTACTATCAGTTTTTTTTTGGTAGTGCAAACGGCTGTTGTCAATATCTCTTTGGTAATATAACTGTTCTCTGTCCATCCCCAGTCTGACAAGGAAAAGAACATGCTCCACATCACTGACACTGGTATTGGAATGACCAAAGAGGAGCTGGTTAAGAACTTGGGCACCATCGCCAAGTCTGGCACCAGTGAGTTTCTCAGCAAGATGACAGACATGCAGTCTGAGGGACAGTCCACCTCTGAGCTGATTGGACAGTTTGGTGTGGGTTTCTACTCTGCTTTCCTCGTTGCCGACAAGGTCATTGTGACATCCAAGCACAATAATGGCACCCAGCACATCTGGGAGTCTGACTCCAATCAGTTCTCCGTCATCGAGGACCCCCGCGGGGACACACTGGGAAGAGGAACCACCATCACGTGGGTTTCTTTACATGCTACAAGTTATTTATATCAAGAGCAACAGCTGTTAAAGCTCTCAGGGACTAACAATCCACAGATCATTGTTTGTGCTCTCAAATGTATAACGCTGACTTTAAAATTAAATTCCCTCATTTTTTTATCTGACTAACAGACTGGTCCTGAAGGAGGAGGCCTCAGACTACCTGGAGCTGGAGACGATCAAGAACCTTGTCAGGAAATACTCTCAGTTCATCAACTTCCCCATCTACGTCTGGGCCAGCAAGGTGATTATTTAACACTTCTTTCTATGCATACATTGACTCAGACCTCATCCCCATGCAGTTGCATTCTGAAATGGACAAATACGTAAATGAACAAATGGTTACGTCACCTATTTCTCAACATGCAAAGACTGAGACGGTTGAAGAGCCCATCGAGGAAGATGCTGAGGCAGCAGAGGAAGCAGAGAAGGAAACTGCTGAAGAGGAGGCTGAGGTGGAGGAGGAGGAGGAGGACAAAGACAAGCCAAAGACAAAGAAGGTAGGTTGATAACAGTATTGGACAGTAATGCAGTATTTGAATCCATACTAGAATTTATTTATTTTTTTGACAGTTTTTGAAAACATGATCCGTGTGTGTTGTAGGTTGAGAAGACCGTGTGGGACTGGGAACTGATGAACGATATCAAGCCCATCTGGCAGAGACCGGCTAAGGAGGTTGAGGAGGATGAGTACAAAGCTTTCTACAAGACCTTCTCAAAGGTAGGCATGCGAAGATTGGAGCGTCGTCAGTGTACAACGTGTTTGTTTTTCTAAATTCCAACTGTGTTTCCGTCTTAAACAGGACAGCGACGATCCTCTGGCTCATATCCACTTCACAGCCGAGGGCGAGGTTACCTTCAAGTCCATCCTGTTTGTGCCCACTGCAGCTCCTCGTGGCCTGTTTGACGAGTATGGCTCCAAGAAGAACGATTACATCAAGGTGTGTTCCTTGAGGAGAATTTTGTATCTGTTTTGAAGGATAAGAGAAAAAGTTCTTTTGGAATTTTGATAATAAAATATGCATCTTTCTTTAATAAATGCCTTTCTTTCACAGCTGTTTGTCAGGAGAGTTTTCATCACAGACGACTTCAACGACATGATGCCCAAGTACCTGAACTTCGTCAAGGGAGTGGTGAGTCATTTTGAACGCTGGTTGAAATATGTCCATCTGCCAGTGTGAACTGCATGCCCTGTGTTTTAATATCAACTGCACTGTGATTAACAAACATTTGTTTTTCTAGGTTGACTCTGATGATCTTCCTCTAAATGTCTCCAGAGAGACTCTGCAGCAGCACAAACTGCTCAAGGTGAGCTTGGCATTCATCACAAATACTACACAACATTAGAACAGTGACTTTATTTTTAGATTTCACTTGCAGTGGTTTAACGTTTCTCGTCGTTTCTTGAATGAACCACGGTCTGGTCTTTTCTGTCGTACCTGAAGCCTTTTTTTTTTATTATTATTATTTTTAATTCTTCATTTCACATAAAATTCACAAAATCAAGGTTGTGAGGAATAAGGAAATATGACAAAACAAATCTCATCCTGTCTTGTCCCTGTTCAGGTTATCCGCAAGAAGCTGGTCCGTAAGACTCTGGACATGATCAAGAAGATTGCAGAGGAACAGTACAACGAAAAGTTCTGGAAGGAGTTTGGAACCAACATCAAGCTGGGAGTCATTGAGGATCACTCCAACAGGACCCGTCTGGCCAAGCTGCTGCGCTTCCAGACCTCCAACAGTGAAACTGTCCTGGCCAGCCTGGAGCAGTATGTGGAGCGCATGAAGGAGAAGCAGGACAAGATCTACTTCATGGCTGGTACCAGCAGGAAGGAGGTGAGTGAATGTATTGTTCGTCCGTGTGAGATGCTCAGCTATGTGTAGTGAGGTGTCAGACGAGGCATACTGAAACTGATCATCTGTATTATTCTCCATCTACAGGCGGAGTCATCTCCCTTTGTAGAGAGGCTGCTGAAGAAGGGCTATGAGGTGATCTACCTGACGGAGCCTGTGGATGAGTACTGCATCCAAGCACTGCCTGAGTTTGACGGAAAGCGCTTCCAGAATGTTGCAAAGGAAGGCATCAAGTTTGATGAGGGCGAGAAGGCCAAGGAGAAGAGGGAGGCACTGGAGAAGGAGTATGAACCTCTCACCACTTGGCTGAAGGACAAGGCCCTGAAGGACAAGGTAGAGAGATGTTGTAATAATCATGGCATAGGAAATAAATACCAGCTGCAGAATCAGTGGCTTCTGTCTTTTCCATCACTCAGATGATTTAATAAAATGCTGTGTCTATTTTTCAACAGATCGAGAAGGCCGTCCTCTCTCAGCGGCTAACCAACTCACCTTGCGCTCTGGTTGCCAGTCAGTACGGCTGGTCAGGAAACATGGAGAGGATCATGAAGGCACAGGCTTACCAGACAGGAAAAGACATTTCCACAAAGTGAGTAATAATCATGTGCAGCTACATGTCTTGAGTATTACTTCTTATAACAAATAATAAACTTGGACCAATTCACCTCTTCTCTTCCTCAGTTATTATGCCAGCCAGAAGAAAACACTAGAAATCAACCCCAAACATCCTCTTATCAAGCAGATGCTGAGCAAAGTCAATGTAAGTCTGACCACTGTCACTTGTAGTGTATCTGTTCTCTTTTAATGCTCCCATATATGTAACTTAAACGTAAGTAATGTAGAACATTTGAGTTTTAATAAATCAAATGTAGTTTGAACGGAAAAAAAACGACTTTTAGACCAGCCAGAGCACAGACCCTAACGGTTTCTTTCCTCTCATCATCAGGATGATGCTGAAGACCAGACTGCGTCAGATCTGGCCGTGGTTCTGTTTGAGACGGCCACTCTGCGCTCAGGCTACCAGCTGGCTGACACAAAGGCCTATGGAGACAGGATAGAGCGCATGCTCCGACTCAGCATGAATGTACCCCTGGAAGAAGAGGCAAGTCAATTCCAGATGTCAGATACTGTACTGCTTTGCAAAATTTGCATAGCAAATATTTTCGGTTTCAGTCTTCTTGTGTCGTGTCGGCTCATAGCTCCTCCTCCACCATCTGTGAACTCAGTCCTATTGTGATTAGTATGATTTCACTCTGGAAATAGTTCCACTTTCCTTATTTTTCTTTTGCAGTGTTTTCTGTCATTGTGACCATTTTCAGCATCATCTCAGTGACGGCTAATAATCATGTGACTGTTCTAGGTTGAAGAAGAACCAGAGGAGGAGCCAGAGGAACCAGCAGAGGATGACTCTGAAGATAAAGAGGAGGAGATTGTAGATGAGGATGATGATGAAACGGTAAGAACAATTTACATATTGTAGATGCAAAAGAACGAATACAGTTGCTGGGGTATATGCTCTTCCTGCTTCATAACCTTTTTTTTTTTTTTTTTTTTTCCCCTCGCAGACACAAACAGACAAGGACGAACTGTGAAGCACTGAATGGGAGAGCGTGTAACAATGGAGCTGGAAACCGGACTGATATCTTTTTCCAGCGACACCGTGTTCAACGTTGTCATGGGTAGGGGTCCCTGGGTTGGGTTTTTTAAGGCGAGCTTTGTTTGTTTGGTTTTTTTTTTTTATTACATTCCTCATGACTGTAAATTTGTTAATATTTAACTGACCTGTTTATGGAAAGATGCGATCCTGTCTATTGATCAAATAAATGTTTCCTGGAAAAACAACATAAAATTGTGTCTGGTGTTTAGGAACCGATCAGCCGTAACATTGAGACGAGTGACAGGATAAGTGAACAACATTGACCATCTTGTGACAATTCAGTGTTCTGCTGGGAAACCTTTGGACCTGGTATTCATGTGAATGTTACTCAGACATGTACCACCCACCTAGACCAGACCAGGCACCCCCATGACACTCCTTGAAGGCAGCAGCCATCCCCAGCAGGATGCAGTCTGACACAGACACACACACAAAAATGGTTTAGGAACAACTTAAAAAAAACAGCACAAGGTGTTGACCTGGCCTCCAGATTCACTAAATCCCAAACTAATCAAGTATCTGTGGGATGATCCACAGAGGCCCCTCCCCTCAACCCATAGGACCCAAAGGCCCCCACTAACAACATTCTGTTTCCGGACACCCTCAGAAGGACCGTGTCCATGATCTGATGAGTCACAACTGTTTTGGAGGCACAAGGGAGACCTACAGAATATTAGGAAGGTGGTTATTATGTTATGCCTGATCGGTATATAAGGAATAAACAACATATTCTATGATGGTTGACATCCACTTGATGAACTAAATGAAAGCTTTACTTTGACAGGCAAAGACCTGTTGCATGCGCAGTGAAACTGGCTCGTTGCCAGCTGTTGGACACTAACAATACAATCCAATCAACACTTTGGCAACATAAAAAAACAAGGCGAACAAATCTCTTAAATCCACGTGCTCAGATTACAGAAGACATTTGTGCTGTGTCGGTCTAACTGACTCCTATTTTAGGGAGTTTTGTTTTCTTTTATCAGCGTCGACTAAATCTAAAGATAATATTGAGAAATTTAGATGGCTCATTTGTTGTATAGGGAAATAAGAAACCTCGAATCAGTATACATCTGTGTGTCTTCTAACTCCTCAAGCCACACAAAATCATAAATAAGTATCATGTGGTCCTAATTACATTATTAGTTGTAGCCACTCTGGTCCATAATTCTATAGACTTCAGCCTTGCCATCTCCCGCTGTAACTTCTATGTGGCTGATATTTATCCATGGTGCCATGCTACTAGTGGCCGTCATCATGGCCTGGACCAGTGTTGTATGTGTCTCTGAATCTGACTTCTACGTGTCTAGTATACAGTAAGCCATCGCTGAGCTTGTTGCAGTTTAGCGATCCATTTTTTCATTTATTCAAAGCGAGCAAAATCAATCCTGTTTTCAGTGGGGAGGCAGCTGATCCAGGTAAGAGTCACTCGGATATTGACAGCATTGTTGGATTCTGTGGTGTTACTTTTGTCACTGTGATATGTCAGTCACAAGGGATGAATACTACTGTACATTAGACGATCCACCCACAAAGCTGTCTCACCCCAAAGAACACAAACCGTAGTAGCCCAGCTCCAACCTGTCATTTAGTAGGAGAGCAGGCACTGATCACAGACCAGAGGAGAAGGAAAGGGATGGGGCTACAAATCTGTCTTTGTAGTAGAATGCCCATTCATGGATATATCTTCAACAGAATGTGATCATGTGTAATTAATTTTTTATTTTTTAGAGCTGTTGTTGTCGACATGTAACTGTCATGGTGCATGGCTGACATTTGTTATCTGCAACGCCTCTGTGTGGTTTGGTTAACAACTGTGACATCTGATAAGAGCAAATTATAAAGCCTTATCTCGCTGTCTATTGTGATAAGCAGAAATGTGAAAGGCAGACTTCAAAAAATCAGGCTTATCATGATTTACAAATAATTCTTGCTTCTATAAAACCTAAGAATGTGACAATGCATTTTTATACCATGAGATCAAAAAGAATAACATTTCCTTAGCCGCCCTGCAGTGATCTTGAGCTTTGAGCTAACCTCATTTTTTGTCCCCGGAAGCTCTCATGGTGCACATTTCCTCCATCACACTGTGATAAGTTTGCAACACACTGATCCGTTACTTAATGGATGAGCTGACTGAACAGCAGAATGATTAATCACACTTGGAACATGTAGAGAAACCACATTGTGGTGTAAGGCCATGTCCAGTAGGTGGCACTATTAGCCACATCTAGAAAATTAGAGTTTTGACTTTTAACAAGGCCAAGGTTTAAAGGGGGGCAAACTCGGGTTAAATCAGCAGCATTATAATTTACTATAGATGGTAAGCAGATATTTGAGTTTGCAACATAATAAAACAGTCTTTACGGCTTATTTAAGGCTGACAATGATCTTATTTACCTTGAAATCACCCTATGTTTACACAGTATCTAAATCTGCAAATAAATCCGTGTAGAAATGAGGGAAAATGCGTGCAGCATTAAAATGTTTAAAGAGGAAGGATTTAAAGTTCTCATGATGGAGGGAAAAAAAGTGTTTCCTTCTCTTAACACATGTCTGCCTCTTCCTCCTGTTTTTAGTGGTACCACATTACATTTTCACACTTTAGTTCCTTTAAGGACATCAGCCGAGGCCAGTTCCTGCTTGCAGTGCACTGCTCAGTTCTGCATTTCATGGTGTTCGGGGCCTTATCGCAACCTTACAACAATTCATATATTCTTTGCATTTTGACGTGGAATATTTCCGCAGCTGCAAGCTCCATTGGTCTGTTGAGAGCCAGGAAGCAGAAACAATCATCAGGATCTACGGTTCAGAGAGCAGAGGGCCGATGCAGATGACTCTTACAGCAGATACCACGTTGGGGTTGTACTGTACACGCCCAAATAAGATCCCCTTGGTGCACTGTTCACGGTTGTCTTGGGTGGCTAGTTGAAAAGCTAGGCAGCAGCTAAACAGCTGCAGCAGCTGCAGCAGGAGCAGGTCCTCTCCATCGACGTGCGCCCATATGTTCCCCGGAGTGAGAAAGTGTTGCGCCTGGCTTCTTAATAAAGGGTGACAGATATGGGCCACAGCGGGGGGAGGGGTCTCACAGCGAGGGCCACAGAGGACTGATAACCGTGGCAGATAATAGCTGTGCTCCTTTAGCAAGAGGTGTCTCCTCAAGTGATTCCCTCCGCTGCCCACCTTGACTTTCAAGCTCAACATGACAATTTGACATGACACACACTCACATGAGCTGCAACAGCATGTCCTGACCAAAAAAACACTGACCTCAGACCTAGAGACTTTTTCTCAGGAGTAAATGCTAACGTAAGCTCCTCTGATAGGTCCACTGAAGCACAGAGATACAGACAACGTGTGCCAAAGACATCTTGAATCAATTAAGAGCCCAGTTAGAGAAAGTTAGTGGTCATTTTAAAAAACCCAAGTAAACAGCGTTCTCATGCAAAGAGATGACCGCAGATGGAAGTCTGCATACTGTCAGGGTTTAGTTTCAGACCAAGACTATTATATATATTTTTTTTCTCCTCGTACAAACTGAACGTGTTTCATCTTGTAATGAAACTTTGTGACATACAGTATCTGCTTGAGAGTCACAATGTTCTCAAAGGTCCCTTGAGATTAAAACAAGCAGCAGATTTATTAATTACTCTCCCTCTGGAGCAAGAAGTGGGCTCCAGTCTCTCGTCTATTAAAGACACATTCTGTAATGAAGCTGGTAATGAATGCAAGATTTTTTTTAATTATTATTATTTTTTACTCATCATTATGTACAAGTTGTTTAATTTTTATTTTCTAATTTACTAGATTATATATCCTATATTTAAGTGATAAATTATTTTTATTTTTCCATATTATTATCTGCTGTTTTTCTTGGATTTATCTTAATTATTATTTTGTGCTATTTTAAAGCAAGCCTGCGCAAAAACAACACCGACAACCTTCCGCTAGACAAGAGACATGAGATGGACTTCAGATATTTGATGTCTCTCAGTGAAAATCGATGTCTGACTGGTAGAGCCTACCACAGGGCTTCTCTTTCCCATCATTTGTATTTTGCGACTGACTGCAGTTTCTGCGCCGCTGCCGCTGCTCATACGCAATCCCTGGATAGGTGGTTGCCATGGATTCCTGGGTCACATGCGTGGGTTTCCTATAGCCAGAAGCAGCAGAAGATGCTCGGACCAAAAATCCAGAGCCATTTTCATTCAAGAAAAAGAGAGGATCCGCTGTGGATGGCTTGCTGACTGGGTGGCCTGACTACACCCGTCTGCTAATTTTGGCTTCTTTTTTTTTTTCTCCCCACGCACGCACACCCGCACACCTACAAACCCACCGAACCTCGGCTTTGTGCGCTTTTGATCACCTCTAATTCGCAGCAAACCGGTTTTGTCCACATTCATAGACTGATAACAGGAATGAGTATAGAAATTCCTGAAGGACTGACGGAGCTGTTACAGAGCTTTACCGTGGAAGTGTTAAGGAATCAGCCCAGGGATTTGCTCGAGTTTGCGTTACAGTACTTCACCCAGCTGAAGGACAGCGAGACCAAAGAGGCCGCGTTTGGCAATGACCAAAATTCGGCCCCGAGACCTGGAAAAGCGGTCAATTTCATTGACGAAGCCATGCAGATCGATTCGGAAAACGGAGAGGAGGACGACGACGATGACGAGGAATTCATAGGTGGGCCGGTAGATTTACTACTGTATATGTCATGGGTGTGCAGTCTGTGCGCTAATGTGGATGGGGCGAATGTATTTATTTTCAGTAATGTTCATGCATGGCTTCTGGTCTCTGGGAGAGAACACACTGGGCGCAGGGATGCTCCGCCACCTTGCATCCACCTCGGCTCTGTCATTTGCCATATATGGTCACGGAGGCTGAAAGATGCTCCGTGAACCGTGTTCCGCTTTTCATCTATGAGCGCACGTTTCTGTGATAAGGACGGCGTTAAAGGGCAGCGGCTGCAGAACCGAGGCACCGCGTTTGCTGGTTTGTTCTCTCCGTAGAAGCCCTGCAGCTCTGGATCATTTGAATATTTCCCCTGTTGCAGGTGCGCGGGGCCTGGTGGGCCTGTGCACCCTGATCAGCTACTGTAGCACAAATATGACAAAGCAGATGGAGGTGGAACACTGAAGCCATCGCCATGTGATGCAAGCAATAGGCCACACGCAACACGACCGTGGTTTAGCGTTTCCTAAATCATGTCCGACACAGTGGCATGCAAAGGGGTGCAGCAAGAAGCAGCAAGGCAGAGCTCTGACACAGCATCCCAATGAGTGGTGGGGTCTGCAAGACTGTCTGCAATGGTTACATAAGGACAACCATGATCAGCTGTTAAACTAACTAAACTAAACTAACATGCATTTGTTGTTTCACACGCCTCCTGTGTTAAGGATATTTCACTGAGCTCCAACACTCGCTGGCAGGCTATTAATGGACGAGACCTCCTGTCTAATGTATATTTCATACCGACCTATTGTGTAGGAGCTTGGCACTTTTTGCAGCGTTTTACATTTGAATTTTTTCCTCTCATTTAAATGTGATTCAAAGACCCAAATCCACTTCAAAGCAGCTGTCCTTATTCAGGTCGTCCCTGGATGAATATGGATCCCTAATGAGCTCACTCCACATGTACCACTGTAGATGTAGAAACACAGGAGCCCTCCTTGTAATAACTGCCATATACATGTACTTTATGATGAAATCTAACTTGTAGTATGTATTTTTTTTAATAATTTTTTCTTATGCTCTGCAGCACCGGTGATAAACAGATTCATCAGGAGAGCATCGGGTGAGTTCCCATTTGCCGCCTGTAAAAGTTGGCTCCTAAAAGTCTGTCGTATCACAGGGAAAACTCTGGACAGCGTCAGCGCAGGAAACATAAAAATCTTCTTTGACACGCGAGCACCGAGGCTGCGTCACATTTGCTCCAGTACAAGTGATATCTGAGTTTTGTTTTGTTTTTTTTCCCATCTGTCTTTTGTCACTGTCGTCGATGCTTTATAATAGGCTTAATTTACTGGAGCTTGTGAAGACACTTTGTCTTGAACCTGGGTTGATAATGTCAGTGAGTGACGTGGGTGGGAGGATCAGGACAAGAGGCTCTACTAATAATCAGCTCTCTCTCATAATATAATAGTGAGATTGCAGCTTCACAAGAGTAACTTTGCTTTTATCACGTCAGGAAATAAGCATCATAGGAGACTACAGTGACAAAGAAATAAAGAAATTTTAGTTTATGAGCAAGTTACTAAATAAAAGTGTATCACTACTGCTACACCTTCCTGTTAGAATGTAGTACGGAAATGGATTATGAGTGCCAACCACAATCCTCCCGGATCCCCACACTTAAGACAAGAAAAGTATTTTTATATTGAATGATTTATAGCATGAAGTGGTGCTGAATCATTCCTGGAATTTGGCTTTTTCTGTCTGGGATTTGGCCAGTCCTGTGGCTCACCTGGAAAACAAACATTCTTTTTAGAGGTTGTGTAAGGTTTGCTTAAAGTTCAGTTTTTATACATGCAAATCTATTCATCTATCGTTTAATGCGCACATCATCAGTGGTGGAAAAAGTCCTCAGATCTTCCTTTATCCAAGTATGAACGCATTCACTAAACATCCCGAAAACATCTGTTTTCAGGTGTTATACTACAGGGTTATTATTACAGCATGTAAATACAGCAGCTGGCTGAGAGCTGGTTTCACTAGGTTTATATGATGTGGCTTAAATGTCTGTTTAAGAAATCACTGGATTCCTGTATCTTTAGATAAATGTAGTGAAGTGAAAAGTACGATATCTCTCTCTGAAATAAAATGGAGTCACTTAAGTAAGTACCTTAGGATTATACTTAAGCACTTAAGTACAGTTCTTTGTCACTTTACACCAGCGCACATGGCAGACGGGCGCATTGGAGAATAAAATCATGGGAAGGAAGATGATGGGCAACACGTGCACCCGTCGCCACAGAGATTACTGAATAAAGCATAGATTTCATAGACCTTAAGACAGCCGTGAATCCTTCATTATAACTGACATCATTGTACAACATGCTGCAGTCAAAGACGATTCAAGTTACAGCTTTGGCCTTTACAGTCACTAATTCAGTGTAGAAGAAGTAGAAAATATCGGCTGGACGAAACAAGCGCCTTTCTGAATCTCATTCACTTGTTGCTCTCTTTCGTGCAGTGTGTGCTGAAGCGTTCAATCCTGATGAAGACGATGAGGATAAAGAGCCAAGGGTAAACTGTGTCCCATGCTGCAGTTATCTCATTATCATTACCAGTTGAATTTTACATGTTACAGTATGGACTGTAGCTCTGAGTCTGGATAAAATGGTAACCTATACAACTTCTGTATGTACTGTACGTGTCAGCCACCATGAGGCCATTTCACTGTTTCATCTCGCAGGTCACCCACCCGAAAACCGATGAGCAGAGACAGAGACTACAGGAAGCATGTAGGGACATTCTTCTGTTCAAGAATCTGGATCCAGTGAGTACATTATTCCGTTAGCTCTCCTCTGGTTTGAGACCATGCTCAGTGCGCTAGGCTTGATTGGTGCTAGGCTAAGTCGCAGAAAGAGAACCCAGAGTGGATTGAGCATGATCGTTTCAAGTGTTGTGATGTTTCTCCCGATCACAGGAAGAGATGTCTCAGGTGCTGGATGCCATATTTGAGAAGTTCTGCACAGAAGGGGAGCACATCATTGATCAAGATGATGATGGGGACAACTTCTATGTTATTGAAAGGTCGTTTTTCATGTCGCTCTCCTAACATTCCTCATTCTTTTTTAATCGTTGTTATATAAGAAACGTTAGATGTGAATATGTTTATTAGCCTGGAAGCCAGCCTGACATCTCCACCCACAATTTTCTGTGGCAGGATGTTGGCCTGGACTTGCTCCGTTGGGAACTGATAATGGTCCAACAAAGCTCTGCAGGGCCAAACTGATCGCTTGCACAGGCTTTATGTGGTGATGGACAGAATAGTAACAATGACGTAGTCATACATGCCATCTGAGCGCTGTCGAGCTGAATTTGTTTACAACACAATGGCTCTGATCGGTTGTTGGACTATCCAGTTGCACGCAGGGATATGTTTTATCTCTGTCGGTTGAAACGTGGCCCATGATGAAATCCTAATGGCTTGTTACCAGACTCATATTCTCATAAGAACTGAGCCTGGCTACGCCTGGCTACATATTTGTAAAAGAATCCTTAAAATTCAAGGTTATCTTGCTGACTAAAGATTTCAGGAGACGTTAATATGTCGTCTTTTATTGCTCAATCTCAGGGCTACTACATTTGCTACATTTGCTCTGATGTTTATCCCCTTGTCGTATTTTTTTTTTTCATTCAGTGGGACGTTTAACATATTCGTGAAGGTTGACGGCATGGAGAAGCTGGTAGGCTGCTATGACAACAGAGGCAGCTTTGGAGAGCTGGCGTTGATGTACAACACCCCCAGGGCGGCCACAATAATCGCCACCTCGCCTGGAGCCCTTTGGTGCCTAGTGAGTAAACCATTACATCTTCCTGCAACAGCACAGTTGGCTCCTTACTCAGGTTTTTATAACACGCTGTGCTGTCAGTTGTCACAATTTAAATAAACAACCAGGTTGACTGCGGCAGTGTTGCTACCTGCTGCCACAGAGTGAGAGCAGGATGTCCAACTGAGATAACATAGCTACTTTATAAAACCCAGTGGATTCAGGAAAATCTGAGAGAGCACTAATCGTGCCTCTGGTAATGAGTTTACATAATCATTAATGCTTATATCAAGGTCAGTGAATATGCAAACTGAATATGAAAGAAATACATATTTATGAATGTTACTATAGGCCTATTAAGACAGCTTTCATTGCTCATTGATAAGCCTTGGCTAAGACTAAACTAATCTGCTTTCCCAAAACTTGCTCAAGAACAAAGCCGTTCATCAAAATGTACAAAATACTGGCACCACCTTAAAGCTGACATACGGTCTTTGTAAAGTGAAATTCCTCTCGCATGCTATTTTGTTCAAACAAAAACTGTTTTATAAATTGTGGCGGGAACAGCTGTTGTAGGACTTCAGTTGCTACTTGTCTCTTCCTGTGAAGCAGCTTGTTTATTAATGACTCGGTGAGGGTCGTGTCCTTAAAGTGTGGGAAACAGCTTCGTTATGTCATCTCTGCGCGGACCGGGCAGGTTGCTGCTGCTCCCCTGTTGACCTGAACACTTGTAGTGCGTGTTTGAGCCTCGGAACAAGCGGGAAGCCCTGTTCCACCGAGGGTCGGCTTAGGTCGGGGAGGGGCAGTGCCGCCTAATGGCCTTTGAGCAAACAGTCAGAGCTTCACTTAGACTTTGATTGGGGCCTGCAAATAAATTTGTACAGACTTAACTTTGTGGCACTGTGGTAAGATAATAAATCTGCATGACATTGAGTCCAGGATCCTCATTCTATTGACCACTTTAAGATTAGAGCCGTGTCTGCTTGGTTTGGTTTGTTTGCTTGGTTTCACAGCTAGAGGGCGCCCTCTGCAGCTGCATATGTTCCCTGCAGTACAATATGTAACAGTCTACCACTGCACGTCTGCATGTCTAAAATACTGCCTGGCCCAATATCTGTCTTTAGACTTTATATCCTTCCAAACTTATCCGATACAGCAGAGAGATTTATAAAATAGTGTTTCATATGAGTTATTGTTCATTGAACAGGCACCAGAATAGTCTGAAACTATAGGGAAAATGAACAAGTCACGATGATACCAGACTTTATGAGCAACCTCGTTTGCTAATCAGTCATGTATATTATTATTATTACTACTCTGTTTGTATGTATATGCCCCCAGGTTCAAAATCAGCCATCAGACTTGCTGTTTGACATTTTACAGGAAGAGAAGAGAGATGGCAAAAATGTCATCTTTACATATATATGCAGACATAAGAACTCAGGGGAATACGGCGTGTCTTCAAACATAAATGCAAACGTTTTTCCCCCCTTTCATTTCTTCCTGCGCTTCAGGATCGTCTGACATTCAGGAGGATCATAGTGAAGAACAACGCCAAGAAGAGGAAGCTGTACGAGGCATTCATTGAAACGCTACCACTGCTTACATCTTTAGAGGTCGAGATCAGCCTTGTCCTCCAACGTTAAGAAAGTGCACCGTGCATTTACTAGCCGAACCGTTGTCAACCTTGTGTCCTTTCATCCGCAGCTGTCAGAGAGAATGAAAGTAGTAGACGTGCTTTCCACCAGGGTGTACAACGATTCACAGCAGATTATTGCTCAGGTGATGAATCTCATTATACTCTTTATCTGTTTTTGTTTTGCTTTTTTCCACTCGTCTTTTACAAACATTTAAAGTTACTTTATGGCTTTGCATTGCAGGGTGATTTAGCAGATTGCTTCTACATTGTTGAGTCTGGCCAAGTCAGAATCACCATGAAAAGAAGCAGGGTATTTTTACACGATCTTTTCATTCTTAACTTCTTATTAAAAAGTACTCTGGTCTTCTGTGCTGTCTTATAACGTGCCTTCCTTTCTTGCCAGTCAAAAAAAGACCAGGAGGAAGAGGAGGTGGATATCGCCACATGCACTAGGGGCCAGTATTTTGGGGAGTTGGCTCTTGTCACAAACAAGCCGAGAGCTGCATCTGCCTATGCTGTGGGGAATGTCAAATGCTTGGGTATGCAAATTTATGTTCACTGTGTCTAACATTTTCTAGCAAATCACGTATTATTTTACATACAGTATCTCTGTCTGATTCCCCTCAAGTTATGTGTGCTTCTGCTAATTTGAATTTTTTTCTCAGTGATGGGCATTCAAGCCTTTGAGAGGC
The DNA here is from genome assembly GCF_963514085.1 of Chelon labrosus. NCBI lineage: Eukaryota > Metazoa > Chordata > Actinopteri > Mugiliformes > Mugilidae > Chelon > Chelon labrosus. The sequence goes on from NC_140344.1 coordinate 11,750,671, forward strand.
TGCTTGGCCCGTGCATGGACATCATGAAGAGAAACATTGCTAACTATGAGGAGCAGCTGGTGACCCTGTTTGGAAGTAGCCCTGAGATTGAGCAACAAAATGCATGAGACGACTCCAATGGACCATGAACGGGCGGAAAGAAAAAAAAAAATAATAAAGGCGCGTATGGATGTTTTCCCCAATACCACTTACAACATGGCTTTTCTTACAAGAAATGTGAACACCCACTACACTACAACATTCGAGTGTCAAATAAATAAAACAGACTAGATTCGCTTAAGGTTTGTTTTAGATGAGTTTTCCACAGAGAGTTCTGACTAAAGGAAGCCAAAGCAGAGTTGCTTAAAGCTTGTTTAAATTACATTTCTCACAACTCTCACCTTAAAAAATGTAAGTGTACATTTTACTTGTCAGTGTCAGATGCATTATTTGTTTGTATATTAAACACTTAACGGGACAGTTCACAAAATCGGTTATATACATGGTGTTCCTCTGGCTTGTAGTGATATTTACTCATCTGGATTGTTGTGGAGACAGTTGTTGCTTTTTGTCAAGATATCAGTCATAGAAATTTCAGCCTTCTCTAAAATAAATAATGGAATTAGATGTCACTCGGCTTGTGGTGTGCTCAAAGCAATACAGAAATACAGTTGAAAAAAACAAAACAAGAGTAATTTCACTTTCCGTAAATCATGACACGGGTACTCAAGAAAATCTTCAGACCTGGTTGAGAGCAATTTCATGTTGGAACTATTTTCTGTGTAACTACACCTGCCAACCATACCAATGCGCAGAAGGAAGGATGAAAGCTATTGCTGCGATTAGCCAAGGGTTGCCTCTCTTCATGGGCAGGTGTTTGCTTCTTTGTGCCTAGTGGTGGTATAGTCCAATAGACAGAAAGTAGTTCCGTGACAAAACTCCTCACAACAATTTTCTTGAATAATTGGGTCTTGACTTCCGTGAAGAGACAGTAGTAATGACTTTTTCCAATTTTTTGGTGCCTTGAGCACCGCATCCCAAGCACCATGTAATTCCATTATATTTAAGAAAAGACAGAAATCCCTACGCCTGATGTCTTCGCAATTCTGCCGCCCAAATCAAAACACTCTCGATGGATGAAATGCACTACATGCAGAGGTGTGAACTGTCCCTTCACCTTCTCTCCACTGTGTTATAGCTACACCTACAGTATAATATTGTTTGTAAATTTCTAAACATTATTCGTTTAAATTAAGATGCCAAAGCTAATTTCTTACTGGATAATTGTGAGCGGATTAGTCAGATTCTCTTGTCGCAGTGGGAGGTGCGCAAGTACAGGAGCCCCAACATGAGGAAGGACAAACAGCTTTTAAAGGACATTAATTTGAATAACATCTCCCGCATTTTGATTACAACAGAATGTCGACTTGGCAGGACCTTAACATTTTTACAAAAATGCTTTTCTGTTTATCGTAAGATTGAATCCCCTTGAATACATACTCATAAACTGTATATCATTGTTGGTAAGTGTTTGTGGCAGTTAGCCTAATACTATGCTTTTACATGAAAGCAAACGTCAGAGAGACGGCTGATAGTTTTGTAAGAATATACAACACTGTACAATTTTAAAACTATTTACTGTTATTATATAGGCCCACTTTTAACTTAATCATTCGCCCTGCTAGACCGTAGTCATTTTTGGCAATGTCTTGAGACAGTTGATTTTTTTCCGTGTTTTAACGTAAAATTTAAGTCTATTGTTTTTGTGTAGGTGAAACATACATTATTAAGATATACATTATTGCTGTCTACCTCTGCCAACAACTTATACTGTTTCCTGCCCAACAGGAATCTAAAGTGGGTCCTCTCTCTTCTTCTCTCTCTTTTTCTCTCTCCATTTTTAAACGACTGAAGTCTTTGTGTATTTTGTCCGCAGCTTAAATTGTTTAAAACTGGGTAAACATTTAAATGTGCTGATTTTATTTCCCCCTGTTAGTACTGCTAACTTTTGAAGGCAAACCCACAATACTGGCTAAAAGTACTGTATGTTTCACTTTTCATGTCAATAAAGAACATTTTATATTTGTGTGTCTCACAATTATTTGTTACAGTGAAGAAAAGGAACACTGTCAAAGCATTTTTTTCATTCATTGTTCAGTCACTCCTGCTTCATTCATTCATTCATTCATTCATTCATTCATTTTCTAACAGTCATTCATTTGTTCGTTTACTAGATCTCGTAACGTTGAAACAATGATTTCATTCCAAGTGAGAGAAATGTGCCTAAAAACTGTGTTCTTGTACTTCTTGCTGTAGTTGCAACATTGCAGATAAAAAAAAAATAACCATGTATTGTTCCTGTTATTGCCAATCAGCTGTTACTGGGTAGTAACAGGCACATACTTTCATCCAATGATATGATGAACAACAAACTAGGCCACGCCCATCTTATTTTCCTCAACTGTCTGGGCCAATAGGTTTTGCGTATTCTTGTTATCGATGTTCTTATGAACCAATGGGAGGCCTTCTCTGGAAACACTCATTCCCACCCCTCGAGTGAATGCCTCAGAGTTTCTTGATGGCGACAGGTCTGGTAAGTGGGAAGTTGACTACTTTTTTCGAATTAAAAAAAAAGTCCAAACTGGATTTTGACTACGTCGTTTTGTGGTTTGTGTATTTGCAATCCCAACGCGGTGTTTTAGCTAGGTTGTCACGCGCTTATTTGATGTCGATTGACAGGTTGAGGTCGACTGTGGGTTTTTTTTTTTTTTTTTTTTTCCGCTGTGGCGCTTGTTGTTTTGGTGATAACAAACCTACTCGACAGCAGGGTTGTGCACCTGAAGAAATCTTAAAATGTATAATGAAAGCTGCTTTGAATTTTGTGAAACTGTCGCTTAAAAGCTGCCGGAGGTTTTCGTGTCATTCATTTTAAAAGGAGTAGAGAGGTTGCGTCATGCCTCAACTTGTTGACATTCTTTTGTTTACAGTGTTAGACCCGACAGCCTCTGGGTTTGAGCCGAGGACACGGCTGCTGCTTTTGAGGAGTGGGGAAAGACTAGGCCTGTCTTTTAGTCCGTCTTTGCGAACGAAATGATACTTTTAAAGCGCCTTATCAACGATGTGTTGCCACTGTATCCGCTTTTACACAGCCTAACGGTTTGTTTTTTGATCGTGCATCTACCGTTGATCGGTTGACAGAACGCAAATGACCGTTAGTTCTTCCCTATAACGTGATTTAATTAGTATTTACAGCTACTTTTAAATCTGCAACGGGTTTTCTTCCGTTATATGTCGCACAAAGACATCATAATTTTAATTAATTCGTACAATATTAGATTAAGAGGGTGACATTTATGCAGGTTTAAAAATAATCGTGTTTTCCAGCTTCTATGTGCCACTTTTTAAGACTATTTTTTCGTATTTGTCACTTTCGCTGCGCAGTTATGAATGAATGAGCTCTGGTGCGCATGCGCCAAACCCTTTTAAGTTTATAAACAAGGCCTCCACGCAGCGAGTCACATGACTAGCTACAGAGGTGTTCTGTGTCGATTCAGAGACAAAGGGTTGCCTTAAGGCTGGCTACTTTGTAATATTGAAGCTATACGCGACATGCAATGACTACATACTGTATAGGATTTTTATTTGCCGTGATCCGACATATTATTATGTTATCTTATGTGTATTATATCGAGGTTTTCATTCCATGGATTTTTCCACACTGTCAAAATTAAACTGCAATATTATTAAAATCCAAATTTCGTTTTAGTTTTTGTTTATGGTTATTGTATATTAAATAGAAATTGCATTGTAAGTAGCACTCATCGATGGTTTGGCTTTGTGAAAGCTCCAATTTTGACCTTTGTTTTTGTCTAAATCCAGCTGATGTGTCAGATGATGACAATGGAAGCCGAGTAAGCTGAACTGTAGCCTGTTTGAAAAAAGAGGAAACAGCAGAACATTGTGAGAATGGACGAGTCTTTTGATCCGCTCAAGTGTAGCGAAGACCTGCCTTCCTCACCTGGGTGCCACATGGATTACGGTAAGTTCTTCAGTCTACAGTTAAGCTAACTGAGCTTTGTTTTTTGTTTTTTTAAATGTATTTATTATGACTATTATGGCAATCTCTCCCCAGATGACATGCCAGAGCTGCAGGAGGTGGAGGAGGACCAGAGGTCTCCGGGGTTATTTCAGGTTGGAGCGGTGTCTCACCAGGAGCTCAGCTGCTCCCCTAACACCAACTGGCTTGCTGAATTGGCCAACATTGCCACCAGTCCTCAGAGCCCCCTGCTGAAGGATGCCCCACACAAGAGGTTTGCACAAACACACAGTGACTTGAAAATCCAGCTGACACACATGTTATAACATACACTCCAGCACACCTGGGGCTATTTCACAAAGCAGGACTGGCGAGTTAGCGACACTGCTTAGAAAAATGGTTGTGAAATATCCCCAGACATTGTGTTGATTTTTAACAGTTGCATGTTTATCTCATTATGAACAGAATTTTGCTTAACTGTTTTTCTAACACTGGTTAAATAATCTTTTATTAGAGAATTGCATTAATAGGTGTATATGTTAAAAACTCTAGTAGGTGCTCTACTCTTACTCTTAGGTGCATTCACGACATGATTATCATGTCTGAAAAGTGTGTCACCACTGCAATTGTGTTTTCTTTATAAAACTACTCATATTATAACATTGTCATTACTTTCAGATCATCTCCAGTTCACATTTTTGGCAACAGTAATAGTTTACATTCCTACGCCCGGCCCCCTTTAGCCAGTAGCGCACCCAGCCCGTCCAGAGGTCACCTGAGAGAGCGTAGGCGTGTCAGGGTAAATTTTCCTATTCTTGACGGCCCTGTGGTTGTTTACTGCTAAATTCTGTGTAACATGCACTCTGAAGCTGTTTATTTTAATTGATGTCTGTGTAAGATTTTTCTTTATGACCTACAACAGGCCAGCAGTGAATCGGAGTCAGGGGTTTTCTCAATGTCCTCATCGTTTTCTGATGACGAAGACATGGCCTGGTCTCACTCCTGGCCCTCCACAGCCTGGCATTGCTTCCTAAAAGGTGCACACACCCTCATTCACACACACTTGGACCTCAATTTACTGACACATGCTGAAGAACTCGAGGAATTACTTGAAAAATAGGTGTTGAGAAATATGCCTCACAGCTTAAAGGCACAGGGTCTAGTATGAACATGTATTCCTCATCGGACAACAGTCATTCGTTAATGCTTTAAGTACTACATTATAACTTTTACATCAGTTATGTTTACACATTTACACATAAAGGTATATTTTCTAATATGGTCAATTGAGAAAAATAATTGTTATTATTTTTTTTGGTAAGTCATTACAAATCACTTTACTACACATCTATATGAAAGGCAGAATTAAAGTGTTTCTTTGGGACCAGTGTGCTTAAAAAACTAAAACAGAACTAACTAACTATAATAACTTAACAAATAAAAACACTACACAAAACTAACTAATTAAAATCTACTCACTATACAATACACTCCCTGGGTCCGTTGAGTGCAAGTTAAAAATAGTAATCCATATAAATAAAAAGTAAAGTAAAGTGCTTTATTTGTCATTATACAAGTATCATATAATGAAATTACATGGTCAGATGGGGGGATTGGTCCTGAGCCGCTGCGACCGCGCATGCCGCCACTGTGGGCCAAGCACCTAGCATGTTTTTGATGATGGGAGGAAACCGGAGTGCCCGGAGAAAACCCACACAGACACGGGGAGAACATGCAAACAGAAGGGCCCTGAGAATCGAAACCTCTCCGCCCTGGGGATTCGACCTTCTTGCTGTGAGGCACCAGCGCTACCCACTGTGCTGCAAAAGCAGATTTCAGGCCCCAGCGAGATTTGAACTCGCGACCCCTGGTTTACAAGACCAGTGCTCTAACCCCTGAGCTATGGAGCCTGAGATAATGTAAATAATGTAAATAATGTACTAGGACCCCTTAAGAGAAACCAAATCTGCTGATGTCATATGCAACAACCACTCAGACAGTTTGAATTATTTGCCCAGAAGAATATTTTTTTGTTGTTGCTTTTGCAGCCAGCACATTTTCCTATACACATAGTTTTTCTTGGACACTTGCATGTGAACGCAATGGCCCCAGGATGAGCATGACATATAAACATTTATAAAGCAGTCCTTACCTTTGGTGTCCAAACAGCAGTATTGTGTCCATTTTCTAGCATTTTCTCTGCAGTATCAACGCACATCAGCTTATTCATCACGTTACATTGTTGTGTTGATATTCAGGAACCCGCCTGCGCTTCCATCGTGGTCCTAATGTGGAGTGGCAGGAAGCTGATGAACTCAGGGATTCGGATGATGACTCAGATGATGAAACCATGATGCCATCCTCATTTTCTGTCAAGGTAAGGCAATCAATAGTGACTTACAATATATGACTTAATACACTGTCATTTCTGTAATCTGACTATGAGTAAATACTGAATGTCTGTATACAATTGCTTGGATTGGCCACAAGGTGGCAGACAGTCAACATACAGTTTTTAAGCAATGAGACCCTTGAGTTGTTTATACATCAATTCCTCCTTGGTAATGTCTTCTTCTTATGTAGATAAATACAGACTCATCTTATTGGCCTTTTGCTTCATTTACAGAGGTATGGTTCAGGTGGACTTAAGTTGGTGAGCCATGAAGAAACAGTATCTTATGGACAAGCTGTTCTTAAACTGACCTTTGACCCAGGCTCCTCAGATGAAGGCCTTCTAACAGCTGAATGCCGTCTGGATCACCCATTTTTTGTCAAAAATAAAGGTACAAGACTCTCTCAGTCCTGTTGAGCTTTACATGCCAAATATACTGTTTCAGATAGACTTCCTTGTGTTTCCTTGTTTGAGAGTCAGGGGCAGTCAATAAATACAGATTTGTTGGCAGGAGAGCAAAGCAAAATTACATCAAAACAAGATTTTGTAGCAACATGTGAAATCAGTCTTTGCCAATAGAAGCTAATAATGTTCCCGTTTATTTTGAAAGTCAAACATTTAGGATCAAATTAATCTGTGAATTACCATCTGTCCTTTTACAGGGTGGTCCTCCTTTTATCCAAGCCTTACTGTGGTGCACCACGGGATCCCTTGCTATGAGATGCAGCTGGGAGATGTGTGCCTGCCACCAAACCACCCAGATGCCATTAACTGTGATGACTCAGTCGTCTTTGACACTTTCAGAAGGTACACTCTTTATAAAAGTGTCATATTGCTTTGTGTATGAGTGAGATGACATTAGATGACTTTGCGAGTGTGAGTCATTATTAGTCATATGAGCCTAATTAGGATTTAAGAAACATGTTATTCACATCATAGGTCAACTTTAGGGGACAGCATATATTCCAGTCTGTCCACAAATTATATTAAACATCTTGTCATTTCTTTTGAACTTTAACATAAAGTACATATTTTTTACATCTTCTCTTCTTGTACAAAGTATATATTAGGGCTTGTACAGACTAGTCGACCAGTCAGTTTGACCATGACCCTTTAAGCATCATGTCAACTAGTCACTGATCATGTGACAATAACAACATATATACCTCAGAGAAGACATGTGAGGAGCCCAGTGGGTCATTGCAGCAAACTAGCAGCGGTTCATAAAGTGTGTGGAAATATTTCACAAAAGATGAAGTCATACTACTGTGACATGCAAAATATGTAAACCAGTCATGAAATACAACAGAAGTACTACTGCGATGCACACTCATCTAAAAAGGCATCCGCTAACGCTAGCAGAGGAACAGTCCAAATCCTCTCGACGGCAGTCAATTAACAACTTCACCAAACACAACAATTTGATGGTGAATTTCATTGTCTAAAGTTATTAGACCTTAAGCTGCAGTACACAGAGAGGGCTTCGGAGATATGCACTGTCCCATCTTACAACATGTCATGGAGTACTATTTAATGGTATTGATGCTGCTGAGTTGCAGCCTGTTTTTATACAGGCTATACACGTCTGTAGCACACAGTATGTAACACATGAGCTGTCTGTTCTCAGCATATGTATTCAGGTCAAGAATATACATTTCATTGTTGCAAAGCATTACTTTCTACTGTGTTTTTGTTAGTGACGTCATCAGCGACTAGTCTGTGTCAATTTATGTAACCCCTATATAGATTTCAGATTTTTAATGTTACTATTGGTTTGCAGAGAAGGGTTATACTATACAAGGGAAGTCAAATCTATCCTCTTTTTAAATAGAAGTTTAAATGAAGCAAAAATAACTGAAATCTCTACTGCATTTGTTCTACATGTAACAAATATTCAAGGGTTTATGACGTAGACATTATTTACAGGAAGAAAAATGATTGCATAGAGACTGTCGCAGATTTAAAGACACATCTCTCTCTTTCCCTTCCTGTACCCCGCAGCTACGACTTCACCCCACTAGATTCCTCAGCAGTGTACGTTCTCAGCAGCATGGCTCGTCAGCGCAGGGCCTCCCTGTCCAGTGGGGGCGCCGTCAGTCCAGACTGTGATAAACTTGAGCGTTCCTGCTCCCCACAATCCTCCAGCAGCAAATCAAACCGCAGCCACAACTCAGGGACAGCCAGTGGTGCCACGCCTACAAAATGCAAGCGGCCAATGAATGCCTTCATGCTCTTTGCCAAGAAATACAGAGTGGAGTACACGCAGATGTATCCCGGGAAGGACAACAGGTGTGGAAAAATACGATAGTGAGATAGAGTGTACACTGATAGTGATGTCTCTATCAATGTGTCATATCCTAAGGTCCAGTCAACACACACTTAGCATTGAAAGGGTACGTGATGTCAAACAGAGAGAGCGATGTTACAGGCATGGTTGTGTAATATTCTGCGTTCCCACTGTTTTCAATAATTTTAAAGGACATTTGATGTCGGGATCATTCCTGAGTAGTGTATTCAGCCATTTTCAATGAAAAGTAGCTATATAAAGCTAGAAATTTACCCTCCGACTCTTGTTGCTCAAAGTGGAGCTGGTGAAGCGTGAACCCATCACATGATAGCACAGTTGTTCTCATATCCAGTAACGAGACATAGATGTAAAATAGAATATAACGCTTCCTAGAGATGCAAATCCAGTGATATTAGTATTTCAGTATTTTCATATTTCAATAGCTCACTGTTATTCTGCAACATAAATTAAATGAAAGAATGAAAACACAATAACGCTGCACAAACAACGCATGCATCCAGCGTCGGCAGACGTGGTACCCACAGTGGGACTACTTTTTTCCCCACACAGCACTGGATATTAATCTATGGCTCTGAAATTAAGGGACAGCTTCTGACTGGAGGGCTAATCTGATTCACAGCTTCCATCTTTGTAGCTGAGAAAAACAACAATATAGTGAACGACTGTCCAAATGATGAAAAAGATGGAAAAAACTGTCCATATTTCACACAGACGCCGTCACCGTGACACGCACAGAAACAGCTCCCATTCGTCTCAGTATCAATACGTGGCAAAACAACCAAACAAGCATATCATCTTAACCAAACACATTTAGACAACTAACATCAACTTAGTCGTGAAGACAGACATTCAGCATGTGTGACTAAATCCTGACTAATTACCAATACTTCTCATTAAATGAGTGATTTAGTTAGATTTTTTTGGCTAACTGGATAGTGTTTAATAATAATTTGATCAGAACTTTTGACAATTGAATTTAATGCAATTCAGAGTACATGCAAAAGCCAACAACTGTGAGGCACCTTTGTGTCTCTTGGCTCCTTTAAATGAACCCTAAATTCAGCCACCTGGCGTTACAGAGATCTGACCGTTTGCTCTCAGCTACAAAGAACCATGAGAATGCCAAAATTACTTTCCAGGGTGAGTTTTACCATTTCTCTTATTTTCCATGTATTACAAAATAACTACAGAGGAAGAAAACTGTGAATGAACTCAACATAAAAACTATTAGGTTCTCTTTGTGATGAATGTTATTGAGCAGTTCTGGCTACAGCTGTTAAGCCCTGAGCTACATACTCAGTCCAGGACATTATACAGTATTTGAAGCTTTGTAACTTAACACTAACAGAATTCCACATGAATCTCTAAAGCCCTTAAGGCAAAGATCAAGTAACGCTATAAAATAGGGTCTCTTTTGTCATGCTTTCAGTTCTGCAGTTACACTAGTATTGTTGTGTTGAGAAATGATTCGATCAGTGGGTTTCCGGTTCGAATACCTGGATCAACTGCAAACACGTGGTAGCGAACTTGAAAGGCTCACATTCCTTTCTTGCAGTTTAAGATCAGTACACTTATCTCCAAACAGGAGCTAGACCAGTTTATTAGGACGATCCTCTTCCATTTCGTAAGACAGAAAGCCTGCTTTGTTGCATCCGGTAAATGTTGTTTTTTTTAATATTATTTTACTTTCATTTGGCTTTCCGGCTAAAGTTCTTCCATTGCAGGAATACCACCCAGCACATAAGTCTGCAAAAACCTTTAGTGCTGCTTCACTTCTTGGGCCGTTCCACTTTGTTGTTTCTTGTAGTTACCAACCCTTTTAGGAACTCAGACATCAATTCAATTTATTTGTTCTAAAGAGCTTCACTCTCAGATCTTGTAAAAATGTACGCAGTCTGTTTTTATATTCTCTGCACAAACGGGAAATGGCTAAAACTGTAATGGAAAACAAAGACAGATTCCCTCCACTCAAAAAACCTGATAAACTAAGTCTCCATCTGTCTCCAACCTTTCGCTCCAGAGCCATTAGCGTCATCCTGGGGGACAAGTGGAAGAAGATGAAGAGTGAGGAGAGGAGGATGTACACCATGGAGGCCAAGGCTTTGGCTGAGGAGCAGAAAAGACTCAATCCAGACTGCTGGAAACGTAAAAGAACCAACTCAGTAAGGACCGAAGTAGCTTTTTTTTTTAACACTGACATTACATGTGAACTGTGTGTATCTAGTTAACAGTTTCAAACGTATGTCTACTCTACTGCCTACCCCTAAATCCTGTATTCTTTCCACAGGGTTCCCAACAGACCTAGATAATCCCCCACAATCCCCAGCTGCTGGTGTTTTGTCATGGAGAGGTGCTGGACAGAGTCTGATGGACCGCTTGATGCCTCTTTGCTCTCCTGTATTCTTGAGACTCAACTGTGATGCAGAACTCACATGCTTTTATAACCCTGAAACATTATAGTGACAAACCAGAATTATGAAAACGTATACGAAACATGTATTCTAGTCACTAACAGCGCATATATTTTCTTATACCTTTAATGTCGAAGATGTCTTAGTCCCCTGAGATAAGAATGAATTGTCTCGTTTATTTTAGGTCATTTCATATTCAGTGGTGGGGGAAAGAAAAAAAAAACAACCAATAGATCCTGTGGTGCTACGCTTCAGCATGGATAGGAAGCACGTGTCTATATTAAAAAGGGGAATTTTAAATGAATTTTTCACAACTGTTCATATTGATACTTGTAAAACTCAATATATATATTGCACAGATGGGTAACCCTTTCTTACATTTTGTATTACAGTATATATTCTGCCGCTGAACTACAGCCAACAGTTTGTGATACCGCCCTGCCAAGTCTTTAGATTGCGTCTGCCCAACCACCTGGCCACATTAAGTGAAGACTTTCAGCGTGTGGTGGTGGGTTTACACTCAGTCACGTAGCACTTCAGGCCTTCACTGTAAGTGTTTATTTCTTCTGCACTTTATATAAATATGTAATCTAATCCTATACAGCCATTGTATACTGGTGGAAACGGTTTGTATAGTATCCTCATAGTTAGCCATTTGACACCAACATGGCCCAGCAGCCATGCTCTGCTTTCAGGTCGCTTTTGAATTTTAAGTGCTTTGTTCATAATGTACAGGTTTCACAGCCCCAACAACCTCTTGCACAAAAATATCCTTGTATCATATTATAAATAATTTTTTAAACTTCTCACACAAGTGTTTTTGGTTCTTTTCCATCAACTGTAACTGCCACCTGTGGGTTGTTGTGCTTAGGTTTGTGTTTCAATACACGTTGACAAGTTTTTGCCTGTTGTCTGCTTTGAATACATCAGTGTCTCGCACGAACAAGTGCGTGTCCTCGAATGTCACGACAAAACAGGGAACATTTCATCCCTAGCTTTAAGAGCTCTTGATATCCATTGATCCTATTGTCCAATCAGTAAAGCCTGATGTTTCCAGGTAACAACACAGTTGAAGTGTATTTTATTCTTCAGAGCGTCTGCTGGACACATCAAAACCATCATGCACAGATGCTAACAAAGCCTCCCAAGTAGCAATTCTACTGAAGCAGGATTGGGCTGAATGAGGACAACGGTAAAGGTTTTAATTGAATCTCATAGTCTCTGAAAGCCAGCCACTTACCCTGGAGATGAATAAGGAAGGAAATGAAAAAAGAAAAAAAAAAAACACATTATCACAAGCTTTTAACTGGAGACAGTGTTTCATAGGCAGACATGTTGTTTCATAAATTATCAAGCGATATAGATAAATGTGCAAGATTCCCTTAACTTCCCGCACTAATTGATGCTTTCACAGGCTTAAAAGAAGTTATAAAAACAACTGGCAATAGTACTCCAGTGGTTCCCAATCTGGGGTACGCGTACCCCCAGGGGTACGCTGAGTGACGTATTGGGTACGCAAAAGAGTTGATTCTGAACTCAGCCGGATTACATTTTAAAACTGAAAAAACAGATAATGGGTTGTTTTCTCATAGGGCTGGGCGATTAATTGAATTTCGATTTCGATTTCTGCTTCCCTCGATAATGAAAATAAGATAATTGTAATAAAACGATCGTTCTGCCGCACGCCATGTCTTGTGTGGTAAATGCAGCAAACCCTTCCATCTCCACCTGTGCGCTCCGCTCCGCCCCCGCCGGAAAAAACAGAAGTGTAGAAGAGGACGATAGAAGATGGCAGAAAGGCAACCTTTGGTCGGGAAGAAAGGTTTTTTTTTCACGGTAATACGGGACGCACTTTGACCCGTATTACCGTGAAAAAAAATTAAATAAAAATAAATACTGTGTAAAATGTCAATGGATTTAAGGGATAACCAGGCGATTTATATGAACATTTACAGTAAATTTATTCCCAGGCCGTCTCCTGCTCTGTGACCAATGAGATGACAGCGGAAATCCCGCTCACCTCATTGGTCGAGGTACTGTTGCTTGCGAATCTTGTATTAAAAATAAATTGTTGAAAAAAAATTCACCACGCTGGCCCTGCCAAAGTCTGGGATAGTGTTTATTTTTTATTTTTTACATATTATTTAATTAACTTTATTAATACATTTTTCTCTTATTTATTTGTATTTTTCAGTTCTGATTAAAAGAAATACCAGAGTTAAAAGTTCAATAAATGCTTGTTCTCAAATCAATGAATAATCGTCTTTAATAATTGTGATTACAATATCAATCAAAATAATTGTGATTATGATTTTTGCCATAATCAAGCAGCCCTATTTTCTCATTTTCTGATTCTCCACCTATATGAAAAATCAAAAGACTGTTTTTCATGTGAGTCAAGTATGTTAATAACTAGATTGTAGGACAACTGGCTTTGAAGCTATGTATCAGTTTGCTGCTAATGTAGCTAGCGCTAGGTCACCTAAATAAGAAAGAAACCGATTCCCTGAAATGTCTGTGATTGGTGGGCAGGTGCAAATCTCCTGATGTAATAGCTATACTTGCTAGAGTTATTTTCCCCCCAGAAACAAGCAAATCTCGTTCTTGATTGGGTCTTTAAATGCTGTCGTCAACAATTCTGACAACTTTCTGTCATTTGAGCTGTCAAGTCATCAGTCTGAGGTAAACTAGTTCGCCCGGCTAACCGCCAAAAATGGATAAATGGCTAAAACGGATAGATGGCCCTTCCAGAGAGACCTCAACTGCTACCACCAGTCAGGCTCTCAGACATTTCTTTTTCTAGCTGCTACAAGTGCATGAGAGTAGGTGGTACATGGCTGGAGGTCAAATGTCTGAAGGGGTACGGGGGCTGTGAAAAGATTGGGAACCACTGTAGCGCGCTAATCCCAATTTAAAGATGTTATTTAACTATATTAGGGCCAGAGGGCGCTATTGCTTTAGTTTTCTTCAGCCACATGTGCTGCTTTCAGCATGACATAGACGTCTTCCATCTCTTTGTAGAACATAATCTAAATATAAGGTCAACTTGAAGCTAGCGTTGATAACACAGCACATGTGGGTTAGGTAACTACAACATGCACGTGATGCAGCCGCAGAAAACGGATCAGCTTTTTATGTTATTGTAAGTTAACAAAAATAACCTCCCTCAAACGATTTATCAACTTCATGAAGTTATTTTCCAATCTATGAAAATCCCGAGGCTCCTACTTGGTTGCTGCTGCTGAGCACTGAGGGCTGAGAACCATAGCTTCACATGCCTCATGAAATAACAATGATCAACACCCTTGCAAGCCTTTCAAGCACAGGAATCTAATTATAGCATATCCGTAACAGGCCACTCCAAAATGGCTGAAGTTTAATACTTTATGGAGTTGCGGCTGACGTGCCTCCGGCTGAACAGCACTGTAAGTATAAATGGAAGACTAAAGAACGTCGTAACTGTATTCGGAAATTACAAGAATTTTTCAAAAGGTGTCACCGTTTTGTAAATTAAAACCATGTGTCACTGCCCCAGGAGTCAGATCACCCGAACTACGGAGCACAGTTGTCTAATTCACGAACATAACTGTGCACAAAGTCGAGCCATTAGATGTGTCTTCTCACATTTTACTTTTATTCGCTGCTGTTCTTTGGCTCAGTAGAGGATCTTATAAAGCAAAATCTTACCGAGATCATAAGAGGACTTATGGAGATACTAAAACAAGCAATGATTAATCTAACATGTGGGAGGTTGGATATCAAAGGAATTGAAGATTTTTAAAGCATTAGATAATTTATCATGTAATTCATGTGAGGTTGCCGAGTTCCTCACAACAAGCCCTCCAGGAAAAGCTTATTTTTGCACAAATGACTTGCATTTATTCATAAGGTCCTTTGACGGGGACAATGAGAAAGAAATGAATACTAAAAAGAACAATTAGAACGGCGAGAAGCCGAGACAGGAGTCATCACTGTTGGCCTCCTCCTAAATCAGAAGCTGCACTTTAATCAAGGCTTTCTAATTAGGGGCAATTAGCGTCGGTAATTCACTGAGAAACAGCAGATTCTTTGTGTCCTTGTATGAGCAAAGTGTGTCTGAAATTGATAAATAAGTGCCCCTTTCTTATCGACACATGACAGTCCTCTTTTTAAAACCTGTTCATGTCTTCGTTTTACTATTATTAACCACTTGAATAAACGTAGCACGCCCATTTCTCTCAGATCATTGTGTGTGATACTGTGACAATTTAGAAGAAAGGAGCTGACGCCAAGTATAAGGCAGCCGGTTAAGAAAAAAAGATAAGCAGACTTATTTTCTCTCTTCAGCAGCTCACTTCTACCGTGACAAATTTTGAAGAGAGCTGCAGACTTCTGCAGGTTCACTGGGTTGTCAGCAGTGACGAAGAGGAAGTGTGTGTCGAAGGAGAGAGAGAGAGAGAGAAAGAGAGAGAGGGAGAGACAGACAAAAAGGCTCTTTTAGACCATGGCCTGACCACTTATGTGTGAACAGTCCACATAATCCACTGTTTCTGGTGTTTGAATTCCTTGGTAGCTCATATTTGTTGTCAGTAATTGAGATAGTCGGTTTAAAATACTATTAAAGCTCAGAGAATTACTCGGAGGCCTTGGACAACAGCCAGGATTTTAAGATTGATCGGTAACAGCAGAGATGAGTTAATGTCAAGCAGATTAAACCACGGTTTGGAAGATGGAGCTTCCCTCTAATGTTTTTTTTTCCAGCCCCTATAAATACTAATGGTGAGGTTGTTTATTTCAGCAATTAAAAATCTTCTGATTAGTTTTTTTTCCTCAGTACTACATACAGTTTTTTACTTAGTTTTTCTCCATTTTCTGAGCCCATGCACCACCACAGAGCCAAATCAGTGCTTTGTTCATATGTGACGTCATCCAAAATACTAAATGTCATAAATCACACATAACTTGTGACAGCTCTGCTACTGGAATGATGGACAGCTCAGTACTCAACCTAAAAAGCATCTGTCAGTGAACCTTTGTTAAACCCACAAAGAGGCAACCAAGGAAGAGTGAATGTTATCTTGTCATTTTCTATCAGTCGAGTGGAAACTCAGTCACCCAGTCGTTTATTATCGACTGCAGGGAGAGCGAGGTGTTGTTCCTACCCGTCACAGCTGTGCGGGAGAAACCAAACACCTATCATAACGAAATCTCCGCTCACTGAGGTCAACTGAGTCGATGCGGTGGCAGATGTGTCCGATGAGTCGCGAAAGGCGAAAGACCACGATGCAGCGAGGAAGAACGGTCGGCCCTGCAAATCACCTGTTCTTCACATCACCGCCGGACTTCTCCATTCAGGTCAGGGAAACCTGAGCTGCGGACGATACAGTGGAGATGAATAAATTATGAATCAGTTTGATCGAAGTTAGTTTCTCATTCCGTCCTCATGCGGTTGAAAGAATGGACTCATTTAATGGACTCATTCAAAAAGGCTATCGCTGGCTTTCTGAAAGTGCTGACGAGAGGCTCCAAAATCTGATAGAGTATAAAGCCGCTGATCAGAAACACGGATATGGGCCTCGTGAAAAGTTTAATGTGAGTTTAACAGCTACAAAGTTTGTCCCTCGTAAATTACTGCAAATGGAACATGGCATAGAGATCTCTCTGCAATAATTGAAGGTAGCTGTTGGAACAAAGTACGGAAACATTTGAGTGGCACATCTAAGAATCCAGACCATCTGCTAATGCACTACAAATGTGTCCATAGGATGTACCTTACACCTAAAAGGGGCCATTCTATTATCTATTATTATCTCCCAACTATAAACTACATCCATTAGGTTCCCTCTGTTCCTTTATGCATAAAGTACAGGGAATGCCCAGACGTGGTTGAATACTGGAAACAAGTATCTCTAACTTTAAGTGACACACTTAGGATTACTCTCTCAGTTGTTGCTTCCACCTAATGATGATTCCCCTATAGATCTGTCCTCGCAACAGAGACGTACATTATGGGCTGGTCTCACTGCAGCCAAAACACATGTTGGCTCTGAGATGGCAAGCACCACAGTCCCTGACCTGGCAGCAATGGGCCAACACCTTTCTTGAAACAGTTGTGTTCCGTAGCCCGAACGCGTGGAGCCAAACTTAAAAACTCTGTGGGCGTGGGATTTGGCTCATAGACTGGTTAAAGAAAGACTGCAACATGATAGACCTTAAAAATATATGCGAGTGCATATGTATTTTGATTTAGTCTCTCTCTTTTCGCCAGAGGGAGACCTGGGGTGGGGGGTGCTGGTGTTTGGGTTTGAAATGTGTCACCTATAATCCAGCTGGTTCTACTTGTGGCCGTCCCTTGATTTTTTGACAAAGGCTACATCTACATGGACACTAGTACTGTGCTAATAATCAGAATCACAGCCCAGTCAGAGCAGTAGTGCCTCGTGTAGTCACCTCAGTCAGAACAGATCGGTGTCAGGGGAAAGAATTTTCAATCGGACTGAGTGGGGCGGAGTAAACCTTTGATAATTCATTTACTAGGATGACATTAGTCCCTAATAACCACGTGAAGGCTGATCCAATCGTTTCTTTCTGGGTGGATTCTTTCTACACGTTTGCCCCAACATGGACGTCAGTTTCCAGAGGGACAAACATCGCGGTTATTTAAACATGGAGTTCAAAAAGACAGACAAAGCCAGAATTGATAGTGGTGCTGAATGAAAAATTATCCAAAATGATCATACTGTGCTGAAACTGAACAGAATAACGTGAAGCTGAGACTTAGTGCAGGACCGTTATATTAAGACACATTCCCTTTCCCTTTACATTTGTTTCTAATATATCTGTAATAAGGGCACAGTGGAACAGTGGCGAGGTGGTTAGCACTGATGCCTCACAGCGAAAAGGTCACCGGTTCGAATTTTCCAGCACCCCCCCCACCCCAGGTCTCTCTCTGGCGAAAAGAGAGAGACTAAATAAAAATACATATGCACTCACACATATTTTTAAGGTCTATCATGTTGCAGTCTTTCCCTGTGTGGAGTTTGCATGTTCTCCCTGTGTCCGCGTGGGTTCTCTCCGGGTACCTCCTCCCACCGTCCAAAGACATGCTCATTAGGTTAACTGGCAATTCTAAATTGGCCGTAGGTGTGAGTGTGAGTGTGAATGGTTGTCTGTCTCTGTGTTAGCCCTGCGATGGACTGGCGACCTGTAGAGGTTGTGCCCCTGCCTCTCGCCCGATGACAGCTGGGATAGGCTCCAAGCAGACCCCCGCGACCCTTAACAGGACTAAAGCGGGTATAGAAAATGAATGAATGAATGAATATATCTGTAATAAGCTTCTGTGGCCCATCGCTTTGGCCATGGGCCCAACACACACACGTCAGCATTAACAGTGACTGAAGAGAACCACGTTAAACAACTATACTGCATCTAAAATGTAGGCGATCATACATTTAGTGAATTCTACTTTTAACACAAGGAAGTACGCTGGTATTCAAAGGCTGCTGCTCTTCTGTCTTCCTGCTTCTCCAGCCATTTTCTACAACCTGTCACACTACCGTTCCTCTTTTGTCTTCTTCTACTGCCCACATCCCTGCCCGTCTATTGCTCTCTCCCTCGCGTCTCGCAGCTCTAATTGGATGGTGTGTGAACACTGTGAAAGAGGGGAAAATCATTCCATTTTCTTGGTTCCGCAGGTTTGTCCGCAGGACAGAATAAACTCCTGCTGATAGAATTTGCACTTTGCTCTGACAGCTGAACAACAGAGCAGCCAAGAGGACAGAAATCACCTGAGAGTCTAACAAAGCTTTAGAGGAGCCGGGGACCCAACCGCTGCCTTTTATACTAATCCACGCTGATGCTCATGGTGTGGGTGCTGCCCTGGATCACACACAATAGTTGTTAATGTGTGGAACACTTTAGCTGACTGAATAGGTGGGACATAAATTTTTAATATCAGACAAATGGAAGCTGAAATTATTAGAGAAGAAGAAAGTCACTATAAAATGAATCCACAAAAACCCTGATAATCAATTAAACATTGTTTTTTATCAAGCATGGCAAAGTCAGCAAGATGAAAATGTATCACCAAAAGCATTATGATCCATCCTATGGGAACCAACAGACTTTTCCTGTAGATGCTGAGATGTTTCCCGGGAAAAGTAAAAGCTTAAGTGATTACCAAAATGATTCAGATCTCCAGCGTTTCGTGAAAATCCAGTTAATAGCTGGACAGACAACCCTCCCTGCAGCCATGCTACTAACATGACCACAATATGCTGGACGCAGCTTCTCAAATGTGATTATATGCAATTATTTACAAAAACTGATGTATGAACGGCACAGTTTATTAATAATTATTACTCCTTATTACAGCAGTATTGTAAGAAGAATTACTGTAAGAGGTGATCCCCATCAGCTCTACATTTAAATGTTTACAACTGCTATCAGATAGGTATTTGGCTCTTAGGATTGAGGAAAAAAAATGGACTGGTGCACTGTTAGAAACTGTTACTCAGTCTTAATAGAACAGAAATAAAAGAGAGGAAGTTGGGAAGCAAGTATCACTTCCAAGAAAATGGCCATAAAAAAGATACAATTAGCTTTTATTACTGCCTGTTTATTAATTGATTTTTTTTTTTTTCCGAGGAATGATACTAATGGTTCAGGCCGAGGCTGAAGCCTGTGCATGACTGAGAACAGTAAACATAATCAGCCTCATATCCTCATTTCCTGTGTGTACTATATCGAAAGATACAACTCAAGCTCTGATAACGCAATTAACGTCTCCCAGAGATCAATAACCCCAGAGCAAGCAGCTAATGAGACATTAAAACATGACAGAGAGAGAGAAAGAGAGACAGACGGAGTCTGACACCTGACTCCACTCACACCATGAAAGTGAATGGGAGCTTAATACATTTTTTTTTTTTTCTACAGGGAGTCTGGCAAAATGAGAATTCAGCAGGAAATTATTCACTGGTTGTTTACATATTTTACGAGGAATTAAAAGATAATTAGATTGTTGTCATTAAGTCACCACTACATGCTCATCTGATGTTATTGCCTTCCTCAGGAGCCTCTGTAAGTCGTCTGAGTTGTTTGCCTGAAGTGAGCTGCAGAGGTTCCAACAGACCAATAAAGACATTTGAAATTGTGCAGCCGACTAATTCATCAAAACATGACATCCACTGCAGTACTGTTAGGGGTATGACATGCTTTTATAATCATTACACAGTGAGGGCGTACTTGTTTTTGAGAGTTATACACACAACCACAGAGCTGAACTGCAGTGCTGAGAATTAACAAGGACTTGTAGTTGTAGAATTCATTCTGGTCACCAAAGGTATATATCAATGTTAAATGTTTAAACAAAAGCCCAGGAAGAGACAGACAAGGTTAACAACGTGTCCTTGTAATGCTGGTGTGACACGCCCAGGCATTAATGTTAACAGACTCCCACAGGTGCCCTTAACACGCAACTCTACACCTGTTACAATCTCTGAACATTTGCTGTTTAATTTCATTATCCTGATCCTGTCTCAATCAGGTTAAAGCAATTTACATAAGAATTAAGAAGACAATGTCAGTGATTATGACTGAGTGAGGTTGTATGCTTTTGTAGACACAGTGACTATAGGGTAGCCTTGTTAATGTACAGTATACATGTAGGTTATTTAACATCAATAAACATAAGCATGTTCACCACCTCAGTTAACTACTGCAGCATTGGCTAATATCTGGGAGGCTCATAAATTCAAGAGCTGGACAAACAAAAACACCATAAACACCTATTACATCCAAAAAGAACAAAGCGATGTATGAACTACTTTGCGTCCCATTGATCAGACGCATACATACAGTGCTTCCAAACACTGTAACCTGGCGGCCGACTTGTGCTCGACACCACGAATATGTGTGAGAATTACAGGGAGAATTAGAGGGTGCCAAGGTCGCAGAAGAAGGCAGGCGAGCACTGCTTTGGATCTGGGTGCCTTATCTTTTATTGAATCTTTGGAGACATCAATGAAAACCCATCAGGCTGCTGCTCTAAGCCTGCCAGTGGTATGGGAAAATCCTTTGTATCTGCTCCGCCCATCAAATGTATGTATTACAACCACCGCTGGCTGGCAAGATGGAGCCATTTGCAGCTTTGGATCGTAAAACAGGAGCAACTGGTTTCTTGAATTTGTGAATGAATTCTCTTTGAGACTTTGGCGTAGGAAGTGTTGGTCTTTATAGCTACATCCATACAGATATAGCAACAATAAAAGCAAGGAAATCTCTCCAGAAGCTGGATCTAGTGAATGTTTGGCATTTTTCTAACTACCATCAAGCTTTTGCTGCTTTCATGTTGCACATCTGTAATCTTGTTGCATCACTCTTCTTTAAATGGACCAACAATTTTAACTACACAAATGTCGTCTGACAGTGTAGAATAAAGAGTGCGCATGATTTGAGGATAGTGGATTGGAGCTGTAGAGATGCAGAGGGTGTGATTTAACAAAACATCAAGATGATCACCTACATTGTGCCACGGAGTCTAGCAGACGTATCACGGCACAGGCTGAATATGCCCGCCTGTTATTCTTTAGACATCTCGCTATAACAAGACAACAACATCAAGTCAAGTCTAAGCGACCGCTCAAAGATGAAATGCATCAGAGCCGGTCATGTTGAGTAAGATGTTGAAAACCTTCGCGGATAAAGTAATCATCAAGCTGTTAAGAGAAAGAGGCAGACGCATGATTGATTTACAGTAGCACGTTAATGCGGCCGCGTCCAGTCGACATCCTCTCTGTTCTCCATCTCCACTGTAATAACAGACGGAGAGGAGAGCTTTCACAGACCTCAGATATCATCACTCAAACGCCACCTCCCTCTTAAACTAACGCTCACCTTTCGATGGTATCGGCCTTCTTCATTCAAACATTAATATTTGCTATCATGGTTATTAAATATTAAATATATCACCACGGCAGTATTTCCATTTTATTACTTCACTTGTCAGTGGGCGATGGCAGCAGAGAGGAGGGGCCACCGTCATTTAAGTGTGACAAGATATGCACGTTGCATACAATGGATGGGTACATTATAACACCTGTATGATGGAAGGCGATCCAATCTAACCTAATCTCCAACCTACCATCCTCTCCTTCGACCTTGTGACTTCCAGCTGCCTCACCACCTGCTCCCTTTATCCCATCCCCTTCACACTTCTCTCATCTGTCAATCCCGATCTCTTCTCCGTCCTAACCAACCACATCGACACACCCCTAGTCTCATTTTTCCTTTCAAATCTGCCACTGTCATCCCATTTCTAGAAACACTACACACACATTGGAAGCCTCAGACGTCAAAAACTATTGACGTGGATCTCTTCTTCCTTTTCATTTCAAGACAGCTGATAGAGCCGGTTGCAACAAACTGTCTGCTCGGAGAGCCCCACCCATCTTTTTGTTCGTCCTTCCTTGGAGTGACACATGCTGCATTAAACACAGTGAGCCACCGGATCCTCCATCCCTGGCTGGCATCTTGAATGGATGTCAGGGCATCTTAAACTCCAAAGACTGAGATCATGTTCCTTCAGGAGAATGAGTCGCCTCACAGAGACCATCACCACTGATAACAACGTGGCACCGACTTAGACAGTGAGGTAACTGGAAGTGGCCTTGAATAATAAACTGTACTTGAAATAATGTCCCTTCAAATTGAAACCCTAAACCCTAGCCCGACAATTATGCTCCTCTGCTTCTGGATGTTTAACTGTCCCATTACTCAGCAACCCGTGATTGTTAATGCTGGCCATGGCTACTCTATTCTTTTTGTGGCATTTTTGTTGGAATATGTTGTAAAAACAGCGGCAAAAAAGAAATTAAGTCACAGGTGTAATCATTTGATTAAAATGGATATTTAAGTATAATTAAGTAACATTGGACAAAAATGTCAGTCATACAACTATTATCCAATCTAATTCAAAAGACTTGAAGTTACTGTAAGTGGAGACTATTCTGTTTCTTTTTGAATTTCCGTCCTATGTGCCCAAGAACCTGTAGCCCCAGGAACTATTTTCAAGGCAGATTAGTCCAAGAACCTGCTGCACTCCAGTCCAGTAGGTGGCAGTAATGTGGAGGACTACACAGCACAATATAGAATAAATATCATAGAAAGTGATGGCCATGAAGAAAAGTGACATCTAAGCAAATGGGCCCCGGGCAAGGACTTTTCGGGCGGCTAAATAATTTCTCTAGAATCTAATTTAGACCTTGGACCCTGCTACTCAGTGGAAAGGTACTGAGTGCCTCCAAAGTTTTATAGTCCCTGGGGAAAGTTGCTGGGGTGGAAACGCGGGTTAGGTGAAGGAGGTACACTGTTTTCTGAGGCTGTAAATTGTGGCATTGTTGTACTCGATTGCATTTTAGTGGTCTAACTATAGAAACCTAGACTTTTAAGTACACTATAAAATGTAATATAACCCAGCTACACAGTGAATTACTGCCTCTCGTAATGTCTGAACGCCAACAAACCAGGTTCATAAAAAGTAGCATATAATGAAGGGGTAATAGTTATTGCCAAATAACTGGTTGGGTTTCTATTAATCAACCAGCAGTAAATCAACTAAAAAATTGTTCTTATATGACAACTATATAATGTGCCTTTAACTTTAGCAATAATGTAACACAGTAGCTGGTTTGGGCAAGACAAATGCTAACTGTGAATCATCAGGTACACCCCTGAGCCTCAGCATCAATCCAGCTAGAAATGTGCTTTTATTTTCAGACTTGGAACACGAAAAGAGTTGATTTAACGTGCAGCAATGTCCTGTGAACAGCGGCGGACTAACGTGGACAGAGCTTGTCACACTGTCATTCTGTAAATCGACGACAGCTGAGACACAGTGCTGCAGATGCTGTTACCTGCAGCCCGCAGCCCACAGGCCCACAGGCCCACTGGACACAGACTGGTCTGTGACCCGATCTGACCGCGATGGATGACACCCTCAGCTCAACAAGACCACCCCAGCCTCATGAGCACATACACAAATACAGTCACAAAAAAAAATTAATAACACATAGCTAGGGGGTAAAAGGAAGGGACGGAGAAGTATGTGACAGTTATTGAGGAGAATATAGGTGAGAAAAGAGTGAAATGGGGAGAGCTGTCATGGCAACATTCTAAAAATGGCAAAACAGTTAATTACCACCTCCACCCACAGGTATGATACATGCATAATAGTGAAAGTGACAGGACACCTGCTACAAGCTAGTTATCACCTGCGGGTATTTCTGGAGCACCATGTGCCAAGAGACTAGCCTCGTTTTTAAGAGATTCAGTACATGAGGAAAATGTGAACGTGTGAGGGAAATACCTGGAGATCTGCTGCTCCGACTGTCAAAGATAACACTTGACGTGTGGTCTCTGCAGGGTTTTCCAGAGACCATTTAAAGGCTACTGGTTGTATCACTATCTGGATGGTACATGCAGGGTGACTTCAGTAAACATCAGTTACGTCAACATGTACATGATTAACTTACTGAGAAACTCAGTTTTTCAAAATAGTCTCTTTACAGCTTTAGATTTAAGTCTTCAGACTCAAAACTGTCACTATCCAGACAAACTGCAGGGTTCATCAAACACGGTAGAGAGCTCTGGGATCTTTACAACCAACCAGGATGAAAGGTGAACCGATCTGACTCTCGGAAGAGACTTAAAGCTGGAAAATGCAAACAAAGCAATTGGCAGCAGAACAATAAAAAAAAAGCCGGATCAGGCTTTCACTCTACACAATAGGCTACAGGCTCAGAGAGTACGATTTTTGCAGATATAGGCAAAGCAATCAGCCTGAATGGTTATAACATTTAAGGTACAACTACAATAAACACATTTCTGTCTTAGGGCAGCAATATGTAAGAGCGGTTCTTCATGTTCAAGTATAACATCATTACATTCAGCTCATTCTACTTCGTCGTCCCTAAAGGCTTGGACGCATTAAAACCGACATCAAAAAACAACCGGCAGTGAAGGCCGACTATGACGTCGCCTCATGTAGCCCGTGTCTGGACCAAAAAACCTGCCGAGAGATAAAAACCTTTGTACAGTGCTGTCCTTTCCAGAACCATACTGTTCAGGTGATTTACTTTGATTATTCAGATGCAGTGGAGGGCCGTCAGGGCCAGCAAAGCCTTCTCTGCTTGCCTAAACTTTGTTAAAATAACTGATTTACATTTCAATATTTTCCCATTAATCTTATTAAATTATTCCCAATAGCCTATTCTTTTCATGTTATGGCTTGTCTCTCTCAGCTGCAGTGCTTCTCTGCATTAGAGCTTTTATCCAATCGTATTTCAGCCATCGTGTTGCCGGAAATCAAAGAAATCTGCCTGGGCCTTCACAATTATATCTCTCATTCATCTCACTATGAGACAAAATGTCCTGTTTTATTGTATATCCGTATGTTGTCGATGGTTTTTATAACAGTGGGGTCACAATGATGTATTAAGAGGTGTTTTGAATAAGGTTAGAGGTCATTGAAGGCCTTGGTGGAAAATGCACAGCTCGCCACTGTTCAGATGAGACGAAGGTGTAAAATGAGAAGAGCCTTCCATGTGGGCCCTTTAAACTTTGCCATTCTTTTTACTTTTGTCATGTTCTTTTCTTGTTCTCTTGGCTGGGGTTAGAGTAATCAGAGTAATGTTCGCTCCACCACAGATTCAGCTGGATCACCTGAAAGGCCAGCGACTCGTGCCAACGGTGGGAGGCACATAGCTAAAACCAGGGTCACAGCTGCTCACCTATGGCTGACTGTTGACTTGGTGTGTCATGGCCCTTAATCTTCCTTAAGTGATCATATAGTGATACTTAATGCTATAAAAATAGATGAGAGGATTCAGGAAAGTAAACACAAGAACTGAAACGGACACAACGGGTTAGAAAGCTCAATACAGCAATTCAGTTTTAAGAGGAGACATTATCTTGAGGGGGGAGCATTTATTCATATAAATGGGCACACTCACGTCAAGGTCTTGGGTCAGAGATGGAGCATGATGAACTCTGTGACACACACTTCTGAAGATAATTGATTCAGGAATTTATATATTTATTTCAGGCCACTTCAAAATAAAGCTTTGGACTACAAAGGTCCTCCCTCGGACAAGGACAGATATGTTCCACTGTGACTTACTTTATATAACACTGTAGGTAATGTCATGGTACGAAGCATGAGAAAATTTAATCAAACTTGGTGTGTGCCACACTTTTTTTTCCCTCACTTGGATGAAGAAGCAATAGTTGAAAAAGTTGCGCCATTAAAAGCTGCAAACATATCAATGAGTTCCATTACTTTCTCTTCTCTGGTGAATTTCACATCTTATGCAAATCAGGAAGAGTGTTATGCCACAATCTGTTGAAGTGTTGCATTCTCCTTCAGCTGTCCGCAGAAGAAAATGAAAGTGTTAAGCGTCTGAAAAACTGAGCAACAGAAAGAGCTGCGACGTTTCAAAGTGGCCAGGCGTGGTCAGGTGCATTGCTGTCAAGTCCCCGCTGAACTGCTGCCCGAGTGCTGGTCGATGTTGTCGTGTCATCATTTGTCTAAAAATGAACTCATATGATTGGTCGACATCTCACCTCATCATTTGCCATGCAGTGACAAGTGTCAGGTGTAAAGTTTATACCTTCATATCACCAGCTTCCATTGAAAATAAATGACTTGCAGACAGCGGCTTTCTTTGCTACAGCATAAGAGCAGTGATGTGGCAGCAGGGTAAAAATCTTTATACAGTAGTCAATTAGTGTCTGCACCCACAGTCATTTCTACTTAGAATTAATACAGTGTTCCTCTTCGATTCTCCACAGCACAGAGAAAACAAGGTGAAAGATGACGCGCAAGGTTAACATTACTCATGGCTGTCCATACAGAATAGTACTTATGATTGCACCCACATATCATGAAGACAGATATCAAATCTCTGAAAGATTGGCCAGTTCAGACCTGTGCAGATGGAGAGTGAGAAATGAAACAGCAGAATAGCCTGTACTTGGGGAAAGAAGATCTTCGCGGCTTAGAAACTGAGCTTGGTCCACCGGCGACAGTAACTCTCTGGGGATGACAAAGACGGGAAAGTAAGAAGGATCAGAGGCAGCTGAGGAGACTGTATTGGCGCCCTTCCTTGTTATCTGATTCTTACCACTGCAGTTATCAAACAAACTGAGCCACGGTTATTTGTAGAGCAAGTGGTCAGTGATGCTGTTTTTGGGATGATGAAATCACAGTGCAGTGCTCTGCACATAAATCCTTTCAGCTTCAAGGTCCATCTTAAAACACTTGGCTTTTTCTCCCAGTTTAGAAATGATAAGAACCCTAACACGAGCTAATAACCATCATTCCCACCCAACAGATGGGGCGACGTGTCTGGACTTTCACACTTACAATATGCGATGATCAGTATAATAAGTGGCACTTCAGAAACTCTCCGGTTATACACTGTGGAGTGTTTGCTGTGCATCGGCGAGAGTGAAAAGCAAACGGCTCTCATCAGAATTGCTGAGGAAGTCTCCCCAGATGTCTGTACTTCAGTTAATCCCGATAAAGTTTAATATTGTAAAGCTAGAGGCAAAAGGAGGGCACAAAGTATGGTTCCGTCTTTGCAAGTTTAAAGCCGTGCTCGTTAATCCCTTAAGAAAAATATTCACAAATTCACCACTCTGTGTTTTCAGGAACTTTAACGTAGCTCATTTGGTTAACGGCCAAGCTAAGCAAGGTTGGGCCTAATTAGTACCTGGATGGGAAAGAGGCTGAAAACACCAAGTGAGCTATGTGCTAGTGGTTAGAGAAGCAGATTAGGGACTGTAGGGTTACTGGTTCATACCACAGACAGTATAAAGATGGACGTCGGAACAGCTCCTCAAAAGTAAAGCCAAGCAAGTAGATCTCCCCCTGGTGACTGGCTGCAGCGTAAGTTATAAGCTCCGCCCCCTCCATGTTTGTGGATGGGGCAAAACTAAAACACTAAAATACACATCAAATCATTTTTTTTCAAGCATGATTTCAGTCATATTAGGTAGTTTATATAATGTTGATGCATGTTCAAGAGTCAATTTTTTTGGATAAGTTTCGTTTTGGTTAGTTATTTGACGCTACAGAAACAGGATGTGACATAATGGCGACTACCAGTTGCCAAAAACAAGTACAGTGTATAATCCAACATTTCCTTGTAACTGGTGGTGGTAGAGCGTCAGTTTAGCCAATACAAGGAAGTGGCGACACATTGTCCATATTAATACAGTTCATACACATCCTGGGGCTAGTGGTGACTTAGATGGATTAAATGCAGAGAATCTTTGTACTAATTAAGATGATTTACATTTACAAAGGCTGAAGATCCTTTCAAACTATAACATCATCAACCCCTTATCCTTAGAGGGCCGTGGGATGCGCTGGAGTTTATCCCAGCTGATATTGGGCAAGAAGCAAGGTACAGGTCCCCACTGTATCACAAACGACTAGTTCAAAGAGGAAGCCCAGAGGACATACAAATTTCTCACAGAGCGGCCCCAGCTGGCCCTAACTTCCTTAATCTGAGAACTTTCTTAGTCTGAATGCTAACCACTGCACAATCATGCTGCCCCTCAAACAATCCACAATCGAAAAGTCCACAAAAACAGGCCCGGTAGGAAGTTTCCATAAATATAGCCATGATCGGCTCAGACGAAAGACAAAGTCTACATTCTTCTTTTTGACTCAACACTTGACATGTCACATTTTTAAGTGCAAATACTACCTTCAGATCACAGCACAAAAGTGACTTTCAGCAAAGTCACTTCTTTAGTTTATCACAACGGGTCTGTCCAGAGCAAGCAAGCGATAATAAAGCTTGACAGACAGAGCAACAGTACCTATAATAAGGAGGGCAGGCCAATACGTCTTAATGGTCAAATAGCTAGTTTGAACGCCTTAAAACACAGTCATCTTTTTTAATATTAACAAGCACAATAAATCTGAGTTGACATACCATTTACAGACAATCAAGATAAAGTGAAGCTATCCATGCAATGGATGAAATAATATGAACTAATGAGGAATTCTGTGAGTATCCCACAAAGTGACTTTGTGAATCCACCGAGGAGTCTTGGCAGCGCGACCAGAGCTGTTGTCTGCCAAATTGCCTTGTTACTGAGATTCCCAGTCACTCTGGTGGCAAGTGACACATGCTCTTGATTAGAAAAGTCTTGATTTAGAATAACTGATAAAGCACAGAAACACACAGAAACAGCTAAGCCTTCAGTCAGAGGCAGAGATGATGGATAAGGAAAATGGAACGCACAATTGGGGAGAGATGCCCATCAACAACCAACAAATGGGAAAGTTAAGGAAAGTTAAATGTTTCCCCCCCCCCCCCTACGAACAGTACATACTCTTTATCTCCTCTGTGTTATCTGGACACACACCTGCTTTAGCTCAGGGCCTGTCCTGTAGAAAAAGAATCCAACGGTGATCACAGACCTCCTGAAGTTCACCACAACATTTTTATGATTTCTTCAACTGTTACTTAATCACTGATATGAGTGAGTGTAACAGATTATGACAAGAATTTATTCACTGCAAATTTACCCAGCATTAAAAATCAGTGTCAAGAAAAAAAAAACCTGTGACTTGAGTTAAACGCTGTTTTGCTGTAGACGAGGATTTGATCTGCACAACTTGTTTTATCTCATTTGTAGACGCTCAAAACAAATTCACAGATTACTCTCTGGCAGGTTGGCACATTGCTACCCATCAAAACGTAATCTAAGAATGAATGAATACCTGCAATCATAATTACGTGTTTTGTCTCCGCATCTCAAGAAACAAATGTGCTGGAGCACTCTCGAAAATTATGAAAAACATATCACTGTCCTAGTTCTTTATGCCTGAACTGTTGAGTAGACATGCCATGTGTGAGTGTCGCTGAGTTGTTTGCTCTGCATCTTGGCTGGAACTCAGCTCAGCTGTTTGCATCTAATTATGACATGAAGAATATCAGAATCATAACAACAGTGTAAAGCAACAACAACCAAAAGAAAAATCAGCTCAGCCACCACATAAATAATAACCACAATGTAAATGTCTACGACTGCACATACATGCTGTCTTGCAGATGCAGCATCCAGAGAATGAATGTTCATTCAATACAAGTCGAGTTGCAGGTCATATGACTACTGGTTAATTCTTACAATTATTGTTATTATTACAAGGAAGGATGGCCCAGATATAGCTTAAAGTCAAATGCACTTCTCTCTACACGGTTTACAGAACAAAACATTTAACAACAGAAAAAAAAAGCAAAAGTAAAATAATTTAAATTCAGAATTCAATGGCCGTGCTCTTATTATATGTCCTAACCCGGTCCAGCAACTGTCTGTTTGAGATTTCTTGCTACAACGTTACTCTGCCCGAGAAACCTTTCAACAGCTTGTTAAAACAATTTAAGTGACGCCCTAGGCTTGCGATATTGAAGAGGAACATTTCAAAGCTCTCTTAGCCGCAGGAGTGAATGATGAATGAATACATCATTGTTCGCCCTTTTTCTAACATAATATGAATGTTAAGAGGAGAGGCATTGGCAGCTGTTGAGGTCATCTGAAAAAGGTCAGGCGAAGATTTTAAAGGGCAATGCCACCTAATTTCAAGGAAACCCGGTCTGTACTGCTGCTGCTAAATCCTCTGACAGAGCAATTATCGACTGGTTTAGAAACTTTAGACTATTGCCTGGCTAGGGCATTCAAACATCTTAAATGGCAACTGTCTCTGCAGTGTCACTGTACTACTTAACCTCATGCTTAAGGTAATTCTATAGTTTTAACACAGGTTGTTTGGACTTGGCTCACTATTGGAACTATTAGATTTGCTGCAAACTAATTTACATCCCATTGGACATGTTTGTAATGGTGAATTAATATTCTTTTCATACCCTGAGAAGCTCCAAACCAAAGCTGTGAAAGAAACCAGAAAAGAAGACAAAGTGATCATTTTCTCTCACAGTCCCAACGGAGATCACACACCAGTCATTTCTGCTACCGCAAAGCACAATACATGAGAAATCTGGATGCTACTTTGATTGACACTACACACTTCTCTTGCATAAGTTGGTAGTGCAGCATCTTGCAGCATCAGTGGAAGTAGCTAACCTGATGTGGCAGATGGTTTGTTACACAGACACATCAGAGAAGCTGCCGCTGGAAACAGTTTGGAAGGAGGGCACGCACTTTCGGAAAACGTGGCAGGTGATCATACAGCTAATTTCAACCAATCAGATCAATCC
The DNA here is from genome assembly GCF_963514085.1 of Chelon labrosus. NCBI lineage: Eukaryota > Metazoa > Chordata > Actinopteri > Mugiliformes > Mugilidae > Chelon > Chelon labrosus. The sequence continues at coordinate 11,782,070 of NC_140344.1, forward strand.
CACTGTCGTCACCACAGGCTGTCTAACCTTATACACTCCTGAAGCTGCCAGTAGTAGCTCAAACGCGCAGCTTGAAACTTGGCAAGATGGCGTCCCTCGTGATCTTGCAAATTTTGTGAGAGTCCAGCTGCCTCACGTTATAAGAAAGTAGCTAATCTAAGATGTTTTTTTTTTATTAAAAATGCAGTCCAGTGTTGCCATCAACTGCTACCATTTACCTGTGCCTACTATATATACTGCAGGCATCATTGTCTGTTGTGGCGCCTTCGCCATGCCTCCTCCCCCCACCGAGCTATATGCAGCTGATGTTATTAATGACAATTGTAGAGCAATGCATCACCACATAGTCAAGATGCGGGTGTGGGTTTATAATGGGTCACAGCAACGGTACACTGGGCCCAGAATTAATGACGACGACCGCCTCAAACCCGAGGCACAGTAGGACCATAATGCACTGTTTGCCCTATGAAAAATAAGGTATGGAGAAGCTGGCTCCAAGTAGACCTGGGTCTTAGCGGACTAACGCGCTGTGCATCCTGGAGAAATGAAATCTCATTGGGAAGGTTGGGGACTGTAATGTATTTACATTACTGCAGATGGCAGCTTTATAGCTCTGAGCCCAAAGATATATAGATATCATTAAGTGCCCCCATAGCCCTGATTAGGTGAAAAGAGTTCAGGGAGTGTTCACAGAGATGCAGAAATGGCTGGGGTTAGTCTGCAGTGTCACACTCTCAAACGTGGACCACTCTAACTGTTACCAGAAGAAAGGGAACATTATTTAGTTTGGCATAAACAGCTCAGCAGAAAAATGAAAGATATCTTATAAGCGTTTATGGCTGTACAAGTGGATCCGTGCAGATAATGGCATGTGTTGAGATGAATGGAGCGCACTTTGTAAACTATGCCCTTTTCCACAGCGATAACAAATTATCCACAGAATACCATCATTTTACACTTTGACAAGAAAGGAAAATAATTTAGAGTACGGGAGACAGGAACAAAGACTAATATCCAAAAAACTGCTCTGGCAGTGGCCGGTTCTGACAGCAGATCTGTTTTCACATCTGCAATTTTGAAAAAACATTGTCTAAAATAGCCGGTCCCAGTACGTTCTCTGTGACGGTTCTCAGTATGTACAAAACAAAAAAACTGAAACAAGGACTAACTGGACTAGGGTTTCTTGAAGGCGTTTCACCACTCATCCAAGCAGGTTCTTCAGCTCTGTGGGGAGTTAAGGTTTTGCATGAGTGGAGTCTGCTATCAAACCACATTCTCCTTTAATGGGAGGAATCTTTTTTGATCCTCTTTTACTTCCCTGGTGAACGGTCCTGGGGAACGACCAGTCCCAGTACATTAGCCTACTGTAATCTGGCACAATGAATCACTGTACAGGACTCCCATGGACGAAGGTGTACAGTATGTATTTAACCTGTCTATATATAGTGTACAGCATTGAGCAAAAGGTTTTGGCACCAAATTAAAATTAGAATGCTTTAAATAGCACAATTAACACCTTTGACTACTAACTAACTACATGCATGGAGCAGTAAGTAAATATAATCAGTATTTGTTTTGACCAACCTTTGTCTTTCAAAGAGATCCACATCCTAGCTAGACTTGCACACAGTCTTTCAAGGTACATGATGACAGGCAGATTATTACAAGCATCAAGGATAGCTTCTTCTGTGGTTTTAGTTTGTCTCAAACAAAGAATATCTAGGTTGACAGTTATTTTGGTTGCAGGGAAAGATCTAGATATAGATGAGCTAAATTGGTCACAGTGTACTCTACTTTGTAGCATTATCGGCCGAAATATTTTTTATTTAATAATATTTATTTATAACTCTAGACTCGGAGGCGACCAGTGGGTAGCTGCCCAAAATGATGGAAGATCCTAACACAAACAATTTAGGCTACCGATTTTAGATGACATTATAGATATTAGCTGTAAACACCACTTCCCACAGTTTATGGACTATTTGGTCACTGGTTTTAAGAAAACTCTGCCATGCCGTCAACTTTTTTGACAAGGTACCGTTTAGTTTGGAGTCGACATGGTGTGTAAAATGTTCAGTAAATGTTAAATGTTAAACGGAACGTTCTCCATCACGCTGGATGAGTTTAAAGTTGTGAAAACTGGGGTGTGTTCAAAAAAGTCTATCCCTCTCGCAGCCGTTCTTATCTGACCAATGACATTTGGTTGGATGACAGCATGTCAACACACTCCACTAGCCAGTCGACTGAGGGACTGCAGCTGTATACTCAGTGTCTTCTGTGTGTCTTCATGTAATCCTGAACTGACTCTATAATGTAGACGTACATACGCTTGTATTGTATTCATTCATCTTCTGTAACCTCTTGTCCTGTGAAGGGTCGCTCGGAGCTGGAGCCTATCCCAGCTGTCATCGGGCGAGAGGCGGGGTACACCCTGGACAGGTCGGGATACATCTACATTATAGAGTCAGTCTATCACAGGGCTTTGATTGTATTTAATTCTGTATTTTTTCTTATAGTTATTTAATGTTTTATTTTATCTCTTGTGTGCACTTTCCTTTAGACTATATGCTGCTGCAACACTGCAATTCCCCCCACTGTGGTATAAATAAAGGATTATCATATCTCATTTTATTCTTGTCTATGCAGACAGTTCTTTTTTACTATGTCTGTATTTTTAGGTTGCTGTCATGCTGCTTGTTGGGATATATCATCGTGGAAAAATACAGCCGGATAAAACAAGGAGCGCATTTCTTCAGGGCAAGTAATAGGTGTCTGAAGGTGGCAAAAAGGGAGGTTGCTCAACAGCCACTACAAGTTCTATAAACTGGAACTGTTATATAAAGACACAAGAAGAGCAAAGACAGGTGGCAGACTTGATTCCCAGGCCACATATAACACAATTAAAGCTACATCAAGCACAAAAGCATCACTTTTCTGCATCAAACACAGACCCCGCTGTGGGGTCCAGGTGCTGGGAAAGGCTGCAAGTCAAAGAAGCCACGCTGAGAATCAATAACAGGTCCCGCTCCCAAAAAAATTTCATTCACTAATAGCTGACCCATGTGACACTTCAACCTGCTTGTATTTTTAGCTCCACTCAGACGTTCTTACATTCACAAGGCATCCGCTTATTTCTCACTACTTATATGATATCCCTGAGGATACCCGGTTTACCCCAGCAATGTTAATACATAAAACATGTACATTTAATTAAATTTGCAACAAAAGCAGAAAAGAAAAACACACGCAATAAGGGAAAGTAAAGGATATTGTATTCAAAAAGCCTCATGGGTAAAGAAACTGGAAAAAAAAAAGAAGATATTTAAAGTCAGAGAAGAGCAAAAAGACATTTTTTTTTTTCCAATTTTGAATCTGTGGTGCATAACTTCACAGAGTTGTTTAGATAGGGGCTGTCATCCATTTCCAGAAAGCAGTGAAGCAGAGGACAACATAAAAAAAGAGGCCACTACAAAGACTATTCAGACAGGCAGTCAAACACATGAACAGGCAGAAGCTTAAGGTTTTCATGAAAAATAATACTTTCTAAAACTTGTGTTTTGTCTTAACTGTAGACTAAATAATGCCTCAATGAAGCGAGTCTTTTTAATCAATGGCCATCGTCTTAGTTTGGTCAACTGGAATGAGTAACAACCAATGACACGTTTTCAGCATATAAATGAACCTGCATATCTTTATAGTTATTAACTGTTTATTATGCATTGCTATAAAATTAGTTCAAATGACTGCGGCACTGGAAGGCTTAAGACAAAAATATGGAAATTTATGGTAACTCATGGAAATGATCGAGTTTAACATATGGTTACGTCTCAAGCCAGCTGACAAACTGTTTCGACTAACAATGTCTATAAATCTCACAAAACGGACACAAGCCAGCAGCAGCATTATGCAGATATAAAATATGCTATCAGAGGTGGGGGGTGTAAACAGATTAATGTGGGTTGACAACTGAATGCGTAAAAGTGATTTACATGTGGCTCAACACTGGACTCCTGCATAATAAACTTACTGATTCACTATATACAGGGAGTACATGATACTTGAGGTCACCAGTGGGCGGGGCTTGTATTATAATGTCAGATCTTTATCATTTTAACTTCCAAAAGAAAGGTGGATTTATTTTAGTTATATTGATTACACATCAGAGTTTGTGAGGAGTCAACTCAAAACTGTCTATGTATAATGGCGACCTCAGAAGTGATGTGTGCGAGGTTAACAAGATGTGCATATATTTGTATACATTTGATGGAAAACTCCTGAAGCTGAGATTTGAACTGTTTGCAGTGACGTCTACAGCAAAGAATGTGGAGTTACATGATAGTAGTTAGTTGTGGACGTCATAGGAGTCCTTGTCCCTCACCCTAGTCCTTGTTCACATGTCCAACTGTCACCTTAAATCATCTACATGGACATGGACATAGACATGGCCAGGGCAAGGTGACATTTAGCTGGTGTGCCTGTGGGATACATAAAATGATATCTTACTTTACGATGATCTTACTATTAAAGTCAGTACAAAGAAAACATATAATACTTTTTCCTCAGAACTCTGTCTGAAACTGCAGGTTCCAGGTTATAGGCTTAGCATTTTCTGGAGCTGGAACCACTGCAATATTTAACTGTAACTGTCAGCGTGCAGCAATAAGAGCTTTTTTTCTTTGTGTTTATGGTAAAAAGGCCACATCCTTCCCACGAAAGAGGTGGCCCATGATGTTTTACTGGACACAAAATTAGTTCAGAGGATATAAAAAGTCTACACACGCTTGTTAAAATGCCAAGATTGTGGGATGTAAAAACATGAGACCAAGATTAATCACTCGCAGAACTTTGTTGAAGCACCCTTTGATTTTATTACAGCTCTTGGGCAGGAGTCTATCAGCATAGCACATTTTGACTTGGCGGTATCTGCCCACTCTTCACTGCAAAAACGCTCCAAATCTGTCAGATTGCGAGGGCATCCCCTGTGAACAGACCTCTTCAGATTTGGCTAGGCCATTCCAGTGCTATAATGTTCTTCTGCTGAAGCCATTCTTTTGTTGATTTGCATGTATGCTTTGGGTCATTGTTGTGCTGAAAGTTGAAGTTCCTCTAGCAGAAGCCTGAAGGTTTTGTGTCAACATTGACTGGTATTTGAATCTCTTCATAAGTCCCTCCACCTTGACTAAGGCCCGAGTTCCAGCTGAAGAAAAACAGCCCCAAAGCATGATGTTGCCACCACCATGCTTCACTGTGTTCTTTTGGTGATGTGCAGTGTTGCATTTGCGCCAAACACACCTTTTGGAATTACGGCCAAAAACTTTGACCATGGCTTTTTTTTTTTTTTATCATGTGTCAGACCATATCACATTTTCCCACATGCTTTTGAGGAGACTTTCTGCAAAATGTAGCCAGGCTTGGATGTTTTCCTTTGTGAATAAAAAAATTCCATCTTACCCCCTCTACCACATAGTCCAGACATATGAAGAATACAGGAGATATTGTCACATGTACAACACAGCCAGTACTTGCCAGAAATTCCTGCATCTTCTTTAATGTTGCTGTAGGCCTCTTGGCTGCCTCCTTGACCAGTTTTCCTCTTGTCTTTTCATCAATTTTGGAGGGATGTCCAGGTCTTGGTAATGTCACTGTTGCGTTATATTTTCTCCAGTTGATAATGACTGTCTTCAATGTGTATCCATGGTGTATCTAATGCCTTGGAAATACTTGAGTACTATTCTCCTGGCTGATACCCCTGAGATCCCTCTGATGCTTTGGAAGCTCTCTGAGGACCATGACATTTGCTCTAAGATGTGACTAAGAAAATGTCAGGAATCCTACAAGAACAGCTGAACTTTATTTGGGGTTAATCAGAGGCACTTTAAATAATGGCATGTGTGTACAGATTTGTAACATGAGTTAGAATGGGAACCATGGGTTAAGGGGAGGGGCCTCTGTAGACCAGGATTGTTCCAGTGCATCCCACAGATACTTGATCAGTTTGGGATCTAGTGAATCTGGAGGCCAGGTCAACAACTTGTGCTGTTTATCATGTGTTTTTGAGTTGTTCCTAAACCTTTTTTGTGTGTGTGCCTGTGTCAGGCTGCATCCTGCTGGGGATGGCTGCTGCCATCAAGGAGTGTCATTGCTATGGGGTGGGGGTGCCTGGTCTGGTCTAGGTGGGTGGTACATGTCTAAGTAACATCCACATGGATGCCAGGTCTAAAAGTTTCCCAGCAGAACACTGAATTGTCACAAGATGATCAATGTTATTTACTTCTCCTGTCAGTGGTTTTAATGTTGTGGTTGATCGGGCTATCATTACTCATAGTTTAACTGGTTTAACGAATAATTTAATCATCACTGTTAAGTAATAACAATATCAGACATACACTGAAGTATAAGGATTATGTTAAATAACATAATCACTTTAGATGGGCATCACTTTTGTTCTTTTGTCAAAGAACTGTTGTCAGTAAACTGGGTATGACAGTCTACAGTCTGTGATGCTGACTGTTTCTAAATTACTTCCAACATGTCTTTAAAGTGTCTATACTGCAAATATTTGTTAATTGCTGGCATCCACAGGATATACCAATATAAATATATCTGTAATAATTTAATATTAGCATATGTAATTAGCTGATTCATTAATCCACGTTTGAAAATGATTTGAGGTGATCTCCATCTTATGTGTTAAACCTATAGAATTACTGCACATATTAGTTAATTAGTCATTATAAAACATAAAACGCACATATATCATTTAGATCAAACACCCTGAGGCACATCAGGTAAGCAGGAGACGATCAGCAGTACCTCTCTGGCGCATAGTGGAAAAAAGTTATTACTGCCAGGTTCGGCTCGATACGTGACCTGAGGCAGGAGCAGAAATAACTACCCAAACAAGCTGTGTGTGCAGACATTTCCTGAGCCCACTGGAGAAGGAACACAAGGACGACGACAAGTACTGGAGGGTAAATGCAGGAATCGATCGGTACAGTGGCAGCTGTGATGATCTCAGCTCTATGGATCAAAAAGGCAATCTTTAACAGCTCCGACACTACTGGCATTTAAAAAAAGCCCTTCTTCAGACACCGGTGCTGAGAGATGCTCACACTCATTGTGTACCGAACCACAAAGACATAAAATCAATTTTCAAACGTACAAATAATTTGTGGATGTAAATTTCTCTTGTCAATGTTCTTTCAAACCACAGGTAAGACTTGGCTCGACAGGGATGCTGTCAAAGTTTGAATTCGTTTGGGCTGTAATTTATGAAATAGATTTTTCTATTTATTCAGTACAGACTAATTCAATAATAGCAAAACATGGCAGTTCTTTGCTTCTATGAAACATATGACACTACAATCACAAGAAATGTTCTAGTATTCTTGCTTACACATGCTTAAGTACTTCATATAGATTCATAGCCACTAAATTTGAGGTCTTAACAAAACCTGTCCTCATTTAAACCAGAAAAACAATGCATCCAGGCTGTTGCTGCTCACACTCAGATCTGTGTCACATGTGAGGGAAAATAACGTAAAATGGGCCACCGCTGTCTGCAGTGCGAACCGAGCGGGCGCTGCTCGGAGACGCACAGAACCAAAGTTAAGTTTGTGACGGTGTTCGCTGTTAGGATAGCGCTCATATTTCAAGTTGCAACGCAGCACAGTACCAGAAATGTCAAAAGTTGCACCGTCAGGCCAGGAGCTCTTCCATGTGCTGGAGTGCCTTGCTCTGCATACCAGTAGCCCTGCAGTGCCTGCTGTCACTACTCCAAATAAAACCCCAAAAGGCTTTAGCAGCGTAGCACAACATAAAGGATTTAAATACGTGATGAGTTTTGAAGTCAGCTTGAAATCAGGTCCTTGTACAACCTTGCCACATGAAAGCAACGCTTTTTACTTCTCCTGTACTTTCAAGTAGCAGCACACATCGGAAATGTGAATGAAAAGCGACGTAGAAAACTCATTTGAGTATATTTGTAACGTATTCAGCTTTAGAATGAGTGTTATGAAGAGCAAACGTGGCTGAAAACAGATAAACGGGCACAACGCAACAAACTATATAGACACACAAAGTGTTTCCTCAAGTACACAGTGGACCTAAAACAGTTTGGAAAACATCTGTTTGATGTGCATCCAGACTGAAGTGTCTGTGAAGTATCTATTCAGTAATCTGAGAGGCAGCGGGGCATCTGTACAGGGGCACAGCAGACTCCTCCAGGAGCACAGGGAGAATGCTAATGCTGTTAGGATCACCTCTGTCCCTCTCTCCTCTCTGAAACATACAAGGGCAACGCTGCATTAATCATGGATTCACATCCCTCCTCCTTCTCTCTCTCTCTCACCTCCCTCCAAACGTACACACTCAGCCACCTTTGTGCCTTTCTGTTTCCCTATCTCACAATCACACACACACCCTCCTTTCCATCATGTGCAACATCATTAAAGAGCCCAGTTTAACACGGACAGTAAAATGCAAATGTCACTTAACCTGAAAAGCATGAGATATCTGAATCTGTGTTAATTAGACTGCCCACTACTAATGAATGAACTAATGTCCCTGAGCCACACAGGGAAAAGCAGCATAATTCACATGCACATAATCTAACACATCTCTCGAACAACACCCACTCCAAATATGCACAAGTACGTACACTTGCACACCTACACACACGCACACATACACACACACACACAATCCAATACAGCGCTCCCATTTTCTGCTCCACCGCTTTGAGCAAAATGAGTGGGGAATAGATACAGAAGCATTCAGTTGTATCTGTGAATTCCGTTTCAAAAGCCATCTCAAGAGAAATAAAATTATCAAGAGCACCCAGTGGTCAAACACCTGTGCAGAGAACGCTATTGTTTTCAGATATAGAAAAGCCTTTTTTCCAGAGTGGTACCGGCTCTGCAAATTAGTATCACACAATGTAAACGCTGCCAGCAGGCAGCCCAAAGGACAGACTGGTGTGAAAGGGAGGTGTCACATAAGCAATGACACTATGAGATCTTTATTTTATTCATAATTAGTAGATGTTACAGAGGGCGATAAAGAGCCCAATTTGGGCAATTAGCTGTGTTAACCCTGAAGTGACACCACGAGGACACTGTGTACAACACAGGTCTGAAAACTCAGACAAGAATGTAAATGAACCTGAATAATAGTTGGTTCTGTCCCTTGAGATACGTACAGAATAGTTAGAATAAGATCAACGCATATTTTAAAGGACCAGTGCATAGGATTGTGACATCTAGTGGTGAGGTTGCAGTTAGAAACCAACTGAATTCCTTTTCAAGCACATGAAAGAAGTGCCAAAAACACTCCCTCTGTAGATATTAAGGGCTCATTCTAAGCTAACAAACACACAATTCATACTTTCAGTTGATTACACAGTAATGAAAACACACTTGTGAAAGCTATATTCCATTTCTGCCAACAGATCCCCCTACACACTGTGCTCTACACTGTTTTATTCTCCTCAACCATCCACTGTTGCCGTAGTGGTCTCCTTAACTGCAAATATTTTGCTGCAGAGTTTGCCGCATTTAAAAAAAAAAATAAAAAAATCAAACTGTGGATGTGAAAAACTATTGGGGCATACAGCTTTCAGTAACTCTGACTTTTTCATCCTGGCAAAGATGAGAGGCGTGAACGAAACACTGAAGGAGCAGCTTCTGATTTTCGTTGATGCAGACCGTCTGTTTAAATGGTTAAATTGACAAAATTTACAAATGGCAGATCACGTCAATAAGGCCTTTTTCCATTCCATCATTCTTTGAGCAAACGTGATCTGATTTTATGCAGAGCACAGGATGAGTCAGTGAACAGCAGAGCACAGCGGAAAGAGCTGGTTGCCTCCCTAAGAAGTATATTCTGTTCTGGCTGCAGTCCCTCATCTAACAGCTCACTGTGGTGACTCCTTCTCATTACATTACTCGCAATATTTTAGTGATCCGCTGTCAAACAAATCACATAAACGATCATCGTCTTGTTCCGAGGACAAATTTTTCATCAATGATAGCAGTAAGCGCTATGCTCACTGACAATACACAGTGCGTTTCCTATGCAGTGAACACTCAACTTGTGTTTTTCCAGTTTAATGTGTTTAGTGCGAAGCTGCAGCGGCAGGAAATGTTCATTATGCAGTTGCCACAACCATATCATGGCTATCTAGCATTCTGATTTCATATCTGTTTATAGAGATTACATTAGCAGTCACTTAATGCAGCATTTCTTTTCAGAAATCTTGCCACAGACAACCATTTTGTAATAAAAACAGAAAAACTATACTCATATTCATTACTTAGGCTGTTATGTTAAAAAGTACTCTGATATTGATTTATTCTAAATGGCCAAATGAACAACAATTAACCTTTGGTTTTCTTGGGAAACTCAGGCCTCATTTTGAGCTTGTCCTATCCCCAGAAAGGTCAAAGGTAGTAGTTACACGACTATGGCTTTCCTGTATGCAGCTTTACTTTCTGTCTTAACAGCTTATGGTAGTGCTACCAGTACACCACCACACCCCTCTGCTACACAGCAGTAGCAATTCATTTCTGAAGAAAATAATTGAGTCATTAATATGTGATCAAATTTGAGCAGAGCAGACAAGGTGGTGCGTTCTCATCAGGAAGGTGTTATGGAAGCAATACATCACCTCAAACCAGTCTGTGACAAGCTACACACAAACAGAAAACAGGCAGATGTCAGATGAGCAGGATGATCAATATCCCTTTATTGCCTCGCCAGGCTGAGAGTGAGAGTCCATGTTTAGGCACTAATGCACTCCCTACTCTGATCAATACGGAGAGCTGCTCATTTGGACTAAGGTGAGAGGCGAGAGATACCACGCTTTTATTTTAGGGTTCTTACAACAGTGTGACTTCACTGAATACAGTCAGCACAACGGTATTACCACACAAATGGTCACTTTGTCTCGTGGATATTGAATAATAAAAAAAGAGTCGATGATATTAGTGATGCTGCCGTCCTTCAGCCCGGTCAAAAAAAGAAAGGCTTTTAAAGGGGCACGCACGCCGTAGATGGACTTTGAGAGTGGGTTCTAAAAAAGAGAGTACTGTGTGGGAATGATAATGGAAAGTGGAAAATGGACCGTAGGAGAGGGATATTGGAGAGAAGATTGGAGCTTTGTGAGAGGCTAGGCAGAATGCAGGGTGTAGAGATATATGTGGTGTGGAGGAATGAGGAGCTTTAAGAAAAATGGAAGAAGGACGACGAGTACTGCAACAGCAAAGGACGTTTTGACATGAAATGTACTAATATACCCCAAACATCCCACCCGTAGCAACTAAATGATCCTCATGATCAAAAATCACTTAAGTAACAAATATCATAATGCATCATTTCTAGTAGCTGAACCTTACTAGATGATGCACTGTAATACTGTATGTAACCCTGGAAGCCAACCATGTGCTTACAGAGTTGGTGTTGGAGGATGAATTTTTGATTCCTGTGACAGAAAAATGGTGTCAAACTGATGTCAGAGTTGAACAGCGTGATACAGCAGTGTGCTGGATGAAGATCAGTGGGGTGAAAACCAGAGAGAGAGACAGGATGACACTTATAGACAGAGGACATGGCTTCCTGCTGCTCACTGTGAGAGACCAGCAGCACGGTGGAGAACTGTGTCCTGCCCACATCGTTTCCGTTTAACCTCCACAAACAGGTACACTACCTGTGGAGACTCAATTAGAAAGCCATTAGCCACTGACAGATTGGGAGCTAATTGCTGCCACAGGGGAATGCAAAAATTGGAGGATTCGGTGTACAAGGACAAGAACACGCCATGAAATCCATCATCCATTAACATACTTTACAAGGACAGAAAGCTGTCTTGTGTTTCACTGAGCAGACGCTTTTAATCTGTTTTTCTGTCACGCTGATGGCATGGAGGCTAACTAAGGAAATCTAGTGTTACATCTTTTATAATCTATTATAATCAGCTATCAAATAGCAAGAAAAAAAATATGTGCAATCGATACAATGACTCCTGTTTAGCTCAGTGCTAGAAACCAGTCGACTCTGAAGCTACTGACACAACAAATAGACATCAAAGAACTACCAGCAGCAAAGGTCAGGGTGACACATTCCCTGTTTCGAAGGCAAAGTTGTTGCACTGGCACACGCGACAAAGACAGCAACCATCCGTCAGCTGGCAACCTATGTCCCGTGTCTGTGTGAAAGGAAATAAGTCTAGTAAGGAGCAGTAGTACTAGTAGGATGGCTGGCCTCTCCTGAATGAGATATCTTTCACCAAGTTGTTCCACATTGAAAAGCAGTCCAACAAGTGTCAACAGTGAAGCTAGGGCCACAGACGTTAACCGACAACCAGATCTCAAAAAATGTCGGGGATTGTCGGAGCTCCTAAAATAAAAAAATTTAAATATATGGCTAGTGAACAGATTAGAATATCTGAAGGAGTGTGTCACTGACTTTGGCATTGCATTCAACAATGCTGTCAGTTGTCTCAACGGTTCCTAAATTTTGTGTAACTCAACAGTTAGCAGTTTGGTGTGTTGTGCTGGTAGCAGGTAAACTAGCCTCAAGACTGCAGCCTAATGCAGATGAGCAGCTGCAGAGACACGGTAAGCACCACCTCAGTTTTTCTTCTTTTTTTCTAACTTGTATATATTCAGACTTCCGCTCCCTCTATTGCAGCTCTACCTCACTTTACATGCACTAGCTGTAGTAATCCCTGAGACCTGCAAACACACTTTGATATGTAAAACGTGCGACACACCTGTTTAAGAAGCGATCCCCTGCATGAATTTACAATTTCCTGATTGCTAGAATTAATAATAATAATAATAAAAAAAGGTAAGCTTACACACAACAGTCAAACTGACTGCACCAATCTGTTTTTCTCTTTCTCCATGCTGACTCTGGTCTCAGGCGCCTGCTGATAAAGAGCACCAACGTGAAACAAGTTCTTAAATTAAAAATATGTTTACATCATTATGTGGAACATAAAGCCAGAGATTAAATGTATTTGACAAAGACAGATGCAGTAAACTGGATATTTTTTAATAATAATCATGAATAAAGAATTGTTTACTGTGCATTGCTCACGGTCTCACTGATATGGTGAGGATTATAGTGTGTTCAGCAAAAATATATTAAATTCACGTCCAGTTTAAAAACAGTCAAATAAAGCTAAAGCCTCGAATTCAACAACCCAACCCACTTCTTATAACTGTGCGGGGACACTTTCTCCTATGAACTAGTCTTTTAAGGCATTAATTGCCCCAAGGCTAGAAATCACACAAACAAGCTCTGTTTCTTGTTTTGGAAAGTCAACTGCACTCTCAGTAAGTATCGGCCACAATTACAACTAAAACTCCTCAAGAGACGAATGGTTTGGATTTTTTATTAAATAGCAGCGTTGTAGTACTTGAAATCAGTGTTATTCATAACACCAGTCTGAAGCAGCGGAGGTGTTGCATCAGTTGCTACTTCACTGACCCATTTAAAATGTCGGCAGGCCTGCTTGTTGTTTATTACACATTACATAAAACTGCAGGTGTATGTGCAGCGAAGCAGTCAAAATGGGACAATGCAGAACCGTACCGCATGTGATGGACCGACCTAACTACGACCTATCCCACACTCTTAAACATGAAAACAGGATTATCAGAATTTCTTTGAATATATTACTGAAGTTGAGAGTTCAGTGAAATCAGTAACTTTAAATTTAATATGCTGTTGAGGTCGAGCAGGCTTTTAACTTCAAACAGCATGCTCCCACGACTCTGCGTTCTGCATGGGGCTCCTGATATTTTAACAGACGTCTTCCCTTCATGCTGAAGTTGTCAGGCCCCCAGCGTTTTAGACGGTGACGTCAGCAAAGGCAAGTAATCTACTAAAACTGGGTCATATTCAAATCTGTCTCTCCCCATTTAAAGTAATTGTTGCTGTGCTTTTGATGTAGTGGTCAATCTGTGTCAGCTAAACACATGAGCTATACAGTGCAGTGTATTCAGGCTCTCTAAAAGGATTTCTTCTCATGCTGGCAGTTTTGACACAAAAGAAAAAACACTTTGTGTTTTCTGAAACTCATACTCTTCGTAAAGACCTATTAGGAAGATAATGTCTTTGAGAACAAATGCACATAAGCTCAAATTAAAACATGTTTCACATTTTATCTCGAAGGTAGCAACCTCCACTTGTGGACAAAACTGAATTAACATGTATTGACTCTTATTAGACTTGCCACCATCTGGGCCTTTCTGTGTGGAGTTTGCATGTTCTCCCTGTGTCTGCGTGGGTTCTCTCCGGGTACCCCAGCTTCCTCCCACCATCCAAAGACATGCTAGTTAGGTTAATTGGTGATTCTAAATTGGCTGTAGGTGTGAATGTGAGTGTGAATGGTTGTCTGTCTCTCTGTGTTAGCCCTGTGATAGACTGGAGACCTGTCCAGGGTGTGCCCCCGCCTCTCGCCCGATGACAGCTGGGATAGGCTCCAGCAGACCCCCGCAACCCTTCACAGGAACAAGCGGTTACAGAAGGAACAAGCGGTTACCCGGAGAGAACCCACGCAGACACAGGGAGAACATGCAAACTCCACACAGAAAGGCCCAGTCGGCCCATGGATTCAAACCCTGGAAGAACCAGAAGATAAGACAGTGAATTCAGAAATGCAACAGTAGAGTCTTTCATGCACTTTTGTAGCTTTGTGCAGTTAATATTCTCAAAATCAGGCACAATAAGGAGAGTTATCCTGAGTGCTATCGGCCTCCCACCCATTTACAGGCACACAAGACGACACAGCATGAAGCCATGTGTGAGTGAGTGGGCTGTCTGCGAGGACGATCCTATATTTATACGCATTTTGTATTTTGCTTACATCCATTATTAATTGTGTTATCATGTGCTGTATCTAAAGCCTGTGCCACTGTTTAAAGCAGTAAAAAAACATACCACACATGGTATTTAAAAAGGTTAAAGTGCTGATAGTGCTTTTAATGCTGCTTCCATTCCCTTGTCTCTCTCTCAACGGCTGTCTCACTCTTACACTCTTTCTCTTTCTTCCAGAAACACTTTCCCCTCTGTCTGTGAGGAACCTAAAACAGAGCAGAATAACTAAATGATAAATTTTTTAAAGCTTTCAGTCTCTCCCCACAACTCCCATGTTTGCTCTCTTAGACTGGAATATAAAGTTAAAAAAAAATGATGGCAAATTTGCCGATTCATCCACTTCTTGGGAAGATCCACTTCACTTTGCAGTTTTCTACACTGTAAAACAATGCTGAAGACAATAAGACTATGACACAAACTGAAATCAGTAGTAAATAAAGTAAAACACTGCATGTTTTTGCAGATTATAGACACCTAGTGGTAACTGTTTACATGAATGATAGGTTGAGTGGTTTTGAATTAATAGATTAGCCTCGTCAGTAGTTTTTTACTTGTGTAATTTCTTGCCTTTTTAAAGTCTTTGAGACCATCACTTTTATAAACATAGTAATAAGAAACAATAGTGTGTCAGTACTTTAAGGCATGAAAGTGGGTCAACTTGTAAAATTTCAACATCTTTAAGTTTCTTGAAATGCTGCTCTAATGATAACCACCTGAGAAAAAGAAGACCAAAAGTTATGTCTGCTACAGAGGACACATTCATTGACCAACAAACCAACACCTCCGACTGGAGCCTAAATCAAAACTCAAACATCTACATTTTTAACTTTAACTATTGGAAAGAGACTGCGTGAGTCAGAATTACTGAGAATAGTTTGGGCTAAGTAACAAGGAATCAGACCTGTGGAAGTCTGTTGAGTCCAAACGGGAGATTTCTTGGTTCTGTGTTTTTGTGAGACACAGCGAAGGTGAACAGATGGTATCTGCCTGTGTAGTTCCCACAGTGAAGCATGGAGGAGGAGCTGTGATGGTGACAGTGTTGGCAGAATTCACGGGAGCACTTAACCAGCATGGCTACCACAATATTCCGCAGGAACACGCCATCCCATCTGGTTTGCACTTACTGGGGCGATCGTTCAATTTTCAACAGGACGACGACCCAAAACACACCTCCAGTCTACTGACAGCAGAAAGGAGCGAGCGAGGGAGAGCCGCATCGGGTGAGCTGGACCAAAATGGCCAAAGACCTGAGCTGGTCTGGGATGAGTTGGACTGTAGAGTGAGCAAAAAGCAGCCAGCAAGTGCTAAGCATATGCAGGAACTCCTTCAAGACTGTTGAATGACTCATGTATGCTGGTTGAGAGAATGCCAAGAATGCATAAAGCGGTTATCAGAGCAAAAGGTGGCTCATTTTTGCAGCCTAAATAAAATACAAATGTCATAAAATTCAAAATACAGTAAATGTAATGAGCAAAGCGATCCTATTTTAGAATGGTAATGTATGTAAAAGCTGGAGCCACCTCCAAACAAAGCAATAAAGGTCGCCCCATTTCTACGGGAGCGAGTGTAAATGTGCATGACATCACTATGTATCACTAATCACTAGTCAGCTTGTGAATGTGCATACCTAATTTGACATTGGGTTTATTGAGATTATTAGTCATGCATCCCAATTAGTTTTAATTACTAAGAACACTCGCACAAGACAGATTACAAGATTAAGTGTCAGCCCTCTCTCGTTATTATTCTTTGCACTTCCCTTTCATCTACTTCACATGAACCCACCTTCACATCAGAGAGGATCACTCTGAAGGCACAGGACAACAACAATGGTCAAGAACAGCAGTATTGTCTAACAGTGCGTGACAGAAGGAAGCAGGCTGATATATTTTTGTTTTTCTGGTCTCTACGAGCGTAACACAATTTTGCTGCAGAGTGATTAAGCACCTTCCCAAAAAGGAGCCACCGAGTTACTGATACAGATTCAATATGTTGGCCATGGACCCATCACGATGGATGGCTCCTTGCCAAAATTAATAATTAAGACATTTTTTTTTTTTCTGCAGCGTCTTTGATGCCCTTTCTAGGCTATAATTCACTCTAAGCGAGTGCTTTGTTTTGCTCAAAAAATTAATTTGACATTGTAGCAGGTGCTGAGTGATTCAGATTCCTGTCTGGAGGAGCAAATGGCACGTAACCGATTCATCTTGCAATTAGTAAATTCAGAGAAGAGCAAGGCCGTCATAAAAATCAAGAAGAGTTTAAACAGGATGATTAGTGATGATGAGTGATTTGTGACCTGAGCGGAGAGCGGCTCACTTAATGAAAGTCATTGGTCATTATGATTTCATTTCGCACGTGCCGAACACTTTATGCGAGAGGGCGGGACTTTTAATCTCGCGTCCAGTCCTCATCTTGATCACCTCTGGAGTCGCTCTCACTTCCTCTGTCCATCTGTTCTCTTTCCATCTATCCAGCTCTTTCTCTCCTTACATTGTGCTTGCAAGATGGGTTGATAGAGACATGCATTATTCATCTGTGTGTCCTTTCTGTCATTGCAGAGCTGAGCTCTGAGCAGAGGGGTGCAAAGCAGAACTACAATCAATCAACCATTGGCTGACACGCACCACAATGGGATATGCTGATTGGATGTCACAGGATAACCATGTTGTGGGCCATTCTGTACACACTGACAGAGACTGCCTGAACCCTTTCGAACCGGCAACAGTTGAAGTTCATTGGTATTCTGCTCCTCCTGATGGATACCCAAAACACCTGGTTCAAAAAAGAAGCACTGTGCACTCCACAGTGATGGCATGGATTTGGCCTAAAACAGGGAGATGTTTTGGGGTTAGCTTCTTTGCAGGGTGGGTTGGGGTTAGGTGCCTTGCTCAAGGGCACATAAGTTATGGATGTTGATGGGGGGGACCTGCTGCTTTTTCACTCCTCTCATCAGACACATTTCTTCCTGTCATTACAGGGATTCAAATCAGCAACCCCTCAGTCCAAAGCCCTCTTCTCTAACCACTGGCCGTTCTTACTTTGTCTCACGCCACATGCACCACATTAAAAACTTCACACCTATTCATGAGTTCGTGCACATCAGTGTCAACATTATTCAATATTATTTAAGTCAGATTTTGTTTTTTGTTTAGATGATTTTATACGGATTTTTTCATTTTTACCTACAAGAAGAAAAGCAGACTATCCGTACACGACCAGCACCAGAATCCCAGAGGAGCATGAGAAAATTGGAGAACGATCTGCCACTCACTGTGTCATCCTGCCACTAACAAGATAAATTTCCAATCCATTAACGTGGCTATTGTATCTCTACGAGTTATGCTAACTTTGCACTCCCCCCCATTGTTATAGAGATTTGGGAAAACGAGCGGTTGCATAAAGCAGCATTTATCAGGGTGACAAGCCAGGCAGGTGAAAATATTAAATGTTAGTTTTTAAGCTTTCGTGATGCCCCAATACACGCCGATCTTCACAGTGAAGTTGAAGTGTGCATAGTTTGCATGAGCCACAGTGCCACAACCAGAATTGTCATTTTAGAAGGAATCTACCTGTACAAGTGATTCCTGAGAGAGGCTCATTGTTACTCCATGGCTGACTTTTAGCCCCGCCCCTCACACCCCTGAATACACGCCATACATTTCAGCAGGAAGTCACGTTCATCTCCAAGCAGTAATTTAAGGCAGAGAGAAGACCGACAGGCTGACTGTCATCACAGCAGTTGATTAAAATGCTATTTCAGGATGCAGAGACGTCCGTCATTGCTCACTGAGCCATTTGCTGATATGCCGCCTCAAACACAGGCATTCCATCATTTATATACTTTGGACACTTTCTGAACAGAGGCTGCGCGGGTTAATGCTATCAGGCAGAAAACAGATCCAATTAATATTCTGCAGGATCCTTAAAAGGCCAAGTAGAGAACTCGATGAGGAAAAAACCCGTGTGCACATGTGCAAATCAAGTTGTTCAAAAAAAATGTACTAATGCCCAAATGTAATTATGAAGTGCAAACAAAGGGTTGTGGTGCCGAATTGTTCCCCCCAAACTCTCGTCTGTCGCCTATTTATCACAAAAGTCAATTTCATGGCTAATAGGTTCATTACTGTGGTCATGCTTGAAGAGGTTCTCAGATAAAACTCACTCAGGAGTTCAGAAGTAAGCCGCTCGAGAACCGGTCTTAATAAGGTCCTCTATCTATCTCTTAGCTTCGCTTTCTCATGGCAGCATTACAAGGATGTTGAACTTTGACCCTTTTCTTCATACAACTTCTGTATTTTAGACTGCTTTGACGGCTCTGTGTGGAGCAGGTCCAAACACAAGAGAAATCTCCTTGTATAGAAAAGGGCACAGATTTGCCTCAGCTGCTCTATTCACTACAGACAATTTATCTGCTGTTCTGGGGGAGAGTGTTTCAGCAAAGGTCCAGCTAGACAAGACGGGTCTGTGCTGCATACTAATGACAGTCGACTGTTTCCACCACACAGCGTTGTCATCCTGCATTCCAGCCATGTTCTCATGCTGTCACGCTGCGGTGGAGACGGAGCGCTTTATGAGGCGCTGCAGCGCGGTCTGCTCTGCTACAGCACGTGCGATGCGCCGACTTGTGTTTTGAATTGAATTCATTATTGTCATGTAGATAAGTCCGGGCCTAACGTGCGTCATGCTGTCCGCGCCGCAATATCCTGATTCAGCAGAGGCCGATGATATGAAATCCTCCCGGCACCGTTAGCTCTTGAACCTGCTTAATCCCACGTGCATGTGAAAGGTGCATTAACTCCAAGTGCTTTCCATAAAAATGATTTCACCCTTTGCTCTCTGTTCACCTGCAATTTAAACATCTTACAAACACAGTGCATTTAAATCTACACTATGTAAATGCACAACTCAGCTGGGCTTGTGTTCCTCATCAGTTCTAATCTTACACTCCAGAATAATATTCACCACAAGGATTTGGGCTAATCTTAATGAACCATGAGGGCTAAATAATCCACTCTTTTGTTCCCAATCTGATTACTTTCTGCTTGAACTTCCTGCTCTCTCTCTTTGTCATTCCCACTTCCAACCTTCAAGGGCACTGTGAAAGATTAAACAGTGTCAGCTTGGTCGTATAGGTACCTCCTGACACACAAACTAGCACAGACATATCTAATGGAGTATGTGATGTCGTGGTCACGATGAACAAATGAGCAGTGGTCCATGTGTTTTCAGGCGATTTGTCTGAGCGGGATCGGTGCTCTCGTCTAATCCACTATAACTGACCGGCCCCACCGGTCTGTATTGATCTGCAACTTAAGTGGAGGACAGAGCCTCAGAAGAGAAATAGAGTTAATATCTCGTGCTGCCACTACAAGTGAATTAAACATATTCAAACATGTAAACAGTTCAAGAGACTTCAGGATGAAAAGGTGAGTGGACAGAGTTTCAATCTATACCTTACGCATTTATCTCCATTTACCACACTGGCTGTAACGTTTGACCAGTGTGTGACGGCAAGCAAAGGCAAAATTAGGGGTCAGCGTTGTTGCAAGGCGCTCTATAAAAACAAAACCTTCTGATTTCCAATCGGGTTAACAAGAAGGGGGAAGAAATAAAGCTCTAGGAGTTTGTACTCCTTGTCAAAACAGCAATCAGCTCTATAAATAGCTCCCACAGACGGCCCTGGCCAATTATTTATGAATAATAATGGAATGACTTGCATGGAGACATGTCACAGATCAAAATAACATCATCCATCTCAGCTCTCATTGCCCAAGGGGAAGGGGTGGGGGGTGAATGGAAGGGAGGGTCTGGAGGTGGGGGTATTAAGACGTGAAGAAAAAACAAGGAGAGAGAGGCACACACAGGGAGAGAGAGAGATGCAAAACAGTAAAATCTGTTATTCTGAGTAAAGTGTGTGAGGCTCCTGCCTGAGAACGGCACGCTCACACCTAACACATCAACAGGAAGGAGAAGCTCCACGAATAGAAAGAAAACAAATATCTTTTCAGGGTTGTTTCAGGGTCACAAGAAATTCTGTGAAAATATTTCAGGATCAAATATAGTGTGCATCTCAACTTTCCTTCTTTACGTTGTAGAAAAGAAAAAAGAAGAAGAAAAAAAGACAATGTCAGAAATAATTATATCCTGAAGGAAAACAAGTGTTTGCCACAAATCCACGTGACTAAAAAGCAATGTGGAGCTTACAGGACTCATTAAAAGTGTTTTCTAATGGATGCTGCCCCTGAGTTTGATGACCTGAGCCGCTGAAGCGTATCACATTTTGGGGATTGAACGAGCTTGGCCCATCATCCGGCATTAATCAGCATCAGCGTTCGGTTCAGTGTAAATATAAAACACGGGGATACACAGGAAAGTCTGCGGCGTCCGTCCAGTGCTGCCTGATTTCCTCCGCTATTGACGAAGCACTGGAATATTAGTATGACAGCCATGAAGGGGAAGTTGGACGTTTCAAAGCATGATATGACAAGTGTAAAAATACCCATAGATGTTAAAAATACATCTAAGAAGAGAATAAAGAAATACAGTTCTAACCAGCAGCCTAACGTTGCAGCGTATGTGCTCTGGATGGATGGTACAGGCTTTGTATTCAGAAAGCATGTATGGCATAACTCTTGAATATCACATGTGTAACGGCAGAACGCAGGCACAGAAGACTTACAAATGGAACCTGCATGCAGGGATAATCTCAAGTTACCCCATCTCTACTTTGTAAATGGGGTGGAATACAGCACAGAGCACGAATAACACTACTGAATAATATGAAAGACTTTGAGATACTTCAGTCACCAGTTCAGCCAATACGGATCCAGAGGATGAAAACTCAGTGACTAAGGAATCCCTAGAAGCCCTATCCCAACTGCAGAGACCAATGTTCGGCTGCATAATACCCATCATTTACATAATTACTATACCATCTACAGTATGGTAACTGCTGAATATATGGTTCATCTTTATGTATTTTTCTTCCTTTTTACTCGCCCTCCATCCTTCCATGAGTCCTGCATGTGGAATACGCCTAAATCAGGGCAATGCCCCTCTGAGTTCTCCATGACTTTTCTGGGTCACGATGATAAGAGCCGACACCAAGTCTGTGTTTCTTTATCTACAGTTGAAAATGTCTTGCATGACATTTTAACTTCCGATGACTGTCATTTAAAAAAAAAAAAAAAAAGAAGTGCACATGTACATCTATTAAAGGTCTCTTTTCTATCAGAGGATATTTTAAAATGAAAAGAACTCTGAAAGTGACCCAAAGATATTCACGTATAACAATGCTTTTCATGGCTGCAGGTGGAATGAAGCTCTATGGAGAGAAAGCAGTGATAAAGAAGCGTGAGTAGCATGAGGAAATATCTGATTCTTAGCCAAGTTCATTGTGTTGACAACATGACTGATAAAAAAACGGTGTTCCACTGACTACCAAGAAGATGAAAAGTATTTTGATCTAATGGGATGGGCACAAGCTTGGACAATTTAATCTGGAAGAACTTGGCCTAAACTGACTGACGCACATTCTTGCTTTTAGGGATTGGAATCGCTGGGAAACTTGATCCAGTGACAATTCTTGTCTCACAATCTGATTTAGAATACATTCCCAGTTTAAAATCGAGCATTTATTCAATAAACGGAACAAGAACGGGACACTAATTTTAGACTTTCAATCCAGCTCTTCACCAAACCAGCCATCTGGGTTTTTCGTCCTTAGCTGCCAGCTATGCTAACTGGTTGATGAAGGTCACTGTCTGACTGAACAAATAGAAGAATGTGTTTTGGACTACATTTTTATTTCTTTATTGGAAAATGTATCTGGCATAATTTGGAATCGGGTGGCAGTTTTCTGCCTGTGTGAGAATAGTAATATTTAAGTATTGAATGAATCATTTTTTAAAACAGAAGTTGGTTTACATAATCTGCAGTAACCTGTGTTACAGTTGACTGAAGACCTGCAAGGGTTGGATTGTGTGTTGGTTAGGTATCTCAAGATTCTGGTAAGAGTGCAAACAATTTAACCAATCGATGGCCTGCCTTATTACACATCAACAGTTGACTAATCAATAAAAATGAATGACGCTCAGTGGAAGTTTTACCATATAATAATCTAACCATTTTTAACAAAATCAGAATTGTCTATATTATGAATTTGAAGAACAGACTAAGAAATTCAATAACTGACCCAAAATAATGACCTAATGCAAACTACGAGCCACTTATTTCTCTGCTGGAAACAAGTATTCAGCTAAAACAGAATGAGGTCAACAAATGCTGCGGTTCCAGGTTTAGTTAAAGGAGGAGGAGGAGGCTTTTTTTGCATTATTAATATATTTTTAATCAGTGTAATCATTAGCTGCAATCATCAAATAGTCATTAATCCATTTAACCTATGTTACATTACTGAGGGCAGAATAAACTGCCTCCATAATACATGACCATCCATACTGCCACAAAGTGCTTCAGATTGGCCGTTCGACGCAGGGAAAGATGACAGCACTCCTCGTTGCTGCCTACACGTAGTGTTTTCTTGTAAATGGAAAATGTACACCACCTGCTACAGTATAGCAAGCCAGCAGCATCTAAACCAGGCCCAGACACACATCTCCTGGTCTACTGAGTGTGTAGGCGGACAAACTCCTATCCACTCTGTTGCAGCCGGAACGTCTCCTTAAGTGTGTGAACTTCAGTGTTTCGCTTTCCAAGAGGCTTCCTTCTTATGTAGTGTATACCATGTAGTTATCTCTTGACAGAAAGAATAATATAAGAGTATTAGGGGGCCTAACAGCACACGTACTTGTCCAAAACTGCTCAATACAGACTTCCCCATGTTCAGTACACCTAGAGGTCCAAACAATTACCGTCAGACAGGTCTGTGTCTAGAGAGACAATGAACCACCCAAGTTGTGGAGCTCACACTGATCCCACTTTTCTACCAGAAATTGTCTGGTTGTAAAACCGATTTAGTTCTTGAACCATGGAACTGGATCAAAGAAGTTAAAAGGCATAGCAAAAAAATAAATAAAAATACAATGTGACCTCATCTGCTATTAGTTAAAAGAACAGGTGATTAGAAATGCATTTTAAAGTGCGCCCAACTCAAAGTAGAGCAGAGAACCATTCACATGAGAAGAACAGTAACAATGATGTTCTTTCAGATTCCAGCCAATTACCAGTGAAAATTTCCAAGAAGAAGAAAGCAAAATACAAGTTAAAGAGAAAACGAATATTTCTAAGGAGATCTGTATTTGACTGGAGCTAAAAGGAAGGAGTCATACAGTAAACTGCTGGGGGCGGCACAACTGACATTAGCTAGCTCATGTTTTGTAGCAGTACAATTCACATTATATAATTCACTATACACTTCATTATAAAGGTAACGTTAGCTAAGTCCCAACTACTGAATTGTGACCTCCTGCCACTGAATCTGTTCAGAAAATGTTGTAAATTCACGACTGTGTGTGAGTACACAGAAAACAAAATATGTGTATATACTGTACATTCTTTTCGTCGCATTTATGAAGCTGCACCGATGCCAGATTCTGTTTTTATAAAACTGGAATCATTGTGGAAATGGGAACAAATGCGAGAGGCCCATTTCCATTTCCGCTCCTTCAATTATCAGTAAATCAGAGTAGAAACACTCTTACGGGCTGTGGCAATTTATAGCCTCACAAGAATACCTCAATCATCATTACTGCACGCCAGAAGGAGGATTCATTATTAATCTATAGAGTTCATATTAAAAAGGAAACAAACAGAAAAATATGTTTAAAAAAAAGTTTTTAGACTTTTTGCTTCAATAGGGACATGCCCACTTTTGACAGCATGGTTACAAATCTATCTTTATATGGTGGGAGAACAGAACAAATTTAGGTTCGCAAGTACCCTAACTGTTACAGTGACAACTATGGTCTATGTGCCATGATTGAACTTTCATCAGCAAAACTGAGGAACATGAAAATGCTGAGTTACATATTGCGTTATACGCCTAATAAGCTCAACGGACCTTTGACCACTAGACACAGTAAAAACCGATGTAGAGCTAGATCACAAAGGTTCCACACAAGGGGCAGCAAAAGGATACAACATTGTGAGAAATTACTGGTGCTACAATGCAGTGTCCTTAAGAAATTGAGAAATGTTCAACAAATGTCATTATGCAAATGCAACCGTGGGATTTGATCGCACTGAAAGAAAATCAAAGACAGAGGAGGCAAAAGTACAGTTGTTACAAGCTATCTGCTGTAAAGACCAGATCTGAGAACGAGTGGGAGTGAGCGTTCCATCTCTTTTATAAATGACACCTTGTTGTAATGCAGACAGATGGCCTGATATCATCCATCCCGACCATTTTCCCCCCACCCTGTACTTTCCTCCACATGCCCAACCCTACACTGGACTGACAGGGCCCTGTTGCTTGCCATCTGCTTGCCATGTCTGCCACAAGAACATGTACTTCCTATTTGAGATCCCTCCTGTTGGGGCCACCATTGATTACTCACTCTGACGCTCCTGTCATAAAGGCAACTTATCGCTTTTCTTCTAATCACGTCAACAGTTATAATGAACCTACCTCTAGAGTAAATCAGAGCAGACCTCGACACTTAGAATTCAAAAGAAAAACAAGTTTGTGGCTCATTTCTTTCATTACTTCCCCCCAAACTACTTCATTTCATGTAGAAGTGTTTCTCAGTCTCTAGATAATGCGAAAAGAGTGTTTGAATAAAGACTAGCAGTTGTTAGTTTCGCTAATGCATCCTTATGAATTTTGTACAGAGCTGAGAAGAATCCAATCTCTACCGATCATTCAGCCAGCAAAAGAAATTTCAATCAATTTGTCAACTGAAACCAAAATCTAATCTGTCTGTTTAATGATACGAGGCTCTTTTCTACAGGGCCCACTACACAGTCTGTTTATAAACCTCCGCGCCTTCACTGAGGCTTATTACATCCAGCATTTAAAAACCCACAAGAACCTCTCAGTTCGCAGTGTTAGTTTCAGAGCTGCCATTAACTGCTCTTAGTATTTCATCATTTGCTATGGCAGTTAATTTATTATGGGGGTGGGGGTGATGATTAAACTTCAGGATAGGGTAATATAATGATATACGCCGTGATTGACACTGCACAGTGAGATTTGCTGTAAAATCCACAAAGGCCGTGAGTCTTAAGCTCGAAGAATCCACTACACTGTAGGATCAATGCGTGCTCACTTTGCTGTTTGAGTGGTAATGTTACTGTGAGCCATCTGCATTTTTCCAAGCCTCGTCTCTAGCTATGATTTTCACATTTATTATGTTGAATTTAAAAATTGGTGTCAGGATTAATCGCTCAGCCCAGCTTGCTATATTCATTCATTTAGCATTTACAAAGAGAAGCAGCCTAGTTTGGTGCTGACCAGAATAGATTAGCGACAGTGTGTTTCAAGAAAAACCCTCTGCTGGAGAACAACACGCTATATACGCTGTCAATTTTGAATTCAGAAGAACAGAATAACACATTTTATCCCCAACGGTTGTTTGAATTTTGTATAAAAATTGCCATTTCACCCAGAACCATTTCACACCGTACCAATTCCAACCAATTTCCAGGTCACCCTGCTTGGATGTCTGCCTCGATAAAGTACGATCAATTCACATTCTGTAGAGATGAGTAAGAGCCTGAGAGCATCAGCTTCCTCCACGCCGACAGCAAGACTAATTCACAGAGGAGGCAAACATCTCTTAATGGAAAATGATCGCAAAATAACTGAACACCGCAGAGAGATCTGAATAATATTCCTGGTTCTTCTTACTTTTGAATGTAATAAGGCACAATTTCCTGTGACACGACCGGAAAAAAAAGTGTTTGATCGCAGACTACGATTAAACCCACAAAACAGGATGTACATGTTAAAGCCTAGTGGATGAGTCACTGTGTCACCAGCAAGGATGCGCCGACGATATAGAAATATTTTGTGTGACGCTCTAATAGCAGCAAGTGCAGTTTTTCAATAATGTTCAGTTTCAGCGTGTGCAATATGTGGCTTGAAGAGAGAAGTGCTGATGGTATTGAACAGCCCTGCATCCCTTTGACCCCGTGCCAGACAACTAAGGGCAACAGCCCGGTATGCCCACATGCAGGGCCCATACCCTACTGCTGCCACCCACGCAGACTGTCGCACTCCCGAGGAACAGTCATCCCAATGACGCATGGGAGTAAAGACTGAACTGCACCTGGTGTCACTGATGCTCAAAATTTTTTTTAAAAAAGCAGACCACTTAATATAATAATTATGTATATGACAAGATAAAACCTTCATTTCACAATGTCAAAGGTTTATGACCGACTAGATCAAAACAAGAACTCAATTTACTTCTAACATCCTCTTTACAGTATACAGTGCTGCATTTAACTCTAATTAAATATTCCTGATATCTATTTGGGATAAGTAGGAATCGGAAAAAAAGTGTCCTTACATCTCATATTGTGGGTTAGACGTTATGCTGATATCAAGAATTTTCTTTTATATGACTGACAACCGTAAGCATCAGTTTAATTCAGCTATTACCGTGCACTCAGGAGAGGAGACACCATCCAGCCAATTGCAGGAGTACAGAGGTGCTGTGTGGATACTGACTTGGCTGGGAGGTGCTGTGAAGATCCCTGACTGGTGTGACAGACACGGAGACAAAGGTGCTGATCTTTGTGCCACAGCTGCTGGAGGCAGACCTTAATGAAGAGGTAGCAGCTGAGGAAGATAGGCTCATCTTGGCTGTCAGAGCCGAGGCAGTAGGCCATTAGTGGTGAGCCGCCAACAGGAGAGGCCTCGCTGACAAGGCGCGACTGGGGACAGGCACAAGACGAAAGCTAGCACCGGGCTAATTATCGTTAGGTGTGAGCACGAAAAGTGAGAAGGAGAGAGAAGCATGCAAAGGCTTAAGACAGGGTGAAGAAGAAATGGGCAATTTGAGGGTGGAAGCAACGGCAAAAGATTTGTGCCATGCTGTCTGTGTCTACAAGGTGTAATATTGGAACCTTTCCCTGCAGGCGTTAGATTTCATTTAAAGTAGGACAGTTGTCAAGAGCCAAATAAATCACTCTACAAGGAAGCTTCTCTCGAGTGAAAAGAAAATAACAGGAATCCCCTAGTTGGCTTTTTTCACTTTTAGAGAAGAGTGGAGTTTCCTTAAAAAGTAGAAATCTCTATGTCTTGACCACCTGTGTCATGTAAATTTACAATGCACGATACTTTGTGTGCATTCGCGCGTGAGCATGCATTTCACTTTATGTGTACGTGCACAACGGAGGGTGACTCCTGTTCACAGGCCCATCTATTTGAGGCTAATCCCTCCATCCCCCTAAAGACTACAACTCAAAAGATATACAGAAGAGGAAAAACAAGCAGCAACCACAAGGCCAAAGTGTTCCAACCACAGACCCCTCTTTACATTAACCTGAGGACTGATCAGTGCATATACTGTATGCAGAGCTCCCTCCTCAGAGTAATAGCCAAATTGTCAGTCGAAATGAAACTCACTCGACTGGAAGGAAGCCAACATATATATATTTTTTTTTTTGCAACTGCCTGGTACTATTGGTATAATCACTGGATTTTTATTTATTTTTCAAATCATGGTTAGCTAGGTGCGCCTGTCCCATTCTCTGGAAGACAATAACCGATTTCTTTTAGATGACAACAGTAAACTTCACAGTTAGTTCTATTTTCAACTTACTAATGATGAGGCAATTGAACATTGAACCAATTACTTGAAAGAAATGCCACACACACTGCATAATGGCAAACTACCCTATGAGCAGAGAATAAAATGGCAGCAAATGTCACTGTGCTCCATTAAGAGGTCCTTGGTCTGTGTTACCATGGCCTTCAAAGCCTAATGGCCTATGTAGTCTTTGGCAGGTCATTTTCTTTCAAGGAGGGAATTCCCTTCTGTCTGTTGGGTCTCTGGTGGCTGCTGAGCACAGGGATAAGGCTTTGTATTGGTAGACAGTCAGTAACGAAAGCAAAAGGGACAGACAGGATTAGGCCACTGACAGCATGGCGGTCCGACAGCATGGCAGTCTCAGCTCCTAATAACACACCCGGAGAGACACAAACATATGTGAACACAGCCTCTGGGGTACAAATGTCCTTTGCACAAAGCCTGCATGAAAAATAATCAAATTTTCCTGATATGCACTCAAGACACAGGCAATTCAAAATGAATAAAATAAATAAATCTGCCGACCCAGTTTCCCTCAAGAAAGTCAAAGACAACTAATTGGTTAAAAAGTTCTTAAACTAGTTGTTCATGTAGAACGGTTGTTTAATACAGCACAATTCCAGTAACGTGAACTCTCAGGGGTAGCAGCATGGCCAGATGAAATCAGATGACAAACGCTGAGTGCTCCGATGGCTGAATGCCTGTTGGGAGGAGTCCGAATGTGTGCATCTGCGTGTTTATCTGCAGAGTGTGTGTGGTTTTCTTGTACGTGCTTCCACAAGGATTCGGCCTTCCACTGCACTCGTACCGCCCTGCGTGTGAGCGGGGTCCCCCATGCACTGGCTTGCGTTCCCACGCCTCGGCGGACACTCTTTGACTTTTCTAACGTAAACAGATGTTGCACGACGACAGGAAGTGGCTGACTTCTGAGGGGCTGATGGAAAAGAAGCTGTTCATCTCTGTGACAGAGAGCAGCGAGGAGGTCACTGTGCAGCAGGAAACAGCAAACAATCTCTCCCAGGCGCGAGTATTTGGGGGACGGGGGACTGAATACACCGCACAGAATATATATCCAGTAACCACTGTCAGCGTTAAACATGTGACCACCGCTGGTGCAACTTGACGGCTCTGACCTGCAATACCATCTGGACTATCAATCACAGGCAGGGTAGAGAGGTCATATTTAAGCAAAGCAGAGGGAAGGACGAAAGGATGAAGTATGACAGAGAGGGGGACACTTTAATCGAGGACTGGGTAAATGTAGAGCTAGAACAATAAAACAAGGTAAACCATAGCAGCAAAAATATTCACGCAAATAATGGCGCATGTGCAAAACGCGCTTTATTAGAGCTTTCCATTCAGCACCACCACACAAACCAAAAACAGTGCAATTAAATCAACATAGGATTTTATGATGAGGAAAATCCCTTGTGCAAAAGGTTTAGAAAAAGTAGATTGTCAGGATCAGGTGGTAGGGCAAGTCAGATTATGATTTAAGTTGTGGATACTCTTGTTCTGACAATTACACAAACAAACTACGCCTTTATAGGATATTAAGATATGACTGAAGACAACAGACACATAAACAAGCTCATATATAAATACTATAGCAACGTTATGATGGTACCAGACAACACAGCACTTTCCAACAGACAAGGCAGACACGGATCTGGACTAATCAAAGGAAAAACAATCGGCCAAGCTTGTGTTTGTTTCAGAAACAGTCCCAGATGCCCGGTCGGTTTCCTTCCACAATAACACATGCTCCACGGAAGAAAACAAGCTGCCATGCCCAATGCTCATTTTTGCTCGTAACGCCCCATGTCTGTCAGGTCACGCCGCTATCAAGTAGACATTACTTGATAGGCTGCAACTGCATTAGGAAACGTCACATGCGGCTGTCAAATCTGAGCAATCGCATTATGATAATAAATTATGTCTGCTAATTATAGATAATTACCATGACAGAATTTTGCATGTTTTATCTGTTGCTTAGAAGCAGATAATTGTGGATTAGATTTGCACTGTCAACACGGTGAAATGGTTATTTGACGATCGTGTAGTTGAATTGTGAGAGGGAGAAAACTAATTTTGCCTTGCCAACATCTTGTCGCCAGAGGAATACAAAAAAAATAAAGATGTCACCTGTTATTTCTGTGCAATATTTGCTCTTTACAAATATTTATACAATCAATTTATGCCCCAAATGCCATCTTCAAATGGAGCTAGTAATGGACCTGTAAGGGGAAGGAAAACATATTGACATGTCCTCTAGGACTGATGCTGAATTTTATCTTCAGCTCCTACTCATCTCATTTCAAGGAGTGCTTTACATATGAGGTGGTACTTCTCCTCTTATTGTTTATATCGGGCACTTTCCTGTACTATCAGCTCAGCATAAATCCAACAGGTTACAGCATCACAGAGGCTAAGGCAAACTGTTCTATGGTCAAACACCAGGCAAAAACCACAGGACCCTGAGAGAGAACTTGTGAAGCGGGTATTACACTACAGAACTGGATATGCATACTGGCTGATAATAAGCATTTATGTATTTACACCTTGCACAGATGTGTCACACCAGTGTGTAAATGTATATCACTGCTCAGCCACTGTGTGCATATGAACCAAACACTGGCAGCAACACCTTTTCGCAAACGTAGCAATTATAACTGAATTTATGGTTCTTTTTCCAACTTCTCCCGGTGTGTCACTATGGGAAATCGCCTCGGGCGGGATGTAGAATACTTCATAGAAACTACTTATTTGTACAAATGTTCTAGACAAGTTAGAAACTACACAGATTGAAAGAGTAACTAGGTAATCATGAGAGGAAAACGCTTTTTAATGAACAACGAAATGTGTTAATAGTTCTTCAGATGTACTATGTTAATGAGATGGTGAATCTGCAAACAAACAGAACATAAATATTGGAATTAATACTCTTACATCAATTCTTGTCCAATGCTGTATAAAACTGCGGTGAACTTGTGATGTCATTTTAGATATACCGGATAGGACGCTTTCGCTCGTCTCACGGCTCATCAGAGATCCCTCCTAACTACTCTGAGCAGAAATACGAGCCACGGAATGGCCTTCAAGGTAGAGAATAGAAACAATTTCCCGGTCAATGAAGAACCGAGGAGCGAGGAAGGATCAGATGAGAAACCGAGAATGTAACCTAGGTGTGAAAAGGATTTCTTACAAAACAAACGAAACCAGCGACAGTTCGGAAGACATAATTTGTCGTCCTTTTTTTTTTTCTATATGACTACCCATGTCCACACGAGGGTGGAGCAGAAGCTCCTCGGGGTGTGTGAAAAGGGCACTTTTAATAGTTCAGGTGACAGCAGACCAGCCTCTCCATGAATGCTAGGTCAGTTCAATTCTGGGGCACAGTGATACCAAATAGAGGTACGTAATGCCTGCTGCAGGAAGGAGATAAAAGTCGGTGCGCTGGGGCATCCGGCCCTGATGTGACCATCCCACCATAGCATGATTGCCATGCAAAGTGTATACTTGTAATAAGACAGTGTAATGAACAATTTTCAAGTAAGTCTGCTGAGGTATAGGTCACATGTTTTGTAGGAATCTCATGTTCTTTCAGGGCCTGTGCCTGGGAGCTAGACAGATAACCCTAACCCTGACCCTAGCTGAAAGGAGTGAACAATGTGACCTCCACTAGATAAGAAATAGAAAACAGATCTACTGTGTGTATTCTTTGCTCATTTGCCACTCTCGACGCTTGGTGCTTTGTCTGTGCTGTGAGCCCACCTGCAGATGTTGAATTCTAGTGTTCTACTTCCTTCATTTCCAGAAGAGATTTCCACCACAACAGCCTCTGGCACATCTGCATCTTCTTTAAAGTGACGGGTTCAAGGCCCTCCCCTCAGACACAGCACACATACAGTGGCAGAGGAAGGTGCGATTT
Source organism: Chelon labrosus (assembly GCF_963514085.1). NCBI lineage: Eukaryota > Metazoa > Chordata > Actinopteri > Mugiliformes > Mugilidae > Chelon > Chelon labrosus. Next base: position 11,814,602 of record NC_140344.1, read on the forward strand.
GCACATCTGAATACTGACAGGAAAATCCAGCATATCCATGGATGTGTACAGGCCCTCAGAGTGAAAGAGGAGAAAAGGGTGTTAATATCAGACACTTGATTCTGGGGACAGAGAGAAATAGCTGGATGAAATTTTAATGGAAATGAAATATTAACGCCATACTTCTATTAAACTCTAAAATTTTGGAAATGCAGTGTTTTTGCGGCAGCATGTTTGGCACTCTTTAAAGCGCTGGGACGGCTGGTCTCCCCAAATGTCCGCATTCCACTCTCTTCAGGATACTTCTGATGAAACGTCGAATTGGGGGGTAGAGCCGCATCTATGCGCTGTGTGATTATAGTGAGACATGCAGTGGCTTATAGAAGACCAAAGGACCTGCATGCACAGGTCACACACACACATTTTATCTTAACACATGTTCCAAGCTCCGTATCATGCCATGTGAAGATCTAGTGAGACTCGTTGATGACCGGCTTACAATGTATATGCTTGTCTTAATCCTTCAATAATTGGTGGTTGCTGCGTGTCAAGTGGAAGGGAAGCATGTATCTCTGTATGATCAGCGGTACCTAATCCCTTGATTACACGCACTGTAATGAAGGTTTTCTCTTGACCCCCTCCCACTTGTTCTACATTAAAAGGGTTGACACTGGTACGGTCTCAGGGAATGGATTCCAACAAGACACATTATAGGGTCAGTATAGGTACTACTGACATAATAAATTGTTAGCGTTCATCCACTAATATTATAGTACCTGGTATAATCTAAATAATCTGTAAAATATTTCTTTAATTAATTAAGGGTACAAAACATTTTTTCACATTAAGAAAGTTTGCATTTTCACATCAAGAATAAATTATTATGGTCGTAATTTATTTTCCATTAATCAAGTATCTGACAAAGGTTCAAATTAAAAATCTCTTCTAGACCTTTGATCTTAACGTTGAGGACGTCTTAAAGCTAGCAGAAACACGTGCCTGACAAAGTGCTATCACCAAAAAAAGAACAAAACTTAAAGTTCAATCATCAGGGACTTTATCAGGAGCACCCCACTAATACCGGGTTAGGCCTTGCTTCGCTCTCAAGACAGCCTCAAATGTTCAATGTTGGAAACATTCCTTTGAGATTCTGGTACATGTTGGTATGGCTGAATCACATGCACGCTCCATTCGAGCTGATCGCAAAGGCGGTCTACCGAGTTCAGATCTGATGACAGTGGGGGATCAAGAGACCAATATCAATATCATATCGAGGGACCAGTTGAGGTAACTTTATCCTTCATGAGCTGTGGGGAGCAGCCTTTGAAAGAGGCCAGCAACACAGACAGACATGTTAGAACTGACCGATATGACTGGTGTTGGTATTAAGGGCCCAAAAGCCCAAAGTGAGTCAAGACAACATTCACCAAACCATTACACCACCACCACCACCACCAGCCAGGACTATTGACACAAGGAAGGTTAGGTTCAAAGTCATTCAGAAATCCATTAAATGTCAAGGTTTTAAGTTTTTCCATCTACATAACCTATAAAGACTGCTATATATAGAAGAATTACTTAAAACCTGTCCATCTGGCACCAACGATTACACTGCAGAGTTTTTAACTGAAGCTCCTGACCTATATCTGCATAAGTTTATCCATTGCACGGCTCCCGCATGATTGGCCTAGCGGATAATTGCATGAGAAAGCAGGTTCACAGCCCTTCTTAATAAAGTGCTTAGTGGGTGTATTTTCTGTTTTCTTTAATCTTTAGTTTCAGGTTGTCATGCCAGAGTGACAGTTGCTGTCATCTTCTTTACTGCAGGCAGGCACCAGGATGCCCTCTGGCAATAATTGCACCTGACAAATGAGCCTTGACAAAAGAATAGAGTGTGGTCAACCTCTTACGGATCTGACAGGGCAACTTAATTGAAACTATCAATCAGAGCCGCTATACCCTATCTCTTCTTTTCTGATTTCATTCTTTCCTGCATAATCCATTGCTCGCACTCACAGTGCATGGAATTTATCGCCTCTCTGTCAGTCTGCCTGTCTCTCATGCTCACTTGCACATGCACATGAAGACCTACGCATGTGCGCAAAATCAATACAAAAAATATTGCTCCTCTCTGCTGGCTCTCCATCCTCATCAGTTGCCCCTGGCGCACAAACACATTACATGTTCATTACGTTGTGACAAAGCTAATTAATACATCATCCCAGCCTCTATTGCTTTTTTCCTCAACAGTCTGCCTATCTGTGTCTGGAGCAGGTTTTTCTCTTCAGCGCAGTGACATCTAAAGTCCCTGTGCAAAAGCGTAGTAGAAGCTTTTTTTTTTTCTTTTTCAAATCACTACAGCCTCACACGGGATGTTAGAGCCGCTGACAGAGAGCAGAGGAGAAAGTCAGAACAAAAGGAAATACCTCCCCTCACTGGACGGGAAAGGGTTAAGCCTATTACAGAAGACCAATCAGGAATGGGGGAGCACTGCAAACCTCCGCAGTGAGAGAGAGAGAGAGGGAACGAGTGAGTGAGGGAGAAGGAGGAGAGCAGAGCGGGAGATAGAGAGATACCAAGAGTGTGATGGTTTGCACTCCTATCCAGACAGTTAGGCACGGAGGCAGCGCAACAGAGAGTTGGTTGGATGAGGAGTATTCACACAACAGTCTACATGGGTGGATAACAGGAAAGGGGGGACAAAGGGGGGAAAAAAGAAGAATCCAACCAGCATCCCTCACAGGACTAATCTTTGTGGACTTGTTCTTCTTCACGTCTGGCGCTAAGGAAGGAACGAGCATATGTCTGCTGTGTGGCCCTTGTGTGTTCATCTGTTCGTACGTTGGATTACTGCTGGAGGAGGCACGAGACAAACCCGCAGTTTGAATCAGTCGACCTAGATTGTTGCAGAGGTGGAAGGAGAGGGGACACTGTGGTGAACAAGCCAGCTCCGGAGCATCTGTGTTTACTCTGCATGGTGAGCTCTGCTGTGTTTTGATGGGGCACTCTATACTTATTGGTTTGATTTACAGCACTAAGCCGGGGAGAGCCTTTACGGCAGCAAAGAAAACACAATGTCAAACATCTCTGTTACAAGGAATGCAGCGGATTGAACATTTGCTGAATAATTGAAGTTACAATGAATTGTTAAGAGAAACACATGGTTAAGGTTTGAGTGAATTGGTAACTCATTAAGACGCACTCAGTCTTTAACTTTTACTCTAAAATGCTGCTGCTGTAAACATCAAACTCTAACAGCCTTTTGGTCATTTGTTTACGCGTGAAGACGTCTGCATGTTCAGCACGGAGCACATCTGTGTCTTACTGTTGCACACACACAAACGTCAGTCTACGGTACAAGAAACTTAAAATGAGCCGCGAATCGTGAGCTTGAAACATCGCTAAAAAAAAAAAAAAACGCATAATCCTGCCTGATACGGACGCGTTGGTACGATTGTTCGTTTCTGCTGACACGGTGTCATAACAAAGTAAAGGCACCTCTTACTGAAACAACCTTGGAGAGCGACCGACATGTTCCTCTAAAGAGATTACATGGATCACATATAGTGGCACACAGGGAGGCATCCATGTCCTTATGACAAGTTCCCTCAGAGATCACAGTGAATTAAAGCAAGTCTGTCCTGTCGCTAACATTTTAGAGTCATTTCATCAGCGCTGGGGCTTTGCAAGGAATTGTAATTCACACTAACAATTCCCTGTATTCATTTATGCATTACAGAATAAAAATAGAGAAATGTCATTAAAGCTACTCTTCAATCTGAAAACAGGAGGGTGAGATGTAAATACCACTTGCTTTTGTGCAAGCCCTTTATTAATGCAACTGTTATGTTAATGCAATAGCAAAGATGTAAAGAGCATCAGGCACTGCACAGGAACACGATAAGACATCAGAGGCTTGTTGCTATGTTAATGAGAATTTCCTTGTTGCCTCTCTGCTGAGGATATGTTTATTTTCACGAACGCATCCCCCACACTTCCCTCTCCTACTCCTTCTACTCTCACCCCATCTCGCTCCCTCTCTCATCTATTACTCTATCCTTTCGCTCTCTCCTCAGGTCACTGTGAATGAACGATGTGGGACTAAAGGGCATCGAGATGATGCTGTACACGGCTCCTTCGTCCTAAAGCCTAATTATTGCCTGGGATCTCTTTGCAAATGAAAACAGTGCTCTATCTGATGAACTGGCTTATAATAAGGACCTCCTCCTGCATTGCTGACTAAACCCCCCCTCCCCTCCCCTCCCCACACATATAAGTACTGGTGATCACAAATGTCACAGTGATCACATATGTCATGGTGATTGGACACACATACACTCCAATAATCTGCTCCAGTCACGCCATCTCCAGTGATTTAGGGTTCAGCATGTCAAGGGACAAACTGGAGACCTGTGCTCGATTTACAAGTCAATGGCAGCTGGAGCCAGGCGTACAGAGACTGATGAGAAAGGTGGAAAGTGAAGGCCTATTCCATTAGTGCCCCCGGGGGAGACATGGGCCTGAACGCTGCCCGGACGCACTGACCTCTCCCTAACACATTCTGGACATTACTATGGTGTACACCGGGGAATCTGCGACTGACTGATCGACAATTCTGCCTCTTGGAGTACAAGCTAATGGATATAACTCATTTTTCATATTTTAAGATCTGACCACTTTCTTCTCACCTTGAACCAAGAAGGTAAAAGCAAGGGTTTGGATTGTGCTATGAGCAGTACATTCCAGCGCTGCACAGGGGGAAGAGTCTCTGTTTCTTTGTTTTCTCGGTTGGCTGTGTCTCTCCTGCCTGGGAATATCATGAGATTATAAACAGGAGGTGGATCCAACATCTTATCCCTATTCCACTCATCGATAAGTGCTTGCCAAAGCAAAGGAGATCTGAGGAAAAACGATCTATAAAGGACATTAGCGTATATTCCCTAACATCCCCTGGGTACAGGTGACTAATTCCTTAGCTTTCTTGCCACTGAGGTCAGGAAGAAAAATCTGGCAGCTCATAGACAGTCTCTGGCAAGACAGACAGGTGCTTTTCTGGCTGACAGCCTCTCTGGGAGGGACCAGCAGTGAAAGGAAAAGCCTCGCTCCGGGGCTCTGCTGGAGCGGAAACACTTTTCCACTGGCTATGTTTGGATGGGATGCTCGTCTCTGTGGATCTAACATGGACTCTATGGCCTGATTACACAGCCCTGGTATTCAGATAGTGCTGGAGGGAAAGGTAAATATTACAAATAAAACATATGTTTTTCTCCAAGTCATCGAGAACAAAATTCAGATCAGTTCAGCAGGTGTGCACAGAGGGTTTTAATAATGCAGGTGTGGATAGATGGTTTTAATATTGCAGGTGCAACTCCTTTATTACAATTAATTGTAGAATGTGCATGTATTAGATATGTCTCCACTAAGCAACACTTCTGACATTATTTCTAACAGCTTTTGGTGCATTCATTAGTCATTTAATTATTTATGCAGTCTCTAAATCAACATCTACTCATTTAAGTGCATCTCAGAGTTGGAAGTCTGCTATTGACAATCCAAACATGACTTTTGGCAGAATGTTCTTGTTTGTTATGAACGGCAATGACTAAAATGCTGTCAGAAATAATGCGTTTATTTACCAAAGAGTGTGCCAAGTATTATTGCCTGCATCTCTCTTGTAAAATGAATCCCATCCAGGGTTCACGTTCATTATCTATACCGTAAATGTCAATACATTACGTCATCTTTGGTGTTTAGCAGACCCAAAGCCACAAAATATTAAGCCATTATGTCTATAACCGTTTCTGTTATGTATCACAGCAGTGTGGATGTGGAACGGTCTGATAGGAGGTTGATAGAAGCTGATTGAGGCAATATAGTAATTAGTTAGTCATGCCATGCACATAACGAGACAATCTAATCTTCAGGGCATGGTGGGAAAACTCTTTGATCATTATTTAAGTGAGCTCTCATTTAAAGTCAAAACCTGTCTTATCAATTCATAACTGGTAGCATTACATGACAATATCTCTCACATGTATGTTAACTGCAACTTCTCAGAGGTGCACAATCGCAGACATCTTTGACTCTTCATAAATTACCTGTCTCTCTCTCTCTTTGTCTCTCGTCCCCACACGCAGGATAATGCATATCCTTCCCTGCCCAGAAAAAGAAGCCACCATGAGCAACGTCACGGTCACCGACAACACTGAACCCATCAGCCGCACCATGAGTCCTGCAAGCCCCAGCCCATATCCCTATCCTGTTAGTTTTCAGGTCTCCCTGACAGGCTTCCTCATGCTAGAAATCCTGCTGGGCCTGAGCTCTAACCTCACCGTGCTTGCCCTCTACTGTATGAAGTCGAACCTCATTAGTTCTGTCAGTAACATCGTCACTATGAACCTCCACGTGTTGGATGTGCTAATTTGCGTGTGCTGTATCCCCTTAACCATTGTGGTGGTGCTGCTCTCCCTGGAAGGAGACACTGCCCTCGTCTGCTGCTTCCATGAAGCCTGTGTCTCTTTCGCCAGCGTTGCCACTGCTGCTAATGTGCTTGCCATCACCCTCGATCGTTACGACATCTCTGTCAAACCAGCCAACCGAGTGCTGACCATGGGCCGGGCCCTGGCCCTCCTGGCTATCATTTGGGTGCTATCCTTCGTTAGTTTCCTCGTACCCTTTATAGAGGTGGGCTTCTTTGCCCAAGGCCATGCCGATCTGAACCAGACAGTGGTAGAGAATGTGGTCCACGTTAACGAGTACTACACTGAACTTGGCCTCTATTACCACCTGCTTGCTCAGATTCCTATTTTCTTCTTTACTGCCGTTGTCATGCTCATCACCTACTCAAAGATCCTACAGGCACTCAACATTCGCATTGGCACACGTTTCCACGCTTCACAGAAGAAGAAGGCTCGCAGAAAAAAGTGTCCATCCATGACGGCCATGACAACGCAGCAAGAGGCTACCGATGGATCCCAGAGCAGCGGCAGCCGCAATCCCACGCTGGGTATGCGTACCTCTGTCTCCGTCATCATCGCCCTGCGCAGGGCCGTTAAGCGCCACAGAGAAAGGCGAGAGCGCCAAAAGAGGGTTTTCAGGATGTCTCTCCTGATTGTATCAACCTTCCTGCTGTGCTGGACGCCCATCACGGTACTCAACACAGTCATCCTCAGTGTGGGCCCGAGTGATCTAATGGTCAAGCTGAGACTGGGCTTCCTGGTCATGGCGTACGGGACGACTATCTTTCACCCTTTACTCTATGCCTTCACTAGGCAGAAGTTCCAGAAGGTCTTGAAAAGCAAGATGAAGAAGCGCGTGGTATCAATAATTGAGGCAGATCCTACCCCTAACAATGCTGTTATTCACAACTCCTGGATCGATCCAAAGAGGAACAAAAAGGTGACATTTGAGGACAAAGAGGCTCAATTGAAATGTCTATCTTCCGAGGATGTGGCGTGAGGGAACTCATTATCTTTAGAGAATATAGTCAATACAGTCAACGCAGCTAACACTGGCATCAGGTCAGGACAAAAAAGGGAAAATGTTAATCCAAAGCAGTATTGTAAATAACATGTGCAATAGAACGTACAAAAACGAGAGGTGGATAATTTATTACTATTTATTGAGAACAAAAGTAGGTTTCATAGATATATCATATACTGTACTGTAGATATTGCATGGCTTTTTGTATCGTAACAACATACAGTACATTGTGTACATATACAGTAAATACATGTACAGGGTAGGGTAAACAAGGTATATAAATAGAGAGAGAGAGAGAGAAGTAGAAATTGTTATGTAAATGTATATTTATAATAAATTTTGTGTTTACTCACCTGATGCAGCAAACAGCGTCCTATTCTCCCGTCCCCTGAGTAAAGTGTTTGTGATTCAGCTGTGAGATTACTCCCATTCATCACTGTGCCACTTGCTCTGACACCAGACCCCGCAATCCCCCGTCACCGCTGACCTTACTGCTCGGGAGCTCCGTGAGGAAAGGGCCCCCACATTGAAATGAGGCTATAGGTATGAAGACACAGCAAAGACTGACAGGTCAAACGTTTGAGCGATGGGGATGGGAAGTAGTGGATGTTATGTTGCTATGGCTAAAAAGCAGCGAGAGCACTGTTCACAAACACGGCATTCGGAGTTCAGGAAGAGCGCTCGCATTCCTTAGCAACAACAGGACACCATGGTTCTCATCGCCTCATTTGACATAAACCAGATGTAATCAAAACCTGGTCTGTTTCATTTTAGCAGGCACCTCTTTGAGCCAAACGGGAAATCTACAGTTGCCTTATTTTGCTGTGACGAATTAAGTGCGACAATATGGTGGCGCGCAGACTGCAACGGTAAAAGAACATACTGAACAGATTGTGTTCATTTTCAGACAGAACACAATACACAGAGAATAATACAAAAGTTATTTGACAAAGCTATGAGGGAATGGTTGTATTATAAAAGTTACATTAGCTTAACAATGGTGTTCTCCAAATAAGCTACTTGTTAACTTAAATAGAGGACTACTGCAAAAATAAAAGATTCTCTGTTAATATTTATACACTATATAACAAATGAGGGTGTTGTTCCCTGCCTGTGTGTGACTACCAGTAGTGTGTGCCGTCCATTGTTTGTCAAGATCTGCCGCTGTTAGATTACAATGCAGCCAGTATTGTATTTCTGGCTCAACTTATCTCATTAACAAGTTTGCCCTATTTAAGTAGGAATAATTTATTCATAATGCTGCAAAAGAATTTCAGTAGCACGAATTTGCAAGAGGAGGGAAAAAAAAGATGAGCTTAATGCTCTCAGTCTGTGATGTAGGAGCAAATCGAAGCTCAGTTATAATATTTATTAGCAAATAAAGGACGTGACCTCAGCCATGCACTTTGTTCAGTCAGGGTCAGTGATTATATTCTATCTATCATGTTGATATCCACAGTGAATTTCCATGCATATAAAAAAGTACTGCATATATTATGTGTGTGCGTGTGTGTTCCGTAATGACCCTAACACATACGCCTTTGTCATCTCGGGTACAGCAGAAATTTGGAAAGCCCTTTAGATCCCGAGAACGCAGGGCTGTTAGGTGGACGAGTGATTACACAAGCGCTGTCAAACGCTCCTCTGGCTGCCGGCGTCTGGTTTGTAGCACAACAGCGAGAGGTGATATGGGAATATTGATGCAGGCGAGGTTCTTTATGGCCCTGTTGTAAACAGGCAGTGTGGATGTCACGGTGTCTTGAGGGCACATCTGTGATTGAGAGTGGAGATGGGATCACGGCCAGCAACAGATTAGCTGACAGGGGGAGTGAAATGACCTATAAGATGACACGTTAAGCTAGAGGACACATTCAAAACAAATATGCACGTAAGTATGCATTTTAGAAGGTAAACTTCAAGGGTGGGTATCAAAATACAAAATACCGTATAGCTTTATATTTGCAACTGCTATGACAACGATTCATAACTACAGTAATCTATTCCTGGCGAACATATAAATCAAGCTGCAACTCAAATGTCAGGTACTATTCCAAACTTCATCAGTGATACTGAAAAAATCATTTTTATTGATTTATGTCTAAAATTACCTCTCCAAGACCAATACAATTTATGCTAACCAGATGTTCCATGCTGAAGTGGGCAAAACAAACAAGCCAGGGCTTCCAAGCTCCACCAACATACACTAAAATTACTAAATAATAGATATGTAAATGTTTTTAAACACAGCATCGTTTTCATTCAGTTATTTTCTATTTGTCACTGTGCAGACCAAGCAGCAATGCTACAAAGGATTCCTGATCTCGCACTGCCAGATGGCGTTTCTAACCTTGATCCAACCTATAAAAGTGGCACAGATTCAGACTTGGGGAGAGATGTGCGCAATATATCAAGTTCCTTTGATTCATTTCTACATTTTATTTTTATTTTGAAATCAATATACGCGCTCCCTCAGCAGTAAAAACCAGCACCAGCAGTGAGAAAGTTCTCTGGGCTCGTGACAGTAATGTAAGCTGTCACACCGTTTTTCGCAAATGTGAGTTTGTCAGACAACACATCTGAACGATGGCAGCAGCAAAGAAGAAGGCGATCATATTACTCCAGTGACACTGAAATGATTCGATTCTGAAAACTGATCCTGCCCGCTTGTTTTTGTTTTCTCACTCGTTTATTCCAATTCCAGCTGTTTCTTGTTTCTTTATAATTCTGGTTAGCGGCTTGTTAAACTCGTGTTACAAGTCTCAACATTGGTAAGTTAACGCAGCCGACAAAGAAATTCTCAAAGTTGAGAACACACGTCCAACTTGTATGATGAGGTCTAATTACCTAACACAGCCACTTCCACCACAGTGCAGTAGCAGATGAAGCCTTTTTTGATTAAAAGCAACTCACCAAGTATTAAAGTAGGAGCTGCGATAAGAGACGCTGAAATTCCCTAAATGCTAACAATGCATTTTATGCTTCAGTGCTTCCATTTTTATCTCTTTTAGCATAGGACGCACTGGACCGTTCTTTATGAGAAGAAAGGAGATAATCCTGTCGCTTAATTCCTTGCAACAGCAACATTCAAAGCGACACAAAGCCTCTACAAAAACTAATGACCAACAAGCAGTGCAGATCATAATGAGTTTCCATCTTTTCCATAACTTGTTATGTTTATATGTTAGGAGGTTTCAATAATATGTCACAAGCAGAGACAAAGTATGAACACAAAGCCCTTTGTACTGGAGCCTTTTGTATTTGGGAAAGTGCTCTGTAAATAAAAAGGATTGCTATTATTATCATCGTCATGTTATTATGATCAAACTGAAGTTAACATAGCGTGATCTATGCTCTGTTTGCATTAGTTATGCCCTCATTAAAACAATTCATTTTACTTCACTCGCATATGCTGATATGTTTGCTTTAGTGAAGCCAATAATCTAATGAAGGAGGTAGTATTTGTGACCAGATTGTTATATGGCCTGCATGGTAAGAGTACACGTGGTTAAGTACACTATAGTTTCCCCAAAGCAGACACAAGTCAACAACGTCTACTGGTGCATAATTAGAAAACCTAATGCACAATACACAATAAATACTGTACATTACTCCCAATAATTACCTTCCTACACAGTAAGTTTGTGGACTATGGACTATGAGATATGAATAAGGAAATACTGTATTAACACAGTAACACTCTTTAGGATATTGCACGCAACTACCAACACTCTTTACAATCAGTCAGCATAACTATAACAACAGTGGAGAAGAGGGTCCTCCACTGAAGTATTTCATCTTGTCTAAAACTAAAACATGAAATGAAATTTATTTATTTATTTATTTTTTAAATGATATTGTCCACCAGTCAAGTAAATGCATGGTCTCATGCTTTTGAAATGTTTAAAATCATTCTCTCAGACTGCTTTTTTGATCTCATCATCTACGACACACCTCATAAAATGCTATGAACCGGTTTTCAGTCTTCATAAACGTCTGCCTGTTAAATCGTGATAAACTGATTCTGAAAGACTGACTATGAGCCAACAGACACGTGCTAGCCTCACAACATTTAGGCTACAATCAAGCCGTAGTGATCCTGGTTAATGGGGAAAGGTGCATAGTGGTAATAAAGATTTCTGACTCATGTTTGGCTATCAGACAGGAGCAAACACTGAAACTTAAACTGAATTATCTACACAGTAGGCTGCCACTACACCTGTAACCTTAGATGACCTTCACAAACAAGAAATAGGCCAATATACTGCAAAAGACAACAGCAGGGGTCCTGATGCTTTACTGGGAAGCTTTTTAGAATCACTTGACCCTGGTTCTTTCATTTCTCTCCTGTAGTCCACATTAAGGCTGCTATTTTCTGCTGTCCCCATCACATACATTAAGTCATTCCAGCTCCCGTTCAATGGCTCCCTCTCTTAGACAGCCATTCCCAATTCAGATGCCATCTCTTCAGGGCTCCTCTCTATCCAGCCACAGACACAGAATAAAAGCCCAGGAAATCACATTACTCTGTCCGTATGGAGCCTCTATTGCATTAGGTCAGCGAACACTCAACTGTAATTCTGCTACTGTAGAGAAGAAGAAAGTGAATTGAGCACACCAGCCGGCACAGCTTGACAAATTGTTGCTTGTGGTCATTTTCCAAATGTTACTCTCACCAAGCCACATTTACAGAGACAGTAGGACACTTTATAGAGTTGGGAGATATACGAGCTTGATAAAAACTTATAATCTCTGTACACGAAAATCTATGGCTGAGATAGAAACCAGGAATCAAAGGCAGACAAATACAATGGAGCATGACCTCTACTTTCTGTGACCTTAATGGCATTATTGTATGGTGCCAGAGAAAATAACACACAGCCTCCCCTTGAATCAGTGTAGTGTAGATTATCTTCTGTTATCAGGAGAAAGCAGACACTTAGGGCCTGTTCAGACCTTGCATTAAGATCCGATCTGGGCTATCCGATCGCAAGTGGCCAGCTTTAGGTAGGTGTTTTCTAACCTGGCATTAACATGCGACTCCATATGCGTCTCCAGATCCGATCTCAGTTTTGCACTCTGCATGCAAATACACCCCCACATCGTCTGGGGCGCAGTAGAATATTGTAACAGCTGTTGTCTCTAATGGATCTCTACCGCTGCTCCAGAACCAAAAACAGCGCTGCTTTATGTGTGTGTGTCACGACTTGTGCACACATAAGTTATTATTTATTGATCTCAGCTCTGACGGTAGTTCGACCTGCACAGAACTCCAGTAATAAAGGTAAATAAAGACATGAGTGATTTAAATAATACATAACTTAACCACACGAGGCTCCTTATACATCAACATGATCGCATCAATAATTAACCCTATTCATCACATCATTTATAATAGCGGTCGTCGTGTGCTGTTTTTTCTGAATGACTGAGGCAAATGTCCACTGATGCATGAGCACTAATGTTGAGTATAGGTGGTCTATACTGTATATATTTTGCGACTCAGGACGCATTGCGTTCACGCTACCAAAGGAATGCGGATACATGCGGATACATGCGGACACATGCGACCCGGACCACCTCCAAATCTGATCAGAGATCAGATCTCTCAATCTCAATGGGTCCTCTGGTAGTTCACACCTGTCTTTTACATGATCCGATTTTATTGCAAGGTCTGAACAGGCCCTTAAGGAGACAAGTTTATTTTCCATATTATCATCGTTTGCCATGGAACAAATACATTCTGGGGGGGTAACCACAGACAAGCAACTTTACGTGAATGCTAAAAAAGACAACACATAAAGGCTTATATTAGCAAGCCTGGTTTTAGAGACAGCTCAGTGCGTAAGAACTTTCCATTAATATCCAACACATCCTTCATGAAATGTGTTTCAAAAAACAGGACCAGCATATAGCATATTCTTATCGCGCCGAACCACAAATGAGAAGGACAAAGAAAGTCAGAAGTTTTGTGTGCGACATGGCTGAATGCCCAGTTTCTGTGTGTGTGTGTGTGTACCTGCCAGTCAGTGTGCAGCCGCTGTGTGTGCGTGTGTGGTCCGGTATTTGTGAGCTTATACTGCAGCATATGCAGCTATGCCCATACAATGTGCGCACACAGCCATGTGTCAGTCCAGCTGTTTTACCAGGCTGTGACAGAGTGTCAACTACCGTGTGTGAGAGGGCAGACAGCAGGGAGAAGACTGCTGCCCTCCAGTTCTTCTCTCAGTGATGACTACTGTGATTATACCACTCTTCTCCGCACACGGAGAGATATGAATGGGGCCACTGTAAAATAACGTGTACTGGTGGTTTGAACCCGACATGATATTTGTATTCGAGCAAAACAAAAACAGACTCTTACATTTTAAACAGATTCCGTTCCCTTCCATGTGGCTTCACATCACAATAGAGTTGGGTAGTGGCATAAGTTATTTTGAGTGCCGGGGTTTAAGCAGGGGGCAACCTCTGGGACTGAAAATTAAAAAAAAATAAAAATGTATAAGTGTCTTGTTAAAATGCCCAACGTTACAGCAGAAATACTCATATATACAACCCGGTACAAGAAAAAATGTTTTTCCATCTCAAGAGCTAATTTTCCCATTCATGACAACCGAACGGGAAAGTGCGGAGGAGGGGGTTATATACATAATTAATACTGTTGCCACTATGAGTGACAGCTTGGTGTCGTCACAGGTCGCTGGCTGTCTACCTCTGCATCACCCACTTGCCCCCGATTCACTCACGCTCCACTTCTTCGCCCATTTCTGAATTAGCCCGGTGTTAGAATGAGTCAGGCTCTGCCCAGATGGTGACGGACGGAGCCTCCGCTGAGCTTCTAACCTGCTCTTCGGCGAACCTGCGGGGTGTCATGGAGGGTTCATCCATCTTTATGTAGAGGAAATGGGTTTAAAACTTTAGTGCAATTGTATGACACTGTCTGGGTCCACCTTCTAAATTTACTTTGACATTAGTCTGACAGTAGAAGTAGGGCTGGGTATTGGTACTGATTTCCTGAATCAATTTGATTTGGATTCACAAGGTCCCAGTTCAATTTGATTCAATAAATTCAAAGATATTTGGGTTTCAGATGTATTTTACTTAGTTATGAAAGAGAGTTTTGCAAAACTCTTATCATTGGTTCCAGAGATTTGTGGTATTTCCACAATATTTTACCAGTTGACACATATGGCTTTGCTTTAGTCCAGGTCAGGCGAGTGGATCAATACTGTAACTTTTAAATCAAGATCAATCTGAATCATGAAATCTATTTTTTAAACCCAGCCCTAAAACACAGTCATTCGAAAACATCATCTTCAGAGAATGATCATAATTCATAGTGTCATCAACAAAACCTGTGAAAAAAACTATTTTATTACTCTTACGGCATACTATAGCTCTAACTAAAATTGCGATGAGCTGGAGTACAGAGTGGAGACAAAGTATCCAACGAGTGCTCAACACTTCTAGGAACTCTTTCGAGACAGTTGGAAAACCAGTGCAGGTGACTTCCTCCTGAAGCTGAGAGAGCGTGTGCAAAGCTGTCATCAAAGCAAAGCAAAAGGTGGCTACTACGAATAATCTAAAATGTAAATTACATTCTGCTGTAACACAACAGTTCGTTGTTGTGATATACTTTTATATGATCCATATATAACATACAGTATATAATTCCATTTGATGTCTTTAATACTCTATAAGGTAGAAAACAATAAGCAGCCACATGTATGCATTGATGCAGGCAATGTTTTCAATGGTTTATGTAACTATGGATATAGAATCTAATTAACTATGAGCTATGAACATCAAATCTAAAGAAATTCTGTGAAAACACCTGTAAAGCCTGAAATACCAGCTGTTACCATATTGAACGCATTGCTTGCTGTGAACAGACCAGCAAAGAAAGGGCAAATGTCTGCTCTGATTAACAGATGTTTACCTACACCACTGCCTGGGCAAAAACATTCGCCCCAATATGTGGCATATCACAGGATTTTCACAATATTCAGGATGAGATTAGAAGCATATAATTGAACTATATGTTGCTGATTATTTTCCATCCATTACTTGTGGCAACACCACAACAGCTCCCCCTAAACTCCTCTTATCATAGCTCACAGTGGAACTGTTTTTCTGACACCTAAAGTATCCGTACACATCTTGAAATAGCATTGCTAGGAAACGGTCGATGGCAAATTGCAGATACACTGTAAATATATCATCTGGCCTCATTTTCTCCTTCAACAAATACAGTTGCTATTAGGTTAACCATGGCTATATATCGTTATTTAATTAAGGCATACCATTGTTTGATTTATTCTTCTTTAAAAGGAAGAAACAGAGAGAACATTTCATATACTTAATAGTTGACAATGTCTGGTTAAAGTACACAGATGGAAATGTATGCTTTCTGACTGGTTTAGCAAATTAAGTACCTGACAGATCAACCAGAGGCATTGATAGTCACAAAATAATAAAAGGGAAGGGCAAGTCCCATCTCAGGTTTTTTAATTTGGAGTAAAGTCATAATTCTCTGTCTTACAAGCCAAGGTCGAGTCTAAAGTTAGAGGGCCAGAGTCCATCTCCAATAACATACACACCCAGTGCTGACCAGAAACATGATCAGTATCAGTCAGACCAGCCAATATCAGTCCACGGTATATTCAAAGATCATGATCAAGAATGAGAGTTTATCCAAAAAACAAAGGCAACTGGACTCGATGAGTCTTCCTGAAATAATGGACATTCAGTACCATGATGTACCATGATCTGGATGACCAACAACCTTCACTGACACAGTGACAAGTTGACTTTCTAAATAAAGAATGTTTTATTCAGTACATATCTTGGTCACAATCCATTAAAAATGAATGGTCCAATATATTCCTATGTGACATTTTAACTATCAACTACGAATATCAGCCTTAAGGCCAGACTATTCTTCAGACTTAAAAGTAGCAAGGCTATTTCCATATATTAACTGCATATCAGTAACTTCCTATTCATATGGTAGGGCTGATCTGCAGGATAAACTTAATCAAGGCACTTAATTTGGACCAAAATCAGAAAGACAATGGGAAGGCAACAATATTAGTGTAATGATAACAAATTTGCCTTTTCAATGGAGAAATTTAGACTTGTCAGAGTAGCTAAAGTAGCTACATGTGTATTAAGGACCAGGACCTCCTCTAAGTGGAATGCAGCCATTAAGACACCTGTGTTTTTCCTCCTAGCTATAATCTAACTAGTGAAAGCTAAACAATACTTACATATTATAAGTTCATAGTAGCGTTATGTGTCTCAAGCAAAAGTAAAACTATTAATAATTCCAAATAGCCAACATAATGTGATAAACATTTGTTTAACATAGAAAGTCAGCAGCAGCACCACATCTATTGACATCTGGATTCATGCTAACCAGTCCCATAAACTCTTTCAGCTTAGACAAAAGAAAGTACTTTGCTTTGAAGCAGATAAAGTAAACACGGAACCAAACACATACAGGTAGCCAAACAATTAGCATTAGCTAAAAACACTGACCTGTGTGTGTATCTTCGTCAGCTCCTCATGTAGCTAACTAGCTTAGTCGTAATCCAAGCTACTGAGGCCTCGTACTTCCACAGCTGTAAGCGACGCTTATTTTGTCTCCAGTGTCCTTAAAGTTCCTTAAAATCCTGAACTGTACTTATGGTACACCTCCAAAAATGCCAGTTTATGCAAGTTTAGTTTGGGCGCTTGGTCCAACACATGTTGCTGTTACGTTCCTCTCCTGCGCCTGCGCCCCCTACAGTCAAGGATTGCGTTACTATTTTATTTTCACACTTGCAGATATAACCTACTGTTGTCCTTTGGGGAGCTTTGTAATTTACCCAATCAATCAATCAGTTAGTCAACCAATCAATCACTATTCATTTAGTGGAGTAAATCTGTTATAGGCAAGGGAGCAGTCATCGACATATTGACTGATGAATCCAAAAAGCCAAGGGTAAACAAATCTACACCAATCTCCAAGGGACTAAGGTAGGGTGGCCAGCAGACACATAGTCTACTTGTGGTAAAGCCATGGCTATCGGAGCCTCATTCCAGAGATTTTATGTCTAGATCATTGCTGTTGAGCTCCTTGTACAGTATCTCCTTCCATGTATATGATTTCTCTTTTCTCCCATTGTGTGAATGTGCTTGAATTGGCCACCAACAAGACATAGAAGCCCACAAAGTAACACTTGGCTGTCTTGTTGTGTGGTTAGGGAGAATGGATCTGTAGGAACCATTTTTTAATTATTAGTATGTTACCGTAATGTTGTTTAAACCTGACGCTCACTGGCTCTGATCCATTTTTGGGGAAAGTACATATTAAAACTGTATATTTTATTGAGCGCATACATGTAAATGCCAGAGCTACCACCTCAACGGCTTACTACATTCCTATTTTTGTCAAATTGACGAGTTTCATGGAGAATCTGAGTGCAGGAGTAACACAAAAGGGAAACACTACAACACACTACAAAGCCACAATAGGAGTGGGCTAAAAAAAAAAAAAAAAAAAAACTGTTGAGTTGATGTTTGAATAAAGCTGCAAAAGATTCCTGCTGATCACTTGTTATTAAAATTTGTGAAAACTGTAGGGCGCAGAAATAACAAGAGGAAGCCGATGAACACTAGAAGAATAGTACACCAGCATGTAATTGTGTTTTTTGAACATTCAGTCATTTCAGTCATGATGGTTTATTAACATTGTTAAAGTAAAAATACTATATTGCATCATGTCTTGATTTTAGTTGTTTTCTGTTTTGTTTTGTTTTGTTTTAAATTAGCTAGCCCAGGTGCTAAGAGAATACAGACTTTGGCTTGGGATGTCAAGAAATTAATGCAGGAACATGCACTTTTGAGGAACATTAGAGTCCAAATAACATGTCCTTGGGCAAGGACGGGGGAGTTGGGGCAGTCAGTAACCTGGATTTTTTCTGTTCTTCAACATCACACTGATGTCAATATAACCCTCTCAAGCTCTTGCATGTTATGAGCCAGTATTGAAGATGAAGATCAGTGTTGCCAAACCTGACAACACGTGTAATCTACAAGGTTAGCAAATACAGGGCTGCTTTTTCTATTCCAAGAAAATAAAAAAACTTATCATAACCAAAGCCATGACCAAGGTGAACCCCAGCCTGTTCACCCAACTGAAACTAATGTGTTTGTGTCATTTACTGCTTAATAATCATGTTTCTCAAGGACGGCCATTTGTAAATCTGGCAGGCATCCTTGTCTGTCAATCACAGTGGGTAACTACCCAGAGAGGATGAAAGGCAGTTCAGCAAGGTAGCTGCTTGTAGTTGGATTCTGCTCTAAGAAGCAGCAGAACAAACTATATTGCTCCATTTGTCAGGATGCTGTGAGGCAACATGGAACACAAGACACCTGAGATGCCCATCTCCATTGAAATGCTAATGCTGGGCCATCTAGTTAAAAAGCACCTGGTCCTGGAGGCAGAGCTCTCAAGTTGCTTTGTGTTCCTACTGTCTGCTATGGCAAGGAGCTTATAGTGACTGAAATTAGAAGATCATAGAGACAAGAGACTGAAATGAGTTTCCCTGTGCTACCCTTGAAGGACAGGGTAAGAAGGTCAGATATACACTCATGGTGTACTACCATTAGGAGCATCATACTATTACTGGTAGCACCTTTTTCTCTCAAAGCACCCTCTAATCTTTGTGGTGCAGATAGCACAAGATCTTGGAAACACTCCTTTGAGATTCAGGTCCTAGTTTACATGAATGCATCACATGATTTGTCAGCAGCACAGTCATGCTACAGATCTCCTGGTGTGGTCTTGTGCTATTATAGCGCATCCACCTCAAGGCTGGACACATTGCGACAAGTGTTTCTGCACACTAGTTTTAAAGAGCGGTAATCAGAGTCACCACAGCTTTTCTCTCAGCTCAAACCACTCCAGCCATTCTCCTCTGACGTCTCTCGTCAGCAAGGCGATTTTGTCCGCAGAGCTGGTGCTCACTGGATGGTTTTTGTTTATCCACCATTGTGAACACCCTCTAGAGACCGTATTCAGCACTCAAACCAGCCCATCTGGCACCAATTGCTCCATGGTCAAAGCCAGTGAGACTGCTCTCTCCATTCTGATGCTTCATATGAACGTTAAATGTGTGCTCCTATTAATATATTTTGCCACTTTGCTTGGTGACTGGATAGCCGCATGAATTAGCAGGTGTACAGGTGTTCCTAATAAAGTGCTCGGTGAGTGTACGCAAACTCATGTTTATTGATACCTCTCTGTGGCGGCATTGTGGGCGCAAACAGTTAGGTACAGCCTCTGAAATGCCGAGGAGAGGAGAGCAATCAAAGCACATTCAGTTCTGCCACAGTCATTTACCCTCTCTCAAAAAGCTATCACACGGTGCAGCTGTAAACATTTTGCTCCTCAGCGCCCCTGAGACATGCAGTCAAAGATGATAGCAGCTATCAGTCTCTTTCACAGAGGAAGCCCATGTGAATACACTTTGCAAGCTGAATACATTGGAGAGGGCAGAATACACAGAATAGTCCTAGGAGCTGTCTTCTGCCAAAAAAAAAAAAAAAAAAACCTCCGTCATCATTCAAAAGGAAGCGTGTACTGACGGCTACACACAAGAGTCTTTACAGTTTCTGTCAGTTCTGTCCTGGATGCAATGTGTTTTAGGGCAAGGCAGCAGCCAGTGTGTGTTCCTTTCTAAAAAAAAAAAGGAGAAATCATCTCAAGTTTGTAACGACTGAGCTTTTTGTAACGAGCTACATTTATATTCTGTTGGTTTGTAAACCTTGTAAGCCTTTATCCACACTGTCTGTATGATCATCACATAGGGAACAGTAGGAATTTTGATCACTGCAATAACTAAAACACACATGCACTGATTTCCATTCAAAAACGATCAAACATCGCCCCCTTCTGGACTATTCTGTGGCTTCTGTTGGGCTGGAAATGTCCACAGAGAAAAGGTCAACACATTTGCACAAATATTGAAAATATGTCTACTTCTTTGTTGTATAAGATTCTAATCTAAAGACTGAATAAGGTAACACACAGGCTTAATGAGTATATATGTAGAGGTGGCCGTTATCCTTACTAGACTATTTTTATACCGTGACATGAAACATGAGGAGGCACCAGCAAATACACACACACACGCAACATGCCAGGAGGAAAAACTGATCAAGTGAAAAGATGTGCCTAGAAGTCCTTCTGCAGACTAAAACCTAAGCTGTGGGTCAATTTTTAGATCTCGTTTTTTTTTTTTATCTTTAACAAATCCAAAGGGACTGACTAATGAGGTCAACCGGCAGGGTTTTATTTAGGGCCGTGGCTCCTCTGATGCTCCCGAGCAGCTGTCGTGAATGTGTGTGAGCTCATGTGTGTACGTGTCTGGACTTTCCACTACTTTTCCTCGCACAACTTTGTCTGGTAAGCCAACAACTCTAATTATTCTGGTTATAGATTCACTACCTCCCAGTCTTGAATAAAATTCAGTCAACCAGCTGAGTCATGGTCGAAGAGTAAGAATAGATTTAGAGTTAAAAGCCTATAAATAGCAAATGGGCCATGGATTTCTGCTGCCTGTAGTATGTAGGACTACAGAAACGTTTGTTTGTGTGTGTGTGTGTGTGTGTGTGTGTGTGTGTGTGTGTGTGTGTTCAAAAGTCACTGTAAAAGGGCAGCATGTGCTACCTGAAGATATTGTCTGTATGGTATAATAGACTATATGTAAATAAAAATACAGGAGTATTTGTGTATTTTCATTTTCACTTCCACTTGTTCATGTGTAATTTAATATCTGTAATCTCCAGATGTCTTGACATGTATGGCTTTATAAGGTATTAATTCCTACATGTTAGTCATGCACATACGAATAGAATTTAACTTCTCAGTCTCCTTAGATAATCACAGTCACGATGACTCTCCAGTGGACAGCTGTGGCTTTCTTCCTGTATGCAGAGATAGCAGTCAACCTCATCTTGTGTATTCCCTTGTTATCAGCAACGAGGTAATCCACTTTTAAACACAAACCCAACTGTGTAGCATCCTAATATCTGACTAAATTAATAAATAACATCCTGTGCAATGGTTCAGTTATAATTAATGAACTAAAAGAGGCAGTTCACACAAGTTTCCAGCAGAGTGCATCTGTGTCCTTTCTGATCGTCAGCGTATTCTGACAGACACGCTCAAAGCCTCTTTTTTGACCTTCTTTGCAGATGGCGTTCGGTTTTCAGCTGGAGGTTATGGAACTGGTTATCTCCGTACTGGAACAAGTGCTTCTTCACCATGATCATGGTCCTCATCGTTCTTTTCCTTGGTAAGAAATCAGCTGTGATTCACAGACATTTCCTGTGTGTGTCAGACATTGAATAAGTAGGTTGTCAACTTGTTGTCCATCTATACATCCCAGCTGGCATGTCTCTGTCTTCTTGTCCCTAACCCTCAGATGCTGTCCGTGAGGTGCACAAGTATTCAGGTCCTGAGCCCATGCAAGATGCTAAAGTGAACCCCAATGTTTACGACCATGTGCACATGAAGTTGTTCCGAGCCCAGAGGAACCTCTACATATCCGGCTTCTCTCTCTTTCTCTGGCTGTTAGTGCAACTTTGTTTCGTATTCATCTGTCCGCTTGTTCACATTCTGAGGTCTCTTCTGTCTTGGTCTGCGTTTCTTTCCTCTGCTTCTTGTGTTTTTCTGACCTGTGACCTCTACACAGTATCATGCGTCGGGTTGTCACCTTGCTAAACCAGGTTGCCGTCACCTTGGAGAACAGTGCAGGCCTTCAGGCCCAGATGGACAGTGCCGTCAAAGCGGCCAAACAGCACCAAGATGAAAACCAGAAGCTCAGACAAGTGAGAAGTACAGTTCATGTTTTTCTTCTGTTGTGGGCCGTGTCCACCAAATGACTACACTGTAGGCATCAAACCAGACTGTATTTGGCACAGAGAGTCTTGCTACTGCAGTTTCTGTTCTGTATGTGCTCAGTCGTCTGCTGTTCAAATTAATCAGCTTACACTTGGTAATTAAGGAGAATCCTTTGTGCCCAGGCTCTCATGGAAGGGGAAAACTCCATGTCAGCAACAAAACAGCAACTGAAGCTGGAGGTTGAAAAGCTGGCAGGTCAGCTGAAGGCTGCTGAGGACGGTGAGTAATCCTCTCTGCCTTCGCAATAGGGTTTTCGTAAGAGTTCACGAGAAGCCATGAAAAGATGAGTATTGTTGCTGTGTTCAGCCGTGCGAAAGTCTCACGCCGAGGCGGAAGCGATGAGGAGGCAGGCCAAAGGTCTGGCGCAGGAGTATGACAGGCTACTGAGGGAACACCACCAGCTCCAGGTAACGCAAATCAATGCATGTGTAACGTGTGATCACCCTACCAACAACTCTAAATTATACACTTTTAATCCTGGGCTTTATCCACAGAATCAGAGTGTTGAAGACAAGAAGGATCAGTGAAACAAATACGCTTCAGATGTTGTCCTGCTTCCTACATGGAGACATTGTCTACTTATTTCAGTGGGACTGTTTCTTGCATGAAAGTCCCACCACACAGCATATTTGTGTAATAATTTATACCTTTCATTTTCTCATGAAGTTTGAGTCACATTTTTAAATATTTACAGAAAGACGACAGACTATTGGACAAATCAGACATCATGTAATGTATGGCGGTTACTCGACTCTGGATTATGAATATTTGTGTCTTTTTGTATGTCACTGTAATACAACTTCACAATAGAATAAATGGGGGAAAATATCTCAGGGGTATCTCATGTTATTGCTAATTTTAACATTTAATAATGATTAACACCTCAGAATAACTCGAAGGCTTTTATACTGCTGTGATTTAAGATTTCAGTAATACATGAGACCGCCTACATAATTAATTACTGCTTTGATAACCAAGACAATGTCTGACACACATTAGTGTTTAGCTATATTGTAAACCTTTAATTAAGAGAGCTGTTTTGTTTGTTTTTAAGCTAAGTTTTTTTTTTTTACTATCATGTGTCTTTCAACATCAACTTACCATGTACCATGTATATATCTAATCTATGATTTGTTGAAGGTCTGACTGGTATATGGCATGAGCATGAAAAATAAACAGATAAAAGGCCAGACTGTGCGCTCGCGACTGTCACGAAAAGGCTGACGCCACACTGCCGCAACGAAAGATTACACACTGAAGAGAAAACATTGAGACTACATCCACCATTTGAGACAACGTACAGGAGAGCAAGATTTTGTAGAAAGCCTTGTTATCAAAGCAAAGACGAACACAATCTGTAATAAAATCCCATTGTGCTATTGTTCATATCAGAAACATTTCTCCTTGAGACATTTCTGATGAATGTAAACAGTCTTTGTTCTTTAAATTAATAATGATAGGACAGGGTGACCTTACAGTACTGCAGTAAAACTTTCTGTTTCATGCAGACAGGAAATGATTGTTCCCTCTATATGCAACCGACATCACCTTCCTGCTACCCTGATCTACTCACTGACCTTGTCTATGCATAGGTTGAAACGCTTCATCTTAGCATAGCCGGAGCCGGAACGACACCGACAATTATGGCATTTAACCATCTAATTCAGGCACGATAACATATGTAAAATACCAAATTTGACTTTATCAAGTTTAATCAAAAAAAATGAAATAAAATAAAATAAAAAATAACTGAAAATACAGCAGTTACATTCTTTTTTTCTACAAAAGTCTTTCATTCAAAACACACATATACATTCCTGAAAAAGCATACTTAGTTTTTTTTTTTTAGAAATGATGTTGTATATCTACACAAATCCTGTACAAATATATACTCTGCGTGTGCTATGAAAAGTGTCCACAGTGTTCCTCAGTGCGTGTGAGGTGCTTCACCGGCTGAGTTAGATGAGGAGAGGATGTGCTGAGGTTCACAGGCGAGTTTCTCTGTCAGCGTTGCAGTCCGACGCCAAAGCAAACTGCTCACAGTGTAAAGAGCTGCTCTCCTCTTTCCTCAGCGACTCCAGCTCAGCGCTCCCATTGGTCAGTGCATTTTTCTCCTCCCTCTTAATGTGTCTTTTGAGTAGAGCAAAGCCCAAAATACAAAGGAAGAAAGAGACTGTCCTCAAGCCCAGGGTAAGGCCCAGGTACACAATCCTGTATGAAAGAAAGCAGCACAGCTAGAGCACAAATGTAGTCTTCAGAGCTGTTATTTTTATTTCAGTGGATTTTGATTAAACTTTTATGTAAAACCAAATATATTCTCAAGATAAAATATCTGTACTTTGAACAACAATTTTTGTTCAACTAATTCCACACACACAGTGGATCTCACACAACAGATAGAGCTCAAAATACAAAAATTGTCAATCAAAAGGAATTGTTTCTAATAAACACAGCGCTCAAAGTGTAGCGCTTTCAAAGCAGGCAGGCTTTGCAAGGATTTGTGCCGTTCTAATGGTGCCAAACAACGGTGGAAACCAAAGAACAGCAACACTTCATTTTCAGTTTTCTGACATTTTTGTTAATAGGCATTAACACCTTTTAGGCTCACTAACTCAAGAGTTTAAAGGACTGCTAATCCTGGAAGAAACTGCACACAGCACCACAAGATTTTGAATAAAACTTCTGATTACCTGTAAACTGAGGTGTTATATATTCTGCAAGCTCCTCTTCCTCCACAAGTCTTGTATCCCCATTTGAGGCAGGTTGTGTCGATTATGGCTCCAAAGTATATAGGGGCAGGTATTCCAGCTGTGGCACATAAAAAAATAAGTTGTGACTTCAAATGACAAGCAAATTTGGGTTAGGAATACACTGTAGGTGCCTAAATGCTCAGCGGTAAATGTGTAAACTTCACAATCGGCACTACTACCGGCTGTGGTTGTGGTGGTAGCACGGGTTGCCCACTTATCATAGGATTGGCGGGTCAGTCTCTTGCCCCTCCACATGCTGAAGTGTCCTTGGGCAAAACACTGAACCCACAGTTAGTTCCAGCAGCAGGCGAGCATCTTGCACGGCGGCTTCCTCCATTGGTGTGTGAGTGAGTGTGTGTGAATGGTTGACGAGAACCTTGTTAAGAGCTTTGAGTACCACGAAGGTAGAAGAGTGCTCTATAAGTGCAGCTCACTTACACCCATAAGACCTTTTACATTCTCTTTTATGCTTCAAGTGTTCTGTGTGAGCCCAATAAATGCAACGCGCTGAATGTCAAGTTTAGCAGCTTTCTACGAGCCTGACGTTCAAATAGAAAGTAATGCACAGAATATATAAAAGGTGGTTCTCACCAAGAGTACGAGTGGCCAACATGTGGATTCCAAGAGCTAGCGATTTTAGCTCAGGCTTAATGCACCTGTAGAAACAAGAGTGTGGCGTTAAACTAGACTCATATTTTCAGCTTGGGAACACCTAACTGAATGAAGAATGAAGGAATGACAATGATTTAAATTATTTCTGCTGGAAGACATAACAGTACTGACAAATATTACACACTGCTTTAAAGGGGAACTACTGTTTTTTTTTACAACCACAACCTTATTTCTGGCATAAAATACAATTGTTTACTCACTCATATAACTTTTGTGTAATTTGTAGTCATTCCGGAGATATTTAGATCTGCATATCCATATAGTGGGAGTGACTGGGGCACCAAACGTAGCCTCTAAATAACGCATTATCTGCTGCGAAACACGTTCATTTCACCAATATTTTGTTATCGTACACTAATGCTATTCCCCGTTGAGTCCTGAGTTACCTGTTATCATCATCCGGGGTCTGTAGATTGACCTACAGACCCCGGACGATGTCTTCTGACCTGGATGATGTCATCTCTGAGTGACGCGCGCAAACGTGACGATCGGCTTGTTTACCTGTAATTTGCTACTGCTAGTTTTTTGCAACATGGCTGAACATGGCTGGTTGTGGGAGAACTATAGCTAAGCAAATTACAGGTAAACAAGCCAACCGTCGCGGGTGAGCGCGCCGCTCAGAGATGACATCATCCAGGTCAGAAGACATGATAACAGGTAACTCCAGACTCAACGGGGAATAGCAGTAGCGTACGATAACAAAATATTGGTGAAATGAACGAGTTTTGCGGCAGATAATGCGTTATTTAGAGGCTGCGTTTCGGTGCCCCAGTCACACCCACTAAATGGATATATGCTGATCTAAATATCTCCCCCGAACGACTACAAATTACACAAGTTGTATGGGTGAGTAAACGATTGTATGTTATGCCAGAAATAAGGTCCAGGTTGTAAAAAACAGTAGTTTCCCTTTAAGGTAAGTAGAAAAACTTCTAATTCATATAGGGTGATTCAGACATGTTTGTGGCCTAAGGCAGAAAGGCAGAAGGCGTTTTAGTCAGGGAGCATGAGGCTCTTTTCTTTCTTGAAGTCAGACCCCACACAGCATCAATCATCCTTGGATTCAGTGACGTTATTCTTCACCATGTGCTAAGAAACAGCAGCCTCCCCTGGTGCTGCCACCATGTCCACAGACCTTGAGGGATAAACCCTTGAGGCAAAGCATGAGAAGTAGACTGCATGAAGGCCAACACTGCTCATTTTATCAGACAGTGCTGCTGACTTGCAGAAATGACCAGAAATCACGCAAAGAACTGAACCGCGCGTGTATGTAACGACAGATGCACAACTCCCCTCCTTCTATCTTAGGCCACAAACTTATCAGTCGCCTTTCACAGTTACTGTATTCATGAAATGTCTGCACTGATGAGGCCAGTGACTCCAGTATTTCCCACAAAGGTGTTGCTGACTGACCTAACAAGCAGCATGAAGCCGGGTGTTCCCCCAAGAGAAATGATGAAGGAACTGAGGACAGACAGAGCCAGGAAGTACGGAAAGACTCTGTCACAGCTGTCCCTGCGTGGACAATGGCCAAGAGCAGCCGTCAGGTTGCCTGGTTGGGTGTCAGCCGCTGCTACACACTGACAATTGTCAAACACCTGCCAGATAAGAAAACAATGAGTCGATCAATGATAGATGAGCTGCAGAACAGCAAGAAACAATTGTCCTTTAGGTAAATAGTCATGCAAATGAAACTGAAATGTCACACACTGCTCTGAGGCATCAGTAATACCGATCAGCAGTAAAACGTGTGCATGATGTGACTCAAACACGGGAGCCTAAACATCATGCCGTGTCTGTTACTCATTTACACTGAGATATCACGAGGGCAGCGGCGTGTGGCTGACCGTGTTCCTCCCAGAGCCAGAGGAGGAGATGCATCCAGCTAAGCATGGGGACACGTAGGTGATCCCGTTCTCTCCGCACACCGGATCCCACTCTCTGCTTGAACACAAGCAGCCCGAATTACAGTCAGAGAATAGAGAGCGCTTATCGAACGACGAGCCTTCCACTCTGCAAGTGACAACATGGAAAAATGTATATATTATTGACAGGTCTCATGAAAAATTGATCAAATACGAAACCACAGGCATTACCGTGCATGGAAAATTAAACTAGAGACGGATAAAAACAACATAACACAAAGGAAGTTGATGTAATCCTTAATTGCTGAATTTGAATTAATCCAAACCTAGTTCTGTGTTTCATAGAGCATTAAAAATATGAGTTAATACATACCCGGTATACGAAACTGTGATGCCCGCCACTTTGGCGTTCTCACAGCCCATGGCTAAGAAAAAGAGTGACAGGAAGTAGCCCAGCAGGGAGGTCCCAAAGGCAAATTTAGCTGCTCCCATGATACCCAGCTTGTACTTCTTCATGACAACCCCTCCAGAAAACATCCCAAGGGCCACAGCCGGGATGTTGATCATGCCTAGCCAAACCGCAGAATACAAGTCACTCTTAAAGGGATAGAGAATCGGGAAACGACCTAAACAAGGAGCATCAGGCAGCGACAGCACTCCTCTGAAGGGATCAAAGTCAGAACATGCATTCATTTCAAATTGGTCTCATTCATATTTCATTTAAAGAGTGTTGTGAAAGATAAAAATGACTTTTGGCGGCTGAGAGGATACACAACGCATAGCTCATCATCAACAACCTCTACACCCATTCAGTTACAGAGATGAAAAGATGTTGTCTCCGGTTACATGTCGTTGACTTTTTAATTTGACTCAAAAATGTGTAAAAGCAGTGTTTTAAAGCAGTGCCTGTCATTCCACAATGTCTAAGGTGGTAAAAATGGCCGTCATTTCCAAACTGCAACGTTTACGTGCTTAAGAGGGAACTGGGAGATGAAGTATGAAAAATTAATCAAAAGCTGGCTCATGAAACACTCATGATGACCATGAGGCTCACATCCTTGAGCATTATTAAATATGTTCCTTTCACCAGTGAGACACAGGTGTAAAACAAGCTTGTAACTCATTAAAGATCTGAATTGTAAAGATACAATGAACAAAATTAATAAGACAAACAGTATAAATGATCAAAACAGTCTGCTTACCCATGAGAAAATTGGCTTTTGATGCTGACTGGCCGTAGTGTTGCTCTATGTATTTGGGTTTGTAGGTGACCATACCAATGAGAGAGTTGAACTGAATGATGGTCACGCAGAGGTAGATGATGTACACAGGATTTCCAAGGAGACTCTTCAATGTGGGCACAAATTCTGCGTGGAGAAGATTAAATGAAAACGGTATACAGTAAATCCATTTGAGCTTATTGTGCCATCATTTCAGACAGAGGAAAAATAATAGGAGGTGTGGGAAGAGACGTGTAACAAACACCCCCAACCTGACTCAAGGCTGCATTGAATGACTGGCATCTTAACACCTAAACTTAGATTATGATTAAGAAGATGATATTTACAGTTAATATGTGTTTAAATTGGCACCGTTTTCCTGTATCTGACAATTACACAATTAAAAAATCATCAGAATAATTGAAGCTGTTGTGGTAGAAATGTGCGAGTAAAACAGACCGAGGTAAAAAATTAAAGATTAAACTGACTGATACATACAGATCGCAATGCCCGTACTCAATATGCATTAATGTTTTTTCCAGCACATGCCCTGAGTTATCATACCGTTGGCCATCAGGTGTAAATTAGCTGGCTCCTCTGGTCTGAATTTGTGCTCCAGCCTTGGAGAATCTTTGATAAACCTGGTTTGCTCTGGGGAGCTGCTGGAATCGTGCTTATCCACAGGCATCGGCAGCGACTTTGGCAGAAACCAGAAAGGAACCGCGGCCATGAGGGTGATGACACCAGCGATGAGGTAGCCCAGCCACCACGCCCCCACCCAGCGGGCATCACCAGGGGTGATGGTCACAGTCTCTGTGAAGAGGTACAGTAAGCGGACGCATGGTGGATGTTTTATATTTTTCTCTTTTTTTTTTTATAACACAGACGGATGTCCATCAAATTGTGTGGCTAAAGAAAACTGTTTACAACTGCTACCAATAGTTTTCTTCCCACTGTATCACAGAATTTACTCCGTCCTAATTAATTTCACTTGACAGGTACGTTGTGTCTTGTGCAGCTTTAACACAGTCATGCATGCTAATCAGTTTCTGACTGTCCACAGTGACTACAGTTCGGCAGAACAAACCACTGAGCACTAGATTATTTATTTCAGTCTTAGTTTATCAGTCAGTTCACAGTTTACTCACCCATGTCAACGTAGCCAATGTCAACATAGATCTTGGCACACAGTGACCCCAGCAGGTACCCAAAGACAGGCCCAATGATTGAGATGGTCTGAACACAAGCTGAGATACACAACAAGGAAGGACATATTTATTTAGGCTACATTCAACACCTGGTAATACCTAATGCATTATGTTTGGCCAGACACCACAGGACACTGTGTGTCTGGCCAAACATGTGTGTCCTGTGGTGTCTGGCAACAGGATGTTGTTAATGGGGGCCTTTGGGCCCTAAGGATTGAGGGGCGGGGCCTCTGTGGATCAGGCTAGTTCCAATAAATTCCACAGATTACATACATTTGCTGTATATTTGTTTTGTTTTACATTAGTTTTACATTTGTTTTACATTTGTTTATACTTGTTTCATATTTGTTTTACTGAAACTTTTATTTCTTGTTTTATTCTTCTTCATTTTAATTTATTACTCTAACTTATTGTTATTTGAATCCATGACTCCACATACATTACACTCATGTGGTTGCTCATGAGCTCATAGGGTATCTCTGTGTACAGTGTTTTGAGACCATGCTTATTGTGATACTGCACTCTAAATATCAATAAACTTAAACTATCAATAAACTTAAACAGATAGTTGATCAGTTTGAGATCTAGTGAATTTAGAGGCCAGGTCAAGACCTTCTGTTGTTTTTCGTGTTTTCGAGTTGTTTAGGTTGTGTGTGTGTGTCTGTGTCAGACTGGATCCTGATGGGGATGGCATCAAGAAATGTAGGGGGGGGGGGGGACTGGTCTGGTCTAGGTGGGTGGTACGTGTCTGAGTAAAAACCACATGAATGTCAGGTCCAAAAGTTTCCCAGTAGAACATTAAATTGCCACAAGATTATAAATGTTATTTACCTCCTCTGTCAGTGGTCATAATGTCTTGCCTGATCTGTGTATACACAGTTTATCCATTTGCCTACAAATACAAATTATACACAAACATCATAAGGCTCACTCAAATAGCTTCCTTTGCAAACTTTGATTCGTACTGTCTGTACTGTACTGTTGTAAATTATACTCTGGTGTGTATGTATGTATGTGGATGTGTGTGATTGGTTGGCCTGATGCCACATGACCATGCCCACTTTGCAGGTGCCACATTGGCTTATGTCTATATATGCATGTACATGATTGGTTGTATCCATTTAAAATTACAATTTTTTTCATTTAAAATCTCCTTTGCAGTGTGATTCTTGATGACCCTGATGAAGGCCCCAAGCCTTGGCTGGTGTCTTGGCCTTTCTACAATTTCTTTTCCTCCTCGGTGCACCTAGGTAGCTTTTTATTCTTCCACTTATTTGTAGCTGGGACGATAATATGCATCTGATCAGACTGTTCACTGCCTGAATGGTTGGAAAACTAGACCAGAGACTGTTGTATTAAACATCAGACATTTTGTAGTCTATAACACACTATTTAATATATATTGTAATGTTGCACACGAGTCATAATTGTAATACTCTAAGCCCAACAGACATTGCCCCGTAATAGGTAAGGTATCGAATAATGTCCTGACACAGGACTTCAAATAAATCCCCTTATTAAATGAATTCCATCGCAAATGAAGTGAGCGGCCAAGGCGACTAATAGCGAGTAAGGTGTATTACCGATATAGAGAGCAGCATTCTCAGACTGTGCATAGTCATCAATATAGGAGATCCCCAAAGGCTGCACTGGAGTCTCTCCAATCCCACGCAGGATGTTTCCTAGTAACACATAGATCCACATGGAAACGCTGGACTCCCGCTCACAGCCTGCAGTTTAAAACGAAGAAAGAAAAGGAAGCTGAACATTTATCATTTGGACCCATAAAAAAAAAAGAGAATCCATGCATGCTATCATTGTAACAATTCTATATTGTTATTGTTCCTATAACCAGAATAAGCATACATGTTTTCATGTGCTACATCAAATTATGACAACTCCAAGTGTTGCATTTTTAGGTGTGGCCAGGAGTCTGTTCCTTATCTTACCTCTAGAGGGCAGTATCGAGGGTCTGTCACCTGCCCTGGAGGACTCAGGTGAGCTTGCTGGACATGGAGAGAGGTTAGTGGTTGAATTCACTGAAGATCTAACTGATGTTTCGATCTTATAGCTGCGTATAAAATACCAATGTGACTGTTAAACAAGGGAAGGGAGAGAGCACCAAGCATTGTTAGATATTCTTCACATTGTGAAGCAAAAATACATCAGAGACTACAGTACGTTAAACTTTCAGCGTGCATCACATTAAGGTTTACAATGCCACCATCGGAAAAGTACGCGTAGGGCATTTGTAAACCACAACCATGCACGCTTTCAGTCAGAACCCAGTGCCTACCGGCCAATGATGAAATGAGGCATGGCGATCAAAAAAGTCCCGAAAGACATCAGGATGCATCCGATTGCTATGATCTTGGGTCGGTGGAGCTTGGCGCCGAAATAACTCACAAAGGCAATCACCAGCAAATTCCCTGCAGTGGGGAGATGATCATAAAAGAAGATGGAGAGGAGTCAAAGGCATAAAACATGAGACGTACTGCGCTGAACATCTCTGTTACAGTTTTCTCTAAAGGCTTCATTACACATAGATTTTTATTCCGAATCTCACACTCATCTAAACGGCATGAGTAGTTCACAATACGTGTTTGTTTATATGCACTGAATATAACTGCTTACTGGGTTGTTGTAATGGGTAAGGGACAAATGTCTTCAGCCCTATCAGAGACCAGTCTTGATCAAAGTTGGTGTGAATATTTACACCGCCATTATAAAATCCCTCTGTTCATACACACTGCAACTTCAAAGGATTCTTCTCTCATTAAGAGTCGATTAGGTATGCAACCGGAGACTATTCAAAGTTCAAAGGGGATGTATATACGCTATAGAATCAAGTCTGCTGACGTGCTGAAAACACATTCTCCGCTTACTTGTTTCCGTATCCAAATGCAACAGAACATGTGCATGAATAGACGGCAAACTGAAAAAAATGAGGACAAAAAAGGGATTGAGAAACTCACCTACTTCGAAGCTCCCGTCTATGATGCCTATCAGATAGCTCGGGATGTCAAATCGTCTTTCCAGCTGTGTGATTGTGCTTTTCATGTAGCTGCCAGTTAAAGCCTTGGCAAAGTAGGCAAAGGACAAGGATGCAAGGAACATCTATGGAGATAAAAAACAAAAAGGAGGTTAAAAGTGTCAAGCAAAGTGGCTCTGGAGTGCCTGTCCTCTTTCATTTTAATTTGAAAAGACGTTCTGTTTATGGTATTAAGCCTTCATTTTTATAACACAGAACTCCAGCTCATTAATCTGAGCAGCCATGCGGAAATGGAAACATGCAAAGTATATTTCTAAAGGTTAGACTAGATAGTGATAAAATATTTATCTGGTCACCACCTGGAGAATTAGAAAGCGAACGGGCGTGTGTCTCTGAGGGAATATGTATGTATGTATGCATGACATGAATCTGCAGTGAAGAGCTTTGTAAAAGCTAGATATGTGCTCCGGTGTGTATGGAGCTTCCTTCTCCTTTTGCTCAGCCACCTACATGTGGACACTGGCAGTCAGTAACAAAGAGAGGATTAGAAAAGCCAATCCCTCTATGGCACAGACACATCCAGTGCACTATGAGCTGACAGACCAACCATAATTGGAAACAGGTGAGAGGTAACCATAGCCTGCACTCATGGGGATAAAAATAGCCCAAGCACGGATGAGATGCACACGCCACCAACAAGGACACGTCATTTTCAACTGAAAAACCCTGTCGTTGCACAAAATGTGTTTAATACAAGTCAATTATTAGTTTCATGATAAATAAGATTAACCATTCGCTTTGAGCAATTATTTACAGTATATCAGTGGTGGGCCATCAGGGCCAGAAAAGCCTTCTCTGCTGGACTAAACTTTATCAAAATCACTGACTTACATTTTAATATTTTCCCATTAATCTTATTAAATTATTCCCAATAGTCATTTATGGCTTGTCTCTCTCTCAGCTGCGGTGCTTCTGGCAGTGTAACTTTGCATTATAGCTTTTATCCAATCATATTTCAACCATCACGTGTTGCCAGAGTCAAAGAAATCTGCCTGGGCCTTCACAATTCAAAATGCAGGCGGCTGAAGCTTGAAATATATTGTAATAGCGCTGTTCCTTTAACCAATCACATTTCAAGTTCATATTCACAGGCCTTCTTTGTGGCCTACAGTAGCGTTAGTGTTTTCTCAACCTCTGATTTGAGGGTCAGTGAGCCACTCCGTTTAAGCCGAGCTAGCAGTTCATGTTCATCTGTGGCGAGCTGCATGAGCAAATCGTCCTTGTTAACATTTTGGTAGATGTTTTTTGAACCTACAATGACGGAAGGAGGAGACTTGGTTGATCTTCTTAGAAAGACATTTTCACGACAACTTTGAAGGAAAAGCTGCATATTGTGAGGAAAGGCTGCCTAATCCTGGAGCTAGCTAGCCTGACCCAGCCAGGGAAAGGGTGATATTTACATGGATGCTTCTGCTGGATTTGACGTATGTGGCGCTGGTGCGCAGCCGCAGTGAGTGAGGAGGAGACTGTGAATTGCTTTAAGTGAGTTTCTTGCTTTAGTGATGGCATTCATCTCGCTATATGAGATACCCATGTACGATGCAACGTCCTGCTTTATTGCGTATCCATATGATGTTGATGGTTTCTATAGCAGTGGTGTCATAACGATCGTGTTAAGAGGTGTTTTGAATAAGGTCAGACGGCATTGAAGGCCTTGGTGGAAAATGCATGGCCCGCCACTGCAGTGTATGGTACATTATGTATATCTCAGCACATGTAATCATCATCATTTAATGATCATTATCACAACAATTTCTTAGTCTACAGCAGGGGTGTTAACCTGCCAGAGGATCCAATCTGGCCCATGGGATGAATTTGAAAAATGTGTAAATATCATAGAAGACATTAACTGCAATTTTTCAAAAAGACTGGCACTTATTGGCACTTATTATATAAGTATATAATTCGTGTGTGCGAGGCCCCTGAACTAAAATGAGTTTGACTCCCCTGTTCTACATAAAGTCATAAAATAATAGCAAAGTCTAATCACAAGTTTTCAAAACTTGCATTGTATTCATTTTTCTGATCAGCTGTCCCAAAAAAAAGTCGGTCAGGTCTAGGTTCAGCAACGTTATGTGCCCAAAGAATGAGGTCAGCTGAATACCTGAATATACTGAATGACCAGGTTATTGCATCAATGGATTTTTTCTTCCCTGATGGCACGGGCATATTCCACCACAGAGTCCAGACCTTAACCACATTGAGAATCTTTGTAGTGGTCAGACTCTCCCATCATCAATACAAGATCTTAATTAATGCAACACTGGATGGAAATAAATCTTGTGAGACTGAAGCTTATTGAAACAATGCCACAGCGAGGCAGTGTATTTATCTTTGAATGAACTCAACACCAGTGATTTCTGGGGCATATTTGCTCAGTAAGTAAACTGAGTAATCCGTTTTCATGATTCCAAACTGAACAGTAAATAATTTATATGTTATGTTTTTGGATCACGTTTCCAGTGTAAACACACATTAAATAGTAGCCTGGGCATTCACCAGGAAATACCAGGAGGCAAAACAAATGGAGAAATGTGTATTGAAAAAAGGCCACAAACGCTGTGGGTAATGGACCCAAGCAAGGGGATTAGTAGTCTTTTAGAGTGGTTTATAAACGGCTTTTGGAAGTGACGCCAGATCTTGCAGCAGTGCTACTGTGGATGTTGGACACTGGTCTAAGGGTGCTTTCACAAATGTGTTTAGTTTGGTTTGTGTTCACTGGGCAATCGTGACAAAGAAATTCATACAAAGTTCTGAGAAGCACTCAACTCTAGGAGGGTGCAAACACTTTGGAGATTGGTCAGAATTTTATGGAAATTTTCGATTTCAATAAACTAATCAAGGATGGAGCATCAGTGACTATGTGAACTGGCATTTATTGGTGTTCTGTAGTTCATACACCAGCATTCTGTACAGGAGCAACATGATCAGTCTGACGGAGCATCAAAAGGCAAAATGCTGCTGCCAGACTCCTCCGAAGGAGAAGGCGCACTCTGGAGATACACAACGACCAGCTTCTCTTCCAAAGACGCATCAAGTAAACTGCTTGGTGATATAAATACAGTACAGGCTTATAAATAGTTGGTTGTATCAGTCGGTTGGTAACACGTTCTCTCCGGGGATCGACTGGGCTGAGACCAACCTCTCTAACCAGACTGAACAAACCAACCTAGTCTGGAAATAAAACTAACTAGGTGTGAAAGCAATTTAAAATAATCTGGAATTACTGCCTCTCGCTTCTATGTCTCCTCCAACTAAGTAGCAGGTTACATCCATGTCTGCCCAGATATTTATAAAATACACATGAGGTTGACCATGACCTGTTGAATACAAACTGTACACATTTACTGTATTTATTTACAACCAAAGATTTTTTTTTTCTGTGAGCTCACTGTGACCTTTGACCACCAAAATGGAATCACTTCATCCTTGAGTCCATCTGAATTCTGTCAGGGTGTTACTGAGGTTTTACATTCACTACATTATTTTTTGTTTATAGACGTTGAACTTATGAGTGTACAGCAGAATCCTCTGCACCGTGTGCCTTGTGTATACAAGTGCCTTAAGTACATCTAACACACCATAACGTGTATAGTCAAAGACAGAGGCGAGAGCGGCAGTCATCGTTTCTGCCACCTCTGCCAATCATAGTAAACAGATGTGTAATCAGCGAGGAGCTAAGCGGGACTCGAGGAGCTATGGAAAAACACCTATGTGGACCGCAGCTGATTAACACATCTCAAGGATAAGAACAGGCTTCTCTCTCCTGTCAAGTGGTTGATTATCATTCATGCCACGGAATATAATTGGACATGATGCTGCAGCTGGAATGCTGAGGCGCTGCGGTTCACATATGACTGTATTAATAACATTGACTTGGAAACCTTCAGCGATATCAAGGTATACATCAAGTAACCTTCGATAGTTGTTTAGACATAATATATTGAGCTGTGTGAGGAACACTATCAAACAGTTTTTTAAAGTGCTTTGTATAATTATAACCATGTTTAATGGAATACTACTAATAATGTCAATCTTCTCATTTCTTGATTGTTACTATGGCATTAACTCTACATCCCTCCCTCCCAAATTAATGAACTGATGAATGAATTTAAAAAATACTTCCTGCTAATATGTTTCCTAAAACCTACACACTGCAACTTTAAGGCACAAGTGAGTTCTTTCAAAGCAAAATATGTGGGCTCAAATGTGGGCGGTTTCAGATATCCTGTTTTCATATAGAGTCAGCAGCAATGCTACCTCCACAAGGTAGTTATAGCAATTTGTAGCTAGCATTAGAGAACCATTTGGTTAATTTGGTAACATCTACACAAGTGAAATCTACTGTTTGGTCTACCTGAAGTGTCTTGATGCCAATATAGCACCGAACAATGCAGCAATAGTAGAAAAGACACAAGTAAAACATGAAAGAAGCTAACGAAAATGCATGCTTTTGTTCCCTTCCACAAGCCTCGACACACAGCATGAGGCACCAGCTACGCAGGGAATCATAGCAGCCTGGGGAATGAGACAATTGAGTTGTGTGCCGCATTTATCAGATATGCTGCCTTCAGCATAGCACATTGCTGAAGGGGAGATGCTTTTCATTAATTTCAAAACAGAACAAACAGTCAAGCCATTGCTATTCATTTTCTTGTGCATTGCAGGCAGTCTCTCTATGATCACAGCTTTGCACTTTGCTCTGCATTAAATAGTAGTGCCATAAGATATGACATAAGATGGACTGCAAAATAAGAAGACGTTAACTTGGCTCTGATTGGCTGAATTAGCATTGTGTAAACTGTTTTGGCAAGTTATTGAATGCAACGGGTGTTAATTTATGCTAATTTATATGCAAAACCCATTAACCTCAAAAAAGTAAAATGCAACCTGTCTAATTTGGAATACTATCATGAATAGTCATGATTTTTTTCTTATTTTATGTCTTTTTTTTTTTAAAGTGCACAGTGTAAAATATTTAGAAAATGAAAAATCCTTGATTCTGGTGCATTCCTTTAGTTGGTGTTGCACCTGTAGCTCCAGCTACTAGGGAAAGGTGCATAGTGTCAAACATGTTCTTTGAGAATAAACTGTGGGTCATCCACCAGACTTGTAAAAAACTAGATTCATGCCAACGAATAGAAGCTGTGCCACTAAAATCTGTTAATGCTGCTCCACAACGGAAATCAGCCATAAGACGAATTCCAACAGGAATCTGAGGTAGTCTGTCACACTGTAGCAACTACAACATCACAGCAACCTCAACTCATGTATGGAGAACGATCCTAATCTGGACTGTTCACGCGTGTCCTACAAGCACACAAAAACCCTTTCTCTAGATGAACAAGTGAATGTTGTATCAAAAGAACCACACTGAGAGATTCATTGTGGGATTAGCACGCACGGAGAGGAAAACACACATGGTCAAAATTGCAGCATGACTGGGATTCCTTATGTGTTTTTGCAGTTGCCCAAGTATTTCACTAAGCAGCTTTTTAATTATTGTTCACTGTGCTTGTTAATCTAATTAAAAAGGGACAATCCCTCCGTTCAGACCTCTCTTACTGAGGCACAAACTTTGTCTGAGGAATTTTTCACAGCGACTTAAGAAGAAGTCTGAAGGGGGCTGAGAGCAGTGGCACTCAACACCTTGCGGCGGGGTCATTAACAAGGCCTACTAACAACATGCCACATGCTCGACTCAAAACTTTCAGTGGAAAATGCAGGAAAAGTCTAATTTAGGTAACCTCGCTGAAGAAATCACAGTGCAGCTATGGATGCATATCAAGTTCATGACACTTACACAAGACAGAGCATTCATCAGCACACGCACTCTGTGTCTCTCTTTTCAGATAAATGTTATTCTAGTCAGAAGAGAATTATTTGTTAGCTCCCTCTAGGCCAGTCAGATGACTATGAAATGTGGGGCCCTCTGGCCTTTCCTGCTGAAACACTTTGTAAATGCTTTTATGACCTTCTTTGGTATGTCTAACTGTCCGTGAGGCTTGATGAAAGCCTTGTGGAAGTGAAGGAACAAGTCTGATATTTACAATAAATGAAATGTTGGTACTTATTAAACGTCTTTACATAAAGTGTGCGTGTTATTGGACTCTATCAGCAGAAACTGGACAATTATTATTATCATCAGTTATTGTGTTTATGTTCAAAGGAGTTCAGGAGTCTTCTTCTGTAGAGTTGTGCTGCCCTGTTTCTACATTAGCCCTGAATGGACATACAAGCCAAACGCTGACTCTACATAGGGCTTTTGTGTTACTGCATTGAAGTGGCTTCCAACACAGGTTCACTTATGCGCTTGGAAAGAGAGACAAGGTCAAGGTCAAGGTGTCTTTATTTGTCTCCCTCGGGAGATATTTGTCTTGCGCAGTAAGACAGTTTCAGTCTTACTGCTGGATGCCACTAAATTCTACACACAGGATCTTTTTTTTGTGTGTCAGAATCTGTCTGGCATCATTCTGTCTGATCTGACTAAAGGTCAAAGGAAATGTAAGGGAGGAACTATTTTTTCGACAACAAAGTACATTACCTTCAGATTGGGGTGACAGGAGTTCTTCACTGCGGAGGAAGCAGGGTTGTTGCCTAGAGTCCAGCTGCCCGTGGCTGTGCCGTCTATTTTCTTCATGGCTGCCTCCTACTGTACGTTACCTGGGCTGTGGTTTCTCTTTAGAGGATTCGCTGCGGCTGTTCCCACCCACACCTGTTTGAGGGAGTTCAGAGTAAAAGATCATAGTCTCGTAGTCTCGAGAGGAATACACATTTATCCTATTTCTCTCAACGTCAGTTAGTGTGCTCTCCTTACAAAACGACGTATACTGAACAACAATGTGCATACCCCGGTTTAAACCACTACAACTTGTCCTCATCGCAGTGTAGGTGCATTTGCAAAATGTCAATGACATGTTCCCTCTTTTTCTACAAGCTAAAGTTAGCCGTTTCTTCCACATCGCTATAAAACTTTTGGGCTGAACACAAGACGAAACTACTCCCCCAAATGACCGTGCGACTGCCTGTTTGGATATTCAGCCCTCAAATTATTAATATATGGTTGTGGTAGCGGCCCTGACACACGCTTTGAGTTTGCACAACTCCTCATTTCCCTAAATCTCCC
Organism: Chelon labrosus; assembly: GCF_963514085.1. NCBI lineage: Eukaryota > Metazoa > Chordata > Actinopteri > Mugiliformes > Mugilidae > Chelon > Chelon labrosus. The sequence continues at coordinate 11,854,906 of NC_140344.1, forward strand.
CAACGGAGGTGGAGAGTGGAAAGTTAGCCACAATAGGAAATACATCTGGAGAAAAAAAAGAGTAATAAAGAATAATCATTTAAGATAAGAAGCTTAATTAAAGTCTGACCATTACTTCAGTCTGAATTATGGTCGAAGTCTATTTGATGCTGGTTTCTGGATGGCCTAAAACAAGTCTGCAAAAATACAAACCATTGGTGGGTTAACTAATAATTATTACCTGTAAACATGAACATTAAATATCACCTTATGCAAGCATAACAAACTCATCTGGCGGTCTGGTCTTCTAAACAAAATGTAGATCTTATTTAATGCAAGGCCAAACAGAAGACAAAAAAACATTGTTTCTTAAACACTGGTGACATTACGGTAGATGACAGTTCAATGACGCAGAGAATGTGCAGCGCTGTTACTGGAGGTTAAGTGGATGTCAGTGTATAATTTATAACCACTGGCTGGATTCACACCCGATTTAACATATAGGTCAGCTATGCCCACGTCAACAGCACACAGCACACTTAAGAACCTATTGGGAAATACAGACAAGTCCTAAGCTGTCTTAACAAGTCAATGGGTACCTTGGTAAATACAGTAAATCAGCTTTTTCACAACTGATGTTGAAGAATCAAATTGATATGAAACACAAACAAATGAAAAAAAATCAAGAAAATCAATCTGAAATAGAAGATGTCAGTTTGAAGATTAGCGGCCTTGCTAGAAAACAAAAATGAAATGTTGACAGTTCATACAGATGAATTATTATGTAAAAACACAGGTTCACGTGGACAAGCTGTATGTTGAAGGACGATCATCTGTCATTCTCATCAACAGCAAGATGACGGCACAAAGACCTCCTACTTCACATCTCCACAGAAAACGCAGCACCGTTAATATCGTGCCATTCTAAAGAGGCGTCATTTTATAAAATGTTCCTTCATCCTACTGTGAGAGTATTCATATGTATAATTCATATGTATAATGATGGTGTAGGCCTTCTATGACTGGTAGTGGTTAAAGAACAGTAGAAGTCAATAGCTGCGGTTACATGCAAACGTCTTTTCCGTGTGGTTGAAAGCATCTTGATGGAAGATTTTGGCACTACTTCTGCCTTTCACAGTATTTAAAAGAAATGTTGGGGCCTGCATTATTACTCAAGCCTCACATACTGTCGGCTAGCTGGTTTGTACACATCACACAGAGCTGACTGTACACTGTATTCCAACACCAGACGTGTGTCAACACATCCTTCATCTTCATCAGAAAATCTGGAAAATTAAGCATTCTGAAAAAAGGCTAATTTGGTATATACAAATTAGCCACATAGCGCCGTAAGATGGCACCTCCTTTTGTTTTGTGACGTATTAGAGGTTAGAGTTCACTACAGTCTCTGTGTGCAGCCTTTGTTTTTTCCCTCTGTATCGAGAGGCGTCGGTTGTACTGTCTACATACTAAGGCTCATGTGTGACGGTAGACATAGAGGGGTGGACACCAGGCTTTATATAGACGTTCAGATCAACAGGTAATAAAGTTAGGAACCTCTTCCTGTTGTCTGCTGACTCACTGACTAGCTACTCTGGAGCTGATGCCAATAGTCTTCACCACCTACACTCGCCATCATTACATCCTGTGTCAAATTTGGAATATTGGGAACAATACTGGAATATTAATATGTATGTAATGCACTCTAACTTATCAGGTCTCAGGTGGAACGTGGATTTGATAAGCTTTGTGCCAATTTTATTTATTTTATTTGCACATGGGAACTGCGATGCTAAAAATGTCACCACAGTTCAAAATGTGGAAAAATACAACAAAAACAGCGCTGACCAAAAGGTGACTGATAGTTTCCTTATATAAAGACTCAGAAAATAGGCTGCTCATTCAGTGACATAACAACTCCTTATAGATCTCTCCTCTATGCACCAAACCACAGCTTGGCTTTGAACTCTGGGAAGAAAGAGCAGTAGGGTGTAGCTGAGGATATAAACGGCGTCGTATTCATCTTACATGAATTGACCTTAAGCAGAACAGTGCTTTGGCACAGCAAGACTAACCTCCATATGTGTGCAGTGACTTTCTAAAAATTCCACTTAAGGCTGCACATACTGTACAGTAGAAGGAGTAGCTACCTTGTAATTAAAAGAGAATTGTTAACAATTTTCTAATCAGGCCATTGACATAGCATCTGGCTGAAAATTTAAATCCTCCAGTTTGTTCAGAATATGTGAGTTCGCTCCAAGAGAGGATCTTTGCGAGAGGAACGTCTATTTTGCACAACCATACACATCTGCTCTCTAAGTCGCTGTAAGACAGAGACAGAACTGCTGCACATTCGAGTACATTCAGAAAAAGGTGAGTGAACCACTTCACAAATTAAATGTCAAAGTGGGTTCAGCTCTACGTCTTCTGATGGAGAACAGGTCTCATGGATGTTGGCATGGTGATCAAGCTATGTACTTTTAATATCTGCTGTAATAAAAAAAAAAAATAGGAAAGGAACAGGAAAGGAAGAACACAATGAGTACTTTGAATGCATGAAGACAAATCAGGACTGTTTAAGGAAAACTTAATAGTAATAATGAATTTAAACCAAACAATGGTTAAAACACAAACTTTAAAGAGTATTCTGAGCAAGCTCATTCAACGTCCACGTGATCTGTGCTGAATTACTGTCGCTGGCACATGCGCTCATGTTAATTCATCCATGCATATTTATCAAGCTTTCACTGAATCCTGCAGATCCCCTGCTGTTTCCACGTACACACTGTGCACTGCGCCAGCGAAATGTTTGCTGGTGCAGAGTTGATGCTTCGCGGACACGGCGGTGTTTTATCCCCGCGATGTTTTACTGCTGCCAATCCACCAAATGACACTCAATAAACACCAAGAAACTAAAAATGACTCACTCAGATAACAACAACATTATACTCACCCAACTCGGAGATCCAAGCCCTCCTCCTCACGGCGACTCTAACTTCTTATTTAACATAAAAAGCAGACAAGAAATGAAATCCCGTCGTCCGCCGTTTAAAATGACCCTCTCCTCATTAAGTCACCTGCTCACACTTTGCATGCAGAGGGGAACGGCGTGCCTCGCCGGAGAGACGACACGGTGGAGACTGAGGCGCCGCGCTCACGGTGCAACACGCATGATGTGCTGAAGAGAGCTGCCAAGAACTAGTTGTCATGGCATATGCACCGCGCTCTGATAAGCTCCGAGCGGTGGGACGTCAATGCACATGTCTTCACGAAGTGCGTCGGTAAAGCCACAAGCCACGATTCCGATTAGACACGTCGCTGCGCTGTGTACCAGCAGAGCTGCAGACAAGCTTTCCACAGTGTTTTTTTTTTTTTTTTCTTCTTCTCGTGTAACATGCCTGGATTGTGTGATTTACTGTTTACAGCTTTGGCTCAGGTAAATAGATAAATGCAAAACGATATGCTGCAAACTTAATAGATTCTGAACAGCTCTTATAGTTTCATTACAGTTTAAACCTTTTAAATTATGAATATGAATTGGAAAATATTATCATGGCCAACATTTTTTTTTTATCCTCGCTGATAATTCTGTCTAACACTGTATATCTACTACCTCTCACCCATATGTGTCATAAAACATAATGAGGCCCCATGCTCCACAAACCCTGTCTTAAAGAACCCATGTTCATGAACAGATTGGGTTTGCTCTTTTACTAACTTTGCCTGCAGTGGAATTTGAAATGTCTTATTATTACCCTCAGCCCCGGTCAAAGGTTTGATTGAAGCAGCATCATCTAACTTCAGTCTGCTTCATTAAAATGAGTCACAAAGGAACCAGAATGGGCTCACAAATAGTAACAACTCAATCAGACTTCAAAATTGAATTCAGCTCTTCGCCTCAAAACTAATTTGCTGAACTTGTCTTGAACCAAGAAAGTCTCGGAGAGAAACTGATAAATGAAAGGCTGGCTCTCGAAACAAAATGTCATTTAAGCCCGAGACTGACGGCGCTGTTATAAATTGATTGTTGTACTGGCTTCAGAATATGTCAGCCCTAAACTAACTTCAAAGCAATTTTGATGAAAGTGAGAGACAACCCAAACAAGATGATTCACATGCATCCTCAGTGCTCGTCCCCCTGATAGAAAATGCGTTTGTTAGATAAGGTCATAATTCCCCCGTTGAGTCGACCGACACACCAGGTGGTCAGACCTAATTTCTCAAGTTTCTCTGTTGCCATGGGGACAGCTGGTCTATATAAAGCAGGCCATCTTCTGAGCGTGCCTGCATCTCCCTCTATAGCTTCATTGATAGGTTGATAAAATCTATTAATGACCCAAAGTCAAGGTGCTAAAATACTATTTTCTACCTTGGATTTATTGTATCATGGCTGCATTCAGGCAAGATTGGCATGAGCTAACTAATTTACAAAAATGTCTGCACAGTCTGAACAAACACACTGTTGCTCTGAGTTTCGTGTAGAATCCACTGTGCTGGACTGCATCTCCTGAGCTAAAGTACAGAAATATGGACCTACTAACACAGCTGTAACCTCAGACATTATTTAGTGTATATTGTGATCTGTGCAAGAAATGCTATCACAGATCATAGATTAGTATAAGTAGTACATTTTTGGGGAAATCAAATGACTGTGGATAAAATTACACGACAGGAATGAAGATTTCTGGCAACACGGCTAATTTAATACCAAGTTACCTACACTGATACAAAAATCAAATGAATATTTGATACTTTTAAATCCATAGGAATATAGAATTACAACAATCCATTATTCAGTAGCCATAGCTTTGTATAGCATCTTCCTCATCTTCCTTTTAATGTTATCATTATTGTTTGGCTGCAAGAAAGGTGATTACTTTATTATTAGACCTACACTAATATTAATTATTTAACAGGACAAACCTGAACGGAGTAACATGAGTGCAGATGCTTATACACAGGTGCACTGCATGCTACAATTTAACATCCAATCAAGCTCTGTGGCACAATATGCTACACAACACTCTCCAGTACCGTCCATCTAGTAGAGATGCATTGAGGCTGTTGGTTTTTGATTCAGTGTGTCACTCATCTATACACATACGCAGTACATATAGAGCGTGTTACAGTGTGATTGAGTATTTCAAAACAGAAGATAAAGTAAAATCTTTGTCTTCTTTATACCCCCTGAGAAGGACTATCATCAGACCAAGTGTTTGAATACAGCAGTTCAATGAGGACTGAGCATCTGGAAATAAAGAGCAAAATTACTGAAGTAACAAGAGTTTTGACAGTAGATCACTGGACAAGATTAAGAATGAAGCGATGCCTGCATCAGAGAGAACACAAGGGAACAGATAGTGATATTTACCTCAGTTGTTTGGGTGTCAACGAGCCACAAATGTATTTCACTGTAATAGGACCTTAGATCAGAATGTGCTGCTTGTTTATTATTGCATCTACAGGAAATAATCCACAAATGCAAGAAAACCTAGTTGCATAAAATAAATTTTAAAGGAGAACTACTGTTTTTTACAACCTGTACCTTATTTCTGGCATAAAATATGATCGTTTACTCACCCATATAACTTTTGTGTAATTTGCATTGGTTCGGGAGATAATTAGATCATCATAAATCCATATACTGAGAGTGACTGGGGCACCGAAACGCAGCCTCTAAATAACGCATTATCTGCTGCAAATCTCATTCATTTCACCAATATTTTGTTATGATACACTAGTGCTATTCCCTGTTGAGTCCGGAGTTACCTGTTATCATCATCTGGAGTCTGGAGATTGACCTACAGACCCCGGATGATGTCTTCTGACCTGGATGATGTCATCTCTGAATGCCGAGCGCCCCCGTAACGGTCGGCTTGTTTACCTGTAATTTGCTACTGCTATGGTTCGTCCACAACCTCAGAATCGGAAAAATATTCAGCCATGTTGCAAAAAAATAGCAGTAGCAAATTACAGGTGAGCAAGCTGACCATCGCAGGTGCGCACGTCGCTCAGAGATGACATCATCCAGGTCAGAAGACATCATCCGGGATCTGTAGGTCAATCTGACTAGACACCGGATGATTATAACAGGTAACTCCGCACTCAACAGGGAATAGCACTGGCGTACGATAACAAAATACTGGTGAAATGAACGAGTTTCGCGGCAGATAATGCGTTATTTTGAGGCTGCGTTTCGGTGCCCCAGTCACTCCCACTATGTGGATATACGCAGATCTAAATATCTCCCGAACGACTACAAATTACACAAAAGTTGTATGGGTGAGTAAACGATCATATTTTATGCCAGAAATAAGGTCCAGGTTGTAAAAAACAATAATTTAATTTGCCAAATTCAATCTCAAATGTGAAACATATGGACTTCAGAGCGACAGCCTTCTAATGGCAACGGATAAAGCTGCGTTTGTGGTTCAAGAGCTCTGTCTGAGCACGAACAAGTTTATGGGGAAGAACGCAGAACTTACTGGGAAATCTAGTCATGATGCACCTTGAGCTACAGATTTCAGTAGGTCCGATTTGTTCAGAAAATGATAAATAAACACGGACACAAGGATACCACAGAAACTGTTAGCTTGTAATTCAATGTATTCACATTACAACATCCACATGGTTCAGTTTGTGACAACGTCTAATGATCATCAAATATATTCACTGTATGATACATAATACCAATATAGGCACTTCCAGTAAGTCTGGCAATATTGGAGCTACAGTATAGTGTCTAAATTACAAAATGGTAAAAATAAATAATGTATATCTAAAAGAGTTTTTGTAGTTTTAAAATTTCTTTACTGTACAGCATATAGTTATGTATATTGTACAAAATGGAGCATCGACCTGCAAGGAAATTAATTATTTTACTTTCACAAATACTGTGTATTTGGACATATTCTTCCGTAGTACATGTGGTAAGTGCAAGGTACTAGTGAGAAGAAAGCAATTAATTATTTAATCATGTGTCAACTATATAAAAATACTCATTTAGTTTACACAATTGTAAAGCTTGTTTGGTTCCCATGGTTACAGTTATTCTACATGTGTGAATACGCATCAAATAAAACAAGTTAAGACAAAAAAAAGAACTGGTATCAGCTCAAATGTTATTATTGATTTGAGACAGATGTGACTGTGGGGCAAAATGAATTTGTCATCCACTCTAAAAATAAAACATTAGATCACCAAATTAACATGGTGGACAGAATCCAATTGCCTTTAAAGATGAGAGATGCGATGAATGCTCTGCGAGCAGCACTCAGATCAAAGAGGAAGCGCAAGGAGGAATATGCTATAGGACCTTCTGTGAATAATAATTTCATCTGAGTATCTGTGAAGAATTGGAGAACTACTCTTTGCATCACTTTTCCCTTCATTACTTCACCAGTGTGAAGGAAAGCAGCAAGCAACAGTACGAGATAACTAAATACAGGACAGAGTCACATTAGAGGGGCCGGTGGAAGATACACACAGAGACAAACACGCACTCTCTTGCCCGTGCACATACGCTGTATACTAAACTTTATATACATTCACAAAGCAGGAGTTTTTGGAGGTGGCGCAATTATGTAATTGTATGAGAGTTACATAACAGAAATGAAAGAAAGCACTTTAGTTTCTCTAATTAGATAATTAGATGAGCTTTCATCTCATCTAACCAGGTTATTCAAACTTTAAATTAAATGTGTCAGCTATTTCTGCAACTGTGATTACAGCTCATTTGGCATGAAATGCACTGACACACAGAAATGAGAAGTATATAAGATACAGGAGGCGAAGCTACACAAGACCATTTGAGGCCCAAAAAAAAAAAAGAAAAAGTAAGTCATTTGTTCTGATTCACTGACCTCTAACAATTCTCGTCTGATATAGGGACTGTGTAGGTCAAGCAATTAACTGAGCTTGTGTGTGGCCTCCTTCTTCTGCTGCGGAGACAGGGCAGCTATTTTGGATGAGCTATTCACTACAGCCAGGAACATTGTGTGGCAACAAAGTGTGTTAACGCAGGAACAGATACGGGGACGCGGTGTTCTACATGTCCGTATCTTAAGATGTGATTTTAACCAAACCAGTGAAGCGAGTGTTTTGTTTGGCTTTTTGAAGACCAGTTTAGATAAATGTGATTATGGGGCATGAGATTGCAGCCCATGGGAGATTCAGATTTACATGTAGGTCACAAGAACCGGACAAGATTAGCATTAGATAATTTGTTACATATGGCACCAATGTCCTCGTGAAGGAGGCCTGAACCACACTGAACTCAGTGTAGAGCGCTAATTCAACTCCAGACCTACTCACTGTCTCTTTTATTTGTGGTCGCCTTTTTATGTAGATTACAGCAATTAAAGGAAAGTTGGCATTTCGGCATCTTACTCTAAGCCGATGTGAAACTCCATGTGTAATTATGGCTTTATTTAAGGTGAAAGTTATTATGTGACTTCAACCCTAACCCATCACTAAAAGTAACATTGTCATTCTCTTTAAAAAAATAAAATAAAATAAAAAATGTCACAGTGATTGTAATGTTACTACACATGCAGTTATTTTCCACCATTATAAAGAGATGGTACATTAATTGTTAGGAACGATGTGGATGGAAATGTACAAGGACTGGGTGATGTGTAGGTGAGGGGACTTCTACTCATTTCATGTTTTGAAGAGTGAAATAGCCATTAATGTTATCGCAGTTAATGAATGTGTTTTTCTAATGTAATCCGCAGTATACAGGTTTTTATTCAAGACAAGAAATTGAATGACAGCAAAATAGTTTAAGAGAATTATTTTGGCTCCTACAGCCGTGAGAATATTTAGAGCTGTAGACGGGTCACCTGACACACAACTGGCTGATGTTGGAAACTTGCCAAAATAGCTTTTATCAGCCTTCAGTATATTCAAAACTACATTTTTTTTGTATGTTAAAAAAAAAAAAAATAATAATAATTTCTCACTAAATTCTCCAGAATAATTTGGTCATGTATCATCTCCATAACAGATGTGATTTATGTTTGCATGAGCTGCGTCCGACTAATGCACTCTGGACTGCTGCCTGCTGTTAAGAGTGAATGTCTCCCTGAGACGCCAGGAGAGGAATCAGACAGATTCACTATGCAAAGATCACAGAGAATAAAAACTGGGGCGGGGTGACAGAGATTTCAAAATTGTTTTGTACCTTTGTGCATTTTAAACGTTCATGACGAGTGATACATGTGTTTACTTTGAATTTAAACAGCTGACGTTTTTCCTGAGGGTTGGAGATCAGCATCATTTGGAGGTTTTTATATAAATAGGATCAGTGAGCATAGATTATAATACAGAGCACTGAGTCCAAACACAGTCGTAAATGAATAGGAAAGACAAATGACATGGTTAGTCTACATGTGGCCCTTTTAAAATAAACTAAAATAACTTTGTAATGTTTCGAATGAATGATTTCCAGCTTTATTGATATTCCCCTAACATTTTAGCTGTGTTTGTGTATGCTTTGTGTCAGGTATTTAGGACATATTTGTTTCATATGACCTAATGCTGCTTGTCAGTGGAGGTGATGGCTTGTTTACATCTATTCACTGTACAAATACTCAGTAATTAGCTGAATTCATCCGTATCCTCTACGGGGGTGGGGGTTGTTCATATAAAAGAATTCATTTAAGCAAACAGGCACACACATACGGACATACAAAGAGCGATGAGCCCCAAATCTCTGTGTTAAAACAATATGACTCCACATAATGGTACTTAATTTGGCAACAAACACAGATAATATGAGCATGTGTTTGATTCTGTATGTTAAAGCCCAGGGGTGACTGATTTATTTTGGCAGAAGTTGAAAGGAGGAAAATTATCCCAATGTTCCGCATCTGTCTGACTCCCTTTATAATCCATGTATACAAAATAAAACATATCACGGCCCCCGGTGAGGCCACAAAAATAACGCTAGAATTGAAAACACAAGTACAAGTAACTGTGATGTCTATATATAACTGCATTCAGAAAATAATTATGTATAAATTGGCAGCAATGTCTGCAGTCCTGTGTTACCACACTGGCTCGAAGCCTGTGCAACCAGTCTTCTTCTTCTCTTGACAGTAGCAAAAGAGTCTGTATCCCAAAGTACACGAACAATCCCGTATTGCAATATGGAAAGCTCCTTTAAATGTTTGGTGAAACCGCATACTCAGATAAAATGTGTAAAGCACAGATTTTCCCACCCTGTTTTTTTTTTCTGTATAGGCACACATTTCCCAAACATCTACAGTGTTGTGTCTAAGTGATGTGCTGGCAAAAACAGGAGTCAGTTGATAGGGTAAGAAAAAAAGTAATACTTCTTCTTCACGTCCTTGTCCTGACTGATGTCATGGGCAGTTTCACTGTGGGTCCGCCTCCTTTAGTTCCTCTGAAGGTTTACAGTCTTCCTTCAGAGACGCAGCCCACTCTGGTTCCTCCACCTCTTCTTCTGGATCCTCTCCTTCTACCAGCTCCTCTCTGCTGCCGGACTCCTCCTCCTCCTCGCGAATAGCCAGAATTGGTTCAGCTACATTGTTTAAATGGACAGATTCTGTTCCCTGGCCCTGTTTCTGGGCCTCCTCTGAGATCACCTTCTTCCACATCTCGTGGTTGTCCAGCAGGTGCTGGGTTATCTGGCAGAAGACTTTCCTCCTCTTCTTGGTAGCTGCTTTCTCTGCATGAAAAATATATGGGACTTGATTTTAACTTTACACACATACTGAAATGTTCAGTAACCACTAACTAGTGTTGGCCCCTATAAGTTCTCCAGCACTCATGCTTATAGTGGAAGGAGATGTTTTCAGTTGGTAGATATCTGTAAGCTCACCACTAGAGGCCACTAAATTATACACACTGGTCCTTTAATATGCATTTGTGTTTTGTTATTTTGTTAATTAAACTAAAAATATTAAATAAAAACCCAAATATATGTCGGATTGCAAATAATACATTGGCCAAGCTACTGCATTATTTATTGACTTACATTTCCTCATAATTATCCACCACTTTCAAATTTCCATTTTCTTTTCTTTTCAATATAAATATTAAATATGTGGGAGATAAATGCAGTATGATGAATAAATTATAAATACACTCAACAACATGTACTACTAGGCTGATTTAGAAGCTTAATAAAAAACGGCACCTCCCTCTGGCTTTCCAACAAGTTGTTATTGGTGTCATTCTGCATTCTGGTCGGTGTAATCTAATGTTGAACTGTATGTCTTTTAAATCACAATAACCCACAACAATCACTCAGTGGAGAAACCATTTCTTAATGTTGCTGTTATCAGAACTGTAAATGTAAAAAAAGATGGATATGATAACATCCACACAGAATTAAATTCGTTTAAAATAAATGAATGGAAAAAGACATTTTAGTCTAAACGTTTCTGATCACTTCCAGTTTACGGTTGTGCAGCTGCTACAGCTTTGTTGTAGACTGCAATGCTTACGTGATGTTTCTGAGCTGGTGGATGTGTCTTCCTCTGCAGTGTCCTCCTCCTCCTCCTCCTCCTCCTCATTCTCCGTGATCTCTGGCTCCTCTGCCTCTGGGTTTGGTTCCACCCATCTTCCAGGCATGAGGTAGGCTGAGTCATAGGAGTTACACAGAGGCCCAACGATGTGTGTGATGAACGACTCCTGGAGTTTGGCCAGCTGTGGCGCTGCTCGATCCATGAAGGGGCTGATAGGAAGGCCCATGCTGGCCTCCTCATCACCCTAGAGCAAGCATGAGACACGAGGGAATGAAAGAATCCTAAGAGATGGAGTGACTCACGCTTCACCTTTCATGCTACTCAAAAAGAAATGAGTCCTTTAGGTCAGTGAAATGGCAACATTTGTCACTTTAATGATGTGTAATACATGGATTTGACACTTAATAGTGTAGGAATGTTTAGGTTGGTGCCTTTTGCATCAGAAACGGTTTTAAAGCCATTTCCTTGTGACTTTATCAGTCGTAAAATAAAATATCACCAAAAGCCTCTAGACTGTAAATGAAGCAAGTAATATTTTAACAGAGTCCATGTGTCCATGTTACACAAAAGCCCAAAGAAAAGCCCAGCATGTGTGCTGTCTATGACGCCTGTATAGAGTGGAACAACAGCTATAGCAAGGTTTCCTGGTTGCCTTGGTAACTGACCCCAAGTGTCATCCCATACAGTGTACAGCAGATATACCTCTAATCCTGCAGAGCAGCAAGATATTAATGTGGCGCACAATGAGATTCATCAAAAGGCCAGATTTCAGATTTGTTCAATTTGATGGAATTTCGTGGCTGCTGAGCCGACATATACGGAGGAAAAACAAGATCTGAGATCCTGCTGTCACCATGACTACATCCTAAACAAATGGATGTTGTGGATACAGGTGTATTCTAACGGGGCTATCCAAATGAATATAAGTGAACTGGTTTCATAGTTTTCCATCACATCAGAAGATTTATCCAGTGTATAAATGTCGTATAAAGACCAGATCCAGATCATATTTCATACACCATCATCATGGTCAGAAAGGATGTGAGTGCACCTCATCCACGAGGGTCTGTCAACATGTGTTCTAGTGCTTCATGACGAAGCGTTTGTGCGTGTGCTTTGTGTATGCATTGTGTACATGGCTGAAGACACTCTTCACTGTAAATACACTGCTTTGGCTGTCTTTGTTCAATGGCATCGGACTTTCAAGGCTGACGTGTGTAATCAGAGGCTGCCGTTCCACCTGAATTACAGTTGCCCGGGCACCCTGATTGCGTCACCACATCTAGCATCACTAAAGCCATTGTCACTGAAGAGTGTTTTTTTCCTGCGCAGCTCTTGCAATCTGTGTCTTCCCCCAATAGACCTCAGAGAGGCTCGTAACAAGCAGGCTGCGTCACCCAGCTGAAGTAGCGGGGTACATAAGGGCCTGAGCATATTCTAATTGACCCAGAGGCAATTAGTCGAGATTAACCGGCATTCAGCGCCAAGAGGACATACTGTAACAAAGGTCATTCAGGGGGTGGCACTAGGCTGAAGGCATGGTTAGATTCTGTTTGCTGCTGCAGCACTGTACATAAAAATTAGGCCACGATGGCACAGGATTACGCTAACAGTGAAGCCAGGCATCCAAGGCACACAGCTTATACTGCATGAATCATTAGCCCATATTATCATATAGCCCACCACAGTCTACAAGATACAACTCAATCTCTACTGTTCTTTGTTTACATGTGATTAAAATGTTAATGTATGGTTATCTTATCTAAAATGAAATACTAATCGAGAGGAATGTACAGCAGTGTATTTTCTATGACAATATTTTGTGTTAAGGGAATATTGTTGGCAGCTTACATAAAGTCCACAAGAGGAATGGCTGTAAATTAAGTATGAAATACATTTATGGTATATGATATGGAACAGATGGGACATCGGTAGAAATGGAAAAAATATGAGTATTCTGGTCTCCAGTTATAAAGTGACAGAAAATAAAGTTCAAAGAAAGATAGAAAATAGAATCCCCAAGTGAACAAATAAATCTTGTCATGATCTTAGAACTTTTTTTTTTCTATCTCACTACATTAGGTCAGAGGCACCGAATGCAAAAATGAATTAAAGGGTTTAAACCAATTATTCCTGACGTCCTGACAAAAGTCTACATGGCGGAAAAAAAAAGGGAGGATTATATTTCTGAATCTGTACTTGCTTTAATTGGGTGTGAGGTCAAATAGAAAGAATTTATGCAAAACTCACTACACACTTCCAGTAAGGATTCTTTTATTTTATTTCCTTTACCTTAAACCATTGCGAGCAGTGTGTGTTATGTGCATTTTTAATCGGATCAAGATTAAGATTTTAAATTTGGCTGTCGGGTTAAAGTTATAATTATGTCACTTTTAGGGTTAGAATTGACATAGTAAGAGGTAAGGATTGTAGTTTATGGCCTTATGTTTTCAAAGATTTAAGACGTGTTCCAAAGAAACACTTTGATTTGAAAAAATAAAATAAAAAAGCTAAATTATAACTGAGAGAAACATTTTGTCATGATTTGCACGAGAAAGACTCATAAACAAAGATGTTAACCAGCTCCAGTGAAGCCTCTAAGCCTTTAGCTGTTACTCTCTGCTGTCATATTAGCTCTTCTTGTAGACAGGGCTTAGCAAACCTGGAATGGAACATAACTGAAGACATGGGTCAGAGAAACGTCAACTCATAAAGGTGTCTTGCTATTTACAAGAAACACAAATAGTTGAAACATTCATCTAAAATGTCTACTAACAACATATAACCTCTCTCCCTCTGCCCCGTTTGGTAGGAGAGTGTATGTAAAATATAATGTAGGCTTTTTGATACAGGACATTCTTGTTAGTATCAACAGATCATTGCTGATTTCTTTTGGTTTTAATGTGAATCAGGGACCTGAAAGAAAATATAGAATGCAATCAAACTTGAAACGAATGCCTTACATTTAACAGCAACTCAAATATGCAGCTCGTGTGTGATGCTGATGTTTGTACCTGTTTACCAAACCTCACATATTTCTTAATAAAATCACCTCAGACAGGTGATTGTTAGGTGAACACCCAAGCTGGAAATATTCAGCTGGAATCCCAACTGACAGGTAGACTGCGTGACCACTGACCTGGATTGCGCTGCTGGATTTGTGTTGCTGCACACAAACATGACGGTACTCTGATCTTTAGTTTAGCAGACACAAAAGAGGCCATAGCTCCCATCAAAGGCGGTTCACTGACCTGTTCGTAGAACTCGTTGACGATGCCCTCTGTCCACTGCAGATGCAGATCCTTGCACTTCAGAGGGCCGTTGATGTCAGCCAGCTTAATGCACATCTGGCAGACCAGCAACCTGTCGTTCTCGTTGGACCAGTCGATACCTGTAGATGGATCATCACCCACCTGGGAGGATCAACAAATACATATTCTGACATTTAGCATAATTAGACATGGCAGACCCAGCTTTTGATGTGTTCAGTTCCAGTAAATGTGATGACACTGATCAGCTGATTTGTAGTTATATCTACATTACAGTGAGACTGGAATGCACTTAGGATGAAACAAGAAAATAATGACTTGACGGTTTTGTAAAAGTAACATAAGCAAATATTTATTTTTTTCTCAGGATGGAATGGTCTTTATATAAAAATGTAGAGGTTACAATAACAGTGCTTTAAAGAAGGTATGACCAACTATGGTATGTCTAAGCTTTAACTAGTACTTAAATCTTGGGGTGATGTTATGAATATGTTTATGAATATATTTCTAGAGATAAGGCACCACTCAAATACAACGATGTTAGTCTCAGCACTGTTTCGAAGAATTCCTTATCTCCAGTTATTCTTAATGAGCTTTGGATCTGGAGAAGTTCAGGAAGCTAGGGAGATCAAGTGCAGTACTTAATGGGTACTTCACAGAAGGCTAATTCACTTCCAGGAAGAGGACTGGGCGATGTGAGAGACATCGTTGTTGCTTTTGCTGCCAGGCCAGCGGGCTCAATGTTAGCTGACAGGCTGACAGGGCCCTGGCCGTCGAACGGCACCACCGCACTAATGCTCACAATGGAAAAACCCAAGACCTTCCAACACAGGGCCAACATTTTGTCTGCACTCGAATGAGTTCTTGAAAAGCTACAGGGTGCTCTGTGCTGTTGACTTGAGCTGAGCATATGAGAAGTGCTGCAGTGTTTTACACAAACAGAGCTGTTCCTCGAAAACCACCATTTCTCTTTCCGCGAAGCTCACTATTAAAACACCTTATATGTAAACTCTCCACCTCTAAAGGTCACATCTTTCCAATATTTACTGTAAAAGCATTTTTAGAATACCTTGGCGTTGAACTCCGCCAGGAAGTCAAAGTGCTTCTTCAGATCAGTGGCCAGTATGGCCTCAATGACCAGGAAGCGGAAACGTTTGAACTCCACATGGTCCAGGTTGACCAGGAAGTTGTACTCCGGCTGTGACATGAAGAGGTTCCAGGCCGAGGCAGCGTGATGGTTTTCCAGGACGGAGCGGTCGTTGTAGAGCACTGCCTGCAAACACACGAGCACTTTACAAAAACATGTGTAAAAATTGTCTTTTGACAAAGCCAACAATCCCACGCAAAACGTACTAAAAGTGTAAAAAGTGACAGTATAGGTAAAACATATGACTGCACTGTTTACATATGAATAGGAGAATCCACATAATACTTCCAAACTATTGTAGAGGAAATTAGAGCCTGCATTTGTATTCTCTCATAGATAAGGTTTCTTTCAGTGTCATGTTTAGTTAAATTTAGTAGATTTAGAGCTTGTGACCTTTCAGTGTCTGACAAGCAAAAAGGAGTTACTGTCACTGTTGAGCTTTGCCAGTATCTTCTACTTATATCTGTGAAGGTTCTCAGTCATCCAGCCCATGGTATATCCAAAAAACAAGCTTAAACTCCTCTATTATGTAGGCTGAACGGCATGGGTACCTGTGGGGCGCTGGTGGCCACGAGGAAAGCGTTTGTCCGGCCTGGGTGATCGTAGTCGTGCATTGCAGCTGCCACGTAAAGGGCCATGAGCTCCAGAGCAGGTATGAGGCCTGACAGGCAGCCATAACCATCTTCTGACACAGTGTAGGTCTTTGAAACCAGGAAGCCCATATGACTGTGTGTTATTCCACTGTCGGAGTCTAGCCGCAAGGAAGCAGACAAAGTGAGGAGGCTGAAGATCGGGGTGGCAGGATTCACACAACACACATACTGTACATGCGCACTTTCATGTGCACATGCTGAAACACACACACAAGAACTCTAGAGCACATACACACACTTCAACATTCAAATCCACTTATATGTGGATCAAAGGGATGGCCCTAGTAAGGCATACAAATGAGGTTATGGAAATATGGGTAAGAGGGAACTCTAATCTGGGTGCGATTTCATGCTGTTCTCAACTTCAAATAGTGTTTGGCACGTAAATGCAAGTGCCAAAAGCCTGAGTAAGATAAGACAAACTGTGAGGAGGATAAGAACACACACTCCTGCAGGTTTGATGCTTTGACATTAATGAGATGGCTCACAGTGAGACTGGAGGGAGATGAAAAACTCAGAATAAAAAAAAGTCTGGCCGACGTTTAGAACATTTATTGTCATAAATTACATATGAAGAAGGTATTGGGTCAACTTAACTTGCCTCCAACAACTTCTAACACACTTTGCAGCACCCCCAGGACATGCAAATGTCCGCATGCATGTGCTGATCGACAAACCTGAGTCACTGGCAGAGCCGTGGTCAGTTATGAGGCTGGGCAGGCCGGGCACAGCCTGCGTGGTGAGGTACCAGACTGCATGGAGCACATCTGTGGCGTGGACCCTGTTGTGATCTGAAAGGAAACAAAGTCTGCTCAGCGTGTGCGTATGTGTGTGTGTGATCTCCACCACCAGGGTGTACTGTCGGACTGCTCATGTGCCATAACAACATAAAGGCAGCATACGCTCATATATGACCATCACTAGAAAGACTGTATGACGCTTCCATCTAGTGGCAGATTTCATTTTCACAGCTGTGCGCAGGATTATAGGGACACGAAATAAAAAAGTAACAACAAGCTGTTAAGACGTTCAAGCTTACACGGTATGTCTCTGTAACCATTCTCAAGAGCGTGGAAGTAGTTCATGAATTCTTTTACAGGGATCTTAAAAGTCTCAAACAGGCCAGTGTCCTCAAAGAGCCTGTAAGATACCTGAAACACAAAAATCAAACAGTCAGAGGGTCTGTGAACGTCACATGGCGTTGGTAATTTGCATCATAAGTGTTTCAGTGAACAGAGAACAACAGTGTTTTATTTTAGAGAAATATATTCTATTCATATCGAAGATTATTGCACAATGTATTTGAGTAGTTTGTATGGAGTTTGTTTTATGGCTATACTTTTTGTAGTTTTTATTTGATAGGTTGTAATGAGAAAGGAAGTGATTGGGAGAGAGAGGGGAAGACCTGCATCAAAGGGCGCAGGCTTGAATGCAGCAGTAAACAGTTGCGCTCATTCTCTGTGATTACTCCTTGATGCTCTCAGGTGTTCTCACCTGACTGAGGATCCGTCCACATTTCCCATTGGTCCTTTCCATCAAGTCGAATATGGGGAAGTTCCAATTGTTTAGCTGACTCATCAAAGGCTCCAAGTCCTCCATTAATAACGGTTCTGGCGCCAGAATCGGTTTGTCCTGTAAAAAGTGGCCCATGGTGAGTGGTGATCAGCACGGGTGCAGGGGCTCGTACTAACGTGACGGCCGCTCTGCCTCGCCTTACCTCCGGAGGTATTAATGTGTGGAGGATTACATTCTGGGACGGGGTTTTCCCGTCCTCTGCGTCTTCCTCTGTGCATGTATGTGCTACATCGCTGCTGTCACTGTGGTTGGCTTCGTGGGTGCTGTCGTAGTCCGATGACACGACCACTTGGTCCTCCGCTAGTGAAAGGAAAAACAAAGAGATGTCACGCTGCGGCCCTGGGGGAAAATCCACAGTTAATCTCCTTAAACTGATGTGTATCATCAGGTGTCTCGGGGTGTTGGATTTACTTCTCCGCTAAATCCACTTCCCTTAATCCTGGCTTGTTATAATAGATTATTTTCTGTAATTGTCACAGTAAAGGTCCCAGAGATAGTGATCACTGTGTACATTAACACCAGAGCATCTCTGATTGCTGCCGGGGCCTTACTCACAGCAAGTCTTACAGTGTGTGAGGCCAATGTTAAGTTTGTCCCTTTGTGTGTAGAGAACCAAAAATGGAAATAAAGGGACATTTTGAACCAAGAGCCTTTGTTTTTTTTTTGGTTTTTTTTCACTAGCGTATTGTATATGTTTAATGCATACATTAAACTCCTACATCAGCACATTACAGTGGTCACAGAAAGTATCAGGGGGAGAGAAAAACAGTGATTTATGCCTACAAGCACAACACTCTCCCTCTGCTGCTTGGAGGCAGCAGAAATTATTGAAATAACCAAGACTTTGAGAATACCTGATCGTGGTATCCTGTCTCCTTTGTCTATAGAACCCTCACCATGGCTCAGTTTGATGTATGGTCTCCCACAACTGTAGAAAAAAAAAGTTTTACTGTTAGTTAGATGAAAGAAGACGTGTTTTCTCTGACTTCATCGTACATGATATCCATCTTTAACTACTGTGTGTGGGTGTGCTTGTACAAATCGTGTTGCGGGGACATAAATCTCGTTACGCAGTCACATTGTGGGGATCCACATCCTTTTTAGGGAGAAAAAACAAGTCCATAACATATGTAAATCATTACATTGGAGGGTGAGGAATATAAAGCCAGGGTTGGTTTTATCCGCCGCTATGAGATTTACATCCTCGAGCGTTACTGCACTAATCAAATTCAAGAATCTTTTTTTTTTTTTTTTTAAAGTTTTTGGAGGATAAGATGACATTTTTTTCTTTTTTTGCAAAGAACTCAACAACTTTTACATGGCAGAACAAAATATTTGAAAAATATTTCAGAAAAAACACGTGGGGCACAGAAATACAGAATAACGCACGTGCATTCGTACAAAAACAAAATGTGCGAGACTTTGCTGTCTGTAGCTGCGCCAAAGAAGTGGGAATAATGCCATTTACTACATCTGTCTTTGATGTCTAACCAGTCAGCAGAAGTTGTCAGGGAAAAAAAAAAAAAAAGAACTTAATGGGATTCCTACTGTGCTGTCCCCACATGAAAGAGACGGTGTGCAGATGGTTCAAAAAAGTACTCATTAATGAACCTAATGGATGCACACATTAACACAATGCAATGGGAATAAACAACAAAACAAATCTGAAACAGTTGCTGATTCTGGCGC
The DNA here is from genome assembly GCF_963514085.1 of Chelon labrosus. Lineage (NCBI taxonomy): Eukaryota > Metazoa > Chordata > Actinopteri > Mugiliformes > Mugilidae > Chelon > Chelon labrosus. The sequence goes on from NC_140344.1 coordinate 11,874,713, forward strand.
TGTTATAAATGACTCATTAGAAGTTGAGCCCACCCTGTTCGAGATCAGTTTGTCAGCGGCAGGAGCAACTCGCTGCCACATTAGACACGGATGAAACTATTCACATTTATCGACTGGTTCGTAAATCATACAGCAAATGTTGCCTTTTGCGTGAGGAGCTGGCCTGCGCTGGTTAGTTAGCTGCGTGACACCGCGGGGAGCTTCCAGAGCTGCTCTCAACAGCTTTTCCATGTTTCTCCACTGAAGCCGCTGTCAGACTGTAGGTGGTTCCAATTAAAATACCTCTGCCTAAATGTTGTAAAACCTGCCTTCTCTCAGCAGGAAATGCCTGCCGTTAAAGCATGGTGTCACAGGGAGCACAAAGGCCCATAGTGTGTCTATCTCCTTCTGATAAAGTGTTTCTGGAACACGTTTGAGCCGTACCCACCCAGCATAATGGTCATGAGGCCCCAACAAAGGGAGTTCTGTTGTGTTTGCGTGGCCAGGTTGGACCACTGTGTCTAATGCCTAGCAGGTGTGGAATATAAAATAGTTTGATAGTTTGGCGGGTGAACAGTTAGTACATTATTGTCAGGGGGGTCTGGGCAGGCAGCAGCACTTGGCTTAAAAGGTTTACTTTTAATGAAAGTTGAAGAACTGGCAAACACTTTTTCTATTCTGCTAATGCAGCAGAATAACCTCGGCTACTGACATTGAGCCTTCAGCGCAGAATGTAAATAAGGAGGCCGGCCATTTTCTCTCGAGGAATCTGTCAGTCAGGTATCAAGTGACTCTGCTTTTATTGCTAAAAGCAGTGTAGTTACAGCGGTTAGCGCTGTAGTTACAGTAATTTAACTGTCCCAGTGAGATGTACGTACAGCATGAAGACATAATACACATTCCTGTAGGTATTTGCTTCAACCATGTCTGCTGGAAGTGATCTTCAAGAATTTGTTTTGCCTTCGGGAAGAACCTAACTACTGCCTGTATCCTGCGGTGTGGTTACGTTTAGGCAAAGAAAAAGAAAATCTGTTGTTTTTACTTAAATATCACGCATTAAATGTGGGAGGAGTTTTCTATTATATAACCAAAACCACAGTCTTTCCATGACCCTAACCAGATACTGTGAATGTCTAAAAGCAACCATGAAAACATTAATTATGCTGTTGTTTCTTCAAGTGGGTGCAGGGTTTTTGTAGGAAAGGTATTAAAAATGGAAATGGATACAGTTTTTTAAACAGTTTTTCTGCTATTTACTTCCTCAATACCTTGATTAACATTTAACTCTTTAGTGTGTCAGGAATGCAGTGCAAGTTCTAATGCAAAGGACATAAACGTATCGGTTGTTTACATCTGAGTGGACTCGAACTGTGAGTATTTGGCGCTTTTGCTTTAAAAAAAATAAAAGAGTTAAACTTATTTTGCATAGTAGTTCTGTACAGGCCCTTTGTGTCTGCTGATATTTTTATGGAGCAAAATAAATGCTTCCTTATTATGTCAATATAAAATGTAATTTGGAGGAATGAACTATTTTAGTAAATTAATATGTTGTTCTGAAATCAGTTGTAAATTAGTAGTAAATTAACATCATTTTATGGGTCAGGGTAAATTTGTATGTTTTTTTTTTTTACAAGGCTTTAATCATGTAAGGATCAAATTTGGTTTCTTGTTTTATGCATCATTTTTTAAAATAACGCCTTGAGGCATTTTACTGTAACTCTGAGCCTTAATCACGTTAATTATCCTACAGCAGGAAATACTGAGAACGGCCCTGCAACCTCTCCACCTCGTGTGTTTCGTGCAGTGAGCTCTGACTGGCCTCGGCCTGCAACCCTCTCCGCTAAAGTTTACTCCCAGATTTTAAACTCAACCACTCGCAGCAGGTTGACAGATTACCTTTGGTCCAGAGCCCAAACGGACAGTGTCCAAGCCACGATAAACACAGCGGCTATTATTTCTGCTTCCAGTAATCTACCTACTATCGAGCCAGATGACGTGAAGAAGATAACGGCACTGTAGCCCGGACTGGGGGGAAATGGAAGGTATTCAATCGCGCCCTTTTTTTTTTTTTTTTTACGGGCTCTGTCTGATTAAAAGCCGATATTGCAGCTTTGAAGTTGGTGTTATTTCTTCTTAACGCTGTACGTCACTGAAGGCTGACATGATGGAAAAAAAGAGGGAGGGGAAAAAAAAAGAAGCCTAATGTCCTAATTAAGATTGTACAGATTTGATGATGGAGCAGAGAGAAGGCAATTGAAGCCATGTGTTCATTTTCTCCCAGCCTCCCCTCCATGTGTTCTCTCACTCCTCCCTCTTTCCCAACAATCTCAGAGAGGAGTTATTACATATCAGCGCGGACGACCAGACGCACAAACTAATACACTCAATTGCACATAAATAACGAAAAAAACTCACTTCTGCTCCATGAAAGTCCATTTGTGAGGTGATGTGTTCGCAGACTGCCAACAACTAAGACACCAGCAGCAGCAAGTAGTTTGACGGTCTTGTAGCTAAACACTGAAGCCTTACAAGCCCACTTTCTTTCTTTTAGGCATCTGAATAAGAGCCGCACGCCTAAATTTAAGCTAAGTGTTGCTCAGAAGAAACCCCGAGACGCTCTGTACTCTTCAATTGTTTCTGTGTAATCCGTGCCAGAAGAAGCAGCTGTGACCGCGTGTGTGTTAATTGTGGGGGGTTTGACTGGTGACTGGGGAGAGGCCCAGGTGTTTGTTTACACTCACACCACCATAAGTGTCCATGGCCGGGGCCGGCTGCCGGGCCGGGTGAGGTTTTAAGGCCAGGAGACGGGCCTTTGTGTACAGAAGCTGCTCGGTGTGCTTACATTTACAGAACAAGTTCAAGTATCACACTGCCACTGACGGATGCGGCCCACACAGTTCTGTGGAGGGGCCGAGACGCGAAGCAAAACAGAGCACAGAAGGCAGTGTGGCAAATAACAGCAGACATTTCAAATATATTATTTCAGTATGGATAAACTCTTAGCTGGAATATGTTGCTGTTTTTGAAACCAAGATGTAAAAAAAAAATCTTATTACAGGAAAAGGAAGGCATTTTCAGTTTATTTGTACAATAAATAATACCTACTATGATTCAACCTGCTGTTTTGTCATGCTTCGTATTTATACACATGACCTTGCTTGACACCCTGAAGTTACAGTAAATTGTAAATTTGTTTTCAAAGATTTAAAAAAAATAAATATTAAATATCTGAACTTATCTGAAGCCAAACATCTGATTCCAAACCTATGAAACCATGAGCATTCATCAGCTCAGACACCGGCCCCTCTGAAAAGGCTTTCCATCATATTTTGGAACTTGGCTACCAGGATATTCTCCCACTCTGCCGGACAAGCGTTTGTGAAATTGGTTTCATAGGTTACAGTGCAGGTAGATGAGTCAGGAGAGATTCATTCAACAAGTGTTAGATGGAGCTAAAGTCAGGGCTCAGGACAGGCACAACTAGAACAATGCAACTTCTTTTTGGATCTAAATTTGTACACATACACATTGTGATGCAATACATGACTGTCTACAGACACTGGCTGCAAAGTTTGAAGTCCAATTGTGTATGTGTAATAATCATTACAATGTAAAATTGCACATTAGTGAGGCTACAGCCTTACTGTGCGGTGACGAGTTACTGACTAGAGTAAATCACATGGCGGTGCTTCTTAGAGCAGGTCATATTTCTGCAGAAGAGTCTTTTCACTTTTTCGACAATGGCAAGGACGAAATACATTGTGCAGGTGCCGAGGATGTGTCATATGATCCGGCCTGATGGATGCAGCAGCACACTCATCTGCCCGCTTCAATAAGCGTTTAGAAAGGAGAAAGAAAAAACCTATGGAAACACTACCGCACCTGATATTTAAATCTAAAACCACGTGATTAACAGATGAAGGTGAGCGAAAGTGAAAGAAGGCTGTCTGTGAGTCTACCGTGAGCCAAAGGCATAGTCTGTCTCACAACAACAACAATCTCACAACGAGAAACACTTAAATATGCTAAAACTAAAAGGACCGGAAGACTTTTTCCTTCTTGTAACAACATTACAAACTGAGACAGATGTTATTTTAAATAATTTTTAATATATGATACCTCCGCTTAGTGCAATGCTGCCCAGAAATTGGTTTTGCTTTCCAGAATAGAACAAAAAAAAACAAAAAAAAAAAACATGACAACTCTTTTGGATTTTCTTTTTCCAGAACTACTGCCCTAAAATTAAATCAATCTGAGGAGGAAAATAGACCATGCAGTTGCAGCGTCATGCCTCATTTTGCAGCTACAACACCTAGTTTTAGCAATTGTTATCAAGTTTCAGGGAGTTTGCAGAAGTTAGTTTTCAGATAACAGTTCACTGAGTGTTCCAGGAGTTATGTAAGTGTAAGCTGATTCTCTTTGCTGACTCACATCTTCTCATACAGTTAGAAGATGATAATATATAGTTTAGTTATTTGGAAACTTAATCTTCATGAGAATGAAGTCTTTTTTAAATATAAGCCTGAAACAAAAAAAGAGAGAAAGAAGGCTCATCTACAGTGTGTGTGCACACACATTTGTGTCTAAATACAACTAAGTGAGCGAAGGTTATCAAAGGTAAAACTGTCTCGTTTGAACTGATACGGGCTGTTCTCAGTGTGTCTTTGAGTCACACATCAGACGTGGCTTTAAAAAGTTCTTCCGCACATTAACAATCGAGCTGCACTTTCAGATTAGAGATCAGACACTTGTTCTGCTTTGACAAATGAAAAAATATTACATATACACAAACCTATGAGATGTAAAAAATACCCAAAAGAAACTGCCCTCCTAGCGTGGCACACACCAAACAGCACGGAGACACAGAGACACCCAGAAGCGTCTGTTTTTGCAGACAAACGTTGGCCCCCCCATCAGAAGACTTTCGGCTCTGTGACACAAACTCGACGGGGGAGAAACCGAATAAAGCAGATGAAACACCAAAAGGCTCTTTCTTGTCGAGGCATAGTTAATATTTTAAAAGCAGGGAGCTTGTGCTGTTGTGCATGTGCACGGCAAACTATGAAAATGCCGTTTGCACGATAACTCATCTCCGGGTACACGCGAGCATGCACGGCGGAAGATTTTCAAGCTGAAAACCCATTTTCTGCTTCTCTGAAATTCATAAAACAACATTACTTACAATGAGCTGTTCTAGATAATCCAAACATAATGTCAGAAATAATCACAAAGTAATTGTAAGGAATGCAATCTGTGCACTGATCACAGTAAATTGTGCTTAAATAATTCACTCACTAATCAGACCCACTCTAATAAATTAGGACCCTGAGTTTATTCAAGATTTATTGCATCGGTGTGACTTAATGGAAAAAAACAGCACTGCATTCACTGCTTCTGTATTAGCCCCGTCTGCACGCACATGCTACTCAGCACTCGTGCGACAACAACGCAAAAAAAAGCACAGAAAGCTTCAAAACATCTAGTAGATAAGTCCACACACTGTCCATTCTATAACATTCGTCCAGATCTACAGCCGGACCCCGTGACTAGTGTGTAGCCAGAGTTTCCGTGCTATCTTCAGCACTAATGTGCTCTGGGTTGATGCGTCTTAGTTATTCAGGTTAATGCGTTCGCCTGTGGGGCGTATTTCCATCCTGGCTCCCATTGCACACACATCCTTCTCCAAACTGCTGTGCCATTACTGCTCACTCACACTTTGGTATAGCTACAGCCACAGTGCTGGGAAAACCGAATAACCTTCAGAGAGCTGTGTCCTACTGTGGCCGCCACTGTAAAGTGCTTGTAGCGTGGTTATGTATATCTACAGAACAATGTCACAAAGTGGGACCTAATTAGATTTTTCTTCAAGCCGTTATTTGATATAAATCCTTTTGTTAAATATAATATTCATACAGAAAAGCATTAATAAAATGACACTTAGCCTTAACAAAATGAAGGATCTAAAGATGAAGGAAGTGTACGTGTAAGTGTCCTCAGCTGTGGCTCGGGTACCTGCAGGTGAGTGACTCATGGTAGGGTTTGATGCTGGCGCTGCGGTCCCTTCGGACGGGCCCGGGCTCAATGGTGGGCAGTCCTGTGGCAGAGGTGGTGGTGGTCCACGTGGACGAGATCCTCCTCAGAAGGCCAGGGTGGAGACTCCGCCTCAGACGCTGTACACACACACACACACACACAGGAAAACGCATGCACGCTGTAACCGCTGCTATCTTATCACTTTTAAAAGTGAATAAAATCTTAACCAATGAGTGATTGCCGGAGTCATAAAAACACAACTGTAATTGCTTTTGTATTTAGATAAAAGCTCTAAGAGCACTCCCACCTGTGAGATAAGGTTAATGCTTATTCACTTTGTCTCCAGTCAAATGAATCATCAAGATGGGGCTGTTGTTTTTCCTGCATTTGGCCTAGCTGGAACAAATGGTGCAGGCGATCACCTGGAAAGTTTTCCACGACTGGGAACATTTGATGAGTTTGTCTTTACTGGCTCCAAACAGAGTCAACACCGCAGTTACTGCTGGATGGAGGATATTGGCTGGCACCTGTTCCTCGTGGCAAATTACCAGATACACTGTTGGTATTGCCGTGCGCAGATTGATTCCATCATATAGATTCTGCCTATCTCCTTCTGTTGTGTCTCTTTCATCTCATTCCCTCTGTCTTTTCTGTGCTCTTTCCCTGGGATTCCCAGTGGTCTGTGCCCGTGTGATGCCTCCATCTGCTCAGTGCCATGCAGCCGTTTGGCACAGCAGCGCTAAACATGGCAGCAACTCCCTCTCTCTCTCTCCCTCTCTCTCAGTCCTCTGCAGGGTGACCTAGTAAAGATTGCCTCAGAATCCTGAATGAGCCCATTCACAACAAGGCTTCATAGACGGAGAGCTAGCTCACACACCCATACATAATGATGTTTAGGTCATTTTAGGGGATATTTCACCGACTTAGATTCACGTAGACATGCCCATCAGTTCATATGTACATGTACAGATAAGCACTGTCTGTGTACAAAACTGCACACAGCTCCACAAACCTCTGTCGTGTATGATAACTAAATAAATTATGGCCAGTGTGTTTTGCATGATGCATCCGAAAACTGCATGCATCAAAATATCAGTTTTTGTCCCTGATTTGCGATTTTGCAGCTCCACAGTCCCATTCTTTAATGAAAGCCCTGTGGGCACAAACCAAAAACAGACACACGTGGCACAGAAACACACACACACTACCACTACCGTTGGCAACAGCAGGGTAAAAACCAGGCCATCTACGCAAAAATGAAAAAATAAAAAATAAAAAAGCAGATGCCTGCTGCTGTCAGTGTTGATTTGATTGATTTGGTTCCTGTTCAAGAGAGAAGAATCAATGTAAATTTGAAAAAGTAGTTTTGTTTTTTTTCTATTCATGTTTAATGATTAATGATGTTTTTTTTTTTAATGCAGTTTCTATTTGCAAAGTATGAGACCGTGTACTGACGGTGTACATCAAACTAGTCTGCAGGCAGAAAAAAAAAAAACAGTCATGGCATTCCTCTCCTCCACAAACCACCTTCACTCCTTCTGTTACTCTCCTCTCGGGCAGTTAGAGCTGGGCACATTGTCTCTGGGGAGGAAAAGTCTAAATGAATGCGACTTCGCTGCCTGCTCCACAGGCGCAGTTTGTCTTAGCCTAAGCTCAGATGATGTAAAAATACACCTGTCAGGCAAGCGAGTGGTTTGATGGCGTGGCAGCCATCGATCACACACCGGCTACCAAGACAGCGGGAAATGGCTGAGGATGGATAATCGTGGTGGGGGTCCACTGTTGTTGACGCACACTCGTCCCTCTTCGTAACCTTTTGAGAAATGTGTTCACCTTCAGGTCGCCTCTCCTCTGCTACTCGCCTCCACTTACACACACTGTTTGGCTCTGCACATCTGTCATGTTGACACAGCTGTGGCTATGAAAGGGAGAACAGTGCTCTGAGCAGTAGACGCGCTCTATTTTTCTTCACTCAGCTCTATGAAAATACACTCCTTCATTTGATGCTAAAAGCTCTGAGAGCAGGAAGCCCTCATTAGCTGAAACATGGGCTAAAAGATTAACATGTGTGGGGAGCGCTGCATGGTGTATAAATCATTTGGCCTTAATAAGGTGGACTACATTTCCATCTAAGGATTATTTCAGCTGTTTCCAAATAAAATTGTCTTGTGTCTGGCTCTTGACAACTTCTGATTAACATTTCTGACTTCTAAAATATCCTCGCTTACAGCTCGGCTCCTTAGTACTGCTTATCTCACCAATAAATCATTTGGTTACCTTGTGGATGGATGTCTTCTCTCCTTTCTCGGGTCCCTCCTCTGAGTCAGAGCAGATGTAGGCATCGCTGGGGTTAAGCAGAGGGGCAGGGCGTGGCCGGTGCAGCGGCTGGAAGGTGAGCTGGGTGGTTAGCAGGTTGCTGACGGCCCTCAGCGAGGTGCAGGTGTTGGGGGGCAGAGAGGGGTCAGCCAGCAGGTCTGTGATCAGTCCATGGGCTTCTCCCATCACTGCTATGTCCACCATGACAGTGGTGCCCGACGACTACAGGGTGACAAGGAGACAGAGAAGTGAGAGTTAGCGCCATTGCTGCCGCAGCTAATGCGAGTTGACGCTAATCAATGGCTGGGTCTGATAGCGGCTGTGTGTAGCTTTGTGGCGGCGGGCATGAAGAGCAGGTGCGTGAACTATGTCAGCAGCTCCCTTGTGAGAACGTAATGTGGTTAACTGTGGCATTGGCACCGTTTTTGTTGTTTGTCCTACAGGACTGGCAGTCAAACTCTGCTGCGCTAATATAGTGAAGTATGTTGTTACAGGCAAATGGTTTAACTTTGTCCATGAGGGGATGGAAGATTTTTCACGGACGACAATTTGCCACGTCACTGAAGGAATTGCACAGGTGGCTGCATCCCATTCTGAGGAGGTGCTGCTGTTGCAAATACTGGTTCTCTGCCATGGCTTTCTGGGGCACTAAAGGGAATTCAGCCATCATTTGTGTTCTTAATTTCACCTGCGCTTTTCCTGCTGTGACAAGCCGGCCGTGGGAAAGGTTTATAGGCAACATACATTTACACAAATACTACTGCAACAGATCACAGCTCTGGGGTATTTGTACTTAATATAATAATAATAATGTGCGCTATATTAGCCCAACACTGAAAACTGCTTTGAAAATTAGATTAAATTCAATTATTTCCACCGTCATTTCACATGCAACAGCCCCATCCACTCTGCATCACCTGATAACCACCCATGTGGGATCAATAAAGGACTATCTCATCCCATCTGCTTGTGACGCTGCAGTTTAAGCTCACTTTTTGCTCGAGTGTTCTGAATAAGCACATGAACACCGATGTCACGCGTGAAGAAGTAAAGAGAAATGCTCGCCACTGCAACTCTGTATGGTGCCGATATGCCGGCGTGGTGTTTACAGCTTGTTGTGCTGTTCTCAAGCGGCGGCATTTAAATTTAATGCCACCTCTCTACAAACATGATCCGTGACTATGCAGCACATTAAACTACACAGCATAAAAATAGTTCGTATAAAATAGTTCAAAAGCTCCAGCATGAAAGAGGGAAGGGACAGCAGCTCAGAACTGTGGTACGAGCACAACAGAGCACATTTATTACAGTTGTTAGAGTACGCAAAAACAACCAGAGAGGGCAGTGAAGCACTGCCTTTCAAAATGCTATGGTAAAGTTATGTTCTAAACGCTGACTCCATATTAATGATTGAGTATCAACAAAAAAATACTGTTCCTTTCTCTAATATTCAACTTTTACTTGTAATGAAGTTTTATTTCGTTGCATTCCAAGGCTACGCCGTGAAGACGTTCCTCAGCAGAAATCATTTCAACAGAATAAAACAAATGATACCAATAAACAATACACCAACACAACAATATAAATATAAGTAAACAACAGATGATTGATTTTGGTCCGACTTTTAGAGGAACCAACAGCGTCGGACTGAAACTCAGCCAAGTGTTTTACAGCTGCATCACGACGCAGACATGCACTCGCGCGCTTACATCAAAAGCTTTATCTTATACCTTATATGGCTCTTTTTAGCTCAGAGAAAGCAAAACATGGGAGGCAGCAGTGAGAGGTGCTTTACAGTAGAAGACGCTGACGCACTAGTGGCTTGTTAAATGTCTGAGTAACAACATTAGTCTGAAACCCGTTCAGCGCAGCTGTGCATTACTTGATGCTTAATGAATGGACTCATTAGCGGTGTCTCAGCTAGAATCTGACCTCTGACTTCCTCACTCCTGACCTCTCAGATGGCCGACAGCCATCATCGCTCTCCGACCGTCTGCCGTGCAGCTTTTGAAAGGCACCAGCCTTGTGTGAGCCGGCCTTGTTTTCGCAGGCCAAAGTGAAAAGTTCACAACCCACTCTTAATTGCTGCGCCTTGAGCTGTTGAACAGCCACAGCTAAACACAGGTCAGTCTTGGCTGCCAGCTAGTTTATCTAATAAGCCCACGAGTTCCCTTTTCCCCCCAAAGAATGTTATCAGATTTTTCTCCCCCAATGTCCCATTCACTTTGACACCAGCTGCCAGGCACCCAGAATTATTCTGTTTACACTGGCTAAGTAGCAAAAGGTTGACCTGAACAACACATGTGTGAACAGCTTTCATTCATCGCCACTTGTGGGAACAGTGAAGGTTTCGCATTTTATTTTCCTAAAGTCCCATCAGATAAGTCGGTGTATGCCTACTAGTTCTCCTACTGGTCTGCAGAAATACAAAAGCCGTGTGTTCACTGGGAGTCAGGGAATACCTCCACACGTGCTGATCCTCACACAACGATGACGCACATTAATTGATAAATCTGACACACGGCCAGCACTGCAGCAAGCTAATCTCTTTTAAAGGCGAGGGGACGTCCGGTGGGGAGTGAGCGGAACATTTCTGGACAGAAGCCTATTGTATTCGTTTCATCCTTCATCTCCGCTATGCTCTTTTCTTCTTCTCTGTCCTATACTCTGCTCTGCTTCATGCTGCGGGGAGGAGATGTAAACACCTGTCTCTCAGCTCATTTGAAGGCTGATTTAAGGGTTTGCTAAAGAGGGGGTTAAAAGAAGAATATGGCCGCTGGAAAACATCTGGCAGGACAAAGACAACAGGGATCCTTAGGGGGTCTCTGCTGCTCCAATCACGCACACAAACACATCTGCAACTTCTGCAAACCTCACCCCTGGTTCTCACACCCCAGCCAACTAAAAAAGTCAAGTGAAAGTGCTCTGTTGTTTTTATCCTCGCTTGCATTTAGACCGTTTAGCTTTTATTGTTCTTTGTTAGATTTATTGTATATTCTCTGGTTTATGGATCTATTTGTTTCATTGTGCTGTGACTAGGACTAAGATTAGTTCCCTTTAATGTATCTCATGATTTGGAATGACAACAAACCTTGAATGCGTAAGTAAATACGGAGTTAAGCACACAAATACAAACTGACAATGCCACGTAAAGGACGCGTGCAGCAGAGCAGCACAACAGCTCCCAGATAAATGCACTCCGCAAGAAAGATGAGCATTGTCACTAAGCTTTCCTCAGCTGGACCTGAGTGGCCATAATGAGTGGCAATGATGAATGTATTGGGTTTGAATTTGCACTGAGTGTAAGCTACTTACTGTCCAGAGTCTGACATGAAACCTCAAATGGAGTGAAAGGATCTCGGTGCGTGGGTAGGATCTTTCTTCCACTGAATTTGTAGTGTACTTATTTCTCTGAAAAAGTGGGAATACCTGCATGCTACAATATGTCAGTCATTTCTTTCCTGGAGAAAACTAAACTTAAAACACTCCCTGCAAATGTCTCTATAAAATGTTTGCGAGACAAAGAGCTAGAGCGTTGAGGCATTAAAACTAAGCTGAGTGCTGGGAAAGACAAAGAATGTGAAGTCTGTCCCTGCTCGGAGCTTATGCGTTTCCCTAAAAAGCTGAGTCTTGGCTGGAAGACACCTCATAATGTTCCCGATCTTTCAACAATGCGAAACTGAAAACTTAAGAATCATCAATGGACATCCTGGAACAGATCAAATTGTAAGTTGCATAATAACATGAGGTTATATAAGCATTTCCTGTCAGGTTAGATGATCATTGTCATCCATCAGACGCGGCCACCTCTGTAGCAGCAGGCTTCACTTTCGGAACGGATAGATCTCATGTGAGCACCACGGGGTGACCTCTGTCTGGGAAGAAGCGGAACAGCAGAGAAAAACAAAACTTTCCGAACAGATGTTATGACGGGGCGTTTGAGGCAGGTGGCTGTTCTTACCTTGGACACATTTGTGGTGTTTGCAAATCACATTAACCAATGTACTGAACCTTCCAGAGAGGCTGGATATATGTTTAATTACTTAAATGGTGCGCACACGTGTCTTTTTCACTGCTGCCCTGCACAACATCCACGGCAACACACATCCACATCTGGGATCTGTCAACAACTGTCTGCCACTGGCTCACACTCCTCTCTGTGGAGACTCTGCTGAGAAATACACCCTTCAGAGTGCATCTGGGATCCAGCAACTCAGAACAAAAACTGCTTTAACGTATAAAGCAACAAAATAAAATGTGTCTCTGATTATCAAAACGACACGTTTTTAGGTCTGAAGATGATTCATCACCATTCATTACAGATGAGACTGGTCATTCTTTCTTTCTACAGGCTACATAAACATAGTCAGTGGCCATGAAAACAGCTGGAAGCATCGGGCCTGCATGCTGAGAAAGTGGCAAACTGACAACCACTCTTTAACTATGATCAACGCACTGGCACAGTCTATTGGATTTACACAGTAAATGTTTGATTTTGAATGAATTCGAATTTTATACCAAATACTGTTACACGTGCTGGATGCAACACTGAAAACAAGTCTAAAGTACTTTCGTGACCCAGCAACAATGAAAGGGTGTTCAAGAAATAGTTTGACATTTTGGGAAATTTGCTTTCTTGCCAAGAGCTAGATAAGAAAGCTGATGCATTTCTCGTGTGTCTACGGTAAATATGGAAAAGTGGAAATAGAAGGTCTGGCTCTGTTCAAACATAACAAAATCCACGTGACAGCTCTTCCACAGATGATTGATTAACATATTCATATCTTATTTGTTTAATCTTAACCTTTAGAAATAGCAGGCTGTAGAATAACTGGCTCTGGATGAACTTTTACTGACACAAAACCTGCGTTGCCGTTCTTGTCTAACTCTCAGCAAGAGGGTGAATAAAGCTGTTTCTTTAAAGAAATGAAGCAATCGCACAACACTACAGTGGCAGTACGTCAATCCAAACCCACACATGCACGCCGCTCGTTCTCGGGCAAGGATGTGGCTGACCTCTACAAGCTGTGTCCCCTGCGCCTTTCTAGTCTTTTGCCGTGCCAATTCCCTGGCCTTTAATGGCTCGTACGGAGCCAAATCACACACCACAAGAAGGAGGTTTCACTTTAGCCTAAGAAGCAGTGCACACACTGTAAATAACAGCTAAATATCCTGCTTGAGAGCCTATTTTTGTGCCATTGCTGACTGACCGTGTGACCTTGTGCAATCCAAGACGTAATATCTGGGAGCATGTGGCTTCATTCCTGCTTGCAGCCATTTGGTATTTTCTGTGGCTGGCCAATCTTTCGCATTTAACTGGCAGGAAGCGAACTGCTTTTAAAAGGCAGGAAAGTTCCAGGCTTGCCTGATGCCAGTCCTCGACACACCCATTGATACCCCTAATCCGGCCTCTGTGCCAGCACCTGTGGTCACAGAACGACCACAAATCTGTGTTCTATTTGGTCACGAGGCCCCAGGTTCAGTCGTCTGCTGCATTACTCAAAAAGTAACTATCAGCATCAATACACAGTCTTTACGAGTCATCAACAAGCAAAGTCGTATACTAAACCATGCGTGGACATTCTGTTATGACATTTTACTATGAATAACAACAGGGCACATGATCAATGGCCCTAATTGCCTGTGTGAACACAGTTTAGAACAGTACGTCAATAGACATGCCGTAAATTAACACCCGCACAGCAGTTCATATAAACCAAAGAGAGGGCCAGTCAAAACAAACCAGCAATCATTCCTGAAGAGTGAGAAGCTGTTTGTCCACACTGATTTTTTTTTTCTGTACTCAAGGCCCTGTGGAGCTTTCTTAAGTTGCAGTAATGTACTCCAAATATGGACCACGAAATATCTGCCAATAAGTCTTAGTTAATCTGAATTTTATATTTTATGACTGATGGAGATCTGATAAGAAACACGTAGTGCTTTATGATCTCAAACACACACACACACATACACACACACACATCCATCTGTTATTTCCTTAATAAATACATCAGACACATAATGCTGACAACTATTTGCTAAATGTCACCGTGTTTATATGAATCCACAATATGTAAACTTGCAGCCATTAGTTTAAGATGAAAAAAATTCTGTTTCTCACATGCAATATTATAAACACCACCACCGACTGCTGCAACAACACAGAGCAAGAGAAATAAGATTTGCGGCCTTCCTCGTGCGTCTGCGCGTCTTTTGCCAATAACAGACGGATGAAATACATTTGGTGCCACAAACAATGCTGATCCCTCCGTCTAATGACGATTATTAATGGGATACACAGAAGGAAAGGTCACATATTTGTAATTTCTGAGACGGTCGACTTCGTGCACTTTTAACCCCCATCATCTAAACATGCGGTCCTCTAAGCCTCGAGTAAAACGCCAGTGATATGTGGGCCTCTAAAATTGTGCAATGGTGAGAATATAATGTATCCCAGCGGAGCGCTAGAGACTGGACAAAAGCCTCAGGGGCCTACTGGAGAAAGAAAGGTATTTGATTCTCTCAGTAAACACATTTCAATAATGTAAGCAACTCTGTCTCTTCATAAAGGACAGATACACTTCAGTGCTTATTTCGCAATTAACCCCGCGCGCACGCACAATGCGGGAATGTGCTGAGCAAGAGGACGGGGAACATACTTGAGAAAATCCTTGAGCGTGTCCTTTACTTTTATTTCCTTTAGACGAAACTCTCAAAAATCATTACCATGCAGTTTTCTGTTTCAGTGGCAGTGCAGTTAGTGTAATGGGCGTGATTACATCTGTCGAGATGGATTAGTTGAAGAAAAGCCTGGGAGATGGCGATGTTCTCTTCTTAGAATAACAGGAGTGATACAGTGTGAATCATTGCAGAAGGGTAACACAAAACTCCGCTGAGACACTCCACTGAGCTCCCTGCCTCAGCTCCGACGGCCAAAACTACACGCTGCAGCGCTGCACTTCCCACTTCCCAACCAGCCCTCACCCCCGCTGCGACCCAACTCCCCTCGCAAACCCTCCGTCAGACCGGAGGTGTGCCGAGCCAGGATACAATTACACGCCATTATATATTTTATTAAAAGGGGCGTCGCCGGTGGATGCAGGGGGATCAAAACAAAACAAAAAAGAATAACTGCCTCATTAAAGATTTACTGGGAAGGGTCAAGCCAATTGAACCCTGACATGGAACCGTCTCAACTTTTGTTTTTCCTTCCACATATTTCGGGGTGTTTGATTCCAGCAAAGGAGCCGGCCGCGATACAAAAACCAGAGGTAGAGAGGCAGACTGGCAGAGGCAGAGGCAAGAAATACTGGCATGGAGGAGCAAACAAAAGAGATGCGTGAGGTAAAACAGATGGCTAATGCTGGCCGATGTGCAAGCGACGAGTTACCACATGATATAAGTGGTTATAGTTATATCCATCATCGGCACTACAGAAGACAGTCACAGGTTTTTTTCAAAGATCTTCGAGGAGGAATGAGGAGGAATACTTAAAAACAAAAGTTAAAAGTTGCTTAAAAACTGCTATTTCCTGGGTATTATTAGTGACAGAATGGTTTTCCATGTGAAAGGCACAGATAGTGAAATGTATTCATTCTTTTTCAGCCTTAAACTTAGTTAAGGATAAAGTTTAATAAGAGAGTACTTGCCCTTTTTTCAGCTTGGTGGGACCAAACAGAAAAAAGGGCAAGTCCCAAACCTGTTTCAGAGTTGTTGGTCTATGCTTAAAGTGCTTACGTTGATTTTGAGAAATCTTAAACATGACTGCAATGTCATGGCTCGTCTGCCTCGGAGACCACTCTTCCAGTCTTTCGGTAATTTAGAATAACAGTCACCAAATCCGAGCCTACAAACACTCTTTTCTCCGATAATCTCCCTGGGTAATATTCCAAAACCAATGTGTTTTCAAGTTTAATACAAATATTTAAATAGCTCTTTCCATACATAACTTCGCTGTCAATTCCTAAGCTAAAACATCCACCACAAGCTTTGGATAGGAAAAAAAAAAAAAAGCTGCGGTTTGGAAAATGAGCCTGCTAATGTGTGCATGTTGGCGAATACGACACAGTGGAGATCAATCAAGCGCTCCGGTCTGTGTGTGTGATGTACACACGCTATGAGGTGCTGTGGCATGGTGAAGTGTAACCAGCCTCTCTGATCTGGTCCGAGACAGCAAAAACAGCCATGGGATGGAATGAGGTGCCAACATAAGCCCCGACTTCTTACGCGTGTTGTCAGCCGTTGGACCACTACAGGGTTCCACTGACGAACGCACAGCACCAATCCAAATAAAAAAAAAAAAAAAGAAAGACTGAACTGACCATTGAGTCTAAACGGCAGCTTAGGGAATGCATCAATCAAAAAATATGTGCTCGCCCTCTAACTCCACATAACAAATGGATATGAGCCTTGCACAATATTTCAAAAGGCTCGAATGCTTTTTGAACATTTCTTCACAGCGAGGGCAGCAGGACAACATTGTAAGGATGAGTTTGGGAACAGATATAGCACTACACGAGCCTTAGCATTCCTACGATGTCATGCAGAGTGGAATTTGTTTTCAATTCTTCCCTGCACACTTTACGCCAGTATTCTTGAAAATTCCCCTAATCCTTCCCCAACAACAACGTTGCAGCGGCATACGCTGTCAGCACAGACACCGTCTATTCATTCCTAAAGGATATCCTCCTGATAGGAGAACGAGCTGTACAGAACACACGTATATATGAGGCCATACAAATGCCAAGGGCATTGTTTGTTCTTCATGTACTCCAGAGTCCTACCCTGTGGCTCTGTAGCAGCTCAATACGTCAATCCAAACCCACCACATGCACTCCGCTCGTTCTCTCCCCCAAACACGGGGAAGGTAATCTCAAGGATGTGGCTGTGTGTCTGACCCCTACAAGCTGTGTCCCCTGCGCCTTTCTAGTCTTTTGCAGCGCCAATTCCCTGGCCTTTAATGGCTTGTACAGCGCCTTAGAGCCAAATCACATACCACAACAAGGACTCTGGTGGGAAGTGACACCTTTGGACATGCTGTTTAACCGCGACAAAAACGAGCGCGTGAACAGGCTTGTTGGCGGAAGGTGTTTTAGTTTTTGCGTCATTTATAAGGTGTGTAGGCCAACGACAGAGATCAGGGACCTCGTCCCCGCGTGTGCTTTCTTGTCAGCTGTTAATCATTATTGCTATTACTTATGTGTGTCTTTGTCAGTGGACTGTGCTAACCTGTGATCCTCGGGAGCCTCTCTTGTGGTCCCACTCTGAGCGGGAGAGCATCTGTGGGAAACAGACAAAGAAACATGTTCAGACCACAGTCCTGCACATCCTGTTTCGGTTAGCCTCCTACAACAGAAGGCAACAGCATAAGGGAGCAACGCTGTTCTGTAGCAGAAAGGAGGAGGAGCAGCAGCGGTGATGCAGTAAGTGTGGGGTTGCTCATAAATACAAAAATGGGTTTTGTCTATCTTTTTTTTTTTTTTTTTTTTTTTCACTTTCCATTAAGCCCAGATGTCTAATGCAATTTCACAGTCAGGTTTGGTTTACTTTAGCTTCTATTCAACTGCCTAAGGCGACGGTGGAGGCTGAGGATTTTTATACTGTCTAATTACTAGCCACTGTGTCCTCCCACAGGCCTTGTAAACCCGTTTTCCACTTTCCTGGGAGTCACCAAATGCATGCGTGCAGCTCCGTCACCAATTTTTGTCGAATATAACGCCAGGTCAACATTGCCCCCCAGCCCCATCCATCCCCCCAGCCTCTCTCCCTTGCCTCCATTAGGTCTTGCTGCCCCAAAACTGTGAAGCCCTGAGAAACCCAGCATGTTGCTGTGACAAATTGCTGCTGCACACACTGAGGCAATGGGCTGAGCATAAGAGCCAATTTGATAATTCAGGTGTAATTTACTGTGTCAGTGGAGGTCATTGAGTTGTGCCATGCTGCGACTGAAAACACTGTGAAAACAGTGGGTTTCATATGCTGGTGCTGTAGGCCTGTCTGGACAACAGTGTGGCTTTGTTCTGATCACATACAATAGCAGAGACCCTGATGTTTGCTGGTACATAAAAATACAGGCAAATTTATGCAAGGACCTGAAGGATTTATCTATTTATATCTATGTTTTTCATGTCGTTTAGGTATTGTAGTGTATTAATATCGCCCTGCATAATTTAGATGATCCACAGAACTCACTGTCAGCGCTTGACATTTTCAGTGGAAAGTAGCCCTAATGCAAAATGTTTAAAAATTAAAAATTGTCATTTTGCATAATTAACGAGAAGTATTCACCGGTTTACCGGAACGTTTGCAAAATCACTGATAACGAACACTGAACTGTGCCAAGCAAAACAAAATAAAGTTTTTGCCTTGTTATACTCCCTGCATGCTTCACATCCAAAGTATTTGTCTGATGATAGTGAATACTAAAGGCTCAGTAAGAAACAATCCATGAACAGTTTAACAATCAAAATGTCCGCTAATCCTGAGCGGGCGCTTTTGGATTAATCGCCTTTGAACGACGCCAGCCAACACGGGCAAACTACCCTCCTGCTGTCAACACATTTCAAGTCACACATTGCTAAATTACTGCTAAATCCTGCAAACATGTTCTCCCAGCTCAGGTCCACCCACTTCTTACAAGCAAAAAAAAAAAAAAAGACCAAAACTACTTAAGTCACATAGGACACACTGCTCACAGTGAGAGTTAGAGAGAGTCACAGCAGGTTGACTTTATT
The DNA here is from genome assembly GCF_963514085.1 of Chelon labrosus. Taxonomy (NCBI): domain Eukaryota; kingdom Metazoa; phylum Chordata; class Actinopteri; order Mugiliformes; family Mugilidae; genus Chelon; species Chelon labrosus. Next base: position 11,893,774 of record NC_140344.1, read on the forward strand.
TGATGAAGTTTGACGTGCCTCTGACACATTTAGCCCGGCAGGACACAATGTTCAACCTGTCGGCTTCTTTGCGGGGTAGTTATTGTTCACCTCGTCCTTTGGTCAAGGTCCTGGCAACAATAGGCAGCACAACACCAAACGTGGCGACCCTGACGGTAAGCGAACAAGGACGACATAACAACGTAATGAATGCAACAGACCTTTTAGGAAGTCTAATAAAATGCAACACGAGGCAAACATTTTCGCTCTCTCACTTTCTGGCGTCGGCACCGCTCTCCCATTCTCGGCACGGTAGCATCTTTAAAAACCGTGACAGATGTAAAAGGAAGGCCTCGGGAAAATCAGCTGTGCAAAAGATGCAGATTTAAATCACTGCAAAATGACAGTATTGGACAATTTGTCTTGTACTTTACGGCTCTGATGACAGAGCTGGACTTTTACAGGAGCTGGCAGCGAGCTCCTCCGCAGTCGCGGCAGAGTCCTGCTCCATTAGAAGGTCCTCGTATCAGTGAGGCTCTCCAGGCGCTCGCACATAAACAGCCTTTCGCTCTGACGGCCTTATGTAAGCCAACCTTTCATCTCCCTGCTATGTGAGACAGACACAGACTACACAGAAGTCTATATGCGTCCTTTGATGTGCCAAAACAAAACAAAAAAAAAGAAGAGCCACACAATATCAAAGCTGAGCATGAAATTCGAGCGGTGCAGATAGCCTCTCGTACGGAGCGACTTTACAGGCCACGGCGGAGTTCATTTTCTCCGGGACTGGCTCGCAACACATGTGGACGATCTCGGGCCGTGGGTGCAGTCTGGTGCAGGGCTGCGCTAAAAAATTGTCGGAAAATCACTAAACAAAATGTTGTGCTTTCAAGCTACCAGAGTTAGAATAAACAAACACAAACTTCTTGTGTTTAGAAGGAACAGAAGGCAACATCAGTCAGGAGAATAAAAACAACTGTAAGTAGACAATAACAACTCACAGATGGAAAAATAAGAGTATGTCTCTGTAGAACAAATACAGCCTGAGCTCCACATCCTCTGTTTGAGCCAGTCAATGCTCCACGAGCAGTAGTAAAAACAAGGAAAACCAAAAGTCTTGTTCATGCTATATTACCTTGTTTTGCTTCGGGGAGTACGAGATTATACTTAAAACACATGACAGGTCACTGCCAGTATTATGTCTGAAGAGGTAAAACCACACATGAATGATTTCTTAGATATCTGCTGGTTTTTCATGGACAGCCTCCAGGCAGCATAACACAGCCGAAGCAGTAAAACTTCCAAATGGATTTGTTTTTGTCCTACAGCTCCAGTACACCTACTGGGAAAAATAACAACTTCGTAGAAGTTTTGCCCTTTGTTTCACCCTCTGCTAGATTCATCACGCTGCCCCGTAACTCACAACGAGCCAGGTCGGGCAGTGGCTTTCCATCATTTACAGCTGCACCCGTGATTTATTAGTGTCTCAATCCAGTCCGAGAGAGAGAGAGAGAGAGAGAAAGAAAGAAAGAGAGAAAACAATTGCTTTGTCTCTTTGAAAGTGGCTGTGTGTCTTTCAATCGCTTCACTAAAGCTGCCAGAGAAACATGACACAGCGAGCTCTGAGGCATTTTTATGTAACTCCGGTCCTTTGTGAACGCATTCTGGAGAGTTGCTGTGCCTTCATCACACACAGCGATGCTCTGAAGGAAAGAACAAGAGGAACAAGTGAAAGCAAGTGGAGCTGATAGAAGATGAAGCCAGACTGAGGGTCTTTCTACAGAAGGCTACCTTCATCTAAACCAGGGGTGTCGAACTCTTCTTAGTTCGGGGGCCACGTACAGCCCAGTTTGATCCTCAAGGGGGCCGGACCAGTAACATAACTGCATAATAACCTACAAATAACAATCACATCACCCTTTGTTTTTTGTACAAAAAGAAAAATAAGTTATTATGTGTCAGTTTCAGTTTATTTTTAAATGTCTTTAATGTAATAATTGCATCATATTTAATACATTACATTAGAATTGTCCAAAGGTCAAAGGCAGAGCAAATTACAATAAAAACATTAAGCCTGGTACGATCTGCTGACACACGTATTGAGTAATCACACTCTGTTTAGGACCTGCTGTTTTGGTTCATGTAATTACAGCACCGCAGCGTGGAAGAGGGCTGGCTGGAGTTGAATATAAACATGGAGGATGCCACGGTTTCAAAACTTGCTCTCAACCAGTCGCATCACCGGCCTCGTCTCTCTAAAGCAGCAGCGTCACGGGGGACGCAGGAGTACGTCAGCCTAAAAAAAAAAAAGGGAGGCTTTTCCACAGAGCGTCACGACCTAAACACAAAACCCAAATCTGCAGTAGGAAGCAGAAGGTGTTTGTTTTTATTCAACTTGTACAGTGATTAAATAAACATGGGACTGAAATTATGGATGAAATTAAGCCACTTACAGGTTTGCACTGTCAGGACATGCAAACCAAAAGAAATTGTTCGGGGCCCTGTGAAAACATAATGAAAAGCAGGGCCCAGGACTTCGTTTTGGCATATTTTGCAATGACAACCATATTTTGTAGCAGCCTGGTGTCATTTGCACGTAATCTAACGTGAGTAAACACAGTGGAAAGTCGTCTGTAACAATACAGAATGAGAGGTTATAGATTTATCAGCGTCAGACAGCAGCAAAGATTCAATCAACATAAGGAGAAAGAATTCAAACAATAAACATCAGCTATGGACATCAAGTATTGTTAGATTAACTTCTACTGGTTGTAGATCAACAAGTTCATTTAATTATGTTTCTGCAGTAAATCTAGTGGAGTGATTAAATAATCACGATTTATTTCTTTATTTATCTCTATCATTTACAGAGTTTAAGGCACATTTTTGAGAAAGATACAAACTAAAATAGTTGGCTTTGTGCCAAACATTTGAGTTAATCTGTTCGTGTATCTTGTCTGCAAAACATGCTCAGTCATAAGTCACAAAAACTGGGACTATATCTCCATAATAGACGTCTTGTTTCTTCCTCAATGGTCACTCTAGAAAATCATTCAGGTACACTATGGACAAAGTTGTAAGCAGCTTCACCTTTAGTTTTGAATGTGTCTTAGCATGTCATCACAGGTCAGTGTCTCTAACAGACCTTTCTATGGATTGTTTATATGATTTGTTTGGACACGTTCCGGCCATAAATAGGAAGGACAACCAGATGACTTGTCACAAATACAAAGAAACAAGCCAGTTCTAATGCGCCGCCACCCTTCGCAACAGAGCCGCGATCTCATGACTCAGAATAGTACCAGCCAAGCAAACTCCCAGCTTTCCTCTCACCTCGAGTGTTAAGAGGGTAGCAGTGTGGAAGCCAGTGTGCAGCCATGCTCTGTCCACCGCCATGGCACACTGCCGCGCTTCTGAGGTGCTGGGTAAACACCACGGTGTCAAAGCACAAACAAACTATTGGAATATGCTTGTTGTTTGACTTGCTCCAGCCAATATCCAGTTGTGAAGCACTTCTCTGCGGGTGCGAAGTGGAGGGAGCTACGGCAACAGCACCCAGAGGCCCCTAAATAAGTCCGACCCGTTGTCATCAACTCACCGCAGAGACCTTTTCTAAATGCGAGGAACTGCTCATCCTGACACAGCTCAGAGCAAGATAACAACCGACAGTGTTTCTTAATCATTCATTCATGATCAGCTCTTCCCTTTTCTCCCTGTCTTCCCGCTCCCTCTTTTATTCCTCATTAATGGCTTCATATGAATGGAGTTGATGCGTGTCTACTTCCATTTCAGGGCCGTAGCTGTGTTAGCTTGTTAGCGCGCTGAATTTACTGGGATGCTAAGTCAGAGTCCACTGAGGACACGGTTAGAGAAAGCACCAACTAGATCACCCTGCTGGAGGAGAGGGAAGGAGTAAAAGAGCTGCGTGCTGATCTTTCAGTATGTTGGGGTTAATTAAGGCAGTGTTGAAGGGCCGGCAGATCAGTCTGCAGGATTTCCAATGAGCTTGACCCAAGGGTTTTATGAACCACCTCTCTGTCCAATTAAACTCTCTATGCTCTCACTTACAGTCGAGTCTGCAAAGTCATGAATTCACATAATATACCTGCTTATGTAAGCGCACATACACACACACACACACACACACACTCCGACTCACACCCACCGCCTCAAGGTCCCTGAATATTTTCTTACTTTATTCTGCCTTTGTTCTTTTATCATTGCCCGCTGTCAAAGATCTTCTGACGTCTGTAGTGTTTGACTCATACATCCCTGCACTCACTTTCACTTTGGCTGAAAAAAGAAAGTAGGTCAGATTAGCTTAGCTATGTGAAGGCTTCAGAAATGACAGCAGCTTAGTTGTAAGGACGCCATCAGTGCAACAGTGAAACATCTCTGTAGTCGCTTTCATGGCTGTTGGAATCACGGTAAACTCTCCATCGCTCACCCTACCTTTGACAATCAGATGTAATCTTGTTTTGCACCTGCAGGTGGAGGTATTTTCATGATGCTCATGATCATCAATGCCGTTTCTCTTGGGACCCACTTTGGGAAAGTATTTTTGTTTATGGTCGTGCACATTTACAGGACGCCATTTTTCTGGATAGTGACGTGATGATAATGTCAGTGGGTTTGGATAATGGCACCAGTAAAGAAAGCACACACACACAATTTGGATGGAACTACTAAAGTGTAATTCTTTGCATAGACTTGCCCATTTTCATTATCTGTTGTCTAAACTATATAACTGCTAGCTTGACAGATTTCTAAAAGTAGCACAGGAAATGTAGAAGAAAGGCCATGCAAATTTGTCAGTTATCGCTGGCATTATACAGGAAAGATATAAATCTAGGTAGACTCCACGTAATTAACAAAAAATAATATTTATGGAAATTAAATCTGCTTAATGAAATTATAACAAATTTCCATTCTCAATCTGTGTATTTTCTGTTCTTTTAACTTTCCATTAAATCATCCTCATATTTCCTGAATTTCCCTGAACATGCAGATATTAAATCACAAACAATAAACTGGCATGTGTATAATATATCATGAAACTGTAGGGTTTCGGGCAGACACAAACTATGTGGCTGCTTGTCCAGGTGACTCCAGAAAACCCCGTCCCAGCCTTTCCACTGCCACATCCATCCCGAGTGTAGCAGCCGTTAGAGGACACTTATAAATCTTTCCCTGCCTGCCTGGCTGCTGAGGGGAGCGTATGGAGAACCATTCCTATTCATGCTGGCTAATGTTTTACAGGTTTTACCGTGGGGGTCAGTCATTGTGGGTCATTTGCGTCATCACTGAAGGGAAGGGAACTGTTGAGGTGGGCTGCCAAGGGCAGAGGAGGAGGCCGTGTGCAGGGAAGGAGGAACAGATTTTTGTGTATGCAAAGATTAGCACATGAACAACTAAACACACTCTCAAACTCTCTCTCTCTCTCTCTCATGCGCTGGCCTGCAAAGCGCGCACTTAATGAACAAAATCACACTTCCTTGGGCATTAAAATTGCTTGCACGCATAAATATGATCCCATGACATATTTCTCACACTGGCTCTGCATCTCTGGCTCCTATTTTACCCCTCCCCTACACTTCACACGTTCTTACTCAGACTCTTCTAATTTCTGAAGTGTGACTAATGGGATTTATCCTCTTTACGTTTCCTGGGAGAGACTTAGCCTGATCCGAGAAGAAACCCAGCGATAGATCTGCCTCTACGGGGTGAAAGCACAGGCCACAAGGATGCCGTGACCCAGAGAAAACCACAGTGGGAGTACCCCATATTCTGACCTCAAAAATGATCAAACTCAACGACATGAAATGTGTCCCTGACAAAAATCCTGTCATGAAAGCCAATGTTGAAAGTATGAAATATGGTTAAAGAGTCCTCCATGTGTTTTCATGATTTAAATTATATCTTTCTAGCTTCATGTAATATTATTCGTGTACACGCTGACTTTCTTTGCTTATGACGTCCCAGCTCTGCACATTTAACTGGGTGAAAAAGAAGGGATCTGGCTGATGGACCTGGCAGCCCATCTCAAAACAGCATGCCAAAGCCATTAGTGTATAATGGTACAGTCAGGATTACTGCCGGGGCCTGGAGAGCCGAGAAGGGAACACAGCACTCACTTGTTTGTTTGTTTTACAAGCCTCTGCGCCGTTCAGTTTGCAAGGTGCCAGTGGGCTTTGTGCCGCTTAAATCCCAGTCGATTCAGACTGTATGCAGCGTGTCAACAATGGTAGCTACTCTCTGGCTACGGCGCACTTGTTTCGCATTGTTACGTCAATTTGAATGTGTCAGGTCAGGGCTCTACGGATCATCGAACAAACCAAACTTTTCCTTCTCCGAAATATGGAGGAATTAAGCCGGAGCTGTCAGTCAGCGCTCTAATCATTTCCACTAAGGTGAATGCACCTGCGTGTTGATTGGCTAATTAGACACCCATCATGAATCCTCTTACGTGCCTGTCAGGCGTTACTGGCCGGCCTCATGTTTATATTCGGCATTAATATAAAGACATCATTTCCCCGTCATCCATCAGCTAGTTGATTCAGCACCTCCAGCCTGTTTCAGCAGCATGAATATTTTCAAACTGAGCTCTCATTACAAATTAGAAACGGCAACATTGATTTATGTGTCTTCTTAAAGACTTTCTGTAGCATTTATGAATTACATTACGTAAGGCCAGATGAGCTGGAGTGTAGGTAGATAAAATTGGTTTATCCCTGCTTTCCCTATTTTTCTTTTTGGGTGAAAAATGGCCAGGTTCGTGCTAGTTTCTAGCTCACAGTGCCGGTCTCAGACAACAGCAGGGCTGCGTGTTACAGTTCCACTGTAAAATGTTTTTATGAAGCCATAAGTCTGACTGGGACAGGAGGCAATATTTCTTTTGGGAGAGGCAATGTGCGTCAAGCAGGATTTTCAAAGTTAATGAACAGCTGAATACCAAAACAATCGGGGCCTGACCTTTACATGAAAACCAAGGAAAACACTCAGAACTTCAGAATAGTGTTAATTTTGGCTAAATAATGAGCTGTGGAGCTGTGCAGCTTGAGGATCCAGCCTCAAAGATAATTCTGGGAGTGGGGAATGAGAATCTGGGACTATACGTGTCGGAACATCTGAGAGTACCGGTTCAGTCAAAGGCAATGTTATGAGGGTAGTATGGGAATTTGTGCATGCATGCCACCTCCTGTGCATATATTATTTCATCTTTTATTCACAGGCCTGACTCAGCAAGGTCTGTGTTTTGTATTCTGTCTGTGCTCATCAGAGAGGACCACACACACAAGCACAGGCACTACTAACACAACTACTCCACTATTTCAGCATTTACAGTCCCATCAAGATTCCCACAGGACTCCAGTAAACAAACAGATGGCAATTGCCCACTCAAGCATTTGTCTTTAAATCCTTTATAAATCACTGATGTACAAACATAAACGTGCAGTGAGGACAGCACCTATGCTCTGACTGATGTGCTCAAACCATGTGTGTGTGCGTACATGAAAGTGTGTGAATGCCATCCCGTGTATCTGTGTGAGGGCATAAATCTCTGCTTCCTCTTTTTGCAGGTGGAGGGAGTTGCATTACAGAGCCGGTTTCCCTGGAAGAGGCTCAGGTCAACCCCATGGGCAACATTTCCACCATTAGATTGCAAAATGCTTGCTCTGTTAGAGGAGATTCCCAGAGGGTTCTATTTCCCCATGTTCAGGGAATCCAGAGTTCTGTGAAGGTACAAGGAAAAAGGAGTCAGCCTTCCGCAGTGCTCTCTGATGGGCTTCTCTCTATGAGACAAAGCACGGAGCCATTAAGAATGACCCATCATGCTGATAGCCATCCTGGAAACCAGGCTTAGAGCAAAGCAAACAGGGGGATGAGATACAAGAGATGTTGGTTTCCTCCGGGGAAATAAGCTCCAGGCTCCATGAGTGACAGAAAGCCATCTTCTTTGATCACACCGTCACCGGGGCTTACTGAGGCTTAGCGACCAATAAACAATATATACTACCTTAAAGCTCTTTGTCTCATTCACTTAAATGATATATGACGTGACAATAACCAAAGATAGTGTACTAACAACATGTTGCCAATGTGCTGTGCAGCAGCTATGCCTTTGGCCAAAGCATATTTAATGGCGTGTGGTTCTAGCAGAACATCAGTGAATGTTCACAAGTCCCTCACCAAAGGCATATTTGGATACATGTATTAGTGTGTGTTCTGTAAGTTAGTGATGGAAGTAGTATTGAGGTACATGGAAAATAGTAGTCACAAAAGAGTTAAATACATTTTTACTTAAAGGAGAATTATTTGTTTTGTTGCCACTTGGGGGCAGCAAACAGGCTGTAAATACAAGACTGACATATTATCCACTTCCCAAAAGGCCAATATACATACCGTACATTCATCTTTTATCTCTGGTTTGGTCCCCACCAGCTTCTGGGGGCAATTATCATGCTATTTAGCTCCTTAATGCTTTGGCTGTCATTTGGTGTGTGGTAAGTAGCTCACGGTGGACTATCAAAACATTTTTACAAAGTCCAAATTAGAGTGCAGTTACAGCAGTCAAGTAATATCTCTCTGTGGCAACTTCCTAACAATATTAAGTTCTGCGCATCAACGCTGTATTGAGACCAAATACTTCAGTGCGCTGCATAGGCCAAAAATATTCTTCAGCTTTGGTCAGTTACTTCCTGAGCTGATTTCTACAGTTGGGAAGATTAAAATTATTGTGCTTCCAAAGTTGTAAAGTCTCTATTTTAGTCACTGTTTAGTCAGATTTATTGCCTTCAGATTTATTGTACGTGTCCTACTGATAGCTGAAGCTACATGCACCCACCAGCACATTATTTGATGACAGTCAGTTTTGGTCAGCATACAGACTGAAAGCATCAAAAGTAAAGACGCGCTGAAATTATTGTAGTTCCATATTGTACTATGGATATTGCTACCCATTAATACAATTTAATTTAGTCATTTCAAGTGTATAAGGTGGTGTCTTAGGCTCCTGCGTCAACTGAACGCCGTAGCTACAGCGACAGCCCAGACCCTACGCAGACCCTAACGCCGTAGCCTGACATGCACTTCCCCAGAAATGTAACTACACGTCGCGGCAACGCAGACTGCAAGAGCTGTGATTGGTCCGCTTGGTAGTAGCGTGTTCCCGCTTTAGTGTTTCCGGCTGTTTTTTTTCGAATTTTTCGAACAAATCATTTTGGATCAGTAAAGATGGATTTGCATCGAGGAAACGTTAACTGAGGAGGTTCGGAGATACAAACATTTGTATGACTCGATTTTTGGCGGAATTTCGGTGAAAGTTTCAGTCGCCATTGTTGCAAGTGAACCAGGAAGTAGAAACAAAATGAACTAATGAAAGACACAGCACCGACTAGCGTTTGGGTGGTGTTTTTACAGGGCGAGCCAGACTGACGTGTGCACAAGTATCGGCTGCGTGAGTAGGTTGCGGCGTCCATGTCCCGCAGAGGCATAAACTCCACTTTAGATGAATGTGGTAGGGTGAAATGTGCAATCTAGTGGAGAAGAAGTATGGAGCAGCATGTATGTACAGTAGTTAAATTAAAACAACTGGTATAAGCGCGTGGGTGAACTTAAATTGAAGCTTGTCTGGGCGCATGTGTGTTTATAACCGGCACCAGTTCTTTTGTGTGTTTACACTGCATGTCTGTCAGGTTATCCATGTATAGGTATACAGCAAACATGCTGTTTATCCCTTCATCCCTGTATGTGCCCTGTACATAGAACCTGTTTCATGTCAATGTGTGCACACAGATGTGTAATAATGTGTGCATGTGTGCTCAGGATCTGGAACAACATTAAGGTAGACCATACGCTAGGAAAACATTGGTTAAAAAAAAAAAAGAAAAAAACTTTGTTAATCCGTTGTTTAAACACGGAAGGAATCCTAGTAAAAATACACAAAGCATTAGTTTCCTTTTTTTACATTCAACAACATGACGCAAAACTTTCTTGAAAGAACACATTGCTCCTGGATCTTCTTGATTAGCGCCACGGGTGCCACTCACACACACCAAGCCAAACGACTACTTGTGTTTACCTAGCCATGTGACTAAAGCTACGGTTCGCCCTGTGACGTCAGCTTGCATTCCACACATTCATCAGTCTCAATTCTCACTGATACTGTCTCAGATGCTGCTGGGCACAGGGAGCAGAGATCATACATTATAAAAGCAGGAATCATTCACTGGGCCTGTGTTTGCTATATTTATCTTTTACTGATAAAATAAATAAGCACTACTTTGTGTTCGACATCTGTTTTCATAAGCAGTTGGGAGCTTATGAGCAGCTCTTGCCTGAAATAGTATTCCTGTTCCACTTAAAACATGGAAACCATAAATAATTTCTAAACTGCTGTTGAGAGATGGATACATGGAAATAACAAGTCACTACATAAATATGCATGAAATATAAATATGTACTTAACTAGTATATTTTGTCTGGTGCTTTTGGTTGTTGTGTTGGTCCACTGGTAAATTATTGTTTTTTTCAATCTTGTATTATAAAGGACAACATTGGCAATACAGATTTACAGTACAACACTAGCATGATAATGCACCCCCACCCCATAGCAACGACACTCCTTGATGACAACAGCCATCCCCACCAGTATGCAGCCTGACACAGACACACACACAAAAACGGTTTAGGAACAACTCAAAAACATGAAGAGCAGCACAAGGTGTTGACCTGGCCTCCTCACTGGATCCCAAACTGATCAAGTATCTGTGGGATGATCCACAGAGGCCCCTCCCCTCAACTCATAGGACCCAAAGGCCCCCACTAACAATATTCTGTTACCAGACACCACAGGACACCCTCAGAAGGCTCATGTCCATTCTCTGATGAGTCACAATTGTTTTGGAGGTACAAGGGAGACCTACACAATATTAAGTTCATGTTATCATGTTATGACTGATCGGAGTATACAGCAGCAGTTAAGCGCATATATTAGAACACAATGAGGCATTATGTCTACTTTTACATTATGATAGGCTGACGGGAAAATGTTGACTCGGGACATATCAGTAACATTTACAATAAGAGTACATGCTCCCAGGAAACAGCTTGTTTTCCACACCTTTATAAACACCTTTATAATTCATCTTTAAAAGGGACACACAGACGACATTAAACTCCTGGCGAGAACTTGCTCTAAATTCACTGTGCTTGGGACTGTGAGGCAACAAAGACCAGCTGCAGCCTATTTCACAGCGCTTGACACCCTGTTACGTGGTATTACTAGCTGAGAAGTTGTTCTGCAAAAATTCTGTAAAACAGAAACTTATTACTTTATGTTTGGAGTGAAGGACAATGACCCGCGGAATAATGCAATTAATAATTACTCTACACAGCAGACAATGCCACTTTCAAGTTTCCGTTTAAAATACCCACAGATGTTCATTCCAAAATGCCCCCAAAGGGACTGTTTCAGTGTCTGTAGCTTTAAATGCAAATTAATTGTTGCTGACCACGCCCCTTTTTGGAAGAAGGCCCTGCCTTTCCTGCCAGTGCCATGGATACCCAAGGTCCTTGCTAAAAACACAAGCGGTCAGCCCTACGCGTCTGAACTTGCCAAGTATGGCGCTTATCCCCAGTGATGTCCTATGGTGATGCAAAACTGAATGGCTTGTTCAGACACGTTGTTTATTAACATTTAACCTAAACCACATTTAATCTTTACCAGATTTATTGACCCAAAACAGTGACACCAAGTCCTTGAGGTTGCAAACACCTTTCTAAAGGTTTCAATGGCACAAAAACTACTGAGCAGCATGCTCACTTTAAAACTAAATATAATAAATTAGTAACAGATATTAGTCTTTTCTATGATTTAACATTTAAGTGTGTCACCTTTTTGTGTGAAAAAATTCTGTTTTCTACTTGACAAAATGGTGGTGACATACTTTGCATTCTGTTGCAAAAGAAAACGACAAAAACTCTCACAACAGGGAAAGTTTAAGACAACAAAAGTCATCTCTGCTGCACAGCTGAGGAAACAATTTGCTGAGACCTTTGCCTTTCTCATTCAGCTCCCCACGCCATGCTCCAAAGACACCGCAGAACAGCAGGCTCATCTCGCTACTGTCTGAAGAAGGGAAGAAAACATCATGGGCAAATGTGACGGAGGCTGCGTTTAACCCCACTCAGTCACTGCATTGTCCAAATGCTCATTTGTTATTCTCTTAATTGGCCAATCAGTAATCATGGCAGGATAATTAATCAAACAATGAAAAGAAAGATTAGTCCTAGTTTTAAGACCATGTTCTGCAGAGGTTCACATCCCGTATAAGCCCAACAAAGTAGGTCTGTAGCCTGAAGCTAGTGTGACTTCTCATCTGTAATTGCTTTAATTGCACTTTCCATAGACCATGTAAAAGGAGAAAGAAATAATGTCTGCTGCAGCTCTGGATAAATGACGACCATTGTGAAAACAATCCTGGCTCGAAAAATGCCCAATTGGAAAGCATAATCCACTGTAATGGGAAGTAGTGCAATTAATTAGGACGGCAGACTAGAAGAGAGGTATCATAAAACTGAGCCATAAACAGCTGCAACTGCACACTTGATAAGGCTGTACTGTGTAGGACTTGTAAATACAAAATGGCCACCCTGGAGTTAAGAATTGGAAATCTGGGCAAATGGTCCTTTTTTTCCCCATCTGAAAAATCTGCATGTTTATTACCTGCATGCACGTACTAATTTAATGGAAAACAGACCCAAAATAAATTACTACTCCCCATATAAGCTGATTAGTACAGCTGCAACAGCCTGAATCAGATGGATCTGGTGTAGATAACCAGCAGGGTTAGAGGGGGAGGGGGGCGGAGAGGTGAACACAGAGCTCCGACCTGGCCGCCTCCGCCACCGTCACACTGTAAATCCCTGAAGACAATAATCAAGGAAGAATATCCGCAGATAGACTTCATCCAACCTGCGTCCACATCCAAAATGTTCACTGTTAGTGATTACAGTATTACAGAACAAATCACAGCAACAATAATGACCTGTCAGAGGTTGGACGCCAATGGGAAAATGATGTCTGCCAGGTCGAAGGGAGATTGTTTTAGTAGAAAAGTGTCATATTTCATTCCAGTCTTTAATACTCTGTGATACAAACTGGATTAACAGTGATGGGCTGCCATGTAGAGAAAGCTCTCATGTATTCAGTGAATGGAATCTACACTTTACAGTAACACTCTCATTTTTGTAGCGTAAATGTAAAGCTAGCACTAAGAAATATTAAGCTTGGTGTAAAGACAGGAAGTTTTTTTGTATGGATTTAGCAAATGGGATATAATGAGCTTAAGATACGGTGGCCTTTATGCTAAGCTAACAGCGTCCTGAGTGCAGCTTCTTTCTTTACTCACTGCAAAAAAATCCCACCTGTATTTTCCAAAATGTCGACTTTGAAAATGCCTTTTCACTTTCCGAATATTTTTCACGAAGAAGAATTTTTCTCTTTGCAGCGAGTAAATGCGCCCTGATTCTGATGCTCACCTTGTCCTCGTCCTTCACTGGGTTCGATCCCTCTGCCGAGCTGGCAGTGCCACGCTAAACTGTGGACAACCAGGGGACCTGCATTGGCAGAATGGGCCTTACCTCAGGCAATTACGCCCTCAACTGTGGCTCATTGGTTTATGGTTCGATAGCGCTCCCTGGGTCTCAGGTCAAAACTCCACTCACATGCAACAATACACTAATGGGTATGGCGCTGTGTGTCCCTGGGTCTCTGAAAGTCAAAGCCGAGTCAGCCAGAAACCCAGCCGTGACTCGAGGCTGACCGGTAAGGCAATATTTTTTTTATGGCTGTCATCTGGTATGGCTGACTCTCTGGCAAACCACACAGAATCACAGACGCTCATGAACTACCCCTTGCGGTTCCCCTGTCTGCCTCTTTTTCCTCTCTCCCACACATCCACAGAGGAACTTCACACACACACACATGCACCTGTGTGGGTCCTGCGCTCCGGAGTCTAATTGATTGGAAAATGAAGACGGACGCCTGTGTGAGCTGAGCTCTGTTGATCAGTAGTCCCGCTCCCAACCCAAACATGTCACCCAGACAACCGGTCAGTCTTTATTGTTAGCCACCAATCACACTCCTGAGTGGATGAGAGACGGAGTCGGGCATTCGCATGACAGAGAGGCGGTGGCAAATCACTCCTAGGTTTGGGAGACAGCAATACCCTTTTCCTTAACAGCAATACACCACTTTCAATGGAGAAGGAAATGGGTTGGAAATGGGCAGAGTAATGCTTTCAGCCCTGGCCTCTGTGAGCATTGAACATCAGACATAACACAGAGCCATTAATGGCTTCACTGTGTGAGTGTTTGGCTAGCCAGACAGACCGGCTGCTGCGAGCTTGAGATTGAAGCAGGACTGATTATTGACATTTTGATGGTCAGACTTTTTGGAACTCTGATAGATTTTGGCTGCTGTCCTTAAAACATTAGTGAGTTACACATGTAATATACTGATTATTAGAGTGGTACATTCATATGAATCAAACTAATGTGAACCACACAACAAATGAATTAAGAGAGGATGTTTGTATTTCAGGCATCATAAAATTAGACAAGATTTTTTTTTCCACGATACTACTTTTTAATTCAGTCATAAACTAAACCTGAACTTGCTTTATTTTGCTGTGGCACCCTGGGGAGGGCTGGCGCTGTATTAATCTGACGTAGGAACGGATACACAAGGGAGTATGTTTCCTTTTCATCCGGGCCTGTCCTCTCACCAGAGCGAGAAAAGAGAGAGGAAAAGGCAAAACTGTGAAGAGGAAAAGCCTGTAGAAAAGAGAGGGGTCGGCCGTTCAGTGAAATTCAACAGTGCATGAAAGGCAGGGAGAAAAATGAATACATCTGGCGCAGAAATAGGAGAGGTGGTTTGTTCACCGTTACAGAGTTCGGAGACGGGAAGAAAGGAGAAGGGGAAGGGAGAGGACGGAGAGTGAAATGGGGACTAATCATGAAAGAGACGGTGCTGCGAGGCAATAAGAGATAGAGAACGACTAAAATAGGGACGCTGAAGTAATGCTCGGAGGCTCGGAGTGAGACGGAGAGAGATGGGGATGAAATAAAAAAATAAAAAGAAGCAGAAGGTAAAAGAGAGCAAAGTCCACGGAGCTAATCATACAAGCACATTGTGAAACTATAGATTAGGGGGAGGTGATTTTAGCTCGAGGAGTAATGTCTCCATCCCGAGCCCGAGCTTTGAAGGCTGTAGGACGAGATGTGGGGGAAAGGAAAAAAAAAAAAAATGAACGCACCTCCCCAGAGTGGGGAGCACTGTGTTACCATGGAAACAGCCCTGACGTCAGAGCACGCATTATGTGATTACTCATAGAGTCTGTTGAGGAGCGGGCCAATAAAACAGGGACCATTACTCACACACCGGGAGATGGCCAGAGCTCAGGTTACACACATACTTCAATATGCACGCACACACACACATTTACTTGAAGCACAAACAAAAGCATATACACACGCACACACACACACGAGCACACAGTGCCAATTCACTCTAGCAGCTCCCTTCTTAAATAAAACACAGACGGATGATACACTGTATGAACATTTTTACAATCCAGACTCAGTAAAGTCGTCACAATTTTACAAGGGCTCCTGATTTGGAATGGAAAACATGCACATTCATCGTTTGCTTAATAACCGTACTGCTGAGGAATGAGGCAATAACCTGTACACTCATTGTTCAGTGCTGAAAATCTCGACACAAGTGTCTGCAGACCAGGAATCCGTTCCTCCATCCCGACCGGGAGGAGCACAAACACTACCTCATCAGCGCAACCACAAGCGAGCTATCACTGACAGAATCTGCATGTTCTGCATTCCACACACTCTGACCCACGTCTGACAAAGAACATCAAACATGGACGCTGACATGTACCCTATTGTGCGTCACGACACGCACACACATACACAGCGCCTGCACACTTCCTCTCGCCATCTCCCACACATTCTCCACTGGGAGTTAAAACACTGTTAGGGCTGATAAGGATCCAGGCAAACAGTGTGGATAAACAGTCACTCTGGTAATTAAGAACCATGGGCCTATCAGAGACGAGTATGCAGAGACAAACATGTGATCCAGACTCCATTACTGAGGCCGTACACATTCCCACCACAGAGACCATTAGGTGAGTCCAGACAGACGGCGAGAGTTACCATAACTCAAACATTTTGGAAAGGAAGCCTGCTTCTTCTGTCTGAGACTGAGAAGAGAACTGAAAAATCTGTTTTGGTTTAATACAGTAACAGTTACACTGACTTTGTTGTTCTATTCTTCTATTCAAAGCAGGGATGTAGTGGCAGCATTTACACAGTCCCAGACGCTGCACCTGCTAATGCTCTAAAACTAGGTTGTCTCAGTTGCTTTTGCAAATTCTAGGATTGCTCATTTTGTTTGTATTGGGAGCAACGCGCACCCATGTCAGCACCATTGTATTCTGTTAACAGAGAGCGACTACCAACAAACCAACCACTTGTTCTAAATGGGATATAAACAAACACATGCTTTGCACCGAAGCTAGCAGGCGGACTGTAAATACTGCAGGGCTGGAGTGTGAATCAAGGACCAGAGGAAAGAAATATGAAATAGAAAACAGTAACTTGTCAAATGGTCTGCTAAAAAGTAAGGATTGTAGTTAGGAGACGTCCAGTGGGCCTAAAGTTGTTTTGAGATGGCGTGTTTGATTTGAGGCAGTTTTTTTGGTCTGTAGGTGTTTCCATTATCATAGTCCTTGACGAGGGTCTAAAGCCATTTATTTTCTATAATACAACTTTGCCAAGGAAATTACCAATGTGTTACAGTGCATTTTTATGTTAATATTACTGCCTTTAATTCAGCGTGCGAGTGCTGGAGCATATTTCAAGAAATGTTGAGTCTACAGACGACAGACTAGATAAAGCACACGTCTGAAAATGACTTATGGCTCTTTATCGTTTTATATTTTCATCTCCTTAAAAGGGCTCAATAGATTTGAATACATATTCATCTAGATTCCATGTCTCTACATGGCCATAGAAAGGTCACCATGGTACTCCTGGTATTTCTCAATTTCCCAGAACTTTTCTTACCATAGAGCAAAATAAAAATATTATAAAATATTATTACTCAAAAGACTTTGTCATATTGTTGATATGCAGTGAGTAAATGTTCAAATCTCTTTCTCTTTGCCTGTGTGCTTGAACACCATGTTACGTGTGTGAGCTTCAACTGGCATCAGTCCACCTTCCTCTGAAGTATCTGTACTTTTAACTGTCCTTAATGTCCATGACGCAAGTTCAGTTATTACATTTGGGACAAGTGTTCCATGTCACTTCTCTGCCACAAATGTGACTGAGCTCTGGCCAAAACCTGATATACTATACTCTGCATCATCACTAATCTGGTTACAATGATACCATATCAGAGATGATCCGATTAGAGGCGGACAAGCCCAGTAGCTCTCCCTCCCTCTGTATGTTGCTGCAAAGGGTGTGAACGTGTCTTACTTGTGCACCTATTAACAAGCACACATGTACATATGCATGCATCAGTGTGAGCATATGCGCACCGTGTGCGTATTGAAACAAGCTGCAGTCCACCTGGCAGGCCAGTGAACTTAATGAGTCTCGTATTCATGCAGCGTGCACAGCCACATCCGCTGCCCGAGGCTCTGACCAGGTGCTCTGACACAACACATCTTCAAACAACGTGAGCAGGATCTTCCCGGAGGACTGTGCTTCTCGTAACATCACCGTGACCGGGAACATACCACCCAGAAGAAACATTTCCCTTTAAAACTTCACCCTAAGAACATCACCTGACACTGACTGACTTTTAAAAATGTGGGGGGCTTCCTAAACATTGTCCCATGAAGAAAAATTGAATTATTTTTCAATGGTAAGCTTTAATTACATTGCATTTGTTTCCTTTTTCTGCATTAACAAATTAAGCACGTTGAGTTAAATGCAAAATGTACTCCAATTTCATGGCAGTGAAACAATTTAAAGTACTTACAATCTAACAAACTATATAGGAAGTTGCCTGGTCTGTGTCAATAACGTTTGAATATCATCTTCTGGACACTCGTGTAATATTACACTTTTATCTTTAACAATAAAAAATATAATTGCAAACCCAAATCACTGTTATACACCCTCACAAGATGCGTTTTCTATATAGAAACCACAGAACACCACATCCTCTGCCGTGAACAAAACTAATCCAAATTGAAACTTCTTTATTTTCGCCAGCTCTCTACCTAGTACAATAGACATTATATAAAATGTGCGTAATACATATGTGCATTAAAATATGTACACAAGATTTTCTGAAGCTGAGATGAATAAAACCTCCTCCAGTCTTTTGGATTTCAGAATAATAAGATACAATGCAGTACAACAAAATAAAATACAGTGAAGGTTCATTGCGATTTTGAATTCGTACACTTGACATATAAAGCGCTTCATTTATTTATTTGCCACTAGTTCATATGCACGTTGTGGGCTGCTAATGTGTTGCACAGGTACGTGCAACGGTTTTTACACCACTGGCAAAAAATGCGAACAGGAACAGCTGATTGATATAAACCTCATCCCGAGCTCCTGTGTGAAATCATAAAAATGACATAAAAATAAAATAAAAAAAACAAAAACTGTTGGTACTAATGTACTGTAATTCCTGTTTTCTGGTAAGGTGAAATTATTATTATTAATGGAGTATGGTGAGCAGTACAACATATTCAGGTCCCCATCATAAAAAGCTATCTGACAGAATAATATTCTACATATGGCATTTACTTAAACTAATGAGTGACCCAGCCCTCAGCAGCTCATTACTTGACTTCTGTGCTGATACAACTGCCTGACAATCCAAACTGGAGCTTATCATCTACTGCAGGTAATACACTGACTATCTGACTGTTGACATATGCCTCTTACAATTACTTTCAAAAGAAACCAAACTGGTTGGTAGAGACATATAACGTGACCACATAGATTTGGTTTTTAATATTAATAAATTATTCCGACGGTCCAACAGGAAAACCATAAATGAATAAAAATACAATAGAATTGTTGGTATGTAACAGTGATATGAACGAAGCTATAGGTAAGCACTCAATCTCTCAGACACTGCTTATTCGTGATCTTCAGTCTTCCTTAGAACAAATGACCAACTTTTTAGGGCCTATCATCCAAGAAGTGTTGAGTGCATATATACATATATATATATGAACACCATGGTAAGAGTATTTCTACCAGGGCAATGGAGAAGGGCACAATAGGACTTTGAAGAGACTGTGCATGTGTGTGTCCAACTCGTGTCATCTTCCCTAATGTTTTCTCTCAAATGTGACCTCTGGTTCCAGTTCCTTTCCAGCAGCTGACCGCCATATGTAAAAGGCCCGCACAAGTCCACTGAATCTCTGTCTAATGGGCTGCACAGATGCCACTTTCCTGGAACAGTTCCTCCCGTATGCATGCGTCTGTGTGTGCGACTGCGTCCCTGCCTTTCTCCGTGCAAACAGACTCTGACGTTCCACACATTCCCCTCAATATGTTCACCACTGTCTGGAAACAATGAAAGACGCTGGGTGAGAAGTGTGGAGGGAGAAAAAGTGTAAAGAATTGTGGAAAATTATATGGTGGGAGAACGGGAAACACATAAGGGGGAAAGTTATGCTGCTGTTTGGATAAGAGTTGTTGAGGGTAAGTAAAAAGGGAAGTACGTAAACTAACAGCAGGTCAGTTGTGAAAAGAGGAGAAGAAGGAGAGAGAGTGAGAGCAGATTATTGACTTAATGGCAGAATCAAGGCTGTCAAGGGCTTCAGAGACACTGTTTGTGTAGTTTGGACTGGGCCTGCTAGAGCGTGCAGGGTGATGATGGAAATCTTACACTCACTCAAAACAAGCCCACTGACCTTTTCATCTACCGGTCCCTGAATCAGTCTTAACATTCTGCCAGCGTGGAAATGAATGGGTGCTTATTACATCTGTGGCAACATCACAGGCTACGGCCACTTTTATGCATCACATGTTATGTGTGCACATGCAAGTGTAAAATGAGGCAGGAATAATCTTCATAGCATGTAATGTTGTTGGCTCTGCTCTCTGCTCGCTGTCCCTCGGCAACCGCGAGAATCTGGGCGTGACAAGAAATGTAAAGACCTCAGTCATGGTAAATTGAGTTGCTTCTTGAAGGTGACCAATCTTCATTACCACTGACATTTCAGAAATAATGAGCTCATCATAGACAGTATAAGCAACCTCTGGAGGAGACGCCATTTTGTTTGCTGGACGGTCTGATTTCTGAACACACAGAGAAGAAGGCCCGACCTAACAGCTGTCTGAAACGATACAGCATCTGACTTCTCCCCAGGGACAAATAACAAACGAAGAGGACACAGCTGCTAAATACTCGACTACTGTGGATTAAAAATGAAACATCATATCAATCATCATATCAACAGCACACGGTCGACCTTATAATTGAGATCAATGGGCATTGATGTTTTTTTCCATAGATCTGGGATCTGGAGATTTTTCTCAGAAATTGGAAATTGACTGCCAGCTGTGGCTTTGGCCGGTAGTGAAGCGATGCTATTTTTTGAAATGGAGAAAGGCCTTGACCCCACTGTGGACCCTTATATGCAACAAAGACGAAATCCAAAAATATCCATCGAAAGTGCTTCAAATAATTGCAAAGATTCCAGGGAAAATGCCCTGAAATGAAGTGTTTACAGAGAGAATGAGACAGACATGGTACGTTTACATAAAAATCATCTGTTCGGCCCACAGCTTTCTCCAGCACTGAACTGCTGGAAGCTTTGTGAACAAACATACTGTATCCACGATTTGATGTAATCAACTCGTATTCTGTGAAGTTGCCACAGATTTGGTAGAAGATCAGTCACGTTACAAATTGTGACGTGCTTATTGGGTTTAGGGGTAAAATCTGATTAGTTGAAACTTTATCATCTCCCACAGAGACGGAGTTCAAATACACATGGTAGCACATGGGAAAACAATAAACCACCAAAAAAAAAAAACTTGACATAAGAGCATAGAAAATCTACAATAGCTCATTAAATACGTACATTAATTTAGATCATTGCCTTTTAATCACACATTTATGAAACGTGTATTTTTTTTAGGAAATGTTCGTATACAGCATCAAACATTAATCCTCTTTTAGCTCTATTTTGGCCTCCACCTACAAGTAGTCCCATTCTTAATACAAACTTACTTTTTAACTTTTTTTAATATTAAGAATATTAAGAAAAGGCAAAGAGACAAGCAAGAAAACTTTGGTGCTCCAGCAGGAATACACGTACTACAACAGGAACCTTTGCATTTTCAATCAAACGTGCAAATAGCAGAGAGATAAAGTGAGTCTGTTACACTGGACACATCTAACGAACTGACGGGCCCGGCTTTATGTAACAAAATCTGAAATTTGGACAGAGGGACGGAGGAAATGGACGGAGCTGGTGGAGAGCTGAACGTCCACCTTACATAACAAAAGCAATGCAACTGAAAGACGTGCGCTTTTTCTGCCCCTCTGAGACCTGTTAAGAGAAAGAAACAACCAGATACGGCCTGAATTACCCGATAACACCCTCCCTTTTGTCGTCCTTTACCTCTCCTGCTAATGCACAGGCAGACGACCACATCACTTCACGCCTGTGCACAACCACAAACCCAAATGAGACTCGGCTTAAGTTCCTGTGCCATTTATTCATTTTCTGTGGGCATTTTAATGGAAAATAAAGGCAGAGTAGAGAGTGTGCATATAGAGTAGGTGTGTGTGCGTGTGTGTGTGTGCGCACGCAGGCTCATCTGCGCAACATCTGCTCCACCAGCCCAAGGCTCCTTGCCTCTTGAGAAGTGGGTCACGTTTCCCGATGACGTCAAAAGTCCTTCTGCCTCTCCAGTTTGTGGAGCTTTGCCAAAACCACCACATGCCTTTCCTCATCCTTACAATGGAAACGCTCTCTCGAAAGTCTTGATGAATCACCAGCCAAACCTATCACAGTTCTTGAATGTTGATACTGAAGTGTGTCTGACCATGACGGCAAGAAACTAAGTGAAGGGTGGTTTATTCATGGAGGGGGGAAAAAAAAAACAAAGATTTATAAAATGTCAGCACAGATTCTCACGTCAGCTCCAACAGGAGAGCGGGAAGAAGGAGATAAAAGAAGGGTGCAACGTTACAGGAAGATTATGGTGGTGGCGTAGAGTCTGCATGTTGGTCTCAGAGCTATTGTTGGGATCCAGGTTATGAGGCTGCTAAAATACCTTAGGCCCGAGAACCCAACACTAAACTCTTTCCACTGACAAAGGAGAAGAGAAGAGAAGAGAAGAGAAGAGAAGAGAAGAGAAGAGAAGAGAAGAGTGTCTGCTATAGTAGGTATGGAGATTTCATTGTAGCTGTCCAGCCCCTGAGGAGAGACGGTGCAGTGACTAGAGAGAGCATGAATGGAACAGCAGCTAATGGAAAACATTATGGAGAGAGAGAGAGAGAGAGAGAGAGAGAGAGAGTGAGCGGAGAGAGAAATCTGAGGTGGCCCCAGGCACATAACCATTAAAAATAAAGGCCCAGTAGTCCTGTTCTAATCCCAACCACGATGTTGTGAGTCTTTCTTTACGGAGACTTCACAGCAATACACAAAGCATGTGGCTATGTGCTATCTATTTGGATGAAGGCCCGCGCATGGGAATTCATTTGAAGTTTTCTGAAACAATGCCATGCAACGTCTTATCAACCAGGCTCACATGTCGTCATGGCATGTGTTTGTTTTTTTTTTGTTTTTTTTTCTCCGACTTCTTGTTCGAAGGTGTGACGTGGACCAGTGGCCGTGGATCAGCTTCTGTTCCGTCGAGCAATTAGCCTTTGAGCGCGGCTATCTTGGGCAGGAAGGGGGGGAAGAGGAGACCCTGCTGTTCATAGCCATCGATTGTGGCAAAGTATTAACGGATGTCACCTACACAAGAACACGTCAGCCTTGACATCGTTCACTGTCTCCAGGCAGTGCTGAGCATAGTCGCAACAAATCAATGGGTCCTTGCCTAGCTAGTCTGCTGGACCACACATGTGTGTACTAGAAGGTGGTTAAAGCGTATAGTGCGGTGGAGTGGGACACCTCTTCATCTGCTGCTGCCTTCGTCTCAGCAACCCACCGCCAGCCGATCAGAGACCCAACCTTTCAAACTGAATACTACAGCTCAGTGTATAGCTGGACTCTCGCAAGTGTGTGAATGTCTCTGGGTATTTTTAATGTCTTGTCCTCACCTTGTACCTTACAAGTAAATGTCAACTTCAGACAACCTTCACTTTCAAAAAATAAATTAAATATTTATCACGCTTAGCACACTGAAAGACAAAAGGTTCTAGTGTCCTACCTTAATAAATAATAATGCACAAAGGTCTCTTTCAACAGGTAAAGATGTTAAAGTTAAAACAGAAGAATCTGAAACTGACGGGTGAAAATGAATGTGTCCTTTCCCTATTTACAGCTATTTTTAATTAATAGAAAATAACTCGCTTCCTCGAGTTGACCATCAGCAGCTTCTGTTTGCAGAGTGGATTCAGAGATGTGACCAAAGCTGTCCAAAAATGGCCTTACATTTAAACTGAGCGTCGCAACCAGCATTCCAGCGCTGGTATTTGTTCACGCACGGTGTGTCCATAAAAATCTAAATCATACAGACACTGCATGCCATCATGCAAGCTCTGCACGGAACCACAGCTATACATTGTGCTTTTAATATCGGACTAATTGAAAGTGACTGTGAAAAAACAGCCCTTAACCCAAACCCTAAGACTCTCGCCACTGCGAGGGGCGAAATAACTCGACTGACAGACAGATGTACAGACAGATTTTCTTTTTTTCATTAATGTATTTAGAGAGTAAAACATAGCATTGAGCGGGGAACAGCAGAAGCCTTGTTGGCTGCAGGGACAGACGGGCTCATGGCGAGCCAGTGAGGCAGCCGGCTGCACGGACAGGGAGGGCTCACCAGGCAGAGGTTACAATAACACATTTCCCTGCAACACGCCACTGAGCTGGAGAGACGTGCAGCTTTCTGACTGAACTCCATAACATTTAGGTGCAAAGAACTGCATTAAAAAATCTCAGTTTGAACAGATTAAACTCTCTATGATGCCTGCTGGGGAACTCTCTTATTGCTGTAAACATATGAAGAGTATAAAATAAGAAAATATTCATCCAAGCAAATTTAAGCTGCAAAAAGTGTTTCAGCATGCCTAAAAGAATATAACTACTTGCCCTTTTCTGCTTAATACTTCTACATTCTGCTTTTTACGGCACCATAATTGACTGCAGATAAAGATTTTGCATACAAACATGCTGATAAACTAGCTTACAGTATATAATAGGTCATAAAATGAGCTCAGCTTCGAAGATTTAACACCAAAATGCTTCTTATATGTTGAGGATACTGCAAGCTAATACTAACATAACTAATGTAAATGTGCATGTATGATCTGCAAGATGTACTTAAAGTGTCAAAGGTATAAATACTGATGATTGCAGTATATACAGTTGTATGAAAGGGTTTTGGCAACACTGGGCAAATGACATATTTTGAAAGAAAGAAGTAAATACAGGAGTGAAAAATAGCAAACATTCAAAATAGCCTTCCTTCAAAAGTTTTATTCCACAAACTTCAAAAAATCAACAGCAATTTTGTCTTGTGCAAAAGTTTGGACATCCTTCTTTTTCTGACGTCTCAGAAAAGAGGAAGAGGGGTCTCTCATTATTTCTGAGGCAGGTGACGAATTGACTTAAGAAATCGTCAGCTCGTGACATTTCCCGAGCTGATGCATTCTCTGACTCTTTAAACCTTGTGGAAACACGGCGATCGCAGGCTGCTCTGAGCGACTGACTGAGGCTCTGAAAATGAAGATAAGTGACACCTGCAAAGCGCGGGGAGGCTATAAAAAGACATCGAGGCACGTCCAGTTCGCAATTTCCACTGTTCTACTTTCTGAGTTCATTAAAAAAAAAAAAAAACTGACAGTGCATTAATATTTGTTGACATCTGTTTGCTGCGGGGGTTATATCGACTTTTTCTTTTACATTACACAGATCTAAATAACGTTGGTATTTTAAAGTACAACAGTCTTGAGCTGAAATGGAGCGGCTCAGATGTTTAGGGTACAACTTATGTTGCATGTACCGTTTAAAATAAATAAAACACCTCCATTAGCCTATCCAACCGAAACCATAAGAAACCAACCAGGCAGTGGATTACTAAATACAGACATCCATCACTGAAAACTGCCTCCCTTGTCATGCTCTTGAAATATGTAATCAATTAATAGCGGACTATGTTTGGATTTATTGGACAGACCCCGTCAGAGGGGTTCATAATGTTCCTGCTCGTTAAATGAATCATGGCAGCAGAAACAGCAACTGGGGCCTGCTCTGTTTCTAATGCAGACACAATGGCCACTCTGGGCCACGCTGGGACCTGAGGGATTAGCTGAACTTCCTCTCTGAACCCAGACAAAGATGAAAAGGCCACGAGATCAATTTTGGGGACAGCGCTGTCCCAAAATGTGTCCACTCTGAGAGGGGAAATTAACAGTGGTTTCTTCCATTTGTTTTTCACACATTCTACTGACAGCGGCTATTTATGTCTGGGACTACACTTCCCCCCACTCTCCACTTCTACCTCCCTCTCACGGACATGCACACACACACACACACACACACACACTTCCCGGGGCAATGTGAGAGTGTCTATTCATTCAGCGGAGGCCAGCTGCACACCTGGTGACAGCCCAGGATGGTGGTGTTGGCTCAGGTCAGGGTGTACGGGGGGGGGGGAGGCAGAGGAGGGCTGGCTGAATGGGCCCACAGGCCTGTCCTTCAGGTCCTGCTCAACCTGCACATTCCAATTCACACAGCAGCGGGGCAGGCGCAGAAACGCCCCCTCATGTAAGGGATTACTGTCTTCAAATTGGGCTCCTCATGTGATTGAAAAGGCCGTTCAGACGATAAATAAAGATGAAAGCCTGAGGTGTTGCTTTCAGTTCCCGAACGTGCTGCTGTAACAGATATGTACTGGCTTATCAACCTCCCCATCATTTAAAGAGCAATAGCACTGCTTCAGGGTTATACACAGTGTAGGCACTTGGAGAAATTAATTTTATTTAAGCTTTAGACAGTTTATGAAAGCCTCCTGTCAGAAGGCTTATCTCAGCTTTTTTTGTTACATAACAAAGTGTTTGATAGAAAACAATGCTGATATTTCTCAAAGTAAATTTCAGTGGCAGTGATATTATTCAGAAAGCAGCCGTTGTTTAAAAGAGGACATAAAAACTTCACCACCATCGTCTGGAACTGGAACGGTACTACTGCTGGAATATTCTGTCACTAGCTAACTCCCGTAGTCCCTTTGTGTTTTCATGGCTTGTGCAGTTTCTGTGTTATTCCGGCTGTTATTTGGACAGTTTTCCAACTTTTCCAGAGTTGACAGGATTTCTGCGTTTCCCTGCCTTCTGTTTGCACTTATCAGCGAGTCCCTCAGAATACTGCACATCATTGCGAGCTGATTCATTACAAAATCTTCTGTTCCAACATAATGAATTCCCAAGCATCCACTGATGAGGTCACATGTGCTCTGAGGTCTGGCTTTCGCTAAAGAAGGGCTCCGTAGAAAAGCACGTTTATGTCCCTCAAACTAAATGCAGCTATTCCAGAATTCAGACATCATCTTTTCTTTTCAAGCTATATCCAGCACTATTCGCACATACAGTTACATATGCACCCGGTTCTCCACATACAGGTTTTCTCTATCTTTGCCCCACACACTCATTCACCGGCAACGACACCCACGTACTCCACTCACACACACTTGTGCCAGGAACATTCTGTTCACCTCCATTACTGAAACAGTCCATCTCTTATGGCAAGACAGAAAACTTCAGTGGCATAATTGCCCAAGATCAGACAACAGATGAAAGTACAGAGTGTATTCTATCCTTCATCACACATAAACACACACAAATCCATAATTTGCTATAGACTCTTGCATTGTATTCAACTGAGAGGCCGTTATGAGGAACCTGAGGTGTTAATATGTGTGATGTGTGTTAGGACTGGAGGCCTGTGCCCGTCTAGCAGTTCCAGCTGCGTTGGGTTGCGTCTGTGGTTAGAGGCCCTCCATGTTTCTCAGAGCGGATTCAACCTCTCAGCCTGCAGCAGCTGGCAGCCATCAAGCTGCTGGCACCACACACACACACACACACACACACACACACACACACGCTCGCACAGACGTCCGCAATTTCCATGGTAATCAGTAGGGAACCAGAGTGTAGTTGTGCCAGGGGTAGAGAAGAGAGGGGAGAGGGGCATTCAGTTTAGTCCTGCACCTCTGGTTTGGTTAGCTCAGTTTAGGTGATCAGAAATACAGGGAAATAATCGGCATGTGAGACACTCTTGATGCTGAAAATGAATAAAAGAATTGGACACAGATGGATGAGCTATGTACTGTATTTCTGTAAAAACAGAAATCTGCTTTTCTGCAACTTGTGTCTTATTTTCTCAGCTTTGGCCATCATTGCTATTGATGATATTAACTTTGGCTCTCAGTTGTGGTCATTGTTGAGATCTAGGAGCATGGCAACATCACTAAATATTCAATACAATTTTATTTATACAGCGTCAGAAACAATTCAGATCTCAAGACGCTTTACAAAACCCGGTCTGAAACCCACCCCCTGGCGCAAGCACGCAAAAGAGCTCTGATGGGGCAATAAGGGCAGACACAGATTTTAAAAAGGGAGTTTTACAGTTTGAGAAATACAGTTTTCACAAGGGAAGAGCAAGACAAAAAAGATTAACGTTACTCCTCCTTGCTGTGTCTGTGAGGCACAGCGGGGAGCGTGTTAGCTTAGCATGGAAGTCTCGAATGGAAGTAGGTGGAAACATTCAGCCAGGCTCTGATGAAAGGAAAGATAAATTGCATTATTTCCACCTCTAAATCTCATTAATTAATACATTGTACTGCAGCAGATTTGTTAAAGAGGCCAGACAGCTATTTCCCCCCGGTTGCAAGTCTTCATGCTAAGGTAAGCTTATTATCCGCTGACTGCAGATTCATATTTAACGTACGGATGGAAGAGGTGCAGCGAACTACTCACGCCACTCCGTGTTCACACTACTGGTGAAAAAAGCAATGGACGCCAGAGAACTGAAGGTACAAAGTGACGCCCGACACCTGTCAGTGTGCAAGGGGCGTGACGCGCAACAAATCAAGGCTGATATGTGTTTGTTTTGCCGGTTCATTTTAAACCGAATCACAAGGTAACCCCATCAAGGAATGCTTGAGCAACACTACAACGCTGACTCTTGTAGTTTGGTAAATTTTGTCACTCACCTTGTGAACACAGCATTAGTAGGAAGATAGTTTACAGGCTACTACTTGTCTCAACATTGCTTTGATACATGTGTCATATTTTTACTGTGCAATGAAGGGTTACTTCCCAGGTGCACTCCTAGTTTTAGCATTAACATTAGGTAATTTGGCTAAACTTTTGGTTTGTTTACAATCTATCTGATTGGTTTCAGAGGCCAGTTGGATTTTGTGGCAGTGTTTTCCTCGTGTTTCCAAATTTCAACAATCACTTCGCTATGTTAACATGACTGAAATGATTGCCAAAACTATGAAAATAAGACCCGGGTTGTAATAATCCCAAATTATCCTTTAAACACTCGGGAGCTGGCAATCGCTTCACAGACCAAAACTTCACGCTGCGTAGCCAACATGGCAGAGGTAACACATACAAATCTGGAGCACACCCACGCTAAAAAGTGGTTCTACTGCATCAGTCAAACGCAAGACTCTTCCACCATTCAGGGGGGTAAGAGTAAGCCTGCTGTTTTGCCTGGCTACTAAACAAAACCTCGAATGACCTACTTTCATTCCTACCCCAATTCCTCCACCCCTTGCCTCCTCCTCACACACGCACAGCCCAGCTAACACACTGGGACTGAATGAGGGTTGAAAGTGTGAAGTGGATCGCCCAATCACGAGTCACACAACCTCACGCTGATATCAGCTTCCTTTCCAAGTGCAGAGGGAGGCTTTCAATGAGACCATTTCTAACCCAGAGGCCGGTCCAAAAAAGAAAAAGAAAAAAATGAAAAAACCATCACATCCCATGAGGCTATGTGTTTAGAATACAAACAAGCTGTTTGGGATGAGAGTGCGCAGAGGTAAATCACTGCCCTACAGGCTATCAACAACCTCCTCCATCCCAAACACAATTCAATTATGGACGGTGCAGCAAAAATAGAGTAAGAGGAAGCATTTACAACAGCAACAGTAATTGTGTTTGGATCCCATTCCACAGGAAGTCATTATCATAGATTTCAAGAATATCTTTATCATCCAAGTTAAGAAAGAATTTCCTCCTCCGGTTGGGATAATATTTGTGTTGGTGTCAGTGAGAGGACAGGGAGCAGAGCGCTGTGGAAAGGGGCGGAGAAACAGAGAGTAAAGGGAGTGGCTTCCAGTGCATCTTAAAGCTGTTCACTCCCACTCACCGTCTAATCACTTCTGCCCAAACTTTGCAGCTCAGGTGGCTAAAAAACGTTCAGCGTGTGCTGGAGGCACCGCTTTCGTCTGCTCGCGAGGAGAGGGAGCTCTGTGACAGTGCTGATGTCTGCAGCACTAGAGACTCAAATTTCCTTACATGCTGTGAAAAGCGATCCACACCACAACTCCGCACCTCATCCTCCAGTTCAATATCCCCAGCTGGAATACAGAAGACTGGCTTGTCATTTTGTATTAACCCAAGAAGAAAAACTATCCTGCAGAGGCCCCCGCTAACTGCTATCAGACCAGCAGATAATGACTTTCTTTTATTACGCCCATAATGGAGAGGATGACCCCAGCATCGCAAAATGCACCTATTTAGTGAGCTGATAGACGCGGGCAGCCAATTTGTAATCAAAAGGATGGAAAATGACTGTTTATTAAATCTACAGTTGAGCACGTTGTGCTTTGGCAGAGCGGCGAAGGGCGACAGGGCAACATCAAGGCTTGTGGAGAAGAAGGGACAGAGGGATTCCTCTTTGCTCTATTTGTTTTCTGAATAAACTGTTTTTACACAGTAACTATCAGTCTGAAGGGCCTTTTTATAAGACTCAAAGGTCTATCGGGGAAGCTTCCTGGGAAAAACAAATTTAAGTATCACATGTAATCCTCCATCCAGCCTCACGCTATTCTTCAAACACTCACGATGCACGGCAGTAGTGTAAACACCATCGGGTCAACAAAGTGCAGATCTACTCCTTGTTATGCTGCTACTTTAAAACATCATAACTCTTCCGAGCGCGGCAAAAGGGCAAACTGTTAAAATGTCAACTAACCACTTTAGGACATCTAACAAAGAAACTCCTAGTAAATTGATTCCCCCCCCCCCCCCCCCCCCCTCTTTTTTTTAAACTTGCTGTCTGACATCTCTCCTGTTCCCATCACCATGTGGTGGTTGCATTGTGGCCCCCAAAAAGTGTGTGTGACCCCCCTGAGGGAGGCCAGGGCCCACTGTGAGTGAGGTGATGACTAGTGTGGATCAGCATGGGCTTGTTTACACATTACAGACCACACAGACAAGACACGGTTAAGACAGCATATGTACGCCATGTGTGTCTCAATTACGGGCAGGCCACGACTGGTCAACTGCTCAGCGGCACCATCAGAGATGAAAGGGAACGACGGACCACTAAGGTTTTGTCACAGAAGCAGTAATATGTTCCACACTCCTAACGTTCTCTAAAATCTGCGCAGCTCGAACTCTCCTGTCTTCATGTTCCACAACCAACAACCTGTAATTGAGATGATCTTTCAGCAGAGGGCTCCAGCTTGGATGGAGTGACAGAGCAGAAGAGAGAGCCACAGATGCTGGAAATGTCTGCAGCGTCGCATTTGTGTTGTCTGCTTTGTTTGTCTGGTAGATCCATCCTGCTTAGTTTTTATTGGGACAAGAAAATAAATAAATAAATCGAATCCAGACCAGGACGTGTTAATTGCAATTGTTGCATCGATGCGAGCTGTTTACGACTAATGTCTTCATTTTAGGGCTGTTTTTATTGTTCTCTAAGCAACTCCATCTTGAATCCTTTAAAGTAATGGGACCAAATCTAAACATGATGCACTTCGTATTTGCAATAGTGCATTTTTGCTATAAGTGAAAAGAAGTGAGTTTTGATGTTTAATGTAGGAAACATCACCTATATTCCATTTGCATTTATTTTAAATTGATGATCAAATGGTATGAGGCTATACCACACAGCATAACATTTGGCGGACAATATACACCAAATGAACTGCTTTCGTTGCATATGTAAAGACACATTTCAAGACTGTTTGGATCATTCGCTGCATTGCTTTTCTGCTGCTTGTCTATAACGATACAGCAACTATTCAGTGTAGTCAACCATTTTCCAGCTTACCACCACTCATTCAAAAACACCCTCACTGCATTACTACCTCAAATCAAGTACTGCATATCAAATTAATAAAGACTGACGTTTGAATAAGCTTCAGCTGCAACATCAAACCTAAATCAGAAAAAAAGGTGTAAACAGTAAAATATCTGAGAGTCTTTTCATATCCGATTTGTGTACCGTATGCGTGTGTGTGTGTGTGTGTGTGACCACAACGAAAAACAAACAAGCACACTACAACGCTAACTAGCCCTGAGAGCTGAGGGCATCTTTCAAGTGGCCGGGCCGACAGTGCTGCCTCTCATCTCCCAACCTAACCGCGCTCACAGGTCACAACGAGAGCTTTGATCACTCCGAACGCCTGTTTCCCATTCACATGCTCAGCATGCTCATTGATTTTCCATAAGAAGGAGTTAATATGAGTCAGTTTGAGCGAAGCCCCCCCCCCCCAACCTCATCTCCTCTTAACACAGGTACATGTGTGCATCAGTATCAGAAGAGGTTTAAAAGCTTGTGCTGCTGCATTCCTGGGGTCTGAGGACAGCAAGCCTTGATAAGTGATGAGAATCAAGTGACATTTAAGTCCAGGACAGAAAAACCCTGCCTCACGGATCATCTGGGGAAAATATCATGACATAAATAATTGGGGATGAGATGAACCACTGACTTTGTTCCCTCAACTTCTCTTTCTCAACAGCTCTTGAAAGGCACCGTTTCCAAAATAGCATCCTGTTAGCACCAAACAAAACACCAAATTTGGTACTTTATTTTGAAATGACAGAAGCTTGACTTTAAATCAGAGGCCTACAACGTAGTATTTTTTTCTGTGAGCAGCATCTGAGGGGTCTGAGGCATGCGACATTTTCAGAGAAAAATCTGACTTAAGTGAATCATTTTAGTAATAAATGGTGTGCCAGTTTTTATTTTAAAATGTAATTATAAAAAATGTAACATGAGCGTGTTAAATTGTAATGAGATATTATTATATCCAAACAATGTGACTGTGGATATAAAGAATGATGTGAACAGAAATGTAAACAGTTCAAATTCAGTTTTAGTCTGAAAATGGCTGCAAGTGGCTCAACAGAATGTGACATGGCATGAGTCCATAGATGATCTGAGACCAAAGCATGTCCACACCGAAATGTAACATGATCATAACAAGCAAACTAATAATACTAATACTAGTAATACTACTAATAATAATTTGTTCACGTTAATAATATTATAATTACTAGATTACCATGATTGATTTTAATGTTAAATTACACTACATATTTTTGACATACCCGACTTTTAACATTTTGTATCTCCAGCTTAATGAGACTTGCTTAATCATCACAATAATAATTTTTTTTTTTTTAAATAAATAACAATGAAAATTCTAATCAGAGTCATAAAAGACCAACTGTCCTTATTTTATTGGCATTGCACTGCTTCCTCATTTCATCCCTTCACCCCAAACCCCAAATTAGTCATGAGAGAAGAAAACAGAGCAGAAATAGAAAAGTTGAATGGGACAGAAACTTCTTACCTGGTCCCTCTGGATGCATGGCAGAGAGGTCCGGCGATGTGACTTACTGTTGGACTGACTGTGTGCCATGTCTGATGCTATCACAGAACTGGACCTCCTGCGCCTTTTAAATACAGGGATCTCTTCCCTGGCTCCAGTCACGGGGGTGCAGCCCTCCTTGTGTCTCCCTTGGTTGGGAAGGAGCTTGTCAGCATACCTCGCCAGCAGGATGCCCAGCACTCCAACCAGGTACGCTACGTACGGTCTCCAAGTGGCCCGCACTTTGTGCAGGGAGAAGAGTGAAATAGTCCTGACAACGCTGATGAAAACAATCACCGATATGCCCTGGTTCAGCCGTGCTACCATGAGTGCGCCGGTGGCCGCGCAGATGAGCACAACCACGGCCGCTGTGGTGAATGAAAAGAGCGGCTCATCTGTCCCGTCAAGAAGAGACCACGCCGCTACTTCGCCCAGGTGACACAAGGTTAGGAGAGAGAGGGCGGTCTGGATTAGAACCCCACAGCGGATTAAGTACACACCGACCCAAAAGAAGGCACATACGAGGGTGAACAATGGCGAAACCACACTCCAGCAAGTTTGGAACAGCTCCGCTGCGCAGCCTGAAACGAAGTGAAGGGGGGACGATGAATGCGAGAGTCTGTTGTCAGCGCTGCTGCTGCTGCTGCCTTCAGCTTTCCAATCTGCACATTTGACCAACAGAGCGAGAATAACCGAAAGCGACCCCACACACACCGCACTCCGGAATCTCTGGGAACTCCATATTTTTGTGAACATTAGCCTCACCCACGAGTCATATCCTCGGTCACGGCACAGTGGGATGACACATGTTTTCACATAACCATTGCGATCCGGTGCGCTGAAGCTTTTTTCACAAGTGCTACTCTGCGCACCGGTACCGTAAGCGTCTGCAGGCATCGCCATCACTCATGGCAGATATGAAATATGAGGAAGTCTATAATGCATCTATACCAGTGTGGTCATGGGACAGTACATGAGTTAGTGACAAAACAAATATAATTTATTGTAAGCACAATGAAAAAGTAGGCTGCAGCCCATACGCACATTTGCCTCTCCATTTACGCATGGAGATGCACTGCCAGGGAATGCTTTCTCTCTTTGTTTTTCCAGGTGCAGGATGAGGAACTGCTGCCCCAAACAGCATAAGAGGAGCCTGGATGACAGAATAAGTCAGATGCTTCACAGATCTAGGGCACTGCTCCTCTGTAGGCACACGTCCCGCTTTGCCCTCCTTTGTGGCGCGCCGTCTCTCTGACTCCTGCTGTCATTCTCTTTGCCTTGTGGTTCCTCGGCCCGGTCCGTGCAGCAGCAGCAGCAGCAGCAGCAGCAGCCGTCCTTCCGAAACATCAGCCCCGCTCCGCGAACATTCAGCCGTAAACCATTTGTTTGGACACTTCCCAGTTTCTCCTGAAATGGTAGAGGCTCCCGTCTAAACGCTGCTGAGGAATTTCAACTGCTTTAGTGAGTGTCCGCCAGGTTGTTGCTCGGCGTTTTGAGGGGCAAATCCGGAGTGTTTGTCACCAGCTCCCCAACCAGCCGCGAGCCTCAGCCCCATTCACACACCCGAGTTCCTGCTCCACACAGGGAGCAAGATATTACAGCAGCAGTGAAACCCCCAAATCCTTCTCAGCCAACCCAGCAGGCGTTGTCCTCACCGTATCTGACAAATGTTTAAATTGTTCAAAGCATTATCTTAAAACATATATGCATTGTATTTTTTTACACTTTTTTATTTAAACAGCAGGGGAATAACGTTTTACATAAAATTAGACTGACCTGTATTTCCTTTGAGTTTCTCTCTGACTGGAATAAATCTGGTGTATTTAGGAACAAACATTTCAGATCACGTTTCATCTCACAGGGAACGTTTTGATTTGTGGTTCTGGTGTAGTATTTTTGCAAGGTCACCAAGCCAACCTGAGGGCCTCATGCTGCCTTGACATGAATTCATTTTTAATTGGGGAGGAGTGTGTAGGTGCTGACGACAGAAAGGGGAGCTCTGCATGCGAACGGTTTCGCAGTGAAACTCCCAGAATAGTTCCGTGGTTGCCCTTCTGCTTGAGCCCTAAGTCCCCACTCCGCCAGCTCACTGAAATATTTATCCCACCATGCCACTTTAAGTGTTACTGATGATGAGCGTTGCGTCACAGTGGAGGGTTTGCATCAAGGTTTCAGAACAGCAGATCTTCTGGGTGCACGAGTACATACTGTATGTTCACAGTTCAGGAGCCACACACGTGTTCCCTCAGAGGTCCATGCAAAGCTCTCGTGGGATTACAGCCTCTCACATAAAGTGGATATACGCGCCATATGCATAAAGGCATCCACGGCAAAGCAAAGCAAGCACATCTAGCTTGTGCATGTAGTTGTTTTATTGTTTCTTTCTTGACTCTCTCTCTCTCTCTCTCTCTGCATGTCTCTGCCATGCATGCTCTTGCATTCACAACCCCTTGTCTTGATTTTTTCTTCTTCCTTCAATCCTGTCTCTATCTGTGCTCCTTCCCCCAGACCGAGACAGGTCAGCACAACTCTTTCTATCCATGGGCTTATACAGAGCGCTGTGTCTCCGTTGTCAGTTGTGATTAGTGAGAAGAAGGGGAGGAGAGGAAGCGTTAACAGTGAGCGATAGGAGCAGGAGGAGGCCGGCCTTGTCCATCACCTCTCAGCACATGTGCCACACAGCCCTTTCAGTGCAGAGCATCACACGGGACAGCAGCTGGCTCCAAGCGCGACCAGATATTTGCAACACATTTTTTTTTTTTTTTTTTTTTTTTTTAATCTTATCAGGAGCCACAGGTAACTTTCCTCTGGGGGAGTTGAAACAAATGTGGCTTTATCTGAATGGTTTATTGCATCGGTGACAGACACAGAAACATTTGCTCTCCCTAAACTGAAGATAAGACAAAAGAGAGAGGAGCTGTAGTCAGCCAGAAAACAGGGATATACAAGCGTCCATTTTGCAGCCAGGATACCACAGGGCACACACGTAGCGACAATGTTGCTCCTCGTTTCAAAGTTTGTCCAAAATAACAACATTTAGTCTCTGGTACTGAAATATAAATTGAATTTGATTATGTTGCAGGCAGGAAAATAAGAATGAAGGGACAGTTGTGCCAGATGTGGAAAAGCTGGAACAACACGAGTGTTAGCAAAAGTGAAAGCCAACAGCTGGCCTTGATTTCCAGCAAAGTGTCAAAGGCCAGGAAGAAGGAAACTCATCAGAAACTGACACATTTCACTTATGAAAGGCACCACACTCTGGTTCAGATGTAATTTGCAGCAGCAGAAGATGAATCACTACACTCCTCAGCTGCAGCGTGTCGTCCACTACACTCAACATCTTAGCTCATTGTGAAATTTTGTCTCTACAGACAAGTCCAGAGACCATTCTGAATCACCCATAGGAATTTTAACGGCCGGGGAATGCACACGTAACCGTCTTACCCTATTAGGCAATGCCACGGTCCATTGTAAAAAAGGAATCTTTTATGAGGAGCAATTCATCAGACATCTGGTTTTGATGTTGCATGGGGGGCAGTTGTCAGATGTGACCTCGCTCAGACCTCTGCTGGCCTCTGGGGCTGCTGCTGACAGGTCAGATATATACTCTGGAAGTGTGAATGTTTCCTACAGAGTTGTTTACCACTAAACTACTTCACCCTGAAGCTTCTATACTCCTTTGTATCCTATATGAAAATTAACTAATGCCACATCTCACTTGTTTCACACTTAAGGCAATCTGGGCTGTAAATAATCTTAAAGAGCAGACGTCTGTCTGATTACACTTTTGGCAGATATTAATGTTAGACTTCCATACATTATATAGAGCTGAAAACAAGAATAAGTAACTGAATGGAGTGATGGAAACAAGTTTACATTGTGTTTGGCACTAGTGTTCAGAGACGGACATCCACTGCAGTGTGTTTACCAACCCTCACGGGCAACACTTGGTTCGTGGCCAAGTTTCCACTGTAGTGCTGTGGACACCCACCTCCACACACACACAAATGCCACCACCATCATATGCTCGGACATGCACGTGCACACACTTCATGACAGAGTCACTTATTGTGTGTGTGTGTGTGCTCCCAGCTGATCCCAGTTGCACAAGCACTTGCAGCACATCGGATGAATCAACAAACATCCTTTCTCTTCAGAAACATGCTTGTTAAGTAAACTGTAATTAGTCATTACACAATCAGAGCAAAGCTGAGGAACTGAAAGTGTCACTGACATCTTGGGTGCAGGAGACGAGGATATGAAATCTGCCAAGCCTTTCCCATTAGGATGATGCCATGAAAAAAATCCAACATATAGCGACATAAAATGTATGGGCCAAAGATGAAGACACGGCGCCAATACTGTCGGCGCATACTGATATAGTGAGAAATAAGAACATGAGAGCTACAGCTGCAAAGGTTAAGCAGTCAGTCGATGTGACAATCAATTAACACAACACTAATCAACAACAACTGGGAGAATCATTAAAAAAAAAAACTGGTGGCAAAAAAACAAGATAACCAGTGACATCACCCTGGGGTTTGGGGAACCCTTAAGAGGCAACATTTTATAGCTCGAACAATTACTTTCCCTACAATTTACAGTTTAATCACCGCAGTTACTGCTCACAGTTCACTACAGTTCAGTCCAGCCTGCGGTAGACGAGGGAGGGCTCTGCCTGCCACCTTCCTTCTGTGCTTGTTTGCAAATAACACTGCTGACTCTCCAGTCATGGCAGACTGCAACACACTGTGTGTAGAAGAAATGTTATGAAATGTCACGACGAAACATGTGTTTTGTTTTGTTTTTTTACACAGTATGCAAATCATCATAAACACACACACACACTGGGGTTTAGCAGATGTTTTTTTTTATTTTTTTATTTAATTATTTCTAAAGCTGATGCTAAAAAAAATAGCTCGTAGAGAGACAAAAGTCAAAAGCTGCTTTGGGTTGATTACATCTAACCAGTGGGACAATTTAACTCTCCATGCGAACACTGTGCCAGTGAAAATCTGCTGGCAGCGCTTCGGCACAACAGCAAGATGTGTTATTGTGTTTTATTGACTTCAAATTAAAAAATGCATTTCCAGAAATGTTATCAAATGATTGAACAGATGAATAAAATGTGCACACAATAGTTTAAGGAGAACTTTTTCTTATGTATTTATAAAAGGTCAAACTGACTGCAATCATAACATAATGTAATGCATATAGTCAGTGAGGAAATGCAACTTACGTACATAAACTGAAGTATTGCATTTGTGTACAATTTTGAGGTATTTGAGAGTTTTCCTATCTAGACTAGATGATTTAAGAAAATATTGCAAACCACAGCATTCATCTGACTCCTATAACATCTAGTTTCCTTACAATAAGGACAGAAAACATATTGTAAATGTGATCAAACAGCTACAGCAGTAAAATGGCTTAAATATCCATCAGTAATGATAATCCAATAATATATAATATAGTAAATGTATAATTTCCAGCCTTTTTACTCACGTACTTCTATTATATTATTATAAAACATTATCATACAATTCTTTGCGCATTTGTTATTTATACGATTTCAATCGGACTAAACGCTCCGACACCGTGCACCAATAAGACAGAACATGTGTGCACTAATAGGACTGAGTTCTTGGAGAATGACAGGGAAGAATATTGAGACTGAATTAGAAGAGGGGTACTTAATTCACTGGTGTGGGTGGGAGCGCTGCGGGCACGGAGAGAAAGTTGAAACACTGCCTCAGATGAATAATGCAACCCCAAGGTTTGAGTGGGAAAGGAGCCACACATTTAACTGCATACATTTTCAGGGGAGTTAGCAGAGTTGCATGTGTGAGTTTTGAATATTTCAGATCAAAGTTTTCAAAGCTGCTCTGCAGCTCGCTCAGACCATGTGGCAGTTAGCTGGAGCGCGACGCGGCGCATGTCTTAGACACTAGATATCTGCTTGAGCCTGGGATTTATGCTAACCCAGGGAAACTGCAGGAACTTGTATTATATGTCTCTGTCTCTCTTGTTCTGCGCAGTGCAAACGTACTTCCTAAGCCTTCTCGAATAATGCAAAATAAAACTGTAGATCATAGCTTGACACACCAGGCAGCCCGATATAATTGGTCTGTGTTTGTTCAAGACATGCCAGGAAAAACACAGGCCGTCCACCTTGTGTGAGAGTTGTCCAGCACACAAAAGTCAGCTTTCATACGGGCATCTGGGCCAGGCGAGAAAGGCCAAGAGAGCTGACTGCTCACTTTTATTTTTTCAACGTCAGTTTACATGTTTTCCTAAACATGAGGAATGCTGCTCGGAGCTGAGGCCCAGGAACAGATCCTTAGGCTCTATTCACTTGTCGGGGAAACAGGGGGTCATGGGTAAAGTGTTTCACGGCAACTTTCCAGTCAGGAAAACAGGGATGAGGGTAGTGGAAGAGCCTTTTCCAAATGTATAATCGCAAATAACAATCAAGCTAATTCTTTTTGAGTGCAGCATACGTCTGCCTTGTCCTCTGTGTTTAAACTAGTATAAGAACCCTGAAAGCATTCGCAGTGCTCAGGAGAAAGTGTGTGACTCCAGTTCTGTTGACTTTCACCGACGGATCACAAGAACCTTTATGGGGATGACAAAATCCCATGACACTCGTGCTGATGAAACTCTTTCCGATGCAGCCGGATGAAGTCAAAAATAAATGACTGTCAAAACAAATAAGAGTTTTTGTGGACACAAACGTCCATTTCAAAAGGTTGTTTTTCACCCAATTCCTTATTTCTTATTTCGTGCGTCACTCATCTTCCTCGTTATTACGTTCCCCCCAGTCTATATTATCAAATCACTGGGAGTGAGCAGTGCTGTTTCTTAGATTCATTCATCTGTAGCTAGTCGCTGACTCAGTAAGCAAATCTGCTTCTGATCACCACTTTCTGCATGTGCGATGCAGCATAATAAATGCATATGAAAGCAGTAGTAAGGTTTGACTCATGTTTAAAAAAAGAATGAAGGGCTTTAAAGCCATTTGACTCTGCAGCCAGCAGTTCAGAGAACACACTGTTTCCTTGTCTTTGTGCCTTTACTGTGAAGCCATAAGTGTTTACAATGTAGTTCTTCTTTATTACAGACTGGACAGGGAAGAGTGGCAGAGGAGACAACAAGGACCAAAAACTTATAAACAAAAGCTGCAGATTTTTAATTTAGTTTTGGCAGATGCCCTTAGTTTAGATCGGAATCCAAATCAGGAGAATAGATCAGATTCCAAGCTGTAATAATTTAGTGACATAGCCTCGGCTGGCCGGCCACATTATTCTCCCGGGGTGTAAATATGCTATTGGAGAATGTGTCTAGCTGCGTAGGGAGGACTTCATACAGAGAGGAATCTGAAGTACATGCTGTTGGTCTTTCAAATGCCAGACACAAACAATCATCAAGGATGAAAACCTACGGAACAATTTAGGGCACCACTTAGAATCAGCCAACAGCTGTGGGCTCTCAGTGAAGCATGAAAGTCAACTTTCCTCTCCTCAAGCCAAATACTCTAAACTTGAGTGGACTTTCATAAAAGTCAGTCATCAGGCGATTTACTGTAAAACATGTTTTTGAACTGTGATAAAAAAGGAAAGAATGAGATTCCGGGATGATGTTGACAGATCTACGGCGGCCGGTGCTCAGAGAAGAAGAAAGCAGACCGACGAAATGGCACCTAAAGACGGAGAGGCAGACAAAAGACAGGACACCACAGCAGACTTCCTGTCCCTAAGTAAGATCGGCGGCCGACTCAGCCTCGTCCCATCAGCTTGCATTTTACATGGCTGGTCTTCATCTCTAGATTCTGACAGCCCCTCTCCCTTTCTGTTTCTTTGTATTCTTTTATTTGGGACAGAGGCTTTTAAGCTGCCATGTATCCCCCGCTGTTTGTACCATTTATCCCGGTTGCCATCACAGAGCGAGGCGCCGGCGCACGCTACACTGTTCTTGGACCAAGGAAGAAGAGGAAGTAATCCATAAAGTGTGTGGTCCCTCAAGAGGAAGCAGGCAGATTTAGGCCTCCATTTACAAACTCTCACTCTGCACTTTTGTCCCCTCCTCTATCAATAACATTTTATGGGAAACACCTACGTGGTTCGTACCCTAAACAGAGACTTTTAAGGCAACGTTCTCAGCTCTTAAATTGAGAATATAAAGCATCGCTACTCTTCACGTTTCTCCCTTCATCAGCTGAGGAGGATGGACTTAAAATCTCCCATTAAGAAGAGTTGTGTAGACGGACAACGGGATTTAAAAAGCCCTACTTAGTCTTCCCAGTGGCTCTTTGACGTCATTTAATGGAGGAAAGGCTGTCTAAAGTAAACTGGCAAAAATGAGACACCTCGCTAACAGCTTACAGTTGTCATCTGGTTAAGCCGGAGCACTATAAACATCGGGGAAAAATCTTACATGATCCTCGCCACTCACGAGCCTCTGTCGAGCGCAGTACAGTATGTGCTGTAAGTTTTAACACAGCGGAAAGGCCAGTAATTATTTACCTCACGAGACAGGAATGATCTTACTCCATCATATTTTAACACGCTGTTAATCTCAGAGATCCGGGCAGACATATCGAGCATGACACAAAACATCATGTCACTGATAAGTGAAAGCGTGACTCGAGGAGTATAAACAAGTAATCAGCTTTGAAACTCCAGATGTGCTGTAACATTGGACTGAAGCAGGGGAAAGAGCTAGAGTCGGACCTTTGTAGTTTTGGTTCCAGCAACTTGATTTTTTATTTATTTATTTATTTAATTTTTTTGACAATGCATTAATTTTATGTTCATATTTTTTATGCAATCTAGGAATTAACAGGCCCCAAACCCACATGGTGTTGAAAAGGAAAAATGGAGACATTTAAGAAGCCAAAATGTAAACACTTCACATCCTCCTCAAGCCCTCCTACATTTGTTCTCCTCATATTTACGTGTTAAGTCATTTTGGTCAAGCGCTCAAAGCCCCGATATGTTTACATGATTGCCATGGAAATGGACATAAATATGATATCATCAGCAAGTAGCAGCTCAGCTAAAGCATTTGACCGGATTAATTTATAAATGCAGCCCTTTGTTGGTAATAGGGATTTCTCTGACTGACGTTGTTTAAACAGAGATTTAGAGTTGGCACGGAGCGAGGACGTGTGTTTAATTTACCATGAAACCGTAGATTTCGCTGGCATATTTCTGAGCATAAAAGAGCAAAAAATTAAATATCTTGATTAAATATCCTGATTCCCAGCATTGCACACATCCTCTCAGCCTCCTCCTTTGTTTGGAGCAAAAGAGATTTTTACAGAAGGCACGTGTGCCCCAGGATACACTGAACATTAGCCCGTGTCAGGAGTGTTTATAAGAGGCCGGTTGCTCGCGCAGACACTCTGTACCAACAGTTACCCTTTAAAGGCAAAGCCAGAGGAGATACGTGTTGTTGTTGAAATAATGACCGAGAATAAGGAGTACACAACTTTCTTGCTTCAAAAGTCGTAGTTTAAGTTACACCAAGTAAAATATATTGAATAAACAGCGCGATAATAAAGTTATCAGCACATTCAAAGCAACAGTTGGAACCAAGAAAAGGTAATATTGATGTTTAACGTTACATCATTTCAGAAGTGCCAAGCAAGTAAGCAATTTGCTGCCAGGTCAGTTTAATCATCAGTTTTAACTGTGTACTCTTGGAGATATTATAAAAAATGTTCTTGATGTAAATATTATTGCAAAAAAAAAAAAAAAAAAAAAAAATGTTATCCCAAAACATTTTTGTGGTTCCATCGAAGAAATACGAAGAAAACGTCCGTATTACTTGATGTGTAACTGGCACACAACTCCAAGCATTTTCAAGTTTATGCAATAAGTGCAAATAAATACAGATTAACTACTCTTGGGAATTTCCAAAAGTAATTTTATTTAATTTTATTTAATTTTATACAGTATAGTTATTTCTTGCTATTTTTCTGTCTCTATTATTACAT
Organism: Chelon labrosus; assembly: GCF_963514085.1. Taxonomy (NCBI): domain Eukaryota; kingdom Metazoa; phylum Chordata; class Actinopteri; order Mugiliformes; family Mugilidae; genus Chelon; species Chelon labrosus. The sequence goes on from NC_140344.1 coordinate 11,936,843, forward strand.
TTTCTATCTGTTTATTTTTGACTACTGTAGATGTGTAGTTTCTCTGTGTTCTTAATGATCAGCACTGAAAGTTACTGATTTAAATATAATTAAAACTTATTTTTAAAAGCACACATGCCATCTCCAAGTACGTAGAGCCACAGTCATTAATTATTCTGCTTGACTCTAAGGGTGGGGCTGTGTGGCAAAGGACATCGATGCCATTCAGAGGACCTTTTGTGTCTTCTGTAATCTGCCATGCTTTTTATCAGCACCAAAACATTTACAATGGCATCCACTCAACTGCATGAAATCTGATGAATAAATCAGCAAACGTTAAGGTCATCAGCTCCTTAAATTTGTTTTTACATTGACCAAACAGTCGTCTGACAATCCTCCGACTTCTTCTTTATTTCTTCCTTGGAAAAATGCGGCGAGTACAAGTATGATCCAAATTTTCTCAGAATATATGGGGCTGAAACATTTCTCTGGGTCTGCATTATGCACAACTTATTCACGGCTCGCTGTGAGCGTTCAATAATTAAAGTGCTAAAATGGCAAATGTTTAAAAATTTAAACACCCCCTCTTGCCGGGCTTACACTGCACTGTTCTTCTCACTGTCCTACCAGTGTGATGTTCATGGGGGATGTGTCATATACAGACTTTAAAAGGATTCAAATAACATTTCTGGAGCAAGAAACAAACAAGAAAACTGAAAATAGAAAATATTAAGTGAAGAACAGTAAATGGTTCCAATCCAAAGATTTCTTCTTAAAAAAAATCTTCATTTAGTCAATGTTTGACCATCACAGTTATAGTAATTATTCCTCTGTTGGAAGCATGTTGGTGACAAAATCATTTTTATTTGACTTTGGCATGAAATATTTAGTATCAAACACACTTATGGATTTAATAATTTAGCCAAGCCATCATCAGAGATCAAGTCAAACAAAAACCACCTACTGTGCTGCAAAGAGACTAAAATTACCAACTGGAGAGACTGAATAAAATGTCCACGGGAGAGAGACGACGTGAGCTGCTGAAGTGTGTCCTACCCCTGAGGGTCCAGATTAAGGGTTTAATGACTTCCAAAGGCCCAGGTCCCTTCCTGTCTGTACTTCCTGGTGCTCAGACCTATGTGTGTTGGGCCTGGACTTTCCCTGCATCATTCCACTCTCTGCTTCGCCTCAGCTGGACTGCTCCCCGAGGAGAGGGCCTCCACGTAGTCCAAGTGGTAAAAGCAAAAAGTCTTGGAGCTCTTAGACAGACCGAACCATCAGGCCCTGGCTCTGATCTAATCTGTGCTGGGCAAGAAACCCAGCAGAGCTTGTTATTAGCCTAGTGCACCAGGAAAGTGCTTCCCCCTAAACGCACGCAGTCTGACTCTGGCCTTAAAGGCCAGATAAGCCTTCAGACTAACTAACCACTCAGGAATCCAAAGATAAAGTCTGTTAAGCGAACGTATGCCCGCAGATGGATGTATGAGCATGTAGCCATGCCCGAGTGTGCGTGACAAGCCGAGCCTGCAGCTATATTTGCATGTGTATGAGAGCGTTTTATATTTGTGTGTGTGTGTACAGCTGAGGGCACATGTACATCATATTTGGCTTTAACAGCAGGCACACCATCTGGGAAGAACACAGTATTTTCAAGTAGCCTTGGCTCGATATTTTGCTGATCTACGATGACTGGCAAAGAAGCTGCGTGGAATTTCCATTGCTTGAAGCAGGAGAATCACTTGCTGTGGGCTGCAGTCTGCAGGAGGGACTGACATTACAGGATTTAAGTGACCTTAGGGTGACCCAAGGTAAGCCTTTAAAAAGCATACAGAGGCACTAGTGTAGTTAAGCACAGACACATGTTTTCAGCATACACCACCACTCCAATCAAAGGAAAGTTAAGGGGCCTACGCACAGGAAGAAACTAGCAGCAATGTGGCGACAAGAGACCACATCATTTTAACGTGATCATGCAAGTTGTAGTGTAACTTTCGGCGAGGCGAAATAGGCGGGTAGCAAGCTGAAGTAATCTTATCTTTGAGGTAATGCCGTGAACAAACGGCAGCCAGTGATACAGTTGATTGACATATGATTACGATATGAATGCGTCCACTAGCGACCAACTCAGCTACAAAGTGATGGGCGAGTAGAGAGTCGCTTTATTTGTCGACGGGGCTTAATGCCACATCCAATGAAATCATGTTATTTTCCAGCTCATTACTGTTTGGAAATCTGACACCAAGAGCAATAATTTAACGTTTTTCCATTTAACAGAAATACAACAAGCGCGCATGATTATGAATTACAAACAGTGCAGTGTCGGAACATTAGTGTGTGAAAGAGCTGGGCATTAAAAAGATAATTGTTATGGGGAAATGATATGATTAATAAAAAGAATGATAAACTGACAAAGTTTGTCGCTGTTTATAAACCCCATCAAGCATACGGAGAGCCAAAGTGTGCGGCCAAAAACGTTTAGCAATAGCGTTAGCACTCAAGCTTACAAGACCCAGCTACAACTGCTCTGTTTGCCTTTTCAGTCATTTCTTTCTGTGACAAGTATCTGACCTAATCCTACAATGATAACAAATAAAAAAAGGTGACAACTTACCTTTTTTATTTGTTATTATTATAGGATTATTAGCAAGCAGTGTGCAACAGCTGATTTGTGTAGCATGTTGAATTTTTAATAGATTTGTAGTAAGTTATAATGATTAGTTTTAAATCCATATCAAACCATTATTTCATTTATTTAGGATTCAATTCTAAACTGAAAATACCCCTTGAAATAAAAAGCAGTGTAATTTACCGAAAACGTACTGAGGTCTAAGGAACTTGATGAATGTTGAGACATACTGGGCTGTCCTAGCGTACACTCAGTTATAATGATGCCAGCAAGATGAGGCGCCGCGCCAGGACTTTACAATAATGTGTTTGTCAGCAAGTTATATGTATGTCGTCACACCAGGCAGGGGAACATTTTAAATGGTGGTAAAGATTGCAGCATTTAACAATGTAAACCTACCAACCCCAAACAATGCCCCCTTGGTTAAATGTGCAGAGCTAAGCACAAACTCTAACAAAAAGCTTCCTCGGGGCCTCGCGCACTGTATCTTTGAACTCAACATGCACACGCCGCGTGTACAATAATGTGACAGAGAAGCTCGAGATGCGAAGGTGAGAGGGTTGCTCACTGTACAGTTCAATATAGAGAAGATCTCACAATATGACCTTGACTGATAAGAAGCAGGCGAACTAGCAGGTAAAAGAAATCATCAAATATGCTGCCACACAGTTGCATCTCAAGTCCAACCTGCGTGCTACGCTGACCACTTCAACACAGCAGCACTTTCAATTTAGAGGTCACACGAGTCACAGCTAACAGAGCTCTGTCTGGATTACCAAGGCTTAATTAAGATTAATTGTAGCATTTATTCCTCCCCACTTAGTGTATAAATCAAGTGTGACAGCACAGTATTGAGTCTAGCTGCGGGGCTACTGGGTATTACTGTAGTGAGTTGACATCGACACACAAGGCCTCTCAAGGCAGGTGGTTTTAGGCTACAGGGATTTTGACAGGCTCCATTAGCTGGCACTTGACTCTGACACTGAGGAGTGAACACAGACTGGAGCTCCCAGACCCCCCTGGGTCCTGTTTACCTTTTAGACCACACCAGACGATAGTCTATCTGACAAGGAAGAATGTGAGAGATACAGTCGCACTAACACTGCAGGACACCCACAGTGTGATTCACAAGTAAAACAATGTTACAAAAACAAGAAATAAGAGAGAGAAATAACACATAAGTGCTTGTGCCTGACCACCTCTGTCCTATCTGTCTATAACATTTATACTTTGCAGATATGGTCACACGGTTTCACACGGTCTTCTTTTGGTAATCAGGCATTTCTAAGAGTCCCTTCAGTCGGGGTAGGGTACCTCTGAGCACTACCTACCCCACCACTGTTTCTTCTGGCTGGTCTTCTGTGCTCAAGGCCAAATCTAAGAGGGAAGCTCTCCAGCTGGCCTGCGTGTCTGTGCAGTAATCAACAAAGGAATCTGTTTGGTTAGCAATGTACAATTAGATGGTTTTCAGAGCATTTTGTAAGAGACTGGATTTATGGCTGGGAACAGGCCCGACGCTGAAACGGAGAAGATAAAGTCGAGAGATGAAAACGAATGAGGCCGTTTCCAAAGAGCATCTTTCAGCTGAGACCTGTGTTGCAAGTGGATTATAATGTAAAAAAAAACACAGCTTTGCTAAGAGCCTGTCAGACAGCCTTGTCAAAAACAAGGCTGACTGTGACCTCTGATCTCTCTCAAGAAATTACAACATGCTGAATAAGATACATACTATGTGAAATTAAAAGTTGCTGCTACTCACCGGACTTTTATTTTTTTGCCGTTCTTTAGAGTTCACCAGTGGCAGTGAATAGGAACAAGGAAGCTAACGGCTGCCACCGAGAAATATGTCTGAGGGGCTGAAATATTAATTCGCTGTTTATTAATCTGCCAACCAAATTCATATCTAACAGATGACCGACAGACTAATGTAAAAAACATTGCCTGTCAGAATTGCCAGGAGACAAAGATGAAGTCTTCAGATCGCTTGCATTGTCTGACCAACACGCCTCACCCCCAAAGATATTCAGCTTACTGAGATACAACACAGAATAAAATCAGCCTGTGAGAGAAGCTCACTGAGAAGTCCACTGAGGAAAGATTAACTGGTCCTGAATAAAGGCTTGGAGTGTGAAGATTTTACAATATTTGCCTGAGAAGCTGATTATTTCAATAGAGATTATGTTTTTAAGGTGGTTTTAGAACATTTTAGAAGAATATCTAAGAAAGAAAGAATGAGGGTGTACTGTACAGTATATTTAAATGCCATGAACAGTTGACACTGCAAGAGCTCCAGTGGTTTAAATGTTTATATTGTCAAAGAGAGGAGGTTTGAGGCTACATATGTGGTGGACGAGTGAAAACTGTGAGACTGACAGCAGTTCAGAATTTTTCTTTTGGTTCATGCCCCAGCTGGCCACATGATATACTAATACACTAACCTTAAAAAGTCATACATTTTAAATAAAACGCTCCAAAATAAAATACAAAGATTTCTCAACGAAGAGTGAATGTTTCAAGAAGAAATTCAAATTCTGATGATCACTTTAAAGTTGAGCTGTGTCTCATACTGAACCAGGATGAATCATTCCTCACATACTTTCCAGAAACTCAACGCCTATACTTTTCCGAACCCCATTGTTTGTAAGTTGTCAAATCCAGACTCCATTTTATTAAAGGGCTTGACCTTTCAGGTTCATCATCAGTTAGTTTTCTTTTTTTTTTCTTGCAAAAACAGAAGCTATCAATAATTGTGATTGTGCAGAGTTCAATTACTTAGGGCTACACCAATCCAGGGGCCAGTATCGGTATTGGTCTGGCTAAAACTCACTGGATCAGGCATGGGGGGTAAAAGATGTATACTCTGCTACAGACCATTAGCATAAATAGAAATATTTGACTAAATGTTGAAATGCTTTAAAGACAGATGTGTCAAGATGACAAAGATGAGCAGCATGTGTCACATGAGCAGCAGCTATTGTAGAACGTGAGTGAGACCTGTCAGCAGCGCTGTCATCATGTCAGATGTGAGGAGCTATTTTAAGTTAAACAGCCGAGGGCAATTTATGCGATGCGTGTGTTTTGATGGGAGGCAGCAGCGTTGGAAATCAACACCACAGACTTGATTAAACGCTTAGAGAAGCATCGTGGAAAGTACTGAGTTCAGACAAGTGTATAGTGTATTATTAACTGTTCATTTGTTTAAGAGAAAGAAGATTGGTATTGATATTGACGCAAGGTTTTTGTGTCCCTATTGGCCCCTAACGATTATCAACAATGAAGAAGTTATCCATGTACCCAGTACACCGGTAAGCGATGTGGATTTTCTCTTTATTGTAATTTGTTAATGTCCCTTAATCAAACAAAACCGACTTTGTTTACTGCTCAGTCTTCGTAAGGATCACCCCGGGCCCAGTGTTACTTTATATACATGTCCGGTTTATTTTCACAAGGTGAGAGACAAATGTGTTACGGTCAGACTCCACCAATTTTAAGAGCTCGCTTTATCAAAGTGTCTTTTCCCGGTCCAGATAACAAAACTCAGAGTCATGAAACAAACACTGTCCAAGTTTATCCAGCGAGATGTTTGGACTCTGCTGCCCCAGCCTTGGCAGCGACTTGACCTCGAGAAGAAACAATAGAACGGGGACTTTTGCTGCAAATTTGATACAAGTGAAAATTAAAGAACACAAATGATACAACTGGCCATCATCTATTATATAATCAAGTGCAATTTATTTGTTGAGAGAAAAAGGATAGAATACGGACAGATACAGTACAACACCCTGGACATAAGACGGGCTTGACCTCAACTATATAAGTATTGCGTAAACAAGGTTATAAAAAACTGTAATTACATTTTCACTGATTTCTTATTTTAACATTTCACAGAGCCACAGCAGTCCAAAACCTTAATACAGTACCTTAAAGGGGAATTACCGTTTTTTTACAACCTGGACCTTATTTCTGGCATAAAATATGATCGTTTACCCGTATAACTTTGGTGTCATTTGGAGTCGTTCGGACGATATTTAGATCCAGTGAGTGGTGTATATCCATATAGTGGGAGTGACTGGGGCATCGAGACGCAACCTCTAAATAACCCATTATCTGCCGCGAAACTGTTCGTTTCACCAATATTTTGTTATGATACGATACGCTAGTGCTATATAGTTACCTGTTATCATCATCATACAATAGGTTACTATTATATGACCAAGTACACCAGCAAATCCTCACATATGATAAGTTGAAAAGAGAGAAGGTTCAGCATTTTTGTTTGAATTTAAATTGATTGTGAGTTAATTAAATTAAATTAATTTAAACTAAAGACAACGTTCAGGGCGGAAACAGTATATAGTTGAGCTTTTTCTTACAGTAATCATCAACGGTTATGATACTATATTTTTTAATTGTTAAGCAAAAACAATCACTAGGTTTGGTTTTTGGGATTTTGTTAGCCTATAATGTAAATATAATATCAATATAATATATCTGAGTCACTGGTTGTTGGTTTGTCAGAATTTTACCTTAAGCATCTAAGAATTTACAAGGAGCATTTTCAGTATTTTCTGACATTTCATAGATCAAATGATCAATTAATCAAGAAAATAAAGAGACCATAAATGAAAATAATAACAACCTTTCTATGGCTGCAACTACAGAAATATCCATAGTAGCTTGTCAGTGTCAAAATATAGACCTGAAAGGTGTCTCTTAAACATTAATTCATGTTATAATTTGTTGTACATGTGTGAATTAATAAGAGGATAGTCAGACTATCATTCACAACATACCAACAACAATACCAAGCAGCCAAAGTTGCTGCAGTCCTCAGCAGCCATTACTGTCACACTCATTTGAGTGAGGCTCTGTTCTACTCTGTATTAGAGTGTACTTGCTGACATGGCCTTTACTTAAAGTTTCACTGAGCTGGCAGACATGCTAGATTCTGTTGGTCGCATTGTTTTTCCAACATCCCTATTTGGCTGTCCTGACCTGTCATTTATAATGGCTCCGGTCCATGTTTAATTCATACAAGTCCCGCCGAGCGAGACTCCGTACAGGAAGCTGACTTTACAGGCAACAGCCATTCCACTTTCCTGCCTCGGATATTTTATCAAGACGGAACTCAGGGCCAAGATTTATGTTCAGGAGGCCGTACATCAAACATGAGCCACATGCCCTGTTCTTGCATCCCTGCTATTCTCAAATTTTAGGTCAGTGTACTAACAGCTTAAAAACTCCTCCTGGGTGTTTTCCAAAGCGCTCAGCAATTACAACCTGAATGCAGTCTAAACACCAATCAGTTATTTTGAGGCACCATGTTTGCAGTGTTACTGTGGCGGAGTTAGCCCGGTTCCTTCCAAGTTGCATCAGAGAAGAGGTGCAGTCTCCGCTGCCTAATTAGTCGCTCCAGTAGCTGCTGTCAACACCACCATCGTGGGCTTCAAAGCACGGGCTCAAGCTTGTGATCTGTCTAAATATTTCTTTCATGAAACCCTCATCACATCAGGGCTTCAGTCAGGAAAAAAAAAAAAAGGTCAGAAAGGAGTGGGAAAAATGACTGGAATCAGATAGGGAGACTGAGCCAGTGGAAACGAGCTTGACCCTTCTAAGTATTTGAAGCTCTGCATGTCATGAGCGGATCCAGAGGGACTGCTGCCATGCATGAAAAATGTCTTTTCATCTGTCCTCACTTACACTCCCCCGCGTTGCACGGCATTGCATGAATCAACTGTCGCTGCTGTTGCCGCATCACACATGACTTAGGAGATTTTTAAATCCCGAATCAAAACTGACAAAAGAAATTCAGTCGAAAAAGTTTCATGGTAAATGTTTGTGTGAAATCTCACCTACACTATATAACATAAAGAATCTGATGAGTTGCACACACCACAAAGAAAAAAAGAAAAAAAAAGGCTTACCTAAAGAGCGAGCACTGTGGTTTTACAAACATACTGTACAAGCAATCCTTCATAACAATCCACATTCTGCAGGGGAGAGTTAGCCTACATTGCTCCAGCTGAGGGTGGAAAGATGGTTGAGAGTGAGTGCTACAGACATTCTTGGAGTGTAAATGTCATCATGATGGCCTGACCATGGGTCCGCAAACTGACAGACCATCATCTGCATCTGGCCTCCAGGCACGCTTGTGGTCCCACGTCTCTCAAGAAAGGAGGCAGAGAGAGAGAAATCTGCAGTTGTTTAAAAGTTACGTAACGCAATATTTGGAGGTGATCTATTTCTTCGGAGCGCTGCGATAGTGGTGGTGACGGCAGTGGTGGTCGCGGTCAGGCTGGAAGATTCTAATCATATACCCGGCCTCAGCGTCTACTGCATCTCGAAGCGCGTGTGTGCTGAATTTCCAAAGTAAGAAGAGAAACAAGATGGAAATAAAACGGTGTGCAAGAATCATGTATAGTATGCGTGAAAAGGCCTGTACAATGCACTCACTCACTGTGATTCCCTCATGATCTCATGAAAGAGATGAAATGTGTGAATGCCAGCAGCTGTGGAGAATCTCTGGAGACTGGGACACGCATGTACGTGCAACATTCATATACATGTTAGTATGTGCAGTATATACAATATATACGTATGTATGTATGCCCTCATTAAAATGCCTTCTGTTTTTTTTTGTCCTTTGCTGTCACTCTTTTCTTGTCCTTGCTTTGCGGTGTGGGCAAGATTTCAAGATCAATGTCAGTTAAATAATGTTCAACAATAACATAATAATCATTTTTAAAAAAATGCATTCTCTCACACAACACACAAATATGAACAACAACAAAAAAGGCACATGATCACACAGAACATTCAAGAGCCAGCAAGCGACGCCAAACGTCCTAAGAGGGTCGACCACACAGAGAGATGCTGAAAACAACCCTCACCCGTCATGCCGATGACACAGCGTTTTGGATCTATTATCTCTGTTTCTGTTCAACATTTTTGCAGAGCAATATGGTCTGCATCTGTAGCCAGTCATTAACTAAGATCCTGGCATTAAAAATGTGGCCCAGGACAAGGACAACGTGCACGTCTGAATGTAGTATAAACAGTATCTACATTATCACACATGATCAGAGTATATCTTGCTAAGATTGCTTAGACCATACAGTATATCCATGTTATTGCTGGCCACTGTAATTAATGGCCTGTATTTTCCTTTAGAATAGAATAGAATAGAATTTATTGCCATTTGCACAGGTACAAGAAGGTACAGGTACATTAGAGTTCTTGAGCGCAGTTCCCTGAGTCAGCTTTAAACTGTTTTAACTAGTAAGAAGGAGAAATAAAGACTAAATACTAACACTATTATCTGAAACAATACACACTCTGTAAAACTATGAAAATATAAAAATACGCACTAGGTTGTTGCACATAAGTTTATTGCACTAGTATTATTGCACATTGTGGTGCAGAAAAGAATAGCTCTCTGTATAAGAGAGACTCACAGAGAGAGGGAGTGGGCTGAGGTGGCTGAGAGAGAGCCAGTCCAGTCTGTGAGGTTTGTGATTTGAGGAATTTACACTGTTGCTCATAAAGCTGGAATAATTTTGTTTTCAGACACATTCCTCTTTTTATTCCTATTTATATAAATCACATTGTCTTGAGAAGAGGTAAAACATATTTTAATCCAACTTTAAGGGGCAACAGTATAACAGTATAATTCAGATTGCCAAAATAAAGGATTTGTTCTACTATTTTAAAAAATATATATATAATATGAAAACTGAGCTTTTCAATATTGCATCTTTCTTTCATTTCAAAGAACTTCCCCTTCAGCACCTACCCTGTTTTTCCTTCCCCAGCGTCTCATCAGAGGAATGCGACGCAGAGGATGGACTCAGATGAGCAAAGACTGCTGTCACCATAATCAGCCCAGTCAGAGATGGAAGCATGTGTCATCACAGGATGACTTTAGGTTATCGTGGCTCAGGACGCTCTGCTCTCCCATTTTCTCTCTATCTCTCCGTCTATCTTCTCGCCCTCTCTTTTTTCTCGAGTCCCCAGCCTTCTCCTGCGTTGCTGTGAGCAAACGGGCCTTTTCCATCAGCCGCTGTTATCTCTAAGTGTCAATCAAACAGAGAAAAGCACTGCAGGCAACAAATTTAAAACAACCATTGTGGCGTCGGCCTCAGATTAACCATGGGCAGGACACGGGCGATGTGTTCTCCACGTCATACTAAATCAAGAAACCTGAGCTCTAGACTGAATGAAAAGCAGCGGCAGCACCTGTGGCGCAGCGAACTATCAGACAACATGCGCCACAGGCTGGCCTTTAGTGCAAAATCAGCAAGCCACTTAAAGAACATCATGTTCCAAGTGGCTCCATGTTTTACCAACACGAGACAATGCATCAAAGCAGGAAAACAGAGCCATTAACGGGCTGACAATTATTACCAGGAGGCACAGTGGATAGAGCTGTCAGTGGATACAAGACCAGATACATGGCATGTTGCAGGGCAGTCGTCATTGCACTGTGGCCCTGAGAATCACATATCTTTGGTGGAAGACAACCTAATAAATCATGTGAGTGGCTGTTTTTTATGTGGGCCCTGCACTATATGCTTTTATCTCCAGTATTTAACTACTGTGAGCCTGATAGATGCGGGCAGTAAAAAGGAAGAGGTGATAAACGGCGCGGAGGGCACCACAATAATCTATCACCGCCACCACTGGGTTTGGCCTTCTACTGTCATGCGGACGACACCAAGAGATTAACTACAACATCGCTGGATAACGTGCAGGGTGGCAGCCCATGAGAGCGTATAATAACAGGTAAAAAAGAAAAAAGAAAAGAAAATGTCAAAGAAAACTGTGCATGGAGTTGTGTCTGACAACTCAAGTAGTCTTCAGGTAGTCTTCTGATTATTATCTACTGCTGCAAAGTAAAAGCTCAAAGACAGTCATAACTCACACTAAGAACAGTGCAAACCAGCCTTTCACAGTCCACTTCCTCCATGAGATCCATGACGTTAACAGTCCAGGTGTATAAAAACAGGTTAGGCCCTATACCAAAGTTGCACTTCACCACATCTGTAGCTTTGCATCAGAGGCTCTATGTCCAGCAGGTCACCCCTGATTTGTGGGCTGGCACTTTTGAAACTTGGAGTTTTGCATTTGGCCGTCGCTGTTTTGCTTTTTTTGGAGCCTGAAGTGAACATATTTTGACGTGATGGAACAGTGACTGAGAACCTGAGGACGGCTTGTCAACCACTTCGGATCTGACACGTCAATCAAGTCTGGAATGTCCCTGAACGTAGCACTCTCTGTGGCCTAATGTTTTCTTAATTAAAGAATTCTTTTTGAAAGGACCACCAACAATACTTCATTTAGGTAATAACCTGACAAAAATATATCTACTGACGCAGTATTTCACGACACAAGTTGCAGATTTTTGAGCAGAAGCCAGAGATCATTTGAAGCTAGAAACCACTTTAAGCCACTTCTACACTGGCTTCACTTTTCCCGCCCTGTGGCTACATCCATCCTTTAAATGCAGTCTGTGCCTTGCACCTGCACCACAGCTGGCAGCCTTCCATGCCTCGAGCAGTTGACATTTAAAAGAGCCAAGAGTTTTCATTTAAAAAAAGCAGATGTGACTGATGAGTTGTCAGAATGTCTCAAACAAGCGCTCGTTGGATTGTCCTCCAGTGTCTTCAACCCCCACACTTTCCCAGTATCCACGTGGAAGGTGGGCAGAGCCTGACACTTTATGCAACTTTTGGAAACTGACAACTGCACGAGAATGCTAATGTTGCACAGCAATTGACCCCTCAGGGTAGCAGAGATGGGAAAAGAAGTGATTTGCTTGGGGGCCCAGTTATGTAGTTGCAAGCTTGAGGTGCAATATAATGTAAAAGTACTTGAAGAAAAAGTACATACATACAAGCAAGTGCAACCACATTTCCATAGCAGACAGCAACTTTTAGAAACACCCATCTTTCCTCAGTGAGCCCAGTAAATCCTCCCCAGCTACACAACATGGAACACTGGCTTGTTGTCAGCACATGAAGTTCGGATACGCTTTGGATCCTTATTAACTATCTGTCATCATGAAGTGAACTGGGCAGCAGCTTTTATTGAATGGATATACTGTAGTAATCAGCGAGACATAAATTTTAATACACTGAGTCAGGAAGGAGATCAGCCATCAGTGAAGGGTGACTGATGAGACCTGCCGAGGTTTTGGGGCTATCTGTCTCAACAGCTCATTGACCTGTTTGGGTTTCTCAGGCTCTGGCTCTTCAGGATCTTTCCAAAGAAAATGGAGAACACGATTATCTGTCTCCCATTTTAAGCTCCTCACTAATCTCTTTCCTGTCCTCTTTACAGCCGTTCCGTTCGCAGACAGTACATTCTTTTGATGTCAAGCAAATGAAGAGATTGTTTCCCGACTCTGGCACTGTGCGTGTCTCCTGAGACGCCTCTGATCACTGTACTGTACCAAAGTTTCGCTCTCGTTTCTTCCTGCCAGGTTAACAGCTTGAAGCTCAAGAGACTAACTCCCTTTTTCACACTGCTCATTTCTCACTTATTGTGAGCGAGGAAACCACTGACTCGCTCGCACATTGTAATCCACAGAGGGACAGAGGTCAGTGTCCCCGTCCTTGCTCTCTACTTACTTTGACATAATGTCAGATGGGCTATGAATCACACCTGCAAAAGTGAGATCCCAAATAGAGAAGAATGTTATCAACACGTACTGTATCGATTCATGCCAAGAGATGATTGTTCTACATGGTCCTGTGTCAGTGGTTGCATTTACATATACAATACTGTATTTACTTTATCCCATAGAAATCATTCTGTTTATATTTAAAGTAGGGGTGGGAGTTTAACGCGTTAATTACGATTAATTAATTACAAAAAAATAACCCATTAAAAAAATGAACACATTAAATCACAGTTTACGTTCCAAACAACGTGGAACTTTTGTCAGTGCACGATTTCCTGGTACACCGATTACACTGATGCACACGTCAGAGCTCGGCTAACGGTTACCAAAATGGAGGAATCGGATGAAAGCACGCTGCAAGGACTGATGGAAGGCACATTTTATTTAAAAAAAAAAACTACCTGATGGTTTTGTGAAAATCGTGCAAAAAAAAATAAAAAATAAAAATGTTTGCATACCACCGAACGGTACGGACAAGACGAGTCGGCAGCCCAGACTTTTTTTTTTTTTCAATGCTGTCAATACTGTCAGTACTGTTCTGAAAAAGTACTTGAAGTACTTAAAATGTGCACTTTAACTTTAGGTCTATTCAGTTTTGGCCAGGGATATTTTCTTTCTTTTTCTACTGCTTGGAATTGAAATGCAATTAAATGCATTTTTCCAGACATTAAAAGAGCTTGAGTTTACAATTTAACATGCCTGTGTCTGTTATTTGATTCAGTTGTTCACTAAAATCCAATTAAATTAAAAAATTTTGCTTGTTAGGGCAAATACTTTTATGCGATTAAAATGTGATTAATCGAGATTAATTAATTACAACGCCTCTAATTAATTGGATTAATTTTTTTTTTAATCGAGTCCCACCCCTAATTTAAAGATTTACATGAATGCCAAATCAAATTTACAAATGCATGTTTTGATATGTGCAGAGGGGTTCTGCGGTTCTGTCTGTGACGTGTTAAATCTACCAGAAGAATTGTTTTTTTATCTTTATTGTCAACACAGAAAACATTAATTTGAGAAAGTTACGCAAAAAACTGACCCACATTTTCAATGTTGCTGCCCACATCACTTACAGCATTTTTAATTTGAACAACTAGTTTTTCTGCTGCCATGTTATTGCCCCTCCTGGAAACTGATGTTTACCCCACATGGGGCAAACAGAATGAATAGATATCAACAGGTTACACCAGCGCTCTCTATCCTATTGAAAATCCCAGTCAGGCTTGATTGGGCCGGTCCGTTTTAATCCGAGGTGGTTGCATGAGGCATTTTTACTCTGATTGAGCTATCACTGTGATTATTTAAAGGAATATTAGTGAGAGTGTAAATGTAACTGTGTGTTTAGCATTCAAGAGTGATGAAAATAAACCTTGAATCTATTCTCATTACCGCCCATTCATTCACACAGTTTCTATTATTCTCTCTTAAAGTGGAGCAGACAGCAACACATTCAGGTTCATGTGTGAATGCATATTTATGTTTATCTCTCAGCTCAAAGCCGTGATCTAAATCCTTTTTCACTAACATGATGCTGCAGTTCATATTATAGGACGTGACAGGACAATGGGATTATATAAATTCCCAGAAATTACCATTTAACTCCAAGGACTAAAAAAAAAGCACTTCCACTTTTGGAGAGTTTACTCTTTGGGCTGACACCTACTCTTTTTCAATCTATCCTGACAGAACTTTGTCAAGCCTGGTTTGACTCTTGGGGCAAATCATTGAAAAAATAAAAAATAAAAAATGAAGGTACAGCACTCTACAGTCTATGTCTATAAATCTATTTTCAGTGTCACATTTTTAAAATGATAAATATGTGATGACGGCAAGTGCACAAATGTAACCACAAGTGACTGACGGCATTCTCAGGTGATTTCCTCCCCTTCGTTCTGCTACTTCACTTTTAACTTCCTTTTGCCGTCACACTTTCCATGCATTCTTCATGGAGCATTGTTTATGCTTCTGAATTACTTATGGCCTCCAATAAATCAAGGCTGGCTTAATGGCGTGGATTTGTGTACTGACAAATAAATTAGTGCATTCAGTACATTATGCATGTTGCATATTTGAAGAGATCTGGACCACAGGCGCATGCTAAGAGCGACACACAGTTCACTGACTTCACACAGTAATCTGTGTTCTCACTTGGATCATTGAATGGAAACTGCTTTAAGTGGATAGTTATGACTGGTTAGATCTATGTTAATGTCCACTGTAGTGTTTTGTAGACTTGAAAGGTCAAGTAACTGTAGAGAATACAGTATTTGTGGAGGGAAAGTTCCCACGGATAGCTCAAAAGCCTTCATAAGACATACAGTATATTGACTAAGACATACACCGATCAGCCACAACATTAAAACCACCTGCCTAATATTGTGTAGGTCTCCCTTGTGCATTCAAAACTGTTTGGACTCATCAGAGAATGGACATGGGCCTTCTGAGGGTGTCCTGTGGTGTCTTGTTTGTGGGGGCCTTTGGGTCCTATGGGTTGAGGGGAGGGGTCTCTGTGGATCAGGCTTGTTCCAGTGCATCCCACAGATGCTTGATCAGTTTGGGATCTAGTGAATTTGGAGGCCAGGTCAACACCTTGTTTTCATGTTTTTTAGTTGTTCCTAAACCGCTTTTGTGTGTGTGCCTGTGTCAGGCTGCATCCTCAAAGAGTGTCATTGCTATGGGGTGGGGGGGCTACTCTGGTCTAGGTGGGTGGTACATGTCTAAGTAACATCTACAAGAATGCCAGGTCCAAACGTTTCCCAGCAGAACATTGTATTGTCACAAGATGGTCAATATTATTTGACCTTCTCCTAACAGTGGTTTTAATGTTGTGGCTGATCGGTGTAGGCGATGGTGATAGAGTCAAGTATTTACTATTTATTTTCTATACTGAAGGATATTGATAACGATCGCATCCATCAACTATAAATAACTGCTTTTCCTGATGAGGATCTTGGAGTCTACCACAGCTTGCATTTGGTGAGAGCCAGTATATACAGTCAGAGGGTGAGAGGCAGGGTACAACCTGGACAGGTGTCTGGTCCATAGCACAGCTCACAGACAGTCAAACCACCATTCACCTACATCCAATTCAGAGTCACTAATCAACCTAACATGCAGGTCTTTGAGCTGTTGAAACCCATGCAAGCACAGGGAGAACATGCAAAAGCCACACGGAAAGATCACTGCAGATTCAAACACACAACCAATAACATTAATAAAGAAAGAAAACTCTTTGTTAGACTTCAAGTAAACACACAGTGTTTCAGTTTGAATTAAATGGGCTGATGTCTGAATAAAAGCAAATAACGGATGGTTATGGTTTGAGACGATCTCTTATTTTTGACTCAGTACCATGATTCTTTCGGCATCCAACATGGTCTAACATTTATGCTTAACAACCCATTTCAAAAAACACCCCACAAAACACCAAGATTGCACACTATTGCACATTAGAACTGACACTTGGGAGCTATTGCTAGCAGCTCAAGAACATTTTTGAGGATTTGTTTCTCATATTTTTTGCATCAGATGTTGTCCTTCAAATATATTTGTTATCTTAGTCATTTCTATTAAAGCATCAGTCTTTATATTGTTGTTTTCCAACTTTTCAAACTCTCTTGATGGAGATCGTGACATGTAGGTGAAAGTCCTTGAAATACAGATTCGTACTGGGTAAATACACACAAATGTTACTGTCTCTCTTCCGCACAGAGCAGCTCAGATTGAACTAACAGGAGAGTGTGATCAAATGGTCAGAGTACAATGAGCGCTCCGCCGCAGCTTTAAAAGAATCCCAGTTCTCTTGACAAGCTGCAAAATGTCACATCATGCTCGCACAAAGTTCATGTTCAAAGGCTATTCTGCAGCGCTGCGATGTCTACTGTGACCTTCTTTTCCTTTGCTATGTTGCATCATGGCTGGCTGATGCAAGCTGGTGAACACAAAGGAGAACGCATCGGCTGCATCCATACCCAGCTCTCATACCCGCTGTCATTACTCTGGGGAAGCCTGTCCTGCTGTCTCTATTGTCCTCTGATATTGTCCGTGGCCCAACCCAGACACTGCTTCAAACATCTGCCTGCGTCTGGCTGTCCCACTTCTGCTAAGATTATTGATCCAAGCAGCCAAGTGCTGGACAGGAAACACATAATGTGAAGAAGAAGAAGAAATATAAAATCTGGAACATTCTTTACCCTTCAAAGAGTATATATCTAATGAAAGAGACAAATCCATCAATTGTAACAAAAGAACAGGATGATCAAAACGCAGGGACACGGTGGGTGGTAGAGGTGGGGGCTGTTCAATACAGCTGCCTCCCTGTGCCATCGCTGGAAATGCCAAATTCTGCGACACATCTAAGAGCTGGCATCATGTCCTCATCTGAATCCAACGAAATGAAAAAAAAAAAAAGTGGGCCGTCCAATTTTATTCATGTGAACCTCACCCAAACACTCCGAACTTCTCCACTGCCTGATTTTCCACATCAAAGGGATATTGAAAGAGTGGCCCCCTTTTTTTTCTGCTTGTTCGTAAAGGTTTCAATCAGTTTGCGACATGGACAGGGTTTACTCTGAGCCTGACTGTGAATGTGCAAGCATTTGAAAATGTTAGTTCAAAAAAAGCTTTCTCTTCCTGCGGAGCTCTTTGCGGAGGTGGCACACTTTTTGACAGCACCTCCACGATACGTTCTGTCATATTAACAAAGAACAAGAAAAAAGACTTACCTTAATTGTTCAATAGAAGCAAAGGTTCAATCTGGACAAGATACAGACATGGACAAAATTGTTGGTACCCTTATTATTTTTGTCAGTTTCAAGTTATTTAAGTGACCACGGTGGGTTGTTCTTTCTTCAAGGGTACCAACAATTTTGTCTACATGTCTACAAGAGTCTGTATCCTTAATCAATATGCCATTATGTTACAATTAGTTTCTTGGTCTTTTCGGTCAGATATTTGCTTAGAAAAACAGTAAGACATAAAGAGATGGCAAAAACCAAAATGAGAAATTTATTAGGAATGCATAAACTCATCAATGCCCAGTACTCAGAGAACCCAATTACAAGCCAAGATCCTTGATATAACAGCTGTCCAGTGGTTGGTATCTCATTCTCCATCCATCATTGACAGTCTGGGTCTGTTGCCCACCTGTGAAAACACACCTCAGCACAGCACACCTCTCTTCTCATTAGTGGAGGGAATGGTGCAGCAATGGAGCTCACTGGTTCCAAATTAACCCCACTAATGGTTTAACAGCTGGGATATATTTCCATTATCTGTCTTCAGGGAAAGAACCTCACCTGTACACTAACAGTAAATGTGCACCGCAGAGTGGGGAATTTATATCGTTTATTTTTCTAATTTGGTTTCAGAGATTAAAAGATTAGTCATTTGACAGAGAGGATGATTGACGCGTAATGAACCAGAAACTGATTTGAAAACTGAGTTATTATCTATTTCATTCGATTTTATTTAAATAATGAAACATTTGATGGCGCCCTGCCTTCCGCTTGTTTTATATAATTGGAAATTCAATGTCTTTTTGAAGTTTGGGTTAATTGTCACTCTACTTTGCATTTTTTTTGTGATCAGTTCATTTACAAATATTAAATTACACAAAAAAAATCGAAATTTCTAAAATGCAGACATGGGAAAAGATGAATTGTATGTTAATAACTGCTCTGGGTGACTAGTTAAGGTAGAATGTGACACTGGCACTGAGACTGTGCACTGATAAGAGATTTGGGATACTGGACGTGGGAAACACGCAAGCATGTGTGTGGCACTTGTCTATAAACACTGCAGTCTTGAGAGTTGTGCTTGAGATTGTTGCAGCTGTGTGCGTGTGTAAATGTGAAGCTGGTCTGAGTTCTGCAGAAGGACAGCTAGGAATAACTTGGTGACGTCACAGCCAGAGTCCGGTCTGCTATCTCTCCCAAGCAGCAGCGCTGTACGTCATTCCTTACATGTGGAGCATGCGAGAAAGGGAGCAGGAAGGAAGGAGAAGGAGAGGAGTTAAGGAGGGAACGGTGAAAGAAAGGAGTCGGAGCGGCTGGAGGATCCCTCGGATCAATTAGTGGAGGCAAGTGGGACCTGGACCAGTGGCACTAAAGTTAGAGATTCTTTAATAGGAATAGGGAGGACAGGGGGGGATTATGGAAAGGGTTCTTTACGGTAAGTGGTAATCAGTTAAGGAGAGAGCACACAAATAGCAGGATAATATTTCTGAGGAAAAGAAATGCATAAAGAAAGAACAGTAGGCAACAGGAAGAGGGCAGAGAAGCAAATACAGTGAGACAGGTGCAGGAAGAGGCAAGTCCACAGTTCATCATATGATAATGAGCATTACAGCAATATAATTGAAAGAATCTGGAAGAAGGTTGGTCATTATCCTAAAGTGCACCAGCTTGTACTCCTGCTAATTATAGGCACTGTTGTGCAATAATTAGATTTCTACCCATCTCTTTGGAAGAGGAAAATGTCTCCCTATGGAGTTCAGCCATCACAGTTCTGCTTTTCATTTGTGGTTTTTGAGGTTAATCATTATGTAAACAGAGAAAATTCATGAAAATCATTTGAAATAGGAACTGAAGGAAAGATAGAGAGGGAGTTGTATAAAAAGTACGTGGAGCAGGGAGTAGAGTATGTAACGTAGGCGTCTGGAGTTGTCTGCAAGAACTAACTTTTAGGCTTTTAACCATTATCCACCCGTACCAAATACAACATGGCAGACTCTGGAGTTCATTCGGTCAACATCACAGGAATGTGTTTGCTGGTGAGGCAGCTCCTGCCCTCAGTTCTCTCTCCATATCAATGAGCTTGCACTGGGTTGTGCGTCATCAAAACAGATCACTCTGTTTACAGTCAACTTCACCGTCTGTCAGTGAACACTCATGTGGAACCTGCATCTACAGAGAGAAAGAGGGGAAGAACTGCAGTCACACATGTCCCTCATAATAATCTACTGTTACAGCCGTCTGTTTAACGCTGTAGAGACAATTATGTCGACAGTAAACACGACGGCCTCAAAAAGGATTAAGGGCTGTAGTGTATAAATGAGGGAAAATACATTCATTTCTGGATTAATTTTACAAAGATGAAGCATGTGCAATAGAGGCACTACGGATTGACGAAAGATCAGATCACAGCAATCTGCTCTGGTCACTTCCCTTTTAGTTATGGCAATTGATAAAACCCAAATAGGACATTGAGCAAATAGGCGCTGTAAATTTGTAGCATAAGACACTTTCATGCAGCAGTCACAGGTCATTTCTGCACTTAGACCAAAAGGATTCAAGCACTGAAACACAATGTCTGATATCATAGTCACTATGGATTCCTTGTGAATGAACACATGAATGAATCTTACTGGTGCTAGAGTGCATTAGAATCACACGGGTTTTGCATGGGCTCTGCATTTGAGGACTGTGTGGTCAAACACTGCAGAAATATAACAAGGCACATTACAGGAGAAACAGTACGGCATTTCCCAGGATCAGACCAGATGAATGAGGACTGATGAAAGATGAAGGGCAGCGAGAGAAGCGAAGAGAGGAAAGACAGGGGAGGGAGAAGCATAAGAGAAATAAAGAGAACAAGTGTGGAGAAGGACTGTTTATTTGACGAGGGGTGATTACGATCAGACAAGGTGAAGCAAGCACTTTTGTCAAGGGTGCGATCCCCGAAGAGAGGGAAAATTGGACGGATCCATAAAGAAGGAGGCAGGAGAATATGTGAAAGGAGGGACAGAGAGATGGGGAGGGGGTGTATAAAGAGAACAAATGCAGAGAGAGCGTCTGCTTTAAAAAACATCTGGGAACCATCAGGGAGTGGAGAGAAAAACGCTGGACTCAGCTGAAACTCTCAGCTCCCCTCACTGCACTGCTTGCCTACTCGCCTGCTTCATATCCAACGAACACCTTCCCCCAAAAGACACAAAGAAGAGGAGGGAGAGTGCAGACTGTCAGGGAGCAGAGAGTCCTTGAGCTATGCAAGCTCCCACTTCCTCAGAATACAAGGACTGCTGTAACGGTGGATCATGTATTGTTAACAAAGGGGCTTCGTGTGAAGACACCTGGAAATGTTAGCTATAAATGACATTCAGACACGCTAGGTACCACATCTGAGATCCGCCTGTAAGATGAAATACTTAAAGACCTCGTAATGTGGCCATGCAACGTCCCAGCACATGCTATCACTCGCTGATCATTTGAATCTTTCAACATTTCCGGTTTAGGAAGGCAATGCAGTTCCATAGATGGCTGTATAAATTAACCACCACAGGCTCCCACTTGAAAACGCAGAGAGACATGGAGTTTCCTGTGTGGTCACAGTGGTGTGAGCGCAGGGTGGCATCCGTCCATGTCTTCATTGAAATGGCACGGCTCATGTGATGGCATTAGCAGAAATGTCAGTCACCCAGTCCCAGAGGTTGCGTAAAGGGCAGACTTTGCTTTGCTGCACGACCACAGCTATTCATTAAACCAGCAGATTCCCATCGCATATCTACCATTTCATTTCCAAAGGATGAACCACGCTGATAGCTAGAGATAATATATATGCATGTACAGTCTGCAGTCCTTGAGCAACTACTCTGTGTCAGCGCTTAATAAGAAAGATAAAAGACAGACGTCTTTTGGGAAGTTCTGAAGTGGTGAAAATGGTCATGGTGTCATAAAAATCAAGAAGGATTGAAAGAATAAATGTACTCCAATGGAAGTCATCCTTTACGTTATTGCCAAGGCGGTAGAGGACAGTTACAAATAAAAACAGTCACTAGCAATCTCCCATGTGCTCAACAAATTTCATTGCAATATGAAATATGAGGCCTATGTCACATAATGTCATCCGCAGGTGGATGTGTGTGTGCACCATTTCCAAAAACTTTTTGGGACTGGTTGTGTCCCTACTTCTTCATTACCGTCCAATACTGTAGAGGG
This sequence comes from Chelon labrosus, assembly GCF_963514085.1. Taxonomy (NCBI): domain Eukaryota; kingdom Metazoa; phylum Chordata; class Actinopteri; order Mugiliformes; family Mugilidae; genus Chelon; species Chelon labrosus. The sequence goes on from NC_140344.1 coordinate 11,959,068, forward strand.
AACTGTGGGCTCACATACTGCCCAGGGCTCTAGATGGAAACTCCACTGGAATATAGAAATCTATGAGAAAATGATCCCACTTTTCACTTCATTTATAGCCCCAGTAAACATTTGCCTAATTATTTTTATGGTCTCAACCATCAGTTGCAAGTCTTTTACAATACAGCATGATGTTCATTTAGTAAATTATGGCCCCATTGTTATATAATAGACAATAAAATGGGGGTGTATATATAGGCTACCTTGTGATTGACAAGTTGCTACTGTAAGGTTATCCTCAGGTTCTTTAGTCAGATCCACCCCTTGCTTCCACAGTCCCCTCTCATCCAAATATGGTCATTTCTGGCTCAAAAAATGAAACAATGACAACAAGACAATGCCAAAATGCCATAGTTCATAAGCCACTTGGTGACCTAGCCACATTAATGGCTAGGTCTTTTTCTGTTGTACAGTCTATGAGCCAAACGTGACAGTTCTTAATACCTACTGTGGCCATAAAAGTCATGAAGGTCATAAAAATATCAGGAAACATTCTCTGCAGACAATGAGCATCGATATAAAACCTCACTGCAAGCTTGCTGAGGATGGCTTCACTGACTGACCAAGATCTCCGTTCTTTGGTCCCACGTGAGTGTGTCGAAACATTTATAGGATTTTGTTAAGTTGGAAACAATGAGAAAAAATACGGAAGGACGTTCTCTCCACCAGTCAGAGGACAGGATCCGTTACAGAATGGCACCTCTGGAGATAGTACAACATTTTAACAGACTTTAAGTTTGCTGGGCCTGAACTCCAGCTGAAGGACATCCCAACCCATATCACTTAGGGTTAATAATTTAACAGAACTGGCTGCTTTCATAATCCTCCACAGTACAGGACAAACTAAGGATTATCAGTTCTACAGTTTGGGTTCATTTGGCTCTGTGCTACAGAGCATACCATTTGAAATAAAGTAAAGGATACTGTACTAAAGTACCCATTCTTGGCTTTGATTTGATGGGTTTACCTAAGTATATACACACAGATCATGCATAACATTTTCACCACCTTCCCGATATTGTGTAGGTCTCTCTTGTGCCTCCAACAGTTCTGACTCATCAGAGAATGGACATGGGCCTTCTGAGGGTGTCCTGTGGCGTGTTGTTAGTGGGGGCCTTTGGGTCTTATAGGTTGAGGGGAGGGGCCTCTGTGGATCAGGCTAGTTCCAGTGCATCCCACAGATACTTGATCAGTTTGGGATTTAGTGAATTTGGAGGCCAGGTTAATACCTTGTGTTGTTCTTCATGTTTTTTAAGTTGTTCCTAAACTGTTTTTTGTGTGTGCCTGTGTCAGGCTGCATCCTGCTGGGGATGGCTGCTGCCATCAAGGAGTGTCATTGCTATGGGGTGTTGGGGGGCTGGTCTGGTCTAGGTGGGTGGTACATGTCTAAGTAACATCCACATGAATGGCAGGTCTAAATGTTTCCCAGCAGAATATTGTATTGTCACGAGATGGTCAATGTTATTTACTTCTGCTGTCAGTGGTTTTAATGTTGTGGCTGATCGAGAGATCAAGAGATATCACCCTTGTGGAAGTTGGACACTAGGCTAAAATGTTTTTGCGTCAATATGAGTAAGCATGACTATAGTAGTGGGTTTGGAGATAAAAAGGAAGTACTTTCACTTTTGATGTCATATCCTTTACTTTATTTCAAACTGAAAAATTATACTGAAGTAAAGAGCCTGAAAAACAGAAAATGTGTCCAAATACTTGTGTATATATTGTATATATGTGTATATTTTAGAACTAACGAGCAACTGATCTGTTCATTGATTGTGTGACCTTACCTTCAACTTTAGACTAGTTACACATAGACAGACTTGTATAACAATGGTAACTAAATGTATAACCTAGGCATGATCCTTTATGGATGTTGCGAGGAACAAGTGATAAGGGACTGATAGCACTCACATCACCATGGAAACCACATACCAAAATTATCTGTATAAAAGCTGTATGGGGAGGGAGCCAGAGGAGCTTCTCTCCAGAGAGAACCTGTAATTAGACTGTGAATGATTAAAGAAACCTTTTGGACTTTTGACCTGATTCTCTCGAACTTCTTTGTCCATCAGTAACAAATACCAGGTGTATTGTTCTCCTCAACCGATATATATACAAAAATTTAAAAGCTTAATTAGCATATCCTAATAGGCACATGTAGATCATATTGTAACTGCAATATTTTTGATCCATCTGGCACTGATCAAATAAACCTTGACATGGTAAGATTCTATCTGGTCAAAATATAATGTTTTATGTTAAATATGCTCTACACTACACATTGATCACATCTTGCAATGCAACCTTCCATTAGCTGCAGTAGGGAATTACATTTCAGCTGTAAAAGCTGGGTTAACCCATTGCAGTTTTATTCTGGACACACTGAACATAGATGAGTAATCTCTGGACACTACAATGACAGCTTAGCATCAGCATTCAGGGGGACAACGCATTTCTTTACAAGCCATTTGTAGGACGCTTCTTTCCATCAAATCTGTAACCAGTCCAATTTCTGTTGGAAATCCCCCTCTGAAGGAACACATTGATATGTAAATTGTTGTCTCAGAATGGTTATTAAAAAAGGGAGACAGATTGAAAATGATTCAGGGATGACCTCAGTAATGTATTCATACCACCGCAGCGCGCTGCTGTCCTAACATATCCAACGTGCCACCTGCACTCCCCCCCCCCCCGCAATCATTACTTCATAATTCTGCTTGATACATTTTCAACAGAGCCAAGTTAAAGGAAATCTGTCTCTGCGCTTATCTGTATCCAGATACCTCCATCACACACTGCACAGCAGCAGTGAAAATAGATATCTAAATTTAAAAACAAATAGCCACTGAAGCTCCCTCTGGGGCTTTTTTAAATTGGTGTGCTCCAAATATTCCAAAATAAATCTTTGATGTGAAATGTCATACAGTATTTCAGCATTGTATTTATTATGCAGCAGTCTTTTACTCTAGTGTAAGTGAAGCACTTATTCTTGTTCTCAAACAAAAGTAAGCTGTCAAAGGCTTTTTAGCTTTTGCACAGTTTTCTGAAGGTGGCCCTGCCATCTTCTTTCCATCCTACAACAGAAGGGCATATATTGACATTTTCTCTCGCCCTGCTCCTAACCTGTGCGCGTTCACATCAGTCTCAGTCTCTGAGAGAGATCAGGCGAGCACCAAGGCACAGTAAAGGTCCTAACCCCTGCGGTGTACTGAAACAACAATGTTCTGTACATGCAGGATGAAGCTCCCAATGTAATAACTATCCCATCAAACCATGGGGTTTAAAGGCTTATTGCAAACCGAATCCTGGCGACTCTGGCTGCCCTCACCATGATGGAAGAATTAATGGGGGGAGATCTACCTTAAAACATCCCACATATTTCCAGCCTTAAGTGTCTCTGTTTCCTCAGCTAGAAACGGGAGGAGACTGAAGATGGCATCATAATAAATTAGGAAATATAAGCGAGAATATTTTTGCCAGATCATTTTATAAATGACTATTGCTTTGACCAAAGATTTATTGCACAAGGTGAATTTCCAACTTCTTCTAGGAAAACTTTCTGACGGTAATGAATGACTTGTTCTCCAGTTGAACCCTTTCTAAGTCTGAATTACATGTCATCATTTCTTTTAAGAATTTTCTGCATTTTCTGGATGTGTCTGTCTCTCCCTCCTCCCCTCCCCCCACAATCTCCTGCCTTATGTCCTTTAACTACATTATCACCCATTCTTTCACTCTTCATCTCCCCGCACAGCAGACCTGCCTTCATGTCTCTCTCTTTGTCTCGCTCTTCCTCCTCTGCCTGCCCCTTCTTTTCTGGCACGTCCCTCTGTCTTTGAGTTGCCATCCGGATGAGGTAGCGGTGACGATAGCGGTGATGCACGGTCTGGGCACAGCTCGCGACAGAGTCATGGAAGAAACACAGGCATCATCATCACCATCATTGTCATCATCAGCCAGATGAGGAGAGCCAAACTAGAGCTCTGTCCATCCCCATCAGGCTGGCTGACAGTCACAAACTCATCTCTTATTCACTCCACTCATCAATTATACACAGGCCAAAGGAGCCCTGAGAGGCAGGAGGCTGCGAAGGCCTCTCTCCACGTGTCGTCCCTATCTGCAGTGCAAATACACAGCCAAGTGCTCTGTGTTCAGCCCTTATCATCAGTGTCCTCCTTCAGTCTCTCTGAGAGCAGGAGACAGCTTGTCATCATACCTTTAACAACTACTGCTATGTGCGGATGCCATGTATCTCATTGTGAGGTTAAGGTTACAGCACGTGGTCATCGATGACATGATGATGAAACAAAGTGGTCCTGAGTACACTGTATAAAGATATACTCTAAGTTTTAGAGTCAAGTAAAGAAAGTCAGTACATCCCTATATTTATTACACCTTCATATCCAAAAATTAGTATCAGGTGTATCAGTATCAGCTCTGTGGGGTTTGTAACCTCTTGTATATATAAGCGGCGGTGTCATCATCCCAAGGTCTTTCAGAAAAAAATGGTTATGGATGCATATAACTTTGGTGTGGGGCTTAAAAACTGCTCCCAATTGAAATAAATCATTTCGTTGTAAGGGAAATTATCTACAAGTGGTGTGGATTTCAAACAACTGTCAGTTTGTGCAGGGCTGGCAGGCCTAACAAATTCAGCCCAGACTGATGAAAAAAAAAAATATATATCCAAGAACGCCAATATTTCATTACAGGACCTGCAGGCAACTCATACAACTATTGGTGTCAAAGTGCATGTGCCTTGCATCAGAAAGAGACTGAACAAAGTTGACCTGCATGGGAGCATGCCAGGAAAAAGTATTTGCTGTCCAAAAAGAACATTAGAGCAAAACTACAGCTTGCCAATGAGCAGAAAGGCAAAGACCAGACCTTTTGGAACAATATGTTTCGGGCAGACAGATCAAATATATATTTGTATGGCCACAGAAACAGTTGACATGTTTGGAGCAGACCAAAGACTGCTTTTCAGGAGTAAACCACATACCAAAGGATTAGGGTTAGTTAACCTAGACGAACCAAGACGATGTCGCAAATTGGGGACATACCAGGATCCAGGGGCTCTTTACCCTTTGAGAACAATGACAAACACGTACTCTTACAGGATTCATATTTCTGACACTACCATGCCATCTGAAAGCTCATACTGCTGTTCAGTGGAAAAAGCTAAGCCAGCATTTTGAAGGATCCTCGTAACGTCTAAAACGTACTATTGATTCAACTACGAATTCTGCATCGTACCTAAGCCTGCTTGAAGATAACATGACAATCTGTATGAAAGTTGGAGTTGAACCAGAAGCACCTTTCAACACATTAATCACACTAGGAAGGAATGACTCAAAAATAAGAAATGGAGGGTTATGGAATGGTCTTGTTAAAACCCACATTTCAATCCCACTGAAATGTCGGAGGAATTTGCAAAACCCACAGTTTTGTATTGAAGAGTGGTCAAAAGAGTGGTCAGCAGGCCAGAGTGATGGACTGGTGCAAAACAGCAACAAGGAGTTATTTCTGCAAAAGGGAGCAACAGAAGGATCAGAGGCTGTGGTTTACTTTATCCGAATGTTACATCATTGATGTTTTGTTTTCTTAATAAATTATGGAAAAGGCTCTTATTCCTTGTGGTGTTGTTCGGTTACCACCTTTCCATGTATGTTTGCTTGTCCAAATATGTCAAAAGATCCAACAATTTCCATGGGATACACTTTTCTCATAACTGTGTAATGGCAATATTTATATTATAAACTAAAATCTGCCATCTCTCCCTTTGGATTAAAATGTACTGATCAAAACAAAACTGATGGATAGGCAACATTAATCCTGTTTAGATATTTATACAAGCCACCATTTTTCTGTCCGCAAGATGAACCATTGTTTCCCCAGCTGAGATTTACCACACAAGTGGGACCCATAACAACTAACAAACGTAACATACAGTCCTGGAAAACATATTCAGAAAGGAACGTTTAGTAGTCAAGATTGTCCATTAAAGGCTCCATGCTGGGCTTGTATCAGCAACATGTCAGCTAAAAGCAGAGTAAACTACATTCATCATCAGAGATTAGATATCGTTTCATGTTGTGCACAAGAAAACATCTTAAATATAAAGAGCTGAGACTTGTGATGCTGTCAAGAGGATATGGCTGTCAAGTGGACACTTCTAGCATAAAAGATCAGAGGCTAATGGTTGGGTTAGCTATTACCTGTGTGCAAACACTGCTAATTCTGACAAAGACAAAACCCTCGCGGCCATTCTTGGAAAGATAGAGACTACTTGGCAACACAGCTGCTATCGTGTTGTCGAAGGCTTGATGATCTTACATGTAAAAATGCTGCAGACGTATTTCTTTGTTGTATATGAGGCTAGTTTGATGGTCTTAAAAAGACACAACAGTCCATTCACACACCAACACTTAGTTATTTCCATATCAGGCAATGTAGCCGGCTTCGGGGAGTCCTATCAAGGAGGTGGGCTGGCCCTTAGATGAAGGAGGTAGCATCTACGACCGAGTTACTGTGACATGCACATTTGTGTGTCTATGGGTGTGTGTGTGTGTGTGTACGAAGGAGATTGGTCACTGCATTGAGTAATGTGACCTGAGCAGACAGCCCAACACTAACCTTGTGAGTCAGCCATATCTAACAAGTTCAGTTCTTGCTCAGCAATATAGCTTCATATGCATGAAATACGACCATGACAGGCAGAGTCATTAACAGAGCTAGCTCCTTCTCGTCCTGTTTCTAAGATGATTACACTGAACTGTCACACCAAAAAGTGAACATATGTTGACAGATATGTTGACATTGTCGCATTCGTCCCCTTAATGCTGAGTAATTATGGGCCACCGATTGTTTGGTAGTTGTCTTTTTGCTGCAGAGTTATTTACTTGCTTGTATGTTTGTACTGCCGTACCGAAGCTTTGTGTGTAAAAACACAGTTTATTTGTGTTTCTTTGAAACAGTCTCAGTCGTCTTGGGCAGCACTAGACCCAGGACAGCAATGGTGTTTCAAAGTAATGTTGGGGAGAAACTCATTATGGCAGAATATTTGCAAATCAATTAATCTGGAACCTCTCCGTTGCCAAGTGATTATGCTCCAGCAAAGATCTGCTGAGCCAATCAATTACTTTGGCCGGGCTTTATGTAGCGATGGAGAATGGCGTAGTCATTCACATTATCTGAGCGCAATGGAGTTGAATTTGTTTACAACAAAATGGCTCTGATTGGTTGGAGGACTCGTCAATATTGGTTGATACACATACAACATACTGAAATCCAAATGGCGTGTATGCCAGGCTATTTATACACTACCTCAAAAAGAGTAAAAAACATACAGTGTGTCAAGTGTGTGTTACAATTGTTACTGATAAATAAGACAACAAATTTGGAAATCGGCGCTCCATAGTCTCCATAGTCTTCTTATACTTTAGTTTTGGAGGAGCTCACCGAACTCATTAAAACCAAAGACGATTTGTTAGCTTTACATTGATCTCACAGAAAATGAACTAATATCACAGAAGGTTGCGTGAAGTGGAATGGATCAGTACATTGGTCAAGTCAAAGTCATTGGTGAATGCCACTGGCAGAGTAAAAGGATGAGGCAAATAGAGTCCAGCAGACAATGGTTGACTCATAAAAACGGACCACGCAAGAACACACCACTTAGACAACAAATCTTCTAAGCACACAATGAAGATCTTTACAAGCATTCCTCAAAAGAACGAAGCAGCCGTCTCTTATGGCATGATAAAAATCTTCATTAAAAGCTGCCATTTTCAGCGTGTTGGCATCTAGCTCTTAAGTTGTTCTCTTCCTTTCTCCCATAGTGAAGGAGATTTTGATATAAGTAACATGCAGACAGTCGAAGGGGAGAAAAACACAACGTGAAATACCTGAATGGCACGTTTAATCTCTACTGTCTACATGCGGAGAGACTGATTTGTGAGGATATTGTTATTATTATCATGTTTCTTATTTCTTCCCTACTTCGTATGTTTTTCTGTTTAAAGCATTTGTGCTCAGATCCTGTATATTTTTCAGTCTTCTTTATGCTGTCTCTCTTTTGTCTGTGAGCAGATTGATTACTAATGAAGCAAATCACTATATTCTGATTAGTGAGTCTATTTGTGTATATTAATTTATAGAGAGACATTTTTTTGGCACAGACTTCTCTTAGACTGTAGTCTACTATTAAATTAGATTTGTAGAAAACCAAGGGTACTGACATTTGTTAAATTTCTGTGAAGTTCTGTCATTCTGTATTTATAAATGTCAATATTGTGCCTTACATTGTTTTACAGATTACAGATTATAAAAAGAGTAGTTCAGATAAATCGAATAGCCACAACATTAAAACAACTGACAGGAGAAGTGCATAACATCTTGATGGCAGGAGCCATCCCCAGCAGGATGCAGCCTGACACAGGCATATACTCAAAAACAGTTCAGGAACAACTCAAAAAAACATGAAAAACAGCACAAGGTGTTGACCTGGCCTCCAAATTCACTAGAACCCAAACTGATCAAGTATCTGTGGGATGATCCACAGAGGCCTCTCCCCTCAACCCATAGGACCCAAAGGCCCCCACTAACAACATTCTGTTGCCAGACACCACAGGACACCCTAAGAAGGCCCATGTCCATTCTCTGATGAGTCGCAGCTGTTTTGGGAGGCCTACACGATATTAGGAAGGTGCCTGGAAAACTCTCTTAACATTAATCAGATTCATAACCTTGAACAAATCATTGTAATTAGATATACTGTACATCATCAGCATATATTCTGATTTTCTGACTGTATCAGTGACAGCATGCTGATGTGTGACTAAAGACACCCACTGTACAGCAGCAATTCACACACGTGGTAAATCAGACCCATCGTATTCCATTTCCCGTTGGCAGATCTTCTAAAGCCATATGGGATTGATGGGTTTTCCTCTTACCCCGAGATAGCGCCTAATGTGAAGAGGAAATAGAGAAATAGAGTTGTAGCCGTCAGAGCCTAATGCGCGATATCATAAGAAGATAATGAAGGGAGGAGGGGATGGGAAGAGGGTGAGAGAGAGATAAGGACAGTGAATGAGAGAGACCACACAGAAAACTGGGCAGCAATTCTGACAAATCATTGAAGGCTGGAAAATAGGAGGCCGCAAGAGAAGAGGCAGCAGGCCAATCATATTTCAAGGACAAATGTATTTAATCGTCAGAGGGAAAGAGGACTCAGTTCGGAGAGAAGAGGAAACTCAAAACAACCAGTCAGCCATAATTGCTCCACGGATACCTATCGTGGCGATGGGGGAGATATCAGTGGTGTGGAGATAATGCTGATGAGCTAAACGGCCCTGGCAATGATTAGTGTATAATGTGATGCCCTGTGAGTAATTTCTTTTGAAATACTGCCTCACAATAACACAGTGTTGCTTCATCTTTCTCATGTGTCCCCTTTGTCAAAGAGAAAGTAGTTTTCATTCCGTTTGAGGTTGGGTTGGGGGGAGTGGGGCGGACTCTGACAAGAAAAATTGGTCAAAAGCAGAAGAGAAGCATGACATTATTCCCATATGGTGACCTGAGGCACACACGGCCGCCATCCCGCAGAGACATATGTATGGGAAATGTTACGCCACAATACCTAAAGGACTGAGATACACTTATTCTACTTCACATGAGGTAGAAGGGATGCTGATGCTAGGCATGGTTAATGTGCCTTCACTAATTGGTTCTCCCCAGGGCGTGAGTTCAGAACACAGAAAACAGCCCTAACCATTTATTTATGCCTCTGTCACCACAGCACAGCGTTCTCCAATCATTATCAGCCCATTCGCTGCCCTTGACCATCACGAATCAGCCTGTCAGCCTAACATGATTAAGATGTGGTGTCACAATGGAGACAAGTTAACTGCTGTCTGAAGTCAGTATGCTGACGCTGACCAGTAGCAGCACACTGACTCAGGAAATAGTAACATGGGCTCCTCAAACAAATGAATTCTTATACAGTGTGGTACGCCACTGTATGTAGTAGAAGACAGCAAACACGTCATCTGCATACTAATTCACAAACAAATATCACACCCATAAATCATAAGTTGAGGTCATAAAACATTATTCAAAGCTGGTTGAAATGCAGAGCATTATTGGTTTCTGTTTATATTGGTGATTATTTGTTATATGATGACCACCAGCTGGAGGCCGTACAGTTTTATGTCTGCAGAATCTAATCCCAGCGGATCCTCCCGAATTCCCACCAGAACCAGAAAATAAACAATGAGACACTCGATGATATACGAACAAACCCAAAGTCAGAGCATAACTCTGGACTGAAACAGGAAACACATAATACCCCACTTACATATACTCTCCCTCTTCCACTCCCATTGTTGCTTTTTTTTTTTTTTCCGCCAGTGCCGATGACACATCGGATGAAATATTATCAACTATAAATAAAAGCTGTTAGTATTGTTTAGCTACACAGTCTGGAGAAACCGGAGAGGGAGCGCGATGCTGGGTAGATGCCCAAAGGCCATTCGACACTGGGGCAGAGACAGTAGAAACAGTAGTGAACGAGCTTTGAGCAAACACAAAAATGGAGCTCGACATTAACACATGAATACAGGCCTTCCCGTTGTTTGCGGGTCGGCTTTAATGACGACTTATGTAATCTGCTTTGACTTTCCCCATTTCAGAGGGTCACGTTCAGATATTTTCCTGTCAACTGAGTGTAAGGGTCTCCTTGTACTGAGGGAACAGCCATCCAGTTCTATTTAACTGGACACTTTATGAAGATACTCACAAGCATGACATGTTAAAGGAATTGTTCCACATTTTGGAAAGAAACCATACCACCCTACCAAATGGAGCTTCAGTCAGGATGTGATTATCTTAATCCTATTGATCCCAAACGATTCTGATCAGTTTGCATCACTCACTTTAGGGGAAACAGATATGTGCAGATACATTGGTATAATCTTTTTGTGACTGTGTATTATTGTCCACAAATGAAATACAGAAACACCAGTGCTGTTTTCTGCCTTCTACACCAATCAGTCATAACATTATGATCACCTTCCTAATATTGTGTCCGTCTCGCTTGTGCCTCCAGAACAGCTGCGACTCATCAGAGAATGAACATGGTCCTTCTGAGGGTGTCCTGTGATGTCTGTCAAAAGAACGTTGTTAGTGGGGGCCTTTGGGTCCTGTGGGTTGAAGGGAGGGATTTCTGTGGATCAGGCTCGTTCCAGTTCATCCTACAGATACTTGATCAGTTTGGGATCTAGTGAATTTGGAGGCCAGGTCAACACCTTGTGCTGTCCTTCATGTATTTTTTTGAGTTGTTACTAAACTGTTTTTTTCAGGAGTGTCATTGCTATGGGGTGGGGGTGCCTGGTCTGGTCTAGGTGGGTGGTACATGTCTAAGTAACATCCACATGAATGCCAGGTCCAGAAGTTTCCCAGCAGAACATTGTATTGACACAAGATGGTCAATGTTATTTACTTCTCCTCTCAGTGGTCATAATGTTGTGGCTGATCAATGTAAATCTTGCTTTGGTCAAGCCACAGTACATTTCCAGGACACATTATAAGTCGGATACACTGATGGGAGCCTGCACTTTAACACAGCGGCTATTAAGCTTGGAGCCACCTCTGAGGATTGACTGGTCTCTCCAGCTGGAAGATGTTTAGACAGGGTCAGGTCCCCGTGTTAACAGGACGGGTCGATGGTCAGGGCCACTTAAGGAAAGCTTAATGACTTATTGTTTCTCCGGTATGCCCTCTCTGCTAAATGACAAGTCCAAATCTGTCAAAACATATTTGTGCACAACGCACAATAAATAAATGAACAACCCATCACAATGAATCATACAGAGGAGATGAAGCTTTGGACGGACAGCTGTGTCACAACACAGACATTTCAAAAAGACTTAAACATAAAAACAGTGAGACGGAGAGGCCACTCAATAAAAAAAAAGCCATTATGGATTCTGGCGACGGCAGGAGAATCAAAAACATGGGGGGGGACAAAGAAAAGAACATCTATAAAGGAAGAGTTAGACAGTCTGGCAGCCGATATACCCCTGTCCTTATTTCCACAGGCATGCACATGTTGTGGATATTGTCCCAGCTCCCTGCATGAATCCTTTATATTTTAAGAGCTGTAGCATTATTACACATGGGAAACTGCCATATTTGTGTTTTATTTGATTTTCCAGAGCTCGATGTTACTGCAGAGTGTTAAGGCTTTACGAAAAGAAATGGGTTTGCCAAGAAGCTTATATGATCTAACAAACAGTATTTTACCCTGAAACTTTTGTAACAAGGTATGAAGTGAAATATTATCGTAAGAGGTCGCAACTAATATCAGAACATTTTGGTCACGAGTCTGGTGATCGTCGCAAAATCCCACCGAGCTGTTCAGGTTTAATTGTGAACTCGTCGAGACGTCATTCCTGGTGTTTCTCTCTCTGAAAAATGCGGGATTTAGAGCAGCAGCTCATCGCTTTTGTTCTTGATGTAATGCCTCCATTCTTCACTCAGACAGCGGTGCGTGGAGCCAAAACGAAGAGAAGATTGTGTGCACAATGAGAAACTCAGATGGATGATTCAGCACCCAGTGTAAGCAGAGCCGCAGACAGTGGAAGGTGTCCAGGTTTTGAGCAGCAGGGCTACACAACCAATGGGCAACAGACGAGCAACGGGCGAGCTTCACGAGGTTCACGTCAAGAGTAGAGAGAGCGCTTCCATCTCCCTTGGATCAATATTAAAGAAAGAATCCATTCACAGCTGCAAGCATGCTGCGATTAGTCCAAAACAAAAACAGTTCATCTGTGATTTTTCCAGTGGAGACTGAGGCAAAGGGATTGGCATCATACTGAGAGAAGAAGAAGGAAGGAAACTCGTCACACTGGTTGAGTGAACAGACGTTACTTCAGGGTAGCAGCCCAGCGTTTCCTTCACGGGCAAACTGAGGCAGGATTTGGGTCTGCAGGCAGAGTTACTGTCCGTTCTCTAAATCTGCCTGCCAGTCTTTCTATCAAGCTGTTTGCTCCAACCGATGTCACTTCTGGAGTCACGGTCGGCACAAAGCTGGGAAACAACAACCTACTACTTTATACACAAAGATCCTGCAAATAGTCATTTCAGAGAAATGCTGGAAACACACTGCGTCCAAGAAATGAGGACATTCAGATGATCAGGCCTGGAAATGCTTCCACAGTTGAATACCACTGATACATTGAAGGTTATGATGGCATTTGCTATGATATCAGCTTACACTAAAGAAAAACTCAATCTACAACATAATTAAATATAGATCTGCAGTTTCTGAGGAAATTCATGATAAAATAAATGAGGCACCAAGGAGAGAAGTGCATGCCGACTTTTAATTGCTGTCACAAACAAACATTTCTCTTCCAGTTCAATAACTGTGGAGAGAGAAAAGGAAAAATGCTTCAGGAGAAGAGTGTACTTTAAAAGTCTAAACATAAAAAACAAACAACTACAAGAACATCAGTAATGTTACACACAAGTGCAAATAAAAGAACCTGTACTTCTACTGAGCAATACTGATCATTAATGTTGAAAGCAGATAGGGTACACTTCCTGTTTATGGCCTGGGCTCCAGCTTCGTCACTGCCAAATGTTCTGCAATTAATTAGCCGAATCAGTCAACAGAACGGCGTTATTTATTCGCCGCCACAATAAACTGATAGGTCTATTCAGCTGTCAAGTGAATTATGATGTGTTGACTTAACTCACAGTACATGCTTATCGTTGAGAACTTCCTGCACTGGATTTAAATCTGCGATGCTGCGATAACGCTGTTAATACATATCAAATCACAAGCAAACTTAAATGGGTGCCGAATGAAACGTTGCGTCATTCGGGACGTCAGCATCCACAACGGCGGTCTTAGATATGAGGACTGGCTCCAGTGTGTTGGGTAATAAGTTTATTTTAGAATGGCTTAGAAAGTCTTTTTTAAATTATCAAGAGTCAAGAATCCATAAAAAAAAATCAAAAGGTACAAGTTACAGCCCAATATGTAAGGTGGGCTAGCGGTGGAGCAAAAAGGATTTTTGTACTGAACTCAGACATGTTCTTGGAGTCATCGCTCATCATACCGCCAAATTGCAAAACGAGCTGCCTCAGACATACGCTGACTTGAGAGAAATCTCAATCACTGCACACAGAAACACGCGGGTGCCAATCATCCTTTTAACGAACAACTGCAAGCCTCATTATATCATGCTGGAATCCTGCATGTGTGAGCACACAAGGGCATAAAATGTTGACGAGCAAGACGGGCGTATTGTAGCAGACCTCCCCATGAACTCGGTTTTCTCTGCAGGCATGTTCACCAACAGCTGAGGCCAGCAGGGGCCCTGCCCTGCTGGCCCGGTCATTAGCTCCTCCTCAGCAGGCTCCCAAAGCTGTTCTGCTAATGGAAGCCAAATAACCCGACCAACTCCTCCAACGCACACATAAGGAACCGATGTGCTGTACTAAATTTATACCACAATAGATGCATTGCTTCTCTTTGCCATTCCAACACCTTGCACACTCATCTGCACACACACGTCAGATTCATCAACATGGGACATTACCCAGATTTTATTAGAAAGACAGGATTTCATTTTCAAAATTGACAACACAGAGTAGAAAAAAAAAAACATTTTAACAATAATTCTTAAGTGCTTAAATAGCGGTAATGTAAATTTATCATGACAACTATGATAGAGACAATTCACGTTACATGAGGGAGAGTGGGTGGAGTGAGTTCGTGTGATTTAAACCTTGTTACTGACGGCTGAAATGTCAGTCATTTTTAAGAAGCACAGTCCATAGACTGGAAGGTTAAGAGCTACACGGTAGTATCCTCAACTACTGAGTTATTGCTCCTGTAACAGTTTGATCGCACTGAATACAAGTCAAGTCTGACACAACTGGCACAACCTCACACATCACTGTCATATGAGCAGTTAACAGTACTGCATTCAGTAAGTATAAATAGGATTATCCGTTAAGACTTATGTCACGTACGACGTAATTACAACTATAAATTTCCAAATATCCCTACAAGTTACATTTCACATATATTATCACAGTAAATGCGGTTCCAATCAAAACCGTCACAAAAAATCCACAGTACACCAGCATTGTCATGGTATAAAAATAAGTTACAAATCTGGATAAATATTTTACATAAAACAGTTATAAAATGTGATGTTATCTGACAAACTTACACAAAATTTGTTTCCTTTTTTTACACTATTGGGTATTAAGAATATTTTCAGTTTGGTGTGTGTTAAAAAAAAAAAAGCACTCTTTTGAGTTTTTGATAAACACAAACTTTTAAAAAATATTCAGTCCCATTTTACACCACGCTCGGCTACAACAGTCGTTTCAGATATACAAAACTGAAGAGGGGGAAAAAAAAAAAAAAAGGAGAACTGCAGCATAGCCAGTTTCACTTCCTTTTATCGCCACTTCACTCCCCCCCGTTCAGTGGAGACAGATGAAGAGCGCCCCATCCCATATACTGTAGATAAACCTCCCATGAACAAGGAGTTCCCCTTACGTATCAAGTCCACAGTCGGCTCCTTACAGGCTGAGCACAAAGACAGGAGAGAAAGAAACACAGAGGGAGAGAATGAGTTGTTCTCGGTTTGTCACAACAGAGATTACAGTATGAAAAATTGGTTTTACACTGGATATTCGGGCGCTGTGTTGTTTACGGACGCGTCACGCTTTTAAAGTAGCTTTGTGTGCACTGAGGTCACTTAATAAGCAACGTCCAAATATGACGCAGTGCTTGAGCAAGACCAGAAAACACTGAGGGTTGTGGCTTTAAAATGGCCCGTTTCTCCATTAAATGGCTTCATGGTACATAGATACTGTGAAACTGTGTGCGGTAAGTATCTTCTACAACCATGTTTCACCGCAGGAGAGCCACGGGCTATAGTGAAACTACACGAACATTACCATATCATCAGTGTATCAGTATAATTTAATTCATGTCACAACAAACAGAAAATGAACATTTTAAACGAGTGAGATACATTACTGCTGTAAACTATGCCAAAACTATTAAAGGAACAATCTGAAAATGTCTCCTGCCATGTATACGGCTACTAAGTAAAGGTGGAATTGCTGGTGCCATGGCGGCATACAGCTCTGGATCCTAAACTGTGGTATTTCTGCTTCTTAGCCTGACTTTAATTCCTATAACACACGGACATCAGAGCAGCTGATGTTTGTGTGTCTCATTGTCAGACACTGCTATAGCATATAAATCGCCCTACAACCATGCATGATGATCTGCAGGATTAGCTAAGCAATCTCGGAAAAGGACGTCGTAAAAAGTGTGCGTGAAGCGGTGGTGCTGCAGAGAGGTTGGCTCTCCCATCCATCCTGCTCTTCAAAGGTCATTTGTCAAGTGATTTAGTCAGTGTGATTACCATTTTATTCACCGACTGCCCTTCAACACGACTAAAAAGTGTTAGAATCCTAGACTGGACAATGATACTTCTTCCTCTCTTGCAGGACAGAGGGTAGACTCCATGTTGTGGTAGAAAGTGGTATTACTCTGAGGTACGGACCGGAGCTATCTGGTTATGCTAACTTCATTAGATATCTCTGCAACATCTTAGACATTACATCATAATCATTATCATCACATTATATTGATAATTTTAGTTCTTTTTGATCGTTTTTCAACATTCTTTAACAGTTTTACAAAATTAATACTGCAAGTTGTACAAAAGGAAACTCTTACCAGGTGCATTATTAAAATCTTGATGTCTACATCTGAGATATAGTCGCTTCACTCGTATGTTTTCCAGTAGGTAACTCATAGCATGGTTCTACTACATATACACGTTGTCAGAAGGCATTTATTCATTTATTTTTTAACAACGCTGTACCGACGTATATCCTTGCGTATGATCATTGCTACGGCTTTAGTTATTGTTTTGGGCACGTTCAAATGCCTTCTCCAGCGTGTGACTGGTTTCAGACATCTTTGCTGATTTGCCGAGGGTTTCTGGACGATGTCTGTTCAAACGGATTTGGAGATTTGTGGTATTTCAACAATATTTTGCATATGGCTTCGCTTTTGTCCGGCTCTTTCCTGTCGTCATACTTTTTAAATCCAAACATTATGGTTTAATCTCATTGTGTGGTCTTGTATAACTTGTCAAGAGAACCCAGTCTTGTGAGACCGCGGCGAGATTTCTAACAAGGTGATGCAGTAAATGGCATATATGCATATATATATGTATATATATTATTACTACTATTATTATTATTATTATTATTATTATTATTAATAAATATCAAAAGATTGTATGAATCAATATAGAATCTTTCAAATGAAGATTGATTTAAAAAAAATGTTTTTTTCTTTTTTTAATCCAGCCCTAGTGTGTAGCAATAAATGTTTGCTATCTATAGTTTACAGATGCCCACGGGTTGAATGGGTCCAGCTTACCTGCGCTTCAGTCGCTTTTGAGGAAGTGCTCTGAAAAGACAGAAAGGACAGTACGTGAGACCTTTGTGCATCTTTGGTTTATGTGTTTCACCACGTGATCATGTGTTTGAGCCCAATCCTAACATTACTGCAACAAGGAAACACTGCTGAAATAATAAAATGCTAAGCTGCCACCATGTCTGTCTCTTTCTATCCATCCCATCTGCATGCGCAGGGGTCCTAACACAGTACCATCTTTACCGTTACAGGGACCAACCACCACATTTGTTTGGGGATTTCATGTATTAGGACAACCTTGACATAAATTGGCTGAGTGCTGACGGTTATATTCAACTATGAAACCAGAGTCCAGCAGCAGCCTCTGCAGTTACTGAGCCTTCAGGTCTAATTAAAATCAGTCAGCCTGTGTGCTGATTAGCACACTTGTGTGCCATATATCTCTGGTAAGATGACCACTCTGTTATTTTAGGCACGTTGTTCCTCTTTCAGGATTCATTTTCAGCGTTTTATGGTGTACCATAAAGTTAACCTTGTTTTCCCATCTCAGTGATGAGAGTACTCAATCTTGCATAGCTGCACAGGATTCAAATAATATCATAGCTAATGTTTAGTGGTATGTGGTGAAGAAGTCGGAGAAAATATAGGCTGTGGAGTTACATTTGCACGACAGCAAGAATATATGTATATGTATTAAAAATCATCTGTCTTCTGTTCTCGTATTTTACACAGTTCATACAAGTACAATTCTGGCTTGAAGTAAAGTGACAAAAACATGTTACAATTCACCAGTTTGTGATTTATGACAAATCAAAACGGCAGTTATATTTGACTACAATAAACAGCTGACCTCTTTGACCAGGCTGTACATTAGACAATGTTTAACACTGGGCTTTTTGAACCAAACTGCTGAATGCAAGAGTTGGTGCCACCTGCTGGATGAAAGCTTGTGCACACACAAACGGAGAGTCTGACTTGCACTTGAGTGGAAAGCAAAGGCAAAAGCTTAAACCTATTCTCGTGTCATTTTAATGCTTTAATACAATAAATCCTGATAATTAGATAATATTTATAAATGGACAACATGTGCTTGACTAAGGACAAACAGATGTGCGGTACTTTGCTTGCGCGTGCACGTGCTCAAAGAGGCCGCTGGCATCATCACACACTCACCGATAGATGTTTGGGTCTAATAGCATGGCTGTGTCCTGTGGCAACTGGGATAAGTGCACCACTTTAGTCTTCAGCTGAGATCGCTCGGTTTCATTCACCCACACGTCAGGTAGTCTGCAAGACAATACACACATGCAGAGAGAGGACATGTGGTCAGGCTTCAAGGTTTAACAAGAGAGAGGGAGAGGAAAATGGGGGAGTGGGAGTAGGGTCGAATGGAACAGGGTGGGAGAGATGGAGTATCGATGAGTCCAGCGCACATGTCAACACCTTCCTGAGTACATTTCCATAAGTAATGTGGCCTTGGTCATAAGACTGACAAGGCAGCAGTGCACACAGGCCAAAACCGATTGTCTTCTTTCGTGAATGATCAGATAGCGTGTAGTATTTTATCTCTGAGCATGCATCCAAGTGTTTTTTGTCAATTTAAAATGACCCAATCTGGAAATAGCTTGGAGTACAGAGACCTTTCAATCAGAACAGACTTTTTCAGCCCTTAAACTCGAGGACAGGGAGCCGATGTCCTCGGAGTGACAGACACAAACGCACATCATGTACTGTACTGGTCAGCTGCAGCTTACTGTACCCACAGCAGCATGATCCCCCTGCGAACATGGGAGTGAGTGTGCGAGCATTGCCGTGGCAAGTTGAGGTGCAGGGGAAAGAAACAAAGAGCTTAGCAAGTCGACTGCGCTTCCCCTCCTTCCGTCGGCCCCTGCCTGCCCGTCTCCACCCCCAGCATTCCCCCGTCACTATGTGCGTCATCACAGGAGCCCCCAGAGACACACACACACACTCACACACTGCAGGCGGCAGTTTGGCAAGCAGGCAGCCACCCAGCCAAATCACTCATTCACATGCCTAGTCAGCCCATTAAGAGGAACGGTGTTCAGGTAGATGCTGCAGCTGAAGGTAGAGGTGATGGCCTATAGAGAACAAAACTGAAGTAAATCTAACAAATGAAGAGTGGGAAAAGACGGAGGGAGGGGTAAGTAAGGAGTGATCAACAAAATAAAGTGGCCCATATGGGACATGTTTAAGTTCCTGGCAAATTTATTAAACACCACAATATCCATAAAGTCTTTCTAATGCATTTATAATCTGTCACATATTGCCTAAAAGTTTAATTAAAACAATAATTTAAGTCCATAGAGACTCATTTGTAATGACTTGTGACCTAAGCTCATAGACAGAGATTTCTTATGAATAAACACACGTCAGACATAAAGTTTCAGAATATATGTGCACACATTTACGAAAAAAAGTTACAGAAGAACAAAAGGAGCTGCCCAGAGGAAAAACACAACTGTCCACGTAAGAAAGTGACAACTGATATAGTAACATTAAACTGGTGTATCAAGTTAAATCAAATTTAACTAGAACGTTTACAATTCAGTTTACACTACTGAGGTGGGTCATGTAAACAGACTTAATTTGCACAATCGAAATTAGGCCTTTTCCCAAAAAAAAGATTAAGACATGTTGGATATGCCAACAGTCAGGTTTTTAGGAGCATTCTTTGGACGTGTACACATACTACACAATATACTATGTTTTTTACAGCAGCTTACAACTCACAGAAATGCGTACAGAAATCAACTAGCTAAGATGTTGCAAGGCTGAAGTAGAGATGAATGCACAGAATAAAAGCTAAAAGTCTTTATTATTTTTAAAAAAAACAAAATATGAGGACAAAGACTGTGCGAGGTTGTTGAACATTCTCAAATCTTGCAATGCCAACCTTTTCCAGACGATGGCTATTAGATGGACAAACCAGAGAAAAATCATGTAGAATGTAAACTGTAATTTTAGTAAAATATTCACCTATAAGTCATATACACAGTTTAAGAGGATCAATATAATTGCTGATGAAGGAGAAGTGAACGTGAACAGTAATTTTTATTAACAACAAATAAAGAAACTTCACCCTCCACATATGGAAGTAATTGTAATTGGATACAGGGCATATGACGGCAATGATGTACTGTATCAGGTCATTGTCCTGTTGATAGAAATTTTAATCCACATATTTTTAGAGATGATTTTCAGTTAGTTTAAATCATTTTGGAAAAAGTAAGGAAAGCGTGATCCAAAGTTTTTGATTCTGCAGCGCTGCGTCTGAATCCCCTTTAATGGTGGGGAGAGAAGAAAGAGAAAGCTGAGAAGAGGCAGGGACAAGACAAGAAACAGCCCCCTTCAAAGCAGCTTTAAAGTTTGGGTTAGTCTCGAGTTAGTGTTCTTGTCCAAAGCAAACCTCAAATGACTGAAGAGGACCTGCAGAGTGTTACATACGCAGTAAACACCCGTGTGCGTTTGTGTGCGTGCGTTCTCACGTGTACGTCCCACTTCAGATTCACCATAAACATGTCACGAGTGTGCCGTGGTGCTGATGAGTTATTATGTTCTGATGTATGGGAAACACAGAGGAGGGCTTCACGGTGGGGCTTAGCGTCTCACACATGTACTGTACGTGTCACACATACAGCAAAGTGTTCACCTACACACATGCGTACAAAACACATATGCAACGACCTAAAAGACATCCATCTCCACCCAAAGACCCCATTCAGTCACACAAGCCAAATAAAGACAAATGGATTTGTTTTATTTTCCAGGGGAGACCGTTATTTGGCCCGCTTCTTTATGAGCCAGAAATGTATATATAAATGTGAGGCCTCTGTGGAGAGAGCTACTGCGGGTGCCTGCCAGATTGAAGTCTAGTCTTTCAACCCTGAATTGATGGCTGGCACCAGGCCTTGAAGGTCCCAGTGACGACAGGAGCAATAAGTTCATGATAAAGCAGGAAAGTGTATATTAAATTGCTAAAATATTAAATGGTTTTATATGGAACTCAGAAGAAATGACTGCAGGAGTTCAGTGCCCTGATAAACTGAATCACTCGACACAGCACAAGACAGTAGGCTCAGAAAGCTGGGTCATGTGCTGCACTGCAGCGTATACAATCACCTATCAGAGCATAAGTAATCACTCTGTTATGATTGCACTCTAAAATGTCTTACAGGTGGACACAGACAGAAAGGATTTTACATAAAAAGTTAATTAACTTGTGATTCTTATACAGGAGGTATTTTTAGTCGAAGTGCACACCGATCAGGCATAACATTATGACCACTAACAGGAGAAGTAAAAAAAATATTGACCATCTTGTGACAATTCAATGTTCTGCTGGGAAACTTTTGGACCTGGCATTCATGTGAATGTTACTTAGACATGTACCACCCACCTAGATAAGACCTGGCACCCCCACCCCATAGCAATGACACTCCTTGATGGCAGCAGCCATCCCTGGTTTAGGAACAACTCAAAAAAACATGAAGAACAGCACAAGGTGTTGACCTGGTCTCCAAATTCACTAGATCCCAAACTGATCAACTATCTGTGGGATGATCCACAGAGGCCCCTCCCCTCAACCCATAGGACCCAAAGCCCCCCACTAACAACATTCTGTTGCCAGACACCACAGGACACCCTCAGAAGAACCATGTCCATTCTCTGATGCATCCCAACTGCACAAGGGAGACCTACACTATATTACCAAAAGTATTCGCTCACCTGCCTTTACTCATTCTATGAACTGAAGTGCCATCCCATTCCTAACTCATAGAATTCAATATGATGTCGGTCCACCTTTTGCAGCTATTACAGCTTCAACTCTTCTGGGAAGACTGTCCACAAGGTTGAGGAGAGTGTTTATAGGAATTTTTGACCATTCTTCCAAAAGCGCATTGGTGAGGTCACACACTGATGTTGGTCGAGAAGGCCTGGCTCTCAGTCTCCGCTCTAATTCATCCCAAAGGTGTTCTATCGGGTTCAGGTCAGGACTCTGTGCAGGCCAGTCAAGTTCATCCACACCAGACTCTGTCATCCACGTCTTTATGGACCTTGCTTTGTGCACTGGTGCACAGTCATGTTGGAAGAGGAAGGGGCCCGCTCCAAACTGTTCCCACAAGGTTGGGAGCATGGAATTGTCCAAAATGTTTTGGTATCCTGAAGCATTCAATGTTCCTTTCACTGGAACTAAGGGGCCAAGCCCAGCTCCTGAAAAACAACCCCATACCATAATTCCTCCTCCACCAAATTTCACAGTTGGCACAATGCAATCTGAAATGTACCGTTCTCCTGGCAACCTCCAAACCCAGACTCGTCCATCAGATTGCCAGATGGTAAAGCGTGATTCATCACTCCAGAGAACGCGTCTCCACTGCTCTAGAGGCCAGTGGCGGCGTGCTTTACACCATTGCATCCGACGCCTTGCATTGCACTTGGTGATGTGTGGCTTGGCTGCAGCTGCTCGGCCATGGAAACCCATTCCATGAAGCTCTCTGCGTACTGTACTTGGGCTAATCTGAAGGTCACATGAAGTTTGTAGCTCTGTAGCAATTGACTGTGCAGAAAGTCGGCGACCTCTTTGCACTATGCGCTTCAGCATCCGCTGACCCCTCTCCGTCACTTTACGTGGCCTACCACTTCGTGGCTGAGTTGCTGTTTTTCCCAAACGCTTCCATTTTGTTATAATAGAGCTGACAGTTGACTGTGGAATATTTAGGAGCGAGGAAATTTCACGACTGGATTTGTTGCACAAGTGGCATCCTATGACAGTTCCACGCTGGAATTCACTGAGCTCCTGAGAGCGGCCCATTCTTTCACAAATGTCTTGTTTCACAGTCTGCATGCCTGAGTGCTTGAATTTATACACCTGGGGCCAGGCCAAGTGATTAGAACACCTGATTCTGATCATTTGAATGGGTGAGCGAATACTTTTGGTAATATAGTGTACACTATATTAGGCAGGGGGTCATAATGTTATGCCTGATCTGTGTATGAGGTGACATGGACACAAATATTAATCACTGGATTTGTATTCACACCTACAACTACTCAGGTAGAGAGAGAGAATGTGTGAAAGAATGCTCTCTTCCCCCCCGTCCCTGATATCTATGACTGCCTGCAGCCGTTTTAAGATCAGCGCCATTGCGTGAAACGTTGCTTTGATCTACAATTATTTCTCACAGAATTTTATGCCTGAAGGCAAAAGAAAAATGAAAAATAAAAGTACGCTGAATCGAGGGTAGAGAATGCAAATACCGGTGCTTACGAGACCAACGTGAATATTCTCAGTGTTTTTTCAGCACATTTAGAAACAGCAGCGGCGTGTCGTCATGCAGTTCAGTTGCTTTTATTCTCTTGATATGTAACCGGTTATGGCGGAGGACAAAATGACACTCCCTTTTTTGCAGTACCACAGCAGGAATACAATTAAGCAGACAGAAAATTGGCCGTATATACGCCTACAACTGACTCACCTCCAGCTGCTCGCTCACAATGCATTTAACCACACGTACACAGCTGCTCCCCTGTGATCTAAGATATACACAAAGAAGAGCTTTTTTACACATCGAATAGATGTCACTTATGGACAACGGGTGAGATCTTCTCCAGAGGCGTTTAAACATTGAATTTGTTTGTTTAAAAAAAAATAAATTTCAATTTCAAATAATAAAACTAATCCTCAAAAGTGCAACTTGCCTAATAATTGTGCATGCAGTGTCGACGTGCCAAGATTGTGGCTTGAGGCCTTCACCGTCAGTTATTGTCTATTCTAGCGTTAGTTATTCCAAAGCAATCAACAGCATGAAGGGGAATCCATTCACCCATCCATCAAAGATTAGACGGCAATTATGGTTCTCTCTTTCTCTCCCAGCCCTCCCGATCCCGTCTCCCCCCTCACTAGTGATCCGTGTTCAGAATGGCTCATGTTAATCAGTTACTCATTAATCCAAATGGAGTTAATGAGTGTCAGTCAGAAAGTGAATGGTTTGCATTAATAAACATGACTTCCCACATTCACACGGCTAATCATTGACTCAGTGACTGAGGAACATGCACGTACACACAGACACAGTGTAGCGCTTGACTTCGGTTCGGAGAGTCACGACACTGGATGGTTGACTAAATGACAACCATATTACCTGCCGGAGAGGATATTACACCGAGATAGACCCTAAATACTGACACTCACCACCAACCGTTCCTGTCTAAAAACTATTTAATTCACTAAGCAACTCATCTAAAAAGAACAAATTCACCATCATAACTTAGTATGTAATACCTGACTCGATGTGCAGACAGTTTTTTTGCTTTAATGTGAGCTGCAATTGTCAGCATGTCTAAGTAATGAGCTTGCTACCTACCCAGGGACTGTCAGATGTCAAGTCAGAAGCTCTGCCCAGCTCTTGGATGAGAATTTGTGAAAGTTTACAGCTCAGCAGAGTGAGCAAGTGACCCAAAACAGTGTTAAGTTCAGCCAAAACGGACTGACAGAAAGAAAGACAGTCCTCATCCTAGTAGCGTTTTCTATTTTACTGTATGCAGGATAAATCTATCTATCTATCTATCTATCTATCTATTTTTTTCTATTTTCCTTAGCACGCCTATAATACTTGAATTTAGTAACTCTATACTGCTATACAAATATAGTTTTAGTCTTTGACTGTGATATTATGCATGTAGCTCTTGATCGGATTTTAACGAAAGATCCCTTTTATAAATATATTCTTTTAACTAAAAAAAATGGAGCTAGTGTTAACAAAATCATTTAGCTAGAAAATTAATAATTTTGAGAGATACATTTGCTCATTCTCTTTCGCTGACGTCATTGACAGGATTCCTGAAGAACCCAACGTGGCAGCTCTGGACGTCACCAACTTGACACAGCTTGACTCTTGGCTAACTCTCTTGTACAACTCTTATAAACTGACTGAAAATTCTAAATTATAAACAATAAAATATCTTGACCATACAGTTGTTATGAGTAGATTGTCTTTAGAGACCAACATAATTAATTCGGTTGTAAACATATTTCTAAAGATTGATTTCACATGGTGGTCTAAACCCATCAGGCATAACATTATGACCACCTGCCTAATATTGTGCCTCCAAAACAGTTGTCTCATTAGAGAATGGACATGGGTCTTCTGAGGGTGTCCTGTGGTGTCTGGCAACAGAATGTTGGCCTTTGGGTCCTATGTGTTGAGGGAAGGGGCCTCTGTGGATCAGGCTTGTTCCAGTGCATCTCACAGATGCTTGATCAGTTTGGGATCTAGTGAATTTGGAGCCCAGGTCAACACCTTGTCCTGTTTTTCATGGTTCCTGAGGTTTTACTAAACCGTTTTTGTGTGTGTGTCTGTGTGCATCATGCTGCCGATGGCTGTTGCCATCAAGGAGTGTCATTGCTATGGGGTCGGGGTGCCTGGTCTATTCTAGGTGTGTGGTATATGTCTAAGTGACATCCATATGAATGCCAGGTCCAAAGTTTCCCAGCAGAACATTGCATTGTCACAAGATGGTCAGTGTTGTTTACTTCTCCTGTCAGTGGTTTTAATGTTGTGGCTGATCAGTGTATGATAATTGATTCATCTTTGTAGTCAGCCTCGAGAGGCCATTCAACGAACTGCAGTTTGTGTCACTTCCATGTTTCTCAGCAGGGGTTGATGTTGCTTGGTTATTACTGTTCCCTGCTAGAGCAGAAAGCTTTACAGACAGAGGAGCCATAACTAAAGGGAGTTGGGGCTTAGCTTCAATCACATACGTAACAAAAAACATACCAACATTTTGTATAAACTTTAATCCTCAGGTCAACTTTTATCTGTTGGGAGATAATAGAGCCACCCTCGCAGTTAAAGACGCCTCTGTATATATCCTCCCCCTCCCCTTTATGGATTGATTATGCATATTAATGACCACAGCATTTGTCTGCTGCAGGGCAAATATATGACTCAGTAGTGTCACTGATTTCTCCCGAATGGACCGAGCCAGGAAAGCATCTCACTCTCTCTTTCTATGTAATCCTCTCCCCATTATTCATTCACTCTGGTTTCATTCTGCCTCTTCCTCACAATTCTCTCTCCCACAGCCATTTTCTTCCCACTCCTATTTTTCACTTTTCTCCAATCTCCGTCTCCCTCATTCTTTGTTTCATCCATTCTGCCTCTATCTGTCTTGGAGTCTCAGCATCAATCTCCATCTTTGTCTCTCTGTTTGGAATTAATCTGAGAAGTCTTTCCTGATTACCAAACTTCATCTTTCTCTTCCTGTATCCTCCTCTCATTATTTCTCTCTGAAGATGATTATACTCCCACATGCAGGGCGAGGAGAAGATTGTAGAGGTGGATTAGACGTAGAGGAGGAAGGATTGCTGGATGTAGCAGTAGCAACCTGAGAGAACAAAGGTTTAGCTACATTACGTTCAGAGGAGACTGTTAAAAACAAGCTGCTTCACGATGCATCACCTAGGTTTGTTTTTCCCCTCTTCCATCTTTGCTCTTCTTTTTCTACAAGCTCACTTTGTTTTTCCAACTTCTACTTTACCTCATTTGATCTTGTTCTCTTTTCCTCTATCTTTTTTTTTTTTTTTTTGTTTTTTTTTTTTACCCTTTATGCCTCCTTGTTCTGATTTTTTTTCAACTCCACTCGCCCACTGCTCTCCTCTCCTTCATTCTTCCTCCGTCTGCTCTCTGATCATCTTCAGAGGCCGTGCAGTCGAACCCTTTAATGGGAGTGTGGTGGAAGCTTCCCCTGAGCAAGATCCCTGCTGAGAATCACGGTGTTCTGTGAAGCTCTTTTTATGAGAGCACAAAACCAACTAACCTGCCTGCCCTTCTGACCAAACGCTTTACTGAACCGAAGCTAATGTGGTTCCAATGTTCACCTCCAGTCGGCTGAGCCTACAGGGAGTGAACTGTGAGTATGTATGTATCAGGAAGCTGTGCAGAATGTTGCATTGAGGTAGTAGTTCATCCAGAGATCACATCAAAATAATGGGGAGGACTTGTAATACTTTTTAATGAATTCAGAATTTAGGCACGAATGTGAGTATCATAACACAGAGTGAGGATACCGCCTGATGATTAAACCCTAAGCTCCTTTTGAGGGGAGCTCCGCGATTTCTACCAGAGGAGTGAGTATGATACGAGCTATAGGGGACCAGATTCCCCCACACAACAAATACTGAATCAGCCAAGAGAGGAAGATTTACAGCAAACCCTGATGTCAAGGAAGGCCACCCTGTTGCGTGTGCAACTGGATGGAGAGAAGAATCGTAAAACTATCAGACGTAGATACACACAGAGTGCTGATGTTCACCTATACACGTACGTACCCCTGCTGCTCTAAAAGGAAATGTTTGTGCAGCAGATTCAGGCTTTACATTATATCTGGAGGAGATCTGAACATGTGGTGCTGAGTTGCTTAATTGTCTACTGTTGACATATCTTAAAGATGAGGTCTGAAACCGTCTTTGTTGTTGAAAACAGACATCTGTTATACAGTATGTTGTAGTCTTTTAGTAGCTACAAGACTTGTATTTAGATACCCAGTTTATTCTATGTAAAATTATATTTGTTGACACAAGCTACAGTTTCATCCTGATTTACAGTATATGGGTACGTTTTACTCACATGTCTTCAGGCGTCCAGTGTAGGAGAACCTTCACCTTGCCCGTCCCCTCTTTCCTTCTGGCTAGCACCTGCACAGAAAACAACCAAGACGGTGGAGAGAAAACACAGATTGAGATAGCAGCTAGGACCAGTAACCACAAAACGTTTACACTGGCACATTATTTAACCAAACGCAACGGTTTAATTTTTAATTTCAAGCCAATTTGTGGTTTTACAAGCATCAGATCTGCCCAGTTGTGTCAGGTTTGGATGGTATTGCAGCATTCTCTCTCGTCTGTGAAGAACAGGCTTCAAAGACGTGTCCCCATCTTGGCCCCGTCTCTCCAATGAATAATGAGGCTACATGCTTCAAACATCTTACCAAGTGATACAGGAGCTGATCATTACACTACAGTGATCAGTCTTAATAATGCATGCAAGAGTTCAGTGGGATTTCTATTTTCAATGGGATCTTATTCCACATTCTTCTGTTAAAATACTGCAAGACTAAGAAATTCTAATTCAGGCAAAAGCAAGGACTATCTGGACACTCTCAAGAACCAGAAAGACAGAGATGGGGTGCAACGTGAGCGATTATCATTATAAACAAGTCACAGCTCTTGTTGTGGATTTCGTTAGCACCAGATGCTTCAGTGATTTTGACAGGACAGTGTTTTATTGGAGCCTTGCTGTAGCAACCTGCCATGCAGTGTTCATTTTCACTTTGTTACCTGTTTTAATCACTCAACTCTTGAACTCCTCACACAACCACAAACTTCAAGGCGTTTCTACTTGTGAAAATACTGTTGAGACAACACCAGACTTCCTGAATAGTTGGCCCTTCTTATGCATAACATTTCATCTATCACGCTGTGTTGGTTTATAGTAAAACTAGTCTGGAATCCACAAATATTGTCAGTAGGGAAAAGAGTAGCTAGAAAAATAACCAGGAGTGTCAAAAATAGCCACAGATATAACCGCTTGCGTCAATTGGCTTCTCTTTTTTGTGTGCGTCTATTAATAGGATGGTGAATGAGCTCACATGTGAAGAACTTCTATTACGCACATGAATATTTGAAATTATTTTTGTGACCCTAGGGACTGGCTGTGGCATTGATGGAAACTGGTTTCAGGATACGAGGGAGGAGTCTCCACTGAGATAGAGACCCAGAATCAGTCACTCTCCTTCTCTTCAACTTTTCCTACCTGTCCGTCCTACTTTGTTTTTATTAATATTTTTTTTTTATTTATTTTTTTTAGAAAACACTTAATAATGTCTTTGTTTCAGGAGCTGCAGTCTGTTTTATTCATCTGAAACCGCACCACCCTCGAGAATAAGCGGATACAGCTGGATGGATAATCTGACAAATTTGTGTTTTTTATGTTGTCTGGCAGATGTTTTGAGGAAAGCAAATGGGACGCAAACATGTCTAGTAACAGACTGATTAACTTTTTTTATAAGGAATATTTAGACTAGGTTAGCAGAGATTAATTTTGTTGTTGCTGGCTTGGTGTCTTAACATTTGTCTGCTTGAAGCTTTGGAAATAGCGGCCAAGTTGGCAGATCAACCATGTTGCTGCGCTTCTGTAATACAGTGTGCAGGCATAAAACCTTTTACAGTGGAGAAGAGAACAAATAGGGATGGTAAGGCAGCTGTTATTCCTCTTTGCTGTCTAGCTGTTTTATTTCAATGAGCCCAACACCGTGGCCTTTTTTTTGTTTATTTTAAATTCATCTTTTGGTTTTTATGCAAGTTTATGCTCCTGTTCTCCTCCACACACTGTATAAAAAATACCTCTGCTATCATAAGATGTAAGAACTCCTTCCCAACTTTTCAGGGAACTGGTCTCACCTCATAAATCAACGCAGTATCTTGTTTTATTCCTGCTTATCTGCTAGCTTTTTGGCTTCCTAAATCCACATTTAGGAAAGAAATCTCGAAGACAACAACAACGCTTGGCTACAGAAAGTCTGACTGGCATGGCTGCGCCAATGGGCCGTACATAAGTCTCAGTGGCCCTGCAGGTAAGACTCGGTACACCCACCCAGCTGCTTTACTGCCCTTTTAATTAAAAATGCATAGCTGTTAACCTGTGCCTTTGGGCTCCTCGTAGCACCAGGTTAATAATCACAAGCCAAGGGCCATGACCGTGTATGTAAAGGCTGGAGATAAAGAGGTGGGCTTGTGTTTAAGCAGCATGAAGTGATTTGTGAGCTGAGTGGTTTGACGATGGCAGTTGGTGCTTTAAGGGACAGATCTTAATCCTCCATAAACCCAAGGGAGGGAGGCAAGAAAGAGGGAGGGAAGTAAGAGAAGGGGAGGGGAGGGGGAGAGAGAGCAGAAGGACACAGGGAGTGAACAGTGGATATTAGTGTGGCTCCAAAACACGACAGAGAAAAGTGAAACACTGAAGCTGGGGGAGGGCAGGACTGCTAAAACTGGGTGCCTGTCTGGTGTCGGGGGGTCAAGCTGTGGATGACGCAGATTGGTGCAATAACAAAAATATCCCATCATAAACATGACTGAGTTCCTCTGGCGGGTCAGCAGGCCCACTGGCCAAACTCCACAGAACCCCCACGGCTCTGCTCCATCTCCCCAGGCCTGGGAGGGTCCACCGGGGCCTGGGATCTGGTGTAGCAGCGCAGTCCTTCACCACAATCCCCCAGAGGTTATACAGTAAGAAAATGAATGCCCAACTGGCCAGATCTGCTTCCGATTCCATGACCCTGACCTTCTCTTAACCCCTTTTCCTTGTCCTCTCTCTCCAAATCTTGGTTTCTCTCCATTTGTTTCTGTCCCGACCCTGAATGACTCTTCCTCCTTCTCAGTCTGTGTCCAAATATGCAGTTACCTCTCCTAACCTCTTCCCAAGCTTTATCTTCACTTTTTTTTTTTTAAATTCTTGGCTGCTGACGCTGAGCAGTTGAGGTTTGAGCCGAGCAGAAAACATCTGAATGGGACTGTTGTAACAGAGCAACACTGTAGTGAGGACAGCACTCATGTCAACGCTTCAACAAAAGAACTCCACATTTTTCCACAGCCTGATAAGTTATTTACGTGCAAAAACACATAAATTTAAACTCCCTGATCGGACGCTTTGATTTCGTTTATCTGCCTGAGAGCAAAGTTAAAACTTCTTGGACTTCTCCAGTGAGTCAGCATTCATCAGCATTCAGATTGGATGATGCATTGCTGTTTTTATTGTGGATATTCATGTTCTGCAAATTTCTGAAAGAAAGTTTTACTTAAGAACACGTTTTAATGCATATATCCATAATGTAATTTACTGAAAATATCCCCGTAACTATTTCAAATACACTCATCATCCCTACCAACGACCCTCCTACCAGTGTCTGTGTGCCTTCAAACGTAGTATCATTCAAAGCGGTTTAGGTCACGTGTTAAGGGGCAAAGTAGATGTTTTTGCTTTTATCTTAGGGGAGAAGATATAGATGTTTTTACCTTTCACTGGCGGTGACATGCTGCAGTGGCATAGCATGTCAAATGAATCATTTATAAATGAATTAACCCACTGGGGGAACCATCAAATGGATGTTTTTTTTTTTTGTTTTTAGCTGAGAGCTACAAACAGGTAACACGGGTCTAATTTCTACCACTGTAAAAAAAAAATCATTGTCACAAATGTAAAGGGAGACTGTGCTGAGAACAAGTGAGTGGGATTGTTTTTTTAATGTACAGCATTTAAACAAAGAGGGATCAGGCAGCTGAAGAGCATCCAGATTTTTTTCTTTCCAGATTTTAACCAAGATTACACCATCATTCAATATGAGCCTCAAGAACAGGGGTTAGAGTGCCCCCTAGTGGAGCTCGCTAAGAACAGCAGCCATTCCAAAAATAAATAAATCAACCATTCACTCCTTTCAAGTTCCAAATGTTCTTACCATTAACATGCCTCAATATTAAATTCATTCCTCTGCTCAGGTCAGTATAACAAAAGGAGGAGAATGGCTGAAAAGTATACTTTTTTGTGTGTCCTCTATAGTAGGCACAAAGGCGGTTTACAGCGTACATTAATAATGTATCATGCACTCGGAAAGAAACAAACAGTGCACACAAAAACAACCCAATTGTCTTTCCTGTGAAGCCTGATTCAGAGAAAAACAGCATCTAGCCTTGGGGGTTTTCTACAGGTTCAATTCAAGTGCACAGAGAAAAAGAATCTGCAACGATTAGAGGCTGGTTTTTAAACAGTGACTCCTGTCTGCCCCCTGTTGTCCAGAAATAACACCTAATTATTTTAACGAGACCAACGGGTGCACAGATGTTGTCAGAATGCCTTTTAAGTGAAGCGTAATTTAGCCAGAGTCAAAAGTATCTGTCTTGTGCAATAACATATGCTGTATTAACATGCAGTTACTGGTCTCACTGAAGAGAAAATACACTGAGACTGAAGACAGAGTCCATTTCATACATGCTGCTCATTAAAAGATGATTTAGGGGCTACATTATTTGGGAAAAGCTCCCTAATTTCTCATGCGTTCCTCTGGATTAATAACTTTTAGAGAGTTCAGTTGTTCCAAAAGCAACTTTTTGATTTTACTTGCCGACCCAGGTATTGTTTGTTTGCTGTGTGTAGACAATTGTCTCTAAAATAAAGCTGAACTTACTTGTTTGAGCTGCCAGTTGCAACTGTATTGTTGTTGTTTTGTAAGGTAAAGTGGGCTGTAAGCATGACACACTAATGACCCTCTCTCTGTTGTCTTTAAACACGTTAAAATGGAAACAGACAGTGTGAGTTAAGAACTACAGGACATACATACCGTACTGTGGAAGACAACACTGTGGCCATTCCCCACACTTTCGATGTGGGTGGCGAGGTTGAGACAGATGGCCCTGTGGCGGATAGCATCCATGGTTTGGGCATCAAAGAAGTCGTGGGGCCTCGCTGCAAGGGGAGAAGTACAGACTCAGGTCTAATGGCTGAAAAACACTATTTCTTTGCAACCAAAAAAAAAAGTCCCACATTGGTTAAAAAAAATAAAAAAAATAAATAAGTAGCACAACACTGCACTAATAAGGTTCTTGTTTTTAGTTGCTCTGAGTAAATGCATCATGGTACTGGAAAGGAAAGTCTGAAGTCCGATATTAGAAAATATAGAGTTTTAGTTACATACAGGGTAATCTAGTCTTTGAAATAGAAACACCACTTTGTTTGTTACAAAAACATCCATTTAAAACAAAGTTTTAACATCTTATTTAATTTCAGCTAGAAACGCAACTAGGAAAAGTATGAGCATTATTTAATATTAGATGTTAATCCCTTTAGAGTTTCACTATTACAGAGATGAGTCTTAATAAGAAAACGTATGTGCAACAAAATCATGCAAACTTGTGATTCCTATTATTTATTCAGTGATCTATACTGATACTCTTTTCTAAGGGGGACTGATACATTTCACAAAATGAAATGTCCAAAGGACTTTTTTTTTTTAATGTCAACAGTAAAAATCTGATTTTATTGTAGGTCTCACTTTGGCCTTGTTTTGAAACCCGTTTCATTGACAAATAATACAAATTCATAATCCCCATTCCTGCTGATGAGCATGTTATTTTAACGCAGGTGGCTCAATAGACACATGTGAATCCACAGAATCGTTGTTGGGAGCTGTTGCAGTCAACAATCAACAGGAAGTGACTCAACATTAATGGCAGAATATTAACCTCTGTTTTGCTACAATATAAGAAAGCTTGCAGAGACTCATCATGAACATCTTAATTACTTTGTTTTAAATTAAACTGTCATCTTTTTATAATGGAGTGGCAAGTTAAGAGATAAAGAAAGCTGTCTACTTCAGTGGATTAAGTATATTGCAGTTAATGGACTAAAATATGCAAAAAAATCATTAGCGTGATCTCTGAAGGAGAAAGTCAAATCAACTAAATTCAGAGTAATGGCAGCTGTGTGTGTTTTACAGCGTCAGCAATAAACTTCATTATTCCATCTCAAAATGTTCACACAATATCTTGTCCTTCGACTTCTTCACTTTCTGCTGCAGTGTTTACTTCAAAGGTGTGCTGAACTATGATCTATAGTACTATACTATATCAGAGGTGCAGAAGTATAAAAACGGCTGAGTTTGCATGATGCAAAACACACTCCATCTGAGGCTAAACCTGTCATCAAGCGAACTATTAATATGTGTCTAAATATAGATGAATCAGCCGAGATACACTGCAAAGATTAAAGACTAAAAAGTTTCTCTCTGAAATGATAAGCATTGCCATAGGTAGAACCTGTCAGTCCGTCTAGCTAGCACAAGCTTATATCCCTGCTCGCGTAGGTGTAGTGTGCGTGGTCCAGCACTCGCTTGTGATGTGGGAAGTCAGAGGAAGTTGAAAACGTGTGTTTCTGTACAACTAGCTGAAAGTTGCAACCCTTATCTACAAAGACAAGAAGGAAATGGGGGTTTGTTTGTGTGTCTGTCAGGTACGTACGTAGGGAGCACCTGCGTTTGTTCTTGAGCTTCTTCCTCTTGTTGAGTCCAGCCTTGGAGGGGGACTCCTCCTTGAGTTTGGCCTGGCCTGACATTTTAGAGGAGCTCTGCTGGCTGAAGTGACTGGGTACGTGGCGAGCCAGCCCTCCTTGGGAAGCAAAGCTGGCGTTGCATCCACCAACGACACACTGCAGCAGAGAAGTTAAATTTTTTTTTAAAAAAAAATCACAGCTTGGTCTAGATCCACGTTAGTAATAGTGGGAAATGATGCGGGAAGACAGAATGAAATGTGCACCACATCTAAGACCTTGTTCACAGCTGGAAAAATATTTATAGTGAACAGTTTCACCTTTCTGAATGAAAGAAGAGTACACACTATCAGTTGCAGTTAGATCTATATTGATCATGTCTTCTTGTTGGGGATAATTTGTAATTAGAAGTAATTAATGTTAAAGTTAGAGTTGAAGAAGTGTGCACCTTGGAGACGCTCCCGTGGATCCTGCTCCAGTTTGAAGGTGCAGTCATTAAATAAAGTCAGAGGAAATGCTGCTTTTACCGAGTCTCATTAATATGATTGTTACAGACTTTATTGGAGTACAGTTGTATTTTGAGGGATATTTCAATCTATAATAGATGCCAGTGGTGGCCCGTCAGGGCCAGCAAAGCCTCTGCTGGCCTAAACTTTATCAAAATCACTGACTTACATTTCAATATTTTCCCATTAATCTTATTACATTATTCTCAATAGTCTATTATTTTCATTTTTTGGCTTGTCTTTCTCTCAGCTGCGGTGCTTCTGGTAGTGTAACTTTGCATTAGAGCTTTTATCCAATCATATTCCAGCCATCACGTGTTGCCAGAGTCAAAGAAATTCGCCTAGGCCTCCACAATTAAAACTGCAGGCAGCTGAAGCTTGAAATATATTGTAATGACGCTGTACCTTTACCCAATCACATTTCAAGTTTGTATTCTTTGCCCTTCTCTGTGGCCTACGTCAAATCAAGCAGTTCATGTTCATCTGTTGAGTGAACTGCACAAGTAAATTGTCCCTGTTAACGTTTTGATAGCAATTTTTTTAACCCACGATAGCGGAAGGAGAAGAGGACTTGGTTGCAGATCTTCTTAGAAAGCCATTTTCACGGCAGACTTTTCAGGAAAAGCTGGATATTGTGAGGAAAAGCCGTCTAATCCTTGAGCTAGCTAGCCTGACCCAGCTGGGAAAACTTTCAACTACGAGCGTTACCCTTGGCTGACAGGCTCCGAGGAGAACTCTAAATTGTTTCTTTAATTATATTTCCTTTTATGTATATTTTTGCCATTTTATTGATGACATTGACGCTTCTGCTGGATTTGATGTATGTGGCGCTGGTGCGCAGCCGCAGTGAGTGAGAGGTGACTTTGTGAATTGTTCTAAGTGAGTTTCTTGCTTTAGTAATGGCATTCATTTCGCTATATGAGATACCCATCTACAATGAAACGTCCTGTTTTATTGCGTAGCCGTATGATGTTTATGGTTTCTATAGCAGTGGCGTCATAATGATCATATTAAGAGGTGTTTTGCATAAGGTTTGAGGTCACTGAAGGCCTAGGTGGAAAATGCACTGTATATAAAAACTGTTCACTGTTATTGAGATGTACAACTAGACAGGATAACTAAGTTTAAGAGCTACCTATACAATGAATGAATGAATGAATGATTATCGTCATTAATAGATCCAACTGTACACGTTAATTGATAAGAATTTAACTGGGGCGCACATCATTATTGTCATATATACAGAATGAGCATTATTTTCTACTACAATGGATACTAATGACAGCGATGACAGTTCAGATTGCCACAGATGCATGTAGTGCAAAATATCATAAATATATTTATAAAAAACTGTACAGATAGTTGTGTGATATTTGTGTTTGTTTTTGTGTTGATGTTGGGGGTCAGATGTCAGGTAATAGTAATAGATGTTAAACTGTAGAGCAAAGTGAATGAGGCAAAACTGGTTCTTCAATATGACCACGAACACATTCACACTACTATAAAAATGTGTTCATATAAACACATTAAATCCCAGACCATCTCTGGTCCCCAGAGGATCTTCACCCGTACTTAGAGCTACAACCTTTGTGATCAGATCACCCGAGGAATACTTTAATGCCAGGTGTGAACAAGACATACGTTCTCGCCTTTACCTTGAAGGGTTTATCTCCACTGTGGGTCAGCATGTGTCTCTGGAGCCAACTCTGACTGGTGGACGGTGTGTTGTACACTTTACAACCCTTCCAGAGACATACAAACACCTGAGACAGACACAAAGAAAGGAAGAGATTATAATAGCAGGCACAATGACTGGACAAAGGGACTTTCCAAACAACATATGTAAAGTGGCCTAGTCTCAGCTTACACTGAGGGACTTTTGTTTTGGTTCTGGAGTGATACGTACTGTATTTATCAAGATGGGGAAAATCTCAACTTGCGACCCCATAATGACAGCGACTTCAGGGGAAAAAAATGCTGCAAAAGTCTATTTTTAAAATGTGCTTTGTCTGTTTCATTGAAATTCTGATGAAAACCACATATTTGTACGTACTTGTATTACACGTGTATAGTCTTATATTGGGGGGCCAGATATCAACAGAAATTAAATGGCCAGTTCACCAAAATTAAGAAATAAACATAGTTTTTCTCATTGACTACCTCCAAGCGATACCTAGACATTCAGAGGGTTTATTGTTGTTTTATAGATTGTCAGATATCTAAAGTAGCTCCACCAAATATGACTTACTGTATATCAAGTTGAAGAAACCCTTTAAAACTCTTTTGCACCAAATTGTCCCGCTCAGTCTACGGCCTGTGCTCTGCCAAAGTTAAGCTACACTACCACGACAGACTACCCGTCTTACTTAAAAAGGAGAATCAACATGAAGCAGAACCAAAACGTCTCAGTGTTTCAGTGTACTGACCCCTCCTCTCTGCCCGTCCACATGAATTCCCCTGATATGCTCGGCCAGATCCGGACTAGAGTTGAAGCACTGTGGACAGAGGTCCCAGCAGCAGGGGTACGCCAGCGTCTTGGCCCCGGACGAGCTGGCACTGCTATGTCCGTTCATCATCGCTGGGGTGGAGCGCCCACTGGACACTGTGCTCTCCATCTCCATCAGGGTACTGCTGATACTGAGAGAAAGGAATGGGCGTCGTGGGTAGAAAGAGAGGGCCAAAGAAGAGGGTGAGTACAGGGTGAGTACAGTTTCACAGTTATAAAACATGGATAGAACAGGCACTGCCATGAGAAACAGGTGCAGATATTACTTGCCATATTATATAGTCACTGTGCGTGTAAGAATCCAGGCTGCAACGGATTCTCCATGCATGCCACTATCACTCACACCAAATCAATTCTATGATTGTACTATTCAACCCCCATATCGCTGGATTATGAATTAGCTGCGCTGTCAACGGCACCAAACGACTCAGACTCAACAGTTTCCTCATCACTCATTCAACAAATAAGTGTTACCATTTCCTGCACACTTGAGACCTGCCTACAAACATTCTTTCCAACATGTTTAAAGCCACTTATTCATTCATTCATTCATTTAAGCATCATTTTAACAAGCCTGCACTACACTGAATGATGCAGGTGTTTGACACCAGACAGTTGTTTTCTTGTCCAGCTGCCGAAGGTGAAAGCTTTGTTTCTGTGCTCACCTTAAATCTGAGTTTAAGCCTTCAACATTTAAAAAAAGTAAATCTAAGATGACTTACAACAGCAGCTTTGGATCTCATCCGTGGCCCAATATGAAACTAAGACGAATGCAATTGGGAAATTTAAAACATCCATTTAATAAAAGCTGAAAATCTTGCAGTCAGCAATCAAAGCTTTGAATTTAGAAATATTTGTAATATATATCCACTATCTTTCATTGAGGGTGAAATGAGTAGATTCACATTTACAAACAACTTATTTTTGCATCATATAATCTTTGATATGTAACAAAACACGTCTGATGTGATTAATGTGACTAAGAAATAAGCACATGTCACAGTTAAACAATTTGGTCAAGTCAAATTTCCACGAACCATGACCAATTAATAACAAGAAAACATCTAATTCATTGTAGTCCTGCTCTCGTTCAGACATCCCACAGGAGGACTACAAGTGTCTGCAGCAATCAATCATACCAAACCCAGTCAAGAATAAACTATAAATTCCCCGGCTCACCTGTCCTCCGAGTCCACGCGGCTCAGTGGTTCACCATCCGAGGATGATATCTCCACACTCGGCCGCCTCTTGTCGTCCAGCTCGCCGCCTCCGCCGCTGGCTTTCTCGCCGTCTTCACAGACACTTTTGCTTTTTTCGCAGTCTATCCCTGAGCACCGGCTGTCCTCTCCTGGCTCCTCCTTAGCCTCTTTAACTGTGTTGTCTGTGTTGGCGGGTTCAATGTTACCGTCTCCGGGGCTCGGCTGTGACTCCGGCCTCTGCTCCGCTTCCTCAGGAGCGTCCGTCGCCTCCTGGTTGACCGTCGCAGCACCTTCGTCTGTCACCGCCTCGCTCGCGGCCTTGTCTGCCGCTGCAGCGGGCTTCTCTTCGTCGGCCTCCGCGTCCACCTCTTCCATTTTCGGCTCTACGCTGCTGCCTGGTTGCTCCGTTTCCGGTTCGGCGAGGCCCTTTTCTTTCTCCTCTCCGTTGCTCTCGTTCGTCTCCACGGACGGTGCATCGCTCTCAGCGCTCAGTGCGGGTGTCTCTTGAGCAGCCGCAGCAGCCATTTCAGCGGCGTACGTCGGTGACGGGAGGACACTTTCGGTATTAAAACACAGTCATCATGACACCGTCAACTCTCCACCTCAGGAGAAGGGCGTGGTCTAACCACACCGTCTGCTCCCTGATTGGTCGGAGATGGCACGAGGAGGGGACACGCCAACGTTGGTATTTAAAGTTTCCATGTGTTTCCGTAATCACACAGCTTCCTCTGGAGTAGCAGCTGGACAGCACACATTTACACCAAAACATCACATTACAAATACTCTTATAAACCATTAAGGAGAAGTTTTGGCGTTTCCGGGCTGTTAAAAATCCACGTATCTGTTTTTCAGCAATGATATAGTTAACTCATCTGGTAGAAACTTTAAATGGACACTATACCTCATGAAAAACCATGTGCAGGTATGTGGACCAATACCCATTAATATTAATATTCATAACTCTAGAGGAAACACTCTCTAGTGTCGCAACCTTGTAATTTGTATTGATCAGTTTCAAATTCTTCTATAAAACTATTTCATTTGTTTTATTATTACTTATCACATTTTCTTTATTTACAGAACTGTCAACTTGTCAGTCACATGTAAAACACCAAGTATATGAAAATATAATAATAAAGCTTGAGTGACTGATTTAAAGACTTCCCCAGCACTTATGGACAGCGCAAAATATATCAAAATGCATTATTGCCAAACAGCCCAGGTATTTTTTGATATGTAAAGACATTATTTCTTAAATAGTAAAGATACATGAGCCACAAAGCTTCTGTAATAGGATGAAAGAGCAACAAATGACCACCAGAGGGAGACACAGTCCTTTATTTATCCTGGCTGTCATTCATGCTTCAGGCTTCCAGACGATTTGAGCCAACACAAAAACTATTATTTCTGATTAGACTCATACTATTCAAACAGACCATTTGGAATGTTTACAGGAAATGTAAGGGCTGGCTGTAGAGAGAAAAAGAAAATATTTTCAGAAGAAACCTCTCTTTTGACAAAATGTGTCCGGCCTTGAGTTGGCCTTATTGTCATCTTTCACTAAACGCAAGTTCTCTTGTTGCTGGCTACAACTGAACTGGACTAAAGTGTATATGGTTTTACCATTAACCTCCCCACAGGTGCTGGACACATCCGAGATGGTGAAGAACACAACACGACCACAAATTAAGAACAGCAACATTTATTTAACATGATATAAAACAGATGGGATATGAACATTTGCAAATCAAATCTGTTACCATATGTTGGACATATCCTCCCATCCAGCTGTACCATGTACATTATATACACAGTAAACCTCTGATAATTACACTTTGTACACACACACAAAAAAAATATCTTCGTTTCACAAAGGGATATATTTTTATTGCTTTTTACACGTGCTAATCCTTTGTTGTTGTTTTTAGTTTCAGGGCTTCAAACCAACTTGTCATAAAATATAATCAAGCTCTGATTTATTTTCCTTTTCTCAGTTTAAATATATTTCTCAGCAATAAAAAGACAGTATAGTCAGAACATTCACACGTGGTGGCAACACTGTGCCAGGGACTGCAGATCCTTTTTTAAATAATTATAATGCAGAAACATGGGAAATTACAAATAATCTTAATCTGCAGCAATAAACTAGCTCCTCCTTTTATTACAATGGAGGGATCGATACCTATTTATCTTCGCATAGTCAAATGTTCTTTACAATAAATGGATAAATGTTACTGGTTAGCTAATGGCCAGTGTCTGAAAAACAAACTGATTTATTAAAGACGTAAATGAACTAAAAGGAAGTGGAAACATGTTCTTGAAACATATTTGACATGAATGGAAAAATGTGGCCTTGCCCAAAATATTTTAGGCTCACAACAGAGCTCAGTCGATTAACCTCCTATATATATATACAGATAGACATTGGGCCATATTCAAACAGGAACCTAATAAAACCATATAAATAATAAAAAAATTACATATAAAGCCTTGTAAAAACTGAAAATGAAACTGCAACAGTATGAAAGCACGCGTTGTCTCGCCAGGTTGAGGAGAGTGTTGCAATAACAGAGAAATGTCACAAAAAAAGTGGCATGTTAGTGGCATAGGAGCTTAAGACGTCACAGTGAGAATACAGAAGTCAGAGGTCAAGACCTGTGAGTATGGAGTAGGCAGTTTCACTCTCTGTAGGTCAAGGCTTTGTGCTGATCTCCTTGGGGAACTCTTCAGGAGCTGCTTCACACCACACCCGCCATTTCCTTCATGTGTAGGTTTTCACTGAGGCCAGAGCCTGTGCTGATGGGGAGAGAAGAATGAGGGAAAAAGTTGAATTGAATAGTACTCACTACTATAGATACCTAAGGCAAATTTAGATTTGTTTCTCAAATCTCAGATCTTTAGGATAGATTGTTTTCACTGTTATTTAGCTATCAAGACATCACCAGTCTAGCTGCATGGGTTGCTATGGTAACAAATTAGTAAGTACATAGCGACATGCTACTGATGTAGCAGGTTCCTTACAGCTGTGCATGCACAGACACCTGTGCCGTCAGACAGTTTATTTCAGTCCATCTGTTGTTCACCATGTTGTCCTTCACAGCGCTTTGTAGCAGAATGGATTCTGCTCAGCACTTCTGCTGAGCGTGATGCAAATTACATTTTTAAATCCGATTTGACTGAAACGCTTCACTAGAAATCCAATTGAAATCACATTTCAAATCAGCTCCAAAAGTGAAATGAATTGATGTGTTAGTTGTCTCTTTTTTTTTTTTCTTTCTTTTTTTTTTTTTTTGCTGTCCAGACTTTCTAATAATCAAAGTGGATGTGCTGGCAGTCTGAAGAAAGGCTACGACTTCCTCAAGACTCATAGTTCTACTATAGATGTATAGTGCAGTCATTTGACCCTACAGCCAAACTAAGTCAAGTCATGTCACTACAAACTAAAAGAAACTAAAATACAACATGAGAAAAATGATGGCTCTTATAGCAGGGATTCCCAAAGTGGGGTGCGCGAGCTGCCTCTAGGGGGTGTGCGAGATGAAAAATATAATGGCGGAGAAGAAGTTATCTTCTTCTACACACTGTATATACGCACCTAATTTGTGGCCTCTTACGTCATTCATTTGTGCAAATATGATCAAATGGCTGAAATCTGGGAAACTGTCAGGTGGGATACAGTGTTTCAGTTTAATTCAAATGCGGGAGCGCATTGTTGTGATCGTGATTATTTTGTAATTATTAATTATTATTTTGGGACATAGAAGGGGGTGTGCGGCTGAAAAGGTTTGGGAACCGCTGCTCTACAGCAACACAGAACACATACAAACACAACTGTTTCCCCTGGATTAAATTTTACATAAGTTACATAAAAATATTTAGATATTTTTACTGTACGTAAAATTTAATCAATTATTTTGTCCACAGAGACAAGATAACTGAGAACACACAGGCAATATGAGTATGAACAAAGCAGGTTGATGAAGGCCCTTACTGGTAGTACTACACACACATGAAGTGAGAGCCATCAGTGAGTTGATGGGGTGTGTTGGGAGACTGTGGAAGGGGTGGGGAAGTGGACGACAGGCTTTTCACTGCAACGAAAACAGCATCATGTTGAACACACAGGCACACAAAAAAGTTACTTAGAGACTAAGTAACTTTTGCAAAACAACAAAAATAACCAGTGAAATCAATGAAATTAAGGAAGAAACTCATGAGACTACAAAGACAAATAAATTACTGAGCATGTACACAATGGGAGCAGCTTGTTCGTCTTCCACAAACTTCTGTTTTACCGCATGCATGTCTTTGATGTAACCCCACCACCTCCTTTCGGTGCTCTCTAGAGATGTACCTGCTACCAGCTTGCTGCGTTTGGAGGCCTCCGCTGCCAGCTCGTAGGAGATATTAATCATCTTCTCTTTCTCCTGCACACTAACCTCCTCTTCGTTCTCCTCCTCTGGGCTTAGAGCCATACTAGGCAGCACATTCTGCATGCTAGAAGCAAACACACATAAACAGTTGCTGTGGTATGCTGTGCACAACTTTAATTATATACAACGTTTCCAGATAAACACAATTACCAACAAACTAGCCGTATCTTTTAAATCAATTCGAAGGGACTGACATTTAGAATAAAATGTCACGGTGGCTGAGAGATATGAAGACAGACTTTTCTGCACATCTGAGGTAGTGATGTGCATTGAAAGAGAAGGCAGATCGGTGGTGCCCCCTCTAAGGTAAGAGCCACCTATGACCGTGAACTCACTCC
This sequence comes from Chelon labrosus, assembly GCF_963514085.1. Lineage (NCBI taxonomy): Eukaryota > Metazoa > Chordata > Actinopteri > Mugiliformes > Mugilidae > Chelon > Chelon labrosus. Next base: position 12,002,697 of record NC_140344.1, read on the forward strand.
CACTTCTAAAGAGAATTTCATGCATGGCATCTGCTTTGAAATATCACTGCTTACCTGCACAGGCAGCCCTTTCACCACATGATCCTTATCTAATATCAAAGGCCTGTCCATGCTAATAAATAGTTAAAGGTAAAGACAGAGCATGTTTACCTGTTTTTGGCTATGAGGGCTTTGATGCGGTCAACTTTCCTCTGCTTATCAGCCTCCTGCTCAGGACTCAGAGGCTCCTCGGGGTCTGATTCAATATAGCGCTCAGGAATCAGCACTTTGTCAGGCACAGAAAGCTGAGGAAACACAACCAGACAAGGAAACACATATGCAGCACATTTAGTAGCAATGAATGGATCACTATGTGCTTTACAAATAAAGGAAAAACTGACACGTGAAATTACACAGAAGCTAAAAGTGGAAACAGGAAGGCTGTTTCTCGTTTTAGTGTATTTTAGAAGTAAATGGAGCATCACTGACAAATATTTAATGTGGGGGAATTCTGCAGCTTGCAGACATCAGCTGGGAAGAAAAGCTGTGAGGAGTTCATTGATGCAACCCAAAGCAAGGCTGTGAGCTCAGATACAATCTGAAAGAAGCTGCTAAAAATCTAGTTTATAAGAAGCCTGGGATAGGATTTTCCTATAGGAGTATGTGTTGATTTGCCAAGATCAGTATGGTGTTAGGAAAAAATCCTGGCTGGGATGCTTTGCAACTGTGTGTAAGTAAGGCAATACAGCGTCTGAAATATGAGTAAATAAATATGTTAACAGTAGTTTTAATGGTAAAATTACCACAGAACATCTTTTTCATAACTATTCCACTTTAATGTCAGAGACAAGATTGTGGCTGTGGCATTGACCGCATCGACAGTGATAATATTAGCCCTCTCAATAATGAACAGTATGGCCGATGGCTGATAAAAGACAGCCAACTGCTGCGCCTTACCTCTCGGTCCACATTAAAATGGTCAGCCTGCGAGGATTCTTTGAGGCGGGCAATCTCCTCAGCTGGTGTCTCCTGTTCCCTCACCACCTCCTGCTGCCTGAGAGAGGCCTCCAGCGCGTCAATGTCACTGCTGATCACCTCATCTCTGCGCCTCATTTGGGACTAAACAGAACACAAAATTAACAGGAAAAAGAAAACGCAGAGACATCAGATCACATGATGGGGCTCCAGGCTTCCAGGATTTGATTTTTTACATATTCGGACTTCAGTTATTGTCCATACAACGTCTGCATCACTCATCCCATACCTGCATGCTGCGGAAATGGTTTTCTTTCGTAAATGAGTGACTGCGAGAGGGTGTGTTCTCCTGGCTGCCACCCCGGATGCTGAGGCCTTTTTTCTTCTCCCTGAGGGCCCCCTGCTGGTGGCGACGGATCCTCTCCAGCTGCTCCTCTACGCTCATCCTCGGCCGACTGCCCTCCACGGCACACAGCTGCTGTTCCACTGCGCTCCGAGGACGCTCCTGTTAGCCAGAGATCAAAACCACACACACACAGACATGTATACAATGAGTATAATTTCACGATCTTCACATGAAGAACTGCTGTCGAGATATACATTGTGATGGTGAATTTTTTTTTTCTTTACAGAGCTCCAGTTCTTGTGTGTAGCTAAGTGGTGTCATGGTCTGGTTAGGTCAGATCTCATCTGATCTTAGGTCAGATGGTGCAGCATTCATTGTAAATACTGGGTATTGTTGGAAAGAAAAAACTCTGCTAACGCTCTGTTTCCTTCTGTGCTGTTTCTTTGAGCAGGGTTAAAAGACGAGATTACATAATAACCATAATGACGACTGTGAAATGGCTCTTGAATGTTCACTCTCTTTGAACCATATTGAGCAAAAGTCCAAACAACCTAACTACTGTGCGCTCACACGCTCCTGCTGACACAGATGGGTGCACCCAGAGAGGCTGGGGGCTTGTTAATGCCTGAGCAGCAGAGGCTGATGATGTGAAGTGAACTGAGGAGAAGCTGCTCATTCTCAGGTTTGTGCAATGCTGGAGGGCTGGCAGATGTGGACACAGTCCAGAGCCCAAGGACGCACTCTCCACTGTCCATATTGTTCAGGAAGCTGGTAAGCTAGCGTGGCGTATCCTGGCTAAAATTTTGCGGGCAGAAGAAGTTCGAGATGGCTTCTAGGCTACAGGAATTAAAGGATAGCTGAAATCTAGAGACCTGTGACATAATCTCTTCATGCCACGAGATGCATAGCCTACAGGGAGGAGTATGTGTGGATCCGTTGAAGCTCATTCAGAATATTTACAATATGTTCCTCTTTTTTAAAAGTCAAACTCATATTGACACACTAAAGCAGGGCACACCCAACAGTGTGGTACAGTAATGACATGGTTAGTATATTTAAGTTGATAGTGTTTGAGTCTGGACTGGAAACTGTATAAACCAAGCGTGGCATTTATTTTATGACAGCTTGGTTTGAGAGCATGAGTCACACCCTGGCCTCTTCTGCACATGTTAGTTTTTAACCAACAGCTTAATAAGCAAAACAAACCAATTAAATGGAGAGAAAATGCAATTCAAGAAAATTAAGTGGTGGCCAGCACAGCTGCCCACAGGAGGCTGACAATGATGGGAAAATAAGAAAACAATATAAAAAATTGTTTTTCTTCTGTTTAGTAGCTCCAAACCTACAAATGTGAGAATAATGTACAGTTACTACCGAAACTTTGAGGACTCACCGTCCGAAGGTCAGGCTTCTTGCCTTTCCTCAGTGTAACATACGAAGCTATGGAGGAAGAGTCAGGCACTGGAGATTTGGTTCTGGGTGGGACAATGCCAACTGGGTAGGACATGCCTAGCCAGAAGAAGAGAAAAGAAGTCAGTAAGAGGTTTAGTTTGCACAATATTAAAATCCACTATGTATGTGTTATAGCATAGAAAATTGTTCATGGATCATTATCAAATTGTAAGACATTTTAGTGCATATGCTTAAGAGAAAATTCAGGCCAGTTTCCTTTTTTTGGGGGGAATTCTAACCCATCTATTCACAGAGAACGTATGATACAGTCTATCTAATGGCCGTCTGAACGGCAACCATAATATCAACTTGTCAATGCTTAAATGTGTTTTAAATTAGTTTTGTTAGATTAGATTTGTTACTATGTTTGTTGTGAGTGGCTGACATTGCTTTTATTGTACATACACAGGACACCTAAGGTCACTTATCTATTTGTTCAGTTTTTTTTTTTTGGACTTCCCTGGAAAACTAAGAAGGTATCAGAAGCTGTCTCATCATATTACTTGGTCTTTGTTTAACTTAAATATACCTTTGTTTCCACCGTGCTCTCTGTCAGATGGGTATTCAGATCTGTCCTCTCCATTGCTCTCATCCACTTCGGCCACTGTGGTGAGCTCTGGTTCACTCTTATACAGCCTGTAGTCGGGACCCTGCTGATGAGCAATAAGTAGCAAGGTCAACACACGCGTAAAACAGCTGCAGCACAGTTTCAAAATGAAAAAAACCCAAAAAAACTACATTTTTTTAAAAAGGGAACAGAAATCATTCATTGATGAAATGACGCTTTAAATGCAGACTTTGCAATCTTAGAACGCAAATGCAAACAGTTTGAAGGAAAACTCTGTGATGATGTGAGTTCAGCAAAAAGTAGGCAGCAGACACATTCAAACATAATTTGCAACCACGACAGAATACAAAAATAAAATAAAATCAATACTTTTTAACACAGAGGAAAAGACAGAAAAGAGGAGTTAAAAAAAATACACAAGCAAGGCTTCAGCCAACTCACTGAAAAAATGATGGAAGCATGGGAATAAATCAAAGAATGGATATGGTCCAAACAAAAAGGATCCAGAGGAAATGAAATGTCTGTCAAAATCAAAATGGGAATCATCACTGTGAACGATGGCATGTGATGGCACAGCTGACGGCAGGGTCAACCATGAGGTCAACAAGCTTACGCTGTGCGTGCTATTCCTGTGATTGGCCTTCCTGTCCTCTGGCCTGTGGAGTGATGAAGGGCGCACACCAGCATGAGAGGGCATAGGGGGCACGGTGGGGGGGATGGGCTCGTAGGACTGAGGTAGGGGTGGCCGCGGGGGTGCCGAGTCCTCCTCCTGGGGATCATACAGGGTATGACAGGACAGGAAGCAAGGTGACACATGGTGCCACCATACAGGCTCGGGGCAACAGCCATCTGGTTCAGAGTACTTCTGGTCCACAGGGTGGGTTAACCAGCTGATCAGCCCGAGAGAGAGCGCTCCACATGCTGTTACAGTACAGCTTGACTGACACTTTCCTTCAGATACCACCACTCATACCATCCCAGAGCAGGGCTACCAGTTTGAGCCCAGCCTCAGCTGATCAGTTATGTTCATTTAATGCTATAAACTGGGTGACATATTCAATCTGCTTGTTATGGTTCAAAGATATTTAAAATACACTGGATCCAGCAAATGCTAGGAAAAATTGCTGTAGATTAATCTTCTGATGATTAACTAATCTACTAAATGCCTTATTGTTTTAACACTACAGAACTGTAAGAACATTTGTATTGTTTTGTTTTCTCTTTGCCACCTCACCTCGCTTTTGTGCTTACTGAAGCCGGCCTTGGGTCCGTAGAAACCCATCCCCTCAGCAGCATTTCTCTGGGCTTTGTTTTTATTCAGGGCCTCCATCACATCTTGAATCCTCCACAGTTCTTTCTGGATGCGGACGTGCTGCTGACTGGGAGGCTCCGTCTGGGTGTGCACAGAAAACACACACACGTTTGCAAACACTGTGAGTAATGGTTACTTTAAACATGCAAGAGACAAAGCAGTTTGCAGAAATTAACAAATATATGAAAACTAAAATGGGGACTTTATGTATATGCTAAGTTGCAGTTGCACTCACTGATGTGTCTCTGAACAAAACTAGCCTCAGAAAGGGATATAGGGATATAGTTAGCCTGGACAAGAAGGGATGGATGGAAAGCAGAAGGACAAGAGACACAGACATGTAATTATCTCCCCATTTCTAATGACAGGTTTGTCTTTGTGTGAAGGACACTTAAGAAGAAGATGTCCAGACTCCCTGCTGGCTCTTTGACTTCTCTACTCTGAATGAACATCGGCTCTGACTATAAGCTCAACCAGGAAAATAACAGTTTGAACGGCTTCTCTCCATCTCCTACACCTCTCCCCCGATGAAGGACAAGATAAAAGACAAAGTTAATTAAGATCTGCTCTATCATCGTTACAGTTAACAATCACTCACTATGTTGCTTTTATCTCTCAATTCTCTCTCCACAAAGCCTGGCTAAGGGCACTGGGGCAGAAAGCTTCCTTACTTTGGTGCAGCTCCATTCTCAAAAAATGAGCCTACCTGAGGGCTTCCCAGTGCTTCGAGCTGCTCCAGCAGGTTGTTCTTAGCCAGAGTCACATCTCCTTCCAGCTTGTCATATTCCCTCCAACACCGCTCCAACTCCTGGAGCGGGTGCAAGAGAATGACAATGATAAAGCAAACAAGCAGGCAAAAAACTCACATCAAAACTCCTGAGGAAAGAAAGCCACAGTGTCCAGTGTGAGTGTGCGGGAATGCAGTGTACGACTCACAGCGGTGATTCTGGACAGCTCTCTGCAGGTGCTGAGGAGGCCGCTCTGCAGTAAGTCTCTCTGCTGGATGACGCTCTGCATGGCAGCAGGGTTATCAGAGCCCATCTCTATCTCCTGGCTGGCTGACAGGAGCGCTGTCTCCAGGGTGTGCTGAAGGAACCCACAACATATCAAACACACGTAGCGACCGCATGACAGTTTTATTTGTCACCATAACCTTTGAGTTCAGATAAATTTAGCTAAGTCATAGCGGATTACTTAAGCCTCTAGCAGAGCGTCCCTGTTTGTATTTTCATTCCGGGATTAGCCAAACAAAGATAAACCAAAGCCCCGACCATAGTTTTCAATCTGCTCATTTTATTAACCACTTATCCAGTGTATCATCATGTAAAACACACATTAAAAAGAACATAAAGGATTTGTGTAGTATATTTACTTCAGCAGTTCAATTAGTTTCCTATCACCTGAAGAATCAATTACTCAGTTAATTTGAAAGGTAATTTCAAGTTTATTTATTACTTTTAATCAACCAAATATACGCATTTCTGTAAGAATTCTCCTGTGACTGTCATGTGTGAGCGACTCTAATTAAGTTAAATATGTTGGACAAACATGGTGCATTACTGTCCTTGCTGTTTACATCTATTTTCAGTGTGTGCCTGCAAACACTGCACAGCGACCACTATGGTCCGCTGGTACCAGACAGCCACATATGGCGAATATGACACAGCAATGCGAGCCTTCCAAGGCAGACAACCCTTTCAGGCTGATGAAAGTAGTTATAAGCTGCAGTTAAACATCACAACAGGACTTTTTAGATTGATTTGTCAGTTTTGTGCTTATAAACTTAACTTGGGCTATAATTACATTTGTTTCTCCATATGGTGCCACATCTTAGCAAACACTTCAAACGTGTCACAGTGATAAATGTGTAGTGTGTTGTCACCTTCTCTCTGTACAGCTGCTGAAGTTTGTCCTCGTGCGTCCTCACAATTTTATCCTGCTCACACAACCTGCTAAGTTTTGTCTGAAAAAACAAAACAAAAACAAAAGAGTCGTGAGGCTCCGTGCAAAGCTGAACAGAGCATGACGTCATGCAAAAGTGCAACACGGCGCTTACATCGGTGTCCATTTCGTCTGTCATACATGTATACGCTTGTTCCCTGTAGTCTTCTGGACTCAGCTGCAAGGAAAGACGGAGCATTAGACGGAGGCAACACATCTGCACATACACATTAGAATCTGGAGATCTAATGCAGTGTCATGACAAGGCTCTCTCACTGAGCCGCAGGATTTATCCAGACAATCTACATTACCAAACCAGCTACGGAACGGCAGCCAGTCTAAACACAGGCTCTTTGCTGATGATTCCTGTGCCTCGCGTTTCGTCACCCGGAGTCGTTTGTCTCCATCAGCACAATGCAGTGGTTTTATTGGAAATGCAAGGGGAAGGCATGTAAAACAATCTTGCTTACTAAACTCTAGAGTCAGCGCATAAGCTGTCCACCAACTGTGTTTTCTCCATCACATACTCTGCCGCAAATTCGTCCAAGGACTCTCTGAGTGTTTGCGTGTGTGTTGCATTAAGCCAAAGAGCAATATTACTCTAAGGTATTATAAAAGCTATGTTTGTGTAGTTACAAAACTCCTAACCCTCTGCTCAAAAAGGAGAACACATTTCAGCTGCATTGGATCCCGTGTTTCCAGAAAATCTGCATATGACAGTCATTCTCACACTGTCCTACATGTAAAACAAACAACAAGTAGAGTCGGTAAATATTGGGACAGTGACACATTTCGGTGCTGTTTTGTGTTTGTACCCACATTTGGGTACAGATGTAGAAATGACGCAATGACGATGAGGTCAAAGCACAAACTTCACAACTCAATTCACTTCTAGGTTATTGTGCAAACTACAACAGCAGCTTGTTTCGGGTCTTTTTCAGAAAAAAAACATCTAACATATCTGCTCTTCAAAAACTCTTAAAGCTAAGAATCGCCACTTTAACCTCATTGACATTGTTTAGATTCAAATCCAACGTGCCAAAGATGACAAAACTCCAAAAATGACACTGTCCAAATACTTCCAGGCTCCACCGTATCCAACATTACACACGCACACACCTGCACTCTTTCACACACACACACCTCTCGTAACACCCTTTCCCTCAGTTGAACCACAGGGAACAGTTAAAGCAGGTGGGACTTAAGAACCACATGGCATTACACACAGAACATGCAGACGCTCCCACAGTTTAAAGGAGCTACACTGTGGTGTTGTGCAGTGTGGACTACAAGTGACGAGGGGAGAGGGAGGGAGACAGACTTCTGGCAGCTGAACAGGTGGGAATGCAGCTGTTTGCAGAGCCGGTATGCCAATGAATGAAGGGGGGGGGGGTGAACGCGGGTGAGGGCAGTCTTCGGCGGCACTTTTACACCTTGAGAGGGGTCACAAAAGTGGCAAAGAGATGTCATAGCCATCGTCACACACAAGCCGGACCCTTCATCCTTTCCATCAGCAGAATGACAAGAGGAGGTGAAGGGGAGGGGATGGAGACATGTAAAAAGGAAGAGAGAGTTTACTAGAAAATATTCTAGAAAATCTTCATCAGTATTGTCCCATCAATTGACCAGTGCCCCCCCAGACCATATCAAGTCTATTCAATGGCTGATACTCAAATGTCAGATCTAAAACCCATAATCGTTACACCTCGGTACAAGTCGCTACAGATACTTTATCTATTAAACTGCAGTGGAATAGTTGCATCCTCCATGCTAAACATGAAAATAATTTCACGTTATGGTTCTTAAATTATGCCATAAAAACACTCTCCTGATGGCTTTAAATTGGGGCTTTTTCGTTCACAAAGTCTGTCACACTAACCAGAATCCCTGGCTAATGAGAGGGGACGCATTCTCCAAAAGGCTATGAAAAAAAAATCACTCACCACAGAATGAGGAAGGGATTTAACTGAACAGTGGAGCATACATACATCATACTGCTCTTTTAAAAGTCATGCCCACATGAGCATGACTTCTCATCATAGGAGGAGAACAGTCAAAAGCGATGGATGAGGAGGTGCTGGCAATACAAACGATACAGGGAGACCAGTCTCAAGATGCCGTGAGGACTTGGACATCGAAGGAGGAGCATTTGCAAAAACAGACCAAAAGAACGACAGTGACCGGTGAGGATGAGGCGGAGCAAAGTCTTTGGCTGGCCTTACTTGCTGGTAAAGTTGAGGCCTTGGGGCAGAGTTCTCAATCAAAGTGTGAGTCATGACGATTAAAGGCTCATTTTCCTTCATCTAGTCCGGTGCGGAGAGGAGCGATACAGCAAGTGTCAGAAAGTTTATAGCAGTGCTTCAAATTCTGAGACAACACCCACAGCGTGATTACACCTCACTCGCTCTCTCTCATGAAGCAGACATGAACATGTGCATTCAGAGAGGACAGTGTGGGGTACAGGGCCGAGAGAGACACTTACAAATAAGATCAGACAGACAATGCACTGCAGAGCTCTAAGATGTTTACTTATTAGCCGTGAACAGCTCACATTAAACCTTGATGTATTCTAATGATACAAACGGAGCGGGCACTATTGTCGGCATCAGAAGGTAAACGTAGAGCCTCATCAATTTGAGTGAAGAGAAAAATTACATATTTCTCAATGGCCACACAAATCTCAGGCCAGCTCAGCTTTAATAATTATGAGAGAGGGGTTATTGTGCCTCTGTGTGTGATACAGTGCACGTACTCAAACTCTCAAAGCACTTCAGAGCAATTAAAAAAAAGCAGAAGATGAACGTTAAGAATTCCTTTGGAAGCACTTCACTGATATGATACCTGCTTCTCTATGAGTACACTACTGTATGTGGCAGACACAAAGCTTGTCCGCATCTCCCAGCTACACAGAATAAAGTGATAACGGTTACTCTTTCAGTGTAGCTTACAGTGGGTTTAGGTTACGTGTTCAGAATAATGAACAGAGCTGTCTAGGTACGAGCCCTGCTGACTGGCTTGGGTTATAAATGCCGTGGAACATGTTTATGCTACGTGCTCGTGTGAAGTACTACGATATAAATAAATGATAAATTAGCGAGGCATCAGACAGGAAATTAATAAATTAGTCAAACAGCAGAAAGGACTGATTAACACAATAATAGCAGGAGGAAACAGGGCATGCGTTCATGCATCACCCCACCTGATTGTCCAAATACATGAGGTTCCTTTGGAGGTGATGGGAGAGAATGTCGTTCTACCGTCAGCAGCACGGAGGAAAGAAAAGGCAACAGGAGAGTGAGACAGAAGAGCAAGGAAGCCGCGTCCTTTCGCTGATGCCCTCTCGCTCGCTTACTCACACAAGCATGTCATGTACCCAAAGATAACCAGAGTGAAAGGAAGGAAGGGCCAGTCAAGGTGAAGAAAATAGGTCAGGTACGGGGTGGACAGAATGAGAGTATGGCTGAAAGATCGGAGCTCAATAATGGCAAAGTGGCCACATGCAGTCTCGACCTAATGCAGGCAAAACGCAAAAGAAAATGTTGACGCTGGACTCATTCCTAAACTGATGCACAACTGGAGGCTTCAAATACATTGTGCAATAGCAGGTTACAAAACAAATGTAAAGTGATTAAAACCCCAAAAATATCCACTTTAGGTTTGTTTGACCTACATCAGCAACTGTCAAATCTCTTGAATTAACATTTACGTATGCCAGTGGCCTTGACCTCCTTAGTCCATCACTCTTTAGGCTCGCCAGTGGCTTTCATTTCCATCTTTAGGGGCATGAAATTACTTAATCACTGCTAAAATGGCCCTGATATAATGATCTGATGAACTGAACTGTCTTCAGCCAGATGCAGACATGAATCACTTTTTTTGAAAAGACTGACAACAACGTAGCTGGTCCGTAAATCAAGTCTATCTAGTCTTTAGTCATGTAAAGAAGCACTTTTCTCCTTAAATGAGCCATGTGTGAAGATCAAATAAATCCTCTGGACTGAGATGGATAATGGAAGTGGGTAAAGATGGCATTCACACCACACGCTAACATACACGCCTGCAGAGATATCTCTGGGGGCCTGACCTTTGGGTTGTCGCCATCCATGTTTAGTTGCATAAGCTGTGCTACAGTGTGCTCCCGGATACTGTTTAGCTCTGCCTGCTGCCGTCGCAGCTTTATCAGCAGCAAAGTCAGTTCCTCAGGCTGCAAGGGGAGGGAGGAAGGGAGGGACACACAGCCACAATGAAAAGGGGACACACCGCACCGGGAGTGGGAGGGGAAAGGAGAGAGCACACCAGGATAGGAGATTTAGAGGAATCAGGCTCCGGAGAGGTGAACAGTTGCTGAATCCTGGAAGTGAGTTTTCATGCAGTTCAGGACCATGAGATTATCTGGTGTGCTATCAGTGTCAACAGCATGCAGATTCTACACATCTGCAGAGCAGCAGTTAGCATTCATGCAGAATCCAGCTCACACTTTACCCGCTCCACGAGGACATAGAAGTGTGTGCGGCTTTGACGTAAATTCCTGATCTGGCTTAGAGAGTTGTGAGTGACAGGGTTTTTAAGTCTCCACAGATGTGGAGCGCGTCTAAGGAGCTCCTGAAGTGAACGTACCCTTAATCCTAACGCTTGGAACATACATCTGAGTTCTGCCGAAATCTGCCTCTGAAAGTTCTGTCACAATGACTTGGGGGAAAATGCAGGATAGAAAGAGGAAGAGGCAGAAATGGACTGTAGATAGTTGTATTATTAGGACTACTGTTAGTAGCAAAGAAGTCCAGTTAAACACAAATTGTGGGCTTTTGTGTAGTGTTGACAGGATCATGAAATGTTAAAAATGAATTATCATCACCACACATTGGGATTCAGAATTTAACTGTCTCTGCCCAACTATTGCATTTGTATTGGAAGGCTGCATTTATTTTTACACTGTGTTAATGTGCACCATCTGACACTTTAATATTTGGACACTTGTTTGAAAGCCTCTGCAGTAGCCAGTTGCACGGATAAAACTGCTGCTGTAGCTGTCTTTGCAACTTCAGCAAGATAAGTGAGGTGGGGAATCTGTAGATGTTGGATGTGTTTTTTTTTTTTTTTTTAGATTAGTGATACCCTTTTGCTTTGGCTTAAAACCAAAATGCGCCTACAGCACTGCTGTGGTGTTTGACTGGGGAACTAATCCATTACTTTAATGTCAATAAATGCTCATTGTAATGCACTAGAGCCATGACAGAACAAGGTGAGACAACAAGATGACGATATTAAAAGAGCCAGGTGTTTTTATATTGCTGAATAGAAACAATTCTAAAGGTTATGCAAAATTGATCATGGTCAGCTCTAATAAATACAGTCACGGTATAAATAGAATTAATAATAACTGAGCCCTATCTCAACTGAGTATCCTGTTGTGACCTAAGTCTGGATAGAGACACAGGGGAACAGGTCTGGTGAAGACTTACTGTTTTGCCTTGGAGAGACTGGGCAGTGATCGTCTGGATCGGAATCCCTGCAGGCATAGACCTCCTGTCAGGTGGGTAGGCATACTGCGAAACAGGATTAATGTCAGAAATGCTTTTCAAGTACAACGTGCATTTCTTTAAATAATTAAGGACTGCTGCAGGGTTCACCCAAATACAACGTCTCTTTTTGCATATAATCTCAAAGCTGTTAACATATTTTTATTATATTATATATTTTTGAGATTTCCATCTCAGATTTCTTTAACCTCAAATACAACTGAATGTACTTTCTTGTGCTGCTCAAACCACTGAAACATGAAACATTTTATTTATTTATTTTTTACCTCTGTGTGACTTTATGTAACAAAATTAGCTTGAATGCTCCACAAGCTTGTAAGTGAACCTTTGAAAGAAAACTATTTTGACATTTTTAAAAATTAATCAGCAGCATCTTTTCCAGCAACATTGCTCCCATTGTGCAGGATAATCCAAAGTGCACACTAAAGGACTATTTCTGAACACAACATAGCTCTACAAGAAACTGCTGACAGCATGCTTTACTGCTGAATGTGGAAAATGATGTTGCTGTTGTTTTTTTAATGACATTTTTTTTGTAGCTGGATTAACCACAAAGTTCTCTTTACCTCACTTGTACTAGAAGGGAGTAGTAAGGACATTCATTTCAAAAGGTTGAAATTAAAACCAAAGCTACACTATCATTATGGGTAGATACCACTAGAGAAATACAATATGTTTTCTTGTATAACCATGTTACTGTTCAAGCCTCAACTGACCTTGTTGACTTGTGGCCTGGGCCGTCTATCAATGCTCATGTCTCTTCTGTAGACGGGAGAGGAAACCTCTGAGCGAGCGTTGCCCATGTTGTAAGATCGCATCGGAGAGTAGCCACCGTACATGGACAGGGAGCCGTGAGAAGGCGAGGGTGGGATGGAGTGGCTCGGAACAGCGTGGTCTGACAAATTGATCATGGTTTTGGGACTGGCCATGTTGCTGTAGAGACCTGGCGGCCTGCTGTAGGCCTGTCTTTGCTGCCACTCGAACAACTGCCACATGGTGTCGTCGCGCATGGAGCGACGCTTCTCGGCCACAGAGGGACCCAAGGCCTGGTCATACAACGACGGCGACATGCTGCAGATGCTGTCCCGCTGAGCCATGCTATTCCTGGGCATACTGCGGTAACCATCTCCATAATGAGGCATATAGGGTACCCGTTGGCTCGGCATATTTCTAGGCAGCGTCTGGTATGACGTGATGCTGGAGAGAAAGAAAGAAAAAAAAACAGATAAGGTTATGAAGGAGTAGAAGACATCTTATTTAGTTGATTCAAAAAAACTCAATATTTTATTTAACTTAATATCATGGATGAGTTTCACAATATTTCTGGTCAAATAGCTTTTTTTCAAATCTCAATATTTTTATGAGGACCATAAGGCCCAAAGGGATATCTGAAGAATTTGCTTCTAAGGGGAGGACATTTCTCTGAGTGGAGGTTTACATACATAAATATTGATTGCAAAAAAAAATTGCTTGCTAACTTACATATCAAAGCAGCGTCAAGTTATGCATCAGTGTTTACATTTCAGAAGTTTAAAGTTAACTTGGTTCAGTGCACAGATTCCATTTGAACACCTCACTTTGCTGAACACGGATCAGTCACGACGAGTAGTAGCAGTATATATATGAACTATGTGTTTATATGTGAATCTTTAGGGGATAGAGCAAAGACCCCTACTCAGACAAATTAGACCTTTCCAATGACTGCAGGACATAACTCAACTTTCCCCCAGGGTTCAAAGTCAGTGCAGTCGGCCCAGAGAGAGCTTCCTATTAAGACTCTCTGACAGATCCGGGCTAGAGGCTGACTGCTCTGTACAGTGGCGCTACTAACAGCCACGTGACAGCGTGGAAAGTAAACATCAGTCTGCAGGACATGCATGACAATACTAAGGAAAAATGTTGAAAGAGGTGGACAGAGGGAGAATACGATCCGTACACCAGTACAGAAATTAAATACCTTGGCACAAGCCTGGTGAAGATCAACTGACAGACAAATAAACAGTGAGAGAGCATGTTTATTCTTGACCAATTAAAAATGGGATTCTCACAGCAGGGTCAGCAACAGGCACTGACTCTGTCAAACAGAGCCAACCCCACTTCACTAGTACTTAGTGTAATGTCAATGTTATTATATCATAATGAAGGCATGTAAATCCACTTGATTGAGTGTGTCAGCTAACTGGCAAAACTCCTCCTCTCGCAGCACATACAATTTAATAAAATGTCAATAACATGTTAAAATTAAACCAACCTCCTGGTATCATCGTCCTGACCGCGGACTCTCTGGGTTCGGACCCATTGCTCCAGTTGCTGCATAGAGCTGGTCCTGCTTAGGCTGCGTTCTGGCTCATGAGCGGGACTTTTCTGAAGAGCGACTCCGGTCCCATCAGCTGGACACTGCTCACCAGATCCATTGACTTGAGGGCTGTGGTGTGACCTGTCACTCTCAGTCACAGGCTGCGGCTGTGGCGAGGTCATGTTAGCCTTGATGGCCGCTGCTTGGGTTGGCTGCAGTTTGATACTGTTGATTTTGGTGAGTGGACGTTCCCGCTCTGCCCCGTCCTTCTGAAAGCCATAGCGCTCAGCATCTCGCTGCTTCCTCTCCTCTTCTTCTGTGGTGGACGTGACTGAAGCAATGTGCTCACGGTCAACCTCACGGTTGCGTTCATTGTTCTGGATTTCAGGCTGTGTGAGTGGCTGCCTGTGGTTGGCCACATGGTTGATCTCCTGCGGTCCACACTGCTCCACTTTTAGCTTGTCCAACCTGAAAAAGAGGGCAGGAAGAAAGCCTTAGAATGATTAGAAGAAAAAGCGTATTTGACCCTGTGCAAACTTAAGGCCATGAAGACACAAAAGATAGAAAGAGGACAACTACTTCAAATTAAACTGACAGAATGAAGTATGGAGAGTTAGCTCTGAAACAAATACAAATCCAAGTGCAAAGTAAATAAGTGGAGTGCTAAATGTCCATTGCAGCTGCCGGAGCAGGCCAGACGTGTAAAAAGGAAATCAGATATCTCCAATAAAACTCTCTCTGCTGAGCCACGTCTCAAAGGTGGCGCTCAGACCCAAGTAATCCATTTGCAGCTCCCTGTTGCCTCCTATCTAGAAGACCTATCCTAGCCTAGCCTAGACCATGCTGTGGTCCTTAGGGAGGTATCCAGAGGTAATAGACACCACTACCCCTTGGCCTCAGACGGACTCAAGGTCACAACTTCAAAGTTTGGCAAATTCCCCTCAGTAGCACGGCTCAGTGGGTTAGCAATAAGAGAGTAGCAGAAAAGGCATTCCTTCAGACTTTCCACTCGTATACTCAAATAGCAGCACTAGTCATATAATGTCTTCTCCAGCTTTCTGTGGCTCCATGAACCCAGCAGAGCACACATCGAGATAGGTTGTAGAAACACAAGACAAATCATAACGGAAATTAAGATGCCTTTTTTGCCATAGTAAACATAATGTTGTTATACTATATAGCCCTAAAGAAGCATCACATATTCACCTTAAATGAGTTATTCACTGGATTTCAGGCACTACTGCTCTGTGTAATTACACAGCTCTTTACCATTACGCCTCTGCTCGCCCATGTAAAAGGAGGGCATTAGACAGGCGGGCTGCCAAATGACAGACATTTAACACAGCTTAAAAAAATAGCAGGAAAAAAAAAATCCTGTCCTGATGAGTCAGTGATCCCAGACAGCCAGCACAGCTGTGCACAACATCCCCTCAACCACCTGTACCATGCATTCACGGAGCAGACATACCAACATGCACATGGCATTTTTTCTGTATTTTACTCTGTAATAATCTTCAAGAGTAGAAGAGTTATATAACACAAAAGAAAGTCAGTTTCTTCAAACAACCCCAGAGAGCAGATATGTCAAAAGTGGGTATTGAACTGTTGCCAAGGAACTTAACAGGCTTAACAGAGGGATTTTACAAAGGCACTTGCTTCCAGTACAAATGCAGAAAAGAAAAATCAAGGTGGAGAAAGTCATTACTGTCAGTCTTAAGAAACGTTCCTTAAAAAACCTGTTTCAAAAGTCAAAAGTGAAACAATCCAGTCTGCATAAAATGCCTGAACCAGTGAAGCCCTTACAAACCTTTTGACTGGCTCTGAATGCACAAGTGCCGCATCTGTCATTACTTTCATCCAGGATTCCATCTCTTTGGCTGTGTCTGTGCAAAAATAGTACGTCCGCATGTTGGGATGTGTCGCCTGTGTTGACACCGGCCAGGATCAAGGACAAGAAAGTGACACACAGAGAAAGTTATCTGAAAGAGAAAAAGATAGAGAGAAATGTAAGTGGAATGGGATTTTTAGTACTTTAGTCCCTACTGGTGAATCAAAGTTTGTTGCCTTTATGTAGGATAATCACAAATAAGCAGTAAATAAAGCATGACTATGATTTTAATGCATGTTATATTGCTTAGAAAATATGCAGAGCATCAATGGTTTGAGAGACAAGCATGGGCGTAGCCACCTGTACCATCCATTGAGTCATCTGAGTTTCATACATACCACTGGAATAGGGCAGTAAATCTGCCACAATACTGCGGGACTTACCATGCAATGTATGCCAGACGCATTGTGCCGTTATTGTGCTGTCCCCTCGCAGCGAACAAACCAATATATTGTTAGAACCAGACAGGAGAGAGAGAGAGAGAGAGAGAGAGAGAGACACAGAATGTTTAGTGAACAGCCTCAATTTCCTGTTTACCAATGTCTAAGAAACACAACTGTTGTCATTTCTCTATTTAGTTCAGCATAATCAAGAGAAATGTTGGCCACAGCTACAAGAAACACAGAAACTCCAGAATGAAAAACATGCAGTGAAAAATTTCTCTCACTTTTGACTGAATCTCAATCTCAGTGTCAACTGACGAGGTTGCTACCCTGCTCTCGTGTTTCTCTCTTTGCCTCAGCTCTCTCTATTTCAGCCTGAATCTAAGTTGGAAAAGGAGTGGGCTGTGTGGTTGCGGAGACCTTGAGCAGACTCCTGGGCGTCTGTGTTTGGCTGTACTTGGCAGGACAACTTTGTTGTCTCTTAGGGTTTAAGAAGCACCCAGAGTCAAACACTGTACACACCACTGAGATCCCATTAAATATGCCTGTTTCCCTGTATCTTGGGATTTCTTACTCAGTGTTCTAGTACTACGCAGCTAGCATTAGCCAGCACACACAGACTCATGCTTTGCTCTCTTAGCATTAGCAGCTTAGAGCAGAAGTTAAAAAAAATAAAAAATAGTTGGCATTACCTCACTGTCAATCAAAGGAAAGTAACAACACATTCTGGGATTCTAAGAGCCACCACAGTAAAAACAACATTTTCTAACTATGTATCACTGATTAAATGTACCGTACCTCCTGGGAGACATTAAGCTCTTATGACCTCATCTTAGAGCTTTGAATTTTAAAAAACTAATATGAATTATTTTCTTTTCTGCGTCCTGAGTACACTCAATCATACAATGTGAAGTATAACAAAGTTTAACAAGAATGAAAACATGTACTGACCTTGAAGGCATATTTTCTGTTAATGTGATCGTCCACAGACAACATGGATACATGAAAACTTGGAAGAAGGATGCTGCCAAGTACGCCTTCTTCTTTTTCATCTGCAGAAACAATAAGGCAGCACAATGTAATGGGAGCTACTTTTTGTCAGTCAATCTTCATATTACACATGTCCAAAATAAGAAAATGTATAAATGAAAAGCCAGAGATAAACTAGTGGGTGGACAGTGAGTAAAAAGAATACTACAAGAGGAATGTGTTAGATGAATGAGCAGAGCGTACGGAGTCCAATCAGTGGAAAAGATCAGCACTGATTCAATGTCCTATGCAGCTCTAATCCTCATTAAGTTCCACACTGACAATGAAGCACTCTCCACAGGGGGGATTAGACTGAGTCCAAAGTTGTTTTTTTAAAGCAGTGAGTAGCTTACTCTCCCAATTTGACAAAAGCAAACTGCTTACCCAAAACCACGCATAAAAACAAAACAGTGACTGCTGTGCATTTGCTTTGTTTGCATGGGTTAACTAGGGATGAAAAATGGTGATGGTAAAAGTATTGGCAGTAACTGGAATGAACGTGGCTCTCCATGGATGGGGAGCAGGTTTTTGGAAAAGGTGGTGACAGGACTCTGGTCGGCGCCTGACAGTTTAGAAGTTTGTCCTGCAGCTGCAGTATTGCAGTATGTTAAGAGCCGTAGCTTAATCACTAAAGTCTAGAGGATTGACAGACTGATCTATTTGCCAGAGTCAGCTGTACGTGCACCCCACGGCACTGATGTTTATTAATTCATCAAGTCTCTGTGTCTCAGACCTAGAGGCTTCTGCGGAACAGCCTCTGAATAAAAGCTACAGTGTGGGGGATACACATTAATAGTATGATAACTGCAGCAGATAGCAGTCGTGTTTAGTTGAGGCAGTGAAGTTCATGACCCCTCTGCCCACGCTCTGCTGATGGATACAATTTCTCAACATATCCATCTGGATAAAGCCTTTAAGTCTGCTGCTGTCTGTGGCTTTTGTCAGTCAGTGGGCGGAAAGAAGGCGACAGGAACGGCAGCCACTAGAAATAACACAGACTAGATGTCATCCTGATCAGCAGAATTGCATCCGTATAAAGTGGCTGCACAGGGATACACAGGCTAAAGTAATACTTACATTTCCTACGTAGCTGCTCGCTAACAGCAGACCTTTAAATTCGGCCGCTTTGGTTCAGAGAATTAATTTTTTGAATTAGAAAGTATCAAACCGTTCCCTGGAAACAGCTGTGTCAATATTTAACGTGAACATTAGTACTGCATGAGAGACGAAGAACTAGCCGGTCAAAGGCAGCTCTGTCAATAGAAGGTTAGAAAAAAAATATCACATCGAGCAAACGCAAATATTTTCCTACTGTGCATAGATGAAGGTTTCAAGAAAGCCGGATTTTAATATCTGAATAGAAAAGCTTCAAACAGGACCGGGGCTCCCACAATAACGCTTATCATTATAAAATGATAATGATAATGGTGGTAGTAACAATATAAATCAGAAATAAAAATCTTCAGTCAACACTGAAAGTGTAATTTTGTAATTATTAATAAAAATAATAATACTTGCTTTGGACAAATATAGGTTGTGCTCACAATGTTACACAACCGTGTACAGTAAATACCCCACATGCTCAAACTGTGACTATAATGAACACTTTAATTAAACTAAATTAAATGAGGATTTGTAAATATTAGCTAGGGAAATTCAGTTGATTTAAACTGAATCCAAGAATTACAAAAGTATGCAACTTCTGTAAAAAAAAAAAAAAGAAGAAGAAGTAGAAGAAGAAAAAAGAGTCTCCTTCCAGAAACTTGTTTCATGATGTAACGTTTGTGTAAAATCCAAATTCCGGCTATGCTCCATCTTCTAACAGTATTGCTGCATCCAAGTCTTGTTTTAAGAGCTGGCTTTGCTTGGGGAAAAATTCATGATGTCTCAAGCCATTTCACTTAATGTGTCTTTTCAGTCGCTCCTGACAGGCTGCTTAGCACAGGGGCTCCAGATATATTAACAATCAGTAAGAGCGCCTCATGTTGGTGAAGGTCACGGCCGCACTTGAACTATTAATCGAAAACCACCATTACCGTTTGCGGCGCAGCGCTAATGAAACACGCGGTTAGCTGACAGGGCAGCACTCACCTCTGTAGTAGAAGAGGCACAGGTCAGACAGGACAAACCACCTCTTTTTCCACAACTTCATCCCTGTGCTGTCCTGGAAAGGCACCAGAGAAATAAACACATTTACACCACAAACTCCTGGCAACGACTTTTCACCTCCTCTCATATAATTTGTTTTCCATGCGATCAATTTTTTGCTACATGCAGCGGAATAGACTGGGTTAGTATCTTGCACGGGGGAGCAGCCAATCAGTTCCTTTTTAATGCGTATTTTGAAGTTTGAAATGATATATAATTGGCTGATAACTTTCGATGCACCGTTTCCAACTGACCAGCAACATATTTTTCAACAAGTTGTCTAAAATCCTCCACGGAAAATTTGAAATTATGCAAAGATTACTTGCATAATTAAAGGAAGTGCAGGAATCATCTACTTTGAACGGCAACATTTCTGAGAGTCAGATTTTACATATTCGTGGCCTGATATGGAGTAAGAGTTTTTTATTTGGCAGGGAAAGAAAATTCAACAAAAATACACTTCCTGTGCTTAAGTTGTTCTTCAGCATGAGCTCAAAGCGCTTTTCATTCCACTGCTTGAAAAGGATGAAGGGTGTAGTAAAGAGTATTAACTCCCCCGTTTGCTTTAATGGAAAACTTGAGTAGAGTCCCTAATCGTGGATTCCACCCGGAGACAAGAGTAGGGGGAGGGACAACTCTGCCATTATGGTCAAACGCCATGTGAGCTGCAGTTTACTTTAAATGGAAATTTCACAACCCAGTATGTTTTACACATCAATATCAAAAAAAGATTCACAATACCAGATGTTGTAAAGTTTTTTTGTTAAAGGTGGCAGGTCTGAAACGTAAAAAGATTTTAAAATCTTGTTTCCATGCTCTCAACCACTGATTTTATAATGCATTCATGAATAAACTTTATCAAAAGTGCCGTCAGGTTTTGCTCCGTAGAGGCTTTTGCCATCACATCAATCACTGCGGTGTTTTGTTCTCCCAGTGGATGAAATGAAGGGCAGCAGATTTCCCTCAGCCAAGGACTTCAATAGCTTCCAGGTTTCAATGAGGCAGGGAAATAAAAGTGCAAATCCAGCTTTTATTCAGGGTAGCAGATTTGTGAGTGTTTCGCTTGATCTACGTCACCCTGATTGAGCTCTCCAAAGTAAAAAAGCAGCTGGCAGCTGTACCAAAGGAGGCCATCCTGCGTTCACAAAACTGCGCGGGGAGCCCGCAATCAGAACTGAATTAGACTCCCAGTTAGGAAGCACGAGAGACTCCAGTCTTGCCAAGAGCTGCTTACCCCCTTTTCACCCGTCTGTACGTAACCCAGGAGCTGTGTGTTTAAACACTGCCTCTGCTGGATGACTGGCTGAGCAGAAACATTGGACAAAGAAATGCTCAGACCCTGCAGGACATCAAAACCCTTTCTTTGGGCAGATCTTTGGACTGTTTCCGCCAACTAACAACTAGCAGATAATACGCAGAAGAACAGACTCAACAGTGAATGACTTTAATATCATCTTATGTATTATTCATGTCCTTTACTGTGTTTTAAATATGTTGCTGTTGTTGTCAGTTAAACAGGATCCCACAGACACACTAATGGCTCTGCAAAGCTACTTCAGTAAAATTAAAGTAATGAGTTCAAACTGACCATGCTAACATGTTGTTAAGCACAAATGTTTACTATCATTGTATCTCAGTCTGTTAAAACTTGCACACATTTGCTAATAAGCACTTACAGTAAAATGCAACACCTGATGGTGGTGCTAGATTAAAAGTAAATGATTGGTGCGTCACAGAGATTTTGAAATGCATCTGCTGCCACTCTGTGTCAGACTCAAACATGTGTGAGACGACCGGAAATGTAGGCTACCCTTGTCAGTGCCATTGTTTGCCCCTTTAGTTTGCTTTTACCTTTGAAGGACAAAGAAACGACTTTGTAGTGGGTTGAAGCTGATTATGCATTGTAACTGGGAAGCTCGTTTCATTCTTTTATCTATTTTATTCTTATTTGTCTTTGTGGTGAACATTGCGATTGTTGTTTTTCCACTTTTCCACTTCTCAAACAACCAGCACCACTCACAAGCATGCCTTTGTAATTTCTGCATTAGCTAATTTCTGATTATCCTTCACTCGAACAAGAGCAAAGCGAACAGAAACCGATCATAAATTGACCTTAACATGACGAGTAATGATGCCTACTCTCATGCTCACCTGTTTGTAAAGCCAGTTTCTTTTGATTACTGGCGCAGTGGGGTTCCTCCTGATGGAGTTAGATCGCTTCCCAAAGTTATGAAGCTTTTTAGAAGGTCTTGAGGGCTAGAAACACAGTAAGAAGGAGAAAAAAGTAAAGTGAGCCCAATCCACATAAAAAGTTTCCAAAAACCTTCCAAACGTTCTAGACTTGAAAGACAACCACGATAACGGGTGCCTCATGTGTGTCACTTACTCTTCCTGCTGGACTACTGGGGTTTGCAGCGTAGTCCGAGCCGCCTGTGTAGTTGGAGGCTTCACTCATGGTGCTTAGTGGCCGTTCCTTCTTCTCATTCGCTGGCACTTTGGAGGCAGATCTGAACAAAAGACACAAAGCCAAGAGCACATAAGCAAGTCATCAGTCAGAAATACAGACTCTGCTAAGTCCAGTGTATTTACGTCCAATGACCTCCATAACCGAAGAGAAATATGAGTAAGCAGCCTTTATCATCTTCTCCCTCATCCTTCCTCTGAAATTCAAACTATCTTTTATAACGAGACCTCAACGTGAACCTATAAATCAAGCCAATTACTTCCACCATGTCACTGCAGATACATTTCCAGTTCTCTAACAGCTTTACAGTAAACGGTCTGCAAAGTCTGCCTGACATATTGAAACGCAACAGCTGCAGCAGTGAACCAGGTCGGGATGTCTCCAAAAAGACAAAGCCTTTTCCTTTTTTTAAAGCTAAAGTTGAAAGCATAGCAAGTTCAATACATCTGCCATAGGACAGAACACCTTGTGAAATTAGTTGTCTCTGGCCCATGGAGATGTCCTACATTCTCGAGGAAAGGAACAATGTTGTGGTCTAGAGGGACAGGAAAACCAGATTGGAGCAGAAATGCTGCCGCAGTGAGCAGCATTGCTCAGACATAATGGCTTTACTGCAGCATTAACTGCAACCCCTGCACTGTAAACCCCCCCCCCCATCGAACCTGTCCACGTGATCAATGATTTAACAACTCCAGATTACATTTGACCATCCATTCATAGTAGTTCGGTCTTTTACTCTAGCTTCTGTGATTTGTGAAGACTAAACCACAAACATTCAAAACAAAAAGAAATTCAGAGTCAACTTAAAAACAGTATGATCCAGACACCATGCTGTTATAGTCACGGTGAACAAACACAAAAGGAATCATGAAGGACACCAGGCCGGTTCACAGGAGCTGGTAACACACGCAGGATGTTCATTCCCGTGCAACACAGTGACAGGTCTGATACCACCTGCAGGCCCTTCAAAACAACGACAAGACAAAACAATGACAATCACAGACTGTTTTAACTGCATTTACAAGAGACATTATAGTTTGTTACGAGATACGACTACGTTCTAAGAAGCAGCCGCATGCTGCTGTCAACAAGGTTTTCTCAATGCTAAGAGGAACATGAAGGTAAAAATCTAATTTGTATGATTCATTGTCCGCCTTAAGTACCTAAATATATAATGGGGTTCTGAGTAGATGTGACACAGCTACCATCAAAGGAGTCACAGAGTGGACTATTGGGTGACTAATGCTTTCCTGTGTAGAACTGCACATCATTTTCAAGTCTCTATTCTAAAAAAAACTGCTTGTGCAGAGTGATGAGTAACCACTGAGATGTGCCTTCTTGTCTATCTAATGAGCTGGCTACAGAAAATAAGCTCTCCTTCACTTCCAGTGACAGGCGGAATCCTTACTGAACCACAATCAATACGGTGTCGACTTGCCATCAGAACGTAAAGGTAGGTAGGGGAGGGGCTGAACTCTGTGAACTCTCTACGTTCTGTCTTAACATTTTATGCAGTGAAAAAAAAAATAAAAAATGGGTGTTGCAGAGTTAGATTCTTCAGCTTTAACTCCGTTGTTGGACAGACACTGCTTTTTGTGATGCTCTATTTGGCACCAGACTGCTCCAAGGATCTGATTCGCAGATAATTAGTTGGGACCTGATAATCAATATGCACGCAGTGAAATTGAAAAGTAGCGAGCGTGTCCAATTGACAGCTTTAGCGTGTGAGCGAGCCTGTGACTGCAGGCGGATAGAGAAATGAATCTGCACTGATTCACCTTTTTTTTTTTTTTTATTAATCTGCAATAAATATTTTATTTGGGTATTTAAAAGTTAGCAGGAAAAGGTACTTTCCTGCTAACTTTGACTGTGATAAGTATTAAGTGACACCAAATAAAGAACTACTATATCCACTGTGTATAAAAGTGTAGAAAAAAAACTTTTTTAAAATCTTTTCTTTAGAAAACATTGCATTTTGTGCATTCTGTACAAGTTCTGATGTGAATTATCTTATTTTTTACATCGCAACAACCTGCTGATTGTTGCTGACCGTAATGTTATTCTTGTCTATACAAAATAAAACTTTTGACTTTCCTTGCGACGCACATGACACAGGCAAGGAATATGTACATATGCTAGCGGGTGAAAAAACAAAAAACGCAAACATTTGGCCGATTAACATGTCACAACATGTTAACAAAAAGACCAACCGCCTCAAACTCAAATATATTCAGACTGATGTAAAACTGAGAAAAGCCTACAATTCTCATAAAATATTACACACAAACAACATGTGGGTAAATGTAGGCAGTTAAAGATTAAGTGACTAATGAACTGACTGTTTCAGTAGTTGTTTCCACTTAAACTCCGCAGTCTTGTTTTATTCCCAAATTGAAAAGTGTGCAATGTAGAATCCAAATGACATCGCACACACACATATACACACTGGAGACCAAACAAGCAATTATTTTTGACATGAAACCGACTCTTTAACTGGCCTCCTCTAGAATGATAACATTAAACGCCACATGGATTAAGCTGCTATTCCTATCTTCCCTCAACACGCTGTTTTGAACGTCTGTCTGCTTTAAATTACCGTTTTCTGGTTTAGGTCGCCTGACAGCCCTAGCCCACAGTGGAAATGACTGTAATGTAGGAACACAGTAATAGTTGGAGCAGAATACCATGAGCAACACTCATCTGTGTGTGTTTACCGGAGCTCAGTGTCAACAGCCAAGTCAATGAAGCTGAAAAGGGCATGAGATGTTCTGTCTTCAGCGGTGCCCTGCTTCACAAACGAACACGCAGTTGTTCAGTTACCTGCGAGAAAGCGGTCTGGACAGGTTGCCAGTCTGTCTTAAAATCAATGTCAGGATCATTGTATTATTCTATTTTATAAAGACTATTATTAAGCTGTTCTGCTTCTAGTCAAGCTTTGTTCTTTTGTTTGTCAAATTATGTGAAGACCAAGAAAAATAAGAGAAAAAGTCCTTAACCATGTCCTTGCCACATACTGAGACTAACCCGTACATATTAAAACGTTAGATCATTGCCTGGTCTTGCATGGATTTTGTGTGAGTGTGTGAGCCTGTGTGAGCAAAAAGAGTGAGCAGGGATTACTGAAGCTGCCACTGAAGCTTGGCGCTCTAAGCACACTGGGGGGGAAACACTGAACGGAGTGGCTGAGGGTGCATTTTAAAATGACCACACAGCATTTCCAAAGAAATACCTTTGAAACACCTTTCTGTGTTGCTGAACTGGACATTTATCTCTTTGATGAACAAAAGAGTAAAGACTAGAAGACAAGGCAAGCGTGTGCAAGTCTGATATCAGCGTGCACACTGAACTGTGCCACAGGTCCACTGATGTGCACAGAGAGGGGCAAGATAACAAACCAGAGATTTACAGATTTACAGATCCTAACAGTGACTCATCACTCATTCATCTCAAAAGATGAGATGCAGTACGATGAGCTACTGCCGTACTGTGTCGTGAGTGCTTGCTGATATTTAAGTCAATATGATATTAACTTCATATCACTAAGTTCTAGTACAGCAAAGGAGTAGATCTGTGATGCTTTGCAGTGTAGCCTGTATCTATAATGGACAGGAGTTTGAGTTTATTATAAAGGCACCATAAAGGAATCTGTGACCTAAAGGTAGAGCAGACTTATCCGTTTGATTCCTTGGATACCAGAAAAATGAAATGCATGTCAGTGATAAAAAAAAGTCAGCTTCCGTAAAGTATGTGCAGTTTGACCTTAAGCCGAGGAAAAGTGAGTAATTTTCTGCCCGTGGCGAGTTGTTCATAAAGGTTTAGACGAACACAACAAATGGTTCAGACAGTGAAGTAAACCTCTGGAGTGCAAATACGTAACAGGTCATCAGGCAAAACACCCACAGTCTGTTGTTAGTGTGCAACAACAATGACTACCAGCAGACAGGCATGTTCAAATGTTTCACATGAAAACGAATGTGGAGAACACACAGTTGTCCGTATGCACCTGATAGGGCTTTACCTGCTAAACGTGGGGCCACACAATTTTCCACAATTCACACTACGAGACAGAGGAAAGACAAAATCTGTTGAGAGTGAAAGATCAAGTATACTGACAAATTATGAGTGATGAAGACCAGTTGTGGTTCTTTGGTATTATACTGCAATGCTATTTGAACGTGGAGATCCTGAAACACATTTATTCACTGATTGTCTTAGTCGTTGTAAAGAATTATGCAGATTGTTTACACATTAAAAGGTAATTGTAAATGTCGTGTTGGCGACACTGTTGTTGGTACATTTTTTTTTAATAATACTTTTATGAAAGAGAGCAAGGACTTCAAAGAGACAACCTAACTGAGCTTCTCAAGGAATATTACAAGATAACACAGTAACCTGCTGATACATATGTAATAGTTTGTCTGACTGATTGGGGAAGTGAAATTATGCTCTAATATACTAAGGAATAACCAATGCAGTGTAAAATACTTGGTGAAACAGCTGACCTATTTTTACCACATGCGCTGGACACGGGGTGAGACCGTGTCGTGGTAAACATGTTGTACATGTGAGTGACTGTAAACAAATACTCCTTGTTATCCTACACATGTTCCTGCGGAGCACTGAAAATAGAGCCAGACATATACAGTAATGACAGCAGAATGCAGGCTGACATTCATGGAGGTGGGTGAAACCACATGTCATATACATAGCTGAGCCATGAGTTGAGGGATAAGTCACGCATCAAAGCCGGGCTGTACATGTAAGTATGAGTGACGGATGTACACCCAACACAGCCTTGTCAGTTCCCATGAGCAACATTAGCAAAGGCTAATTAATCTTATATTGGTGTCTCATTAACAGCACAGTGTTGACACTCGCCATGTTCCCGCCAGGCATTTACACAACTGTGAGACCACAAACTACAAAACTAAACAAAGACTGAACCTTGAAGTGAAGCCCGCAGTAATTCTGCTTTAGGACCGGCTGTGTTGATAGTGAGAGGAGCTTTGCTTTCATTAAAGCCTTTTAAGAACGGGATGCAGATCACTAAATGTCTGTCTGGATCAGTGGCATCTATCATAAAAACTGTGGCACAGCTATAGCATAATATCGTTCTTTTAGCCGATTATGTAAAGCGGCTCAACCGCCATCATCTCAAAATTACTCACTTTAAAGTTTCACATATAATAGCAGACCTTGTTTTTTTTTCTCTAGCCTGAAATACAACTGCAGACTCAGAATAGAAATGGCTATTAGTCTATTCAAATCCGTAAAGTCAAAACTAATCTAGGTTTCCTTCAGCTAAATCACTCACACTTCCTTTAAGGCTGTACTGTTTGTGTGTTCTGTTTTGCTTGGAGTACATGTGTCTTAAGGTGGGCTGAGTTAATGTTCTTTATGTCATACTTGACTGAATATAATGCCAAATTGAAGCAAAGATTTGTATTTTGGAGGCATTTAAAGCGCAGAGCAGATTAGGCAGAGATTTTCAGCCAGGCCTCTTTATCCCTGTGGCAGCTTAAATCCGTCTTTGCCTTTTATTGCTTGTCCAGGGTGAAGATTTTCCCCCTTACTTTTGCTTGCACACGGCCAACTGTTGGGAGAAATATACCGTTATGAACTTGAAACAACAGTGCACTAAATTGTAGGTTTACCACTTTGCTATAGTCTTCATAAGGTTGGCTTCTCGTACATATGATATACATACATTTTGCAGATTATTATAAAGGACTAACTGCTAAATTGTTAGATATCATCTTGCACCGGCATGTTGTGCATCTTGGTGTGAAAAACAGCAGAGATGTGAGAGCAACACAGGGAAGAGAGGAATGTGTCAAAAGGGTGCAGTGTGACAGTTCTGGTCCAACAAGCTTCTTCACGGCAATTCTTTCCGATTATTCAATCTCTACAGCACAAAATGGAAAAATAAATAAATAAAAGAAGCTCAGCATTGTATGCTGTAGAAAAATCTGGATTTTCATCTCTAAGCCAAATATATAAAACAGCTGAAACTGGTAGGTATGACGGGCCGTCAGGGAATGTATCCTCCCACAATTTCCCACATGGGAGCAAAATGCTATGCCTTGAAGCAGAACATTTTTCAATTAGCATTCACCGCTAAAATAAGTGACACCAGTTGTGATAGCATAACATCAGTGCTGCAATGCAACATTGTGGGAGATCTACTATGACAAGGATTTCTGGGATAACTGAGAAGAGTTGATACATGTTGCACAACATTAAGATGGTTAGAGTGAACCATGAAAGTTAATGTCATGGTGTGGGTTATGTTGCAAACAGTCTAGTATGTGTTTATTTAGTGCTCTTAGACACTGGGACATAGAAGTATATTTAAATTGGAACAGGTGAAAAAGGCCAAAGTTACAGATGGCTATCTGGACTGCTATTTCTGTGTCTGACATCTGTTTGACTTTTGGACTCTCTGAGCAGCATGTGAGCAGCATTAAAAAGTTACAGGTGGGTAAATGGGAATGTTTATGATTCTTGAGGTGGACATACACCGACCAAGTTTGGTCTGAAATATTTATAGAGTAGTTCTCCTTGAAGTAAAACCTCAAGATGACTGGCTCCAGATCCAGTCTCGTGGGAAGACATGTGATGAACGTTACACTGAGTGCAGTGTAGATGATCACATGGACACTTGTTGACCGAAAAATCTTTGTACTTCTGACAAACAAAGAGGCTATGAGCTGTTGTCACAAGAACTGAAATGTCAATGACCATGTTTATATGGTCTTTAGTATCCCGATTTTGAGGCTTATCCCGGCTTTGAGCATATCCGGGATATGGTGTTTACATGGAACACAGAGAAACCCGGTTATTCATATCCCCGTATACATGATAAATAACAGTATCCCGTTTTCCGTTCACTGCATCCTATCTGCGCATGCGTGTTTCACGTCTTTTTCAATGTTTTCCAACGCGACCTAACTTGTTCAACGGAGCGAGGTGGAAAACCAGCGTCACGTAGCTTTTCCGCAACAGATTTGAATACATAAGTATTTCTGTGTTTTCTGCCATCTAAACACGTCGTTATGTTTAGTTCTTTCATTACTTTAAGGGAAAATTCTGTCTCTTCGTCGCTCCAAAAGTGAGTTCTCGTTGCCGCCATGTTGTTTGTATATCTAGTGCGTCACTTGGCGTCACTCGCGCCTGCGCAGACAGTGGGCAGCCGTCAGAAATCGGGATAAGGTGTATACATGCTTCAGTATCCCGGCTTCTATCGGAGTACTCCAGGTAGCAAAACCAGGTTTCTTGAAATCGGGAAATGAGCATATTCCGATTTCTGAATTCGGGATATGGTGTTTACATGGACAAACACAAAAACGGGATACTTCAAAAACCCGATCAAAATCGGGATACTAAAGACCATGTAAACATGGTCAATCACTCCACTGCATATAAACTTTCCTATAGTATCTGATGTGTATATGGCACTATGGATCTTCTAAATGTCAGCCCTTAGCATTAAGGTTCTTAATTCTGCCATGGCACTTGTAGAAAACAGCAGCCCAATTATGCAATAAATAACATCTTTTATGAGATAATATGAGAGTGAGTAATAAAGTGATATTTCTGTACACAAGGTTCGTTCTTATTATACTGAAGAAACTTGTTTATGAAGACACAAAACTGAGCGTCGAACAGAAGAGGCATGGAATTGAAAGGGCAGAACTGCAATAGAGGATGGCAAGGCAACAACTTATGCAATGTTGCCTACATGTCAGGAGCTTCTGTGTACTGTCATGCTCAAAAATGCTGCTCAGTGGCATTCTAAAAGCAAAAAACAAGAGGCTTACTGTTCGTTGACGACAAAGATGCAGTTGTCTTGCGAGGGTAAGCCTGAGACAGGATGCTTGCAGGTCACCTTCCGCTCATTGTGACTGTTGAGAATAAGGAGGGAGAAGAAGAAAAAAAAAAAAGTTGATCAGTGTTTGAACACAATGCGTACACGTCAATAACATCAGTTCAGCTGAGAGACTCAATCACCTGCAAAACATACGCGCAGCTAAAGCTCGACTGGGCAGAGAGGAAAATAGTTAGTCGAGCCAGGATCGATACAGAAAAATGGAAATGTCTGCGAGCTGTGCCGGATTTCAAACCTGTGAAATCTGGTCTAACCTGACATACACTGGGTCCGCGTGACACCAGGACAATCACTATTTGTACACCACAAACGAACAGGTGGAACTTATGTGAAAGACCACTTCAGTAGACAGAGTACGGTATTAGAGCCCCCAGATAAAGAACAAAAGTGCTTTGTAAGGTACAGTAAAAGATCCACAACAAAAAGATAAAAGAGAAGAAAAGAATAGTTCAGATGCAGATTAGAGCACACATTAGAGAACATCAAACTGGTTAACGACTCATTTCAACAAATCATAAAAAGGACCAGAACCCACAGGCTCCAGCTGGCTGCTGCGCCACTCAGAACCTAATGACAGAGGTACAGAAGATGCCACCCACCCATGCTGTGGGCCAATTACAGCGGCCCACGGTACGGTCCCCCCCAGACGTAATTAGAACACCAGGACACAGGCCTCACAGTCTTTGGAGAGGAGGAATCAACAACTGCAGCTTCCCAGTCAAGTAGCGCCTGGTCAGTGTTGCATGTATGTGGATGGCCTGAGGGGGCGGATGCCTCAGTAAACTACCCAGGAAGCATCATCACTTGGGCTGCTCTAGTTACTAGTAACTACTAAAGTACATTTTTGCTTTAAAGATGTTATTGGAATAGCAACTAGACAGCATAATTAATTTAATATCAACATACAATTCAATAGCTTCCTGTCCCATAATCTACAGAGATGGAAAGTCAATGGTTATTTGATTAAACCATCAGTCAGATACACCCATGAGAGGTTCAGAGGCAGTTGATAGTTTGTAGTATACGTATATATTGATCAAATATATTGACAACAGCAGAGATCAAACAAGACCAAGCTGTAATGTCTTCATAGCTACTACTGCCTTTACGTGTTGGACAGTTATTCTATACTTTAACACAGTCAAGGCTCCACTATAAACACAAGAGAGTCAAGCTAAGGCCCAAAAATAACACAGTTTTTAAACACGGGGTACTCGTGTACTGGAAAGAGCAAATACCAAGCACGAAATAGGGGGTTTAGTTTCAGTTTAGCCTGGAGAGCAACAGTCTCCACAGCTCTGGTCTATAATTACTGGAGGCACTGTTGGCAGTAGAGCACTCTGTGCGGTCTTGGGGCAGGCCAACAGCACCATATTTCTTTGGTATCCTACACACATGCCCATACTGCTCTGCACATAGGCTGGCTGCAGATTTAAGAGAGGAAAGAAAGTCTGGATATGTATGCCCAGCTATTAATTGATAACGTATGCTAGTTGATTACAGGAAAGAAAAGTGTTTCCTTTAAAGAGATTTAAAAGGAAATCTATTCAGGAGGTATATTATTTCTCAATGAGAGACTTCAAACGCATCCATAAAGCACAGACTACCAGAAACCCCATTTATATAAGTTGTCTGCTTTATATTGGAGCATTATTGGAGGTATACGTATGTCTCCTGCTGGGAATAGCATGCAACCTAGCTATACATTAGTATAGTATCTTGCATATGCTTCTATTTGTAGCTTACTTTGGATGTTGGTAAAATATTTAATATTTTACATTAAAACTGAATTGCAAAGAAAGACAAAGAAAGGCACTGTACGACTAAATAATGTACTGTATGTGGCTAGTATTGCCAATCCCACTAAGAATCAACATCCTGTCTGCATGTCTGTGCAGTTTTCAGCTTCTTTCAGCTCATTGTTTTGGTTTGGCAGTCTATGTGGTGAAATCCCAGTGGCTTTGAACGATGGTAAAGTAAGCATGGTCTCTCAACACACAAGCTGAAAGAAGCCGATTGAAGACTAGTTGCCCAATGAAACTGTCAAAATAGAAGCAGGCACAGAAAACAAACATCTACTGTAGCGAGTCAGAAGACACCCGGACCTTTTTTTTCCAGAAGCAGGCAGAGCGCACCATGGGTATGAAGCAAAAACGGATCTGCATTGAGAGTCACAGCGTCCTCGTTCTATGCTAAAATAAGGGTGTTCTGTTATGTAGTAAGTAAGACAGGTGTTGGCTGAAAAAACAGCTAGGTAAAAAGTAAAAGAAAACATTACCAGCTCAACAACTGTCCCTGTTAAAATCAACAAAACATCATATTAAAATAATTCAAACTAAAACCTCTATTTGAATTCAAAACTCGAAATAGAAACAGAAAACGTGCAAAACATGTCAGTTAAACTAAAGCTTCAAAGAATCACATCAAAATAAACCCCTTGTTTCTCTAAACCCGAGAAGTTTATGTAGACTGATGTGTGCACGGTCAGCGTCCTAACAGTTTAACTTTATGGACGGAAGCTACTTGAGAAGGTCTTAAACATTCCCGACACGACACATGTGATAAGAGGGGACCATGAGCTCTTGGACCTCAGTAGAAGACACGCGGGCTGCTACACGTTCTCCATGTTGTCCAAAATAGGCAGGATGACATTCTTAGAGGAAAAGTTTTCCCTCAGACCACCTATAAAGGAACCACAGCCTCATTTTGAAATTCTCTTTCAGTTATTTTGTTCTCCTACTCAAAACACTGTGACAGCCTCGACGATACTGACAAAACTCAGCTCAAACTCAATTTCACTGTGAGCTGATAGCAAACATGACGGGACCGGACTGTGAAACAATTACTAACTCAATCTGGGGGTTGATTGTTTTGTCTAACACAACGTAAGGGCCCTCTGCAAACACCACCAGATAATAATTGTTCCACATAAAGCCAAGTTATACTGCGATCAGCTCCAAACACAATCTTCCTCCGAGTAAATATGTTTTTTTCTGTTCTTAGGTTACAACGCCATTTAAAATAGTCACACATGCAGCTCTGGAGGATGTGGTCTGTGGTCACTCGAGTCCAGATTAAGTATAAAATCACAGTGCAGCACAGAATGTGGCAGCATTTTTGTTTCAACGGAGGGAAAAAACGCTGCATGCTCTTCATTTAAGTTTAGAAGTCCTCTTTATTTTCCAGAGGGAGTTGTTGGTTTATGGGGTGTGTATGGGAGAAGGGCACCAGGAGGAACCTTTTCTCTTGACCTCAGATGTACTGGGGAGTGGGGAGTTGACCACCCTGTAGTGAGGAGGGTTGGGCAGGCTTCTGAACTGCCCCGTCCACAATAATTAGCAGTGAGCTGCGGTAATGAAGAGCTTAAGGTCTGGGGGTCAGTCCAGCTCTCCACAGGCTGAGCTTTTATTGCTCCGGGTGGGTCTTTGATCCCCTGCTCCCCTTCAACTTCAGCTTAACCACAAACAACTACGACGCTCAAAAGAGAGGCCGACAGAGACGGTGAAAGGGCTTCATGAGTTTTGACAACATATCATTGGAGTTTAACACCCGACTTTGGGGGCCCTGCCGGGATGCCTATAGATTTTCTCTGATGCTCATTCAATTATCTGGCAATTCATTTCAGTAAAAACAAGACTAGATTTATTTTGGTTCTAAAACAAATCTGGACTCAGCATCTCTATTGATTTGACATTAGTGAAATTCAAAATAGCCAAGGAAAAGTACTGCAAAATACATACAAGACAATGTATTTACAGACAAGGCATTATGGGGTTAACTAACATCGTTCTATTGTTACTTTTTCAGAGGCCAAACAGAGTATGGAGGAAAACCATATAAACACTATATGTGGTCATATGTTTTGTCAAATCTTTCAGCAAGGAGTAAAGCCTAAAAGCTGAAGGGGATTCCCTTGTGCTGTGCTGAACGAATTTCTGCAAGCCACCGTGAGTAGTCTGTCTGAAAATTTGGATACGGGGACATTAAAACCAGCTCTGCAACTTTTGATACAAATGTAAAAGAACGATCATCTGCTCTGTATTGTAAGTGAAATGAGAGTGGGAGGAAGGTTTTTTATTGATGGTACTTGATTTAGTGACACTGAGACACTAAATCACATCCATTAAATCACACACTGTCCGATCGCTGTGTAATTTGTAGCATGGGAGGCGAGCTCTAAAAACGAATCAGGATTCATTTCATATGGTTTTATTTTCATTTAATATCACACGGAGTGCCACACAAAAGAAACTGATTAGCTATTCTCTTTTAATTATAGGTTGTTCCTTAATGCAACACTTGACTTCTATCTGCTCCGTTAGATGAGTCAGTCATGCTGCTACAAAATTCAAGCTCTTTGCTTTTTAACTTTGGGAGGCCTCAAGCAAAGAAAGCCGTGCCACTCTCTCTTTCTTTAAAACTTCTATAAATGCAAAGCGCCTTACCACAGCAAATGGATCCTAATTATTTTTAACAGAACGCCTTTCAAGCTGCTCCAAGGCCTCAACTGACTGGGCATCCTCGTGTTCAAAGTGTACAGGCAGGTCAGAGCAATCAAACAATCCCGCCTCCTTTCTGATCTAATCATACATACTCCACAGTGCAGCAGATGCTTTAATCACAGCATCTGACAGCAGCATAACATTTTTAACACACATGCCCTAATAAGCTCACACCCTGATACTAAAAGTGCTATGCTAGTGAAATCATACCATCCTATTTGATCCATATTGCACTTCTTAACCAATCATTTATAGATGTGACTATTTTGAGACACCTAAACGGATTTGAAGTTCGTCTATCTTAATTCTTGGACAACACAGGAAACCTCCACGAGAGTTTAGAGAGAAAACTTCTTGACACCTAATTCTCTTGTTAATGCCCACAAATCTAATCCTATTACACAGGAAGGAACTTGGACATAACGTATTATCAGGTAAGTACTTGTAACTAGGATAAAAAGAGTCGGGCTCTAGTACAACTCTTCATCACCCCATGGACGTTGACTAGAGGTATGAATAGCCTTCCTCACAAAAGATGAGCTGAATAAGCAGAATAGGCAGTTTGTGAGAGGTTCATGTGGGGTGCAGCAGGGGCTCTGCCATCCCCAAAAGGCCTCATGACATGCACAGCCGCAACATGATGCCATGTGCTGTCAAAGGAGAATATCAGGAATATCTACTATGTTAGCTTTAACTAATTTTAGGAGCATATCTTAAGGAAGCACCAAACCTCAACCTCTGCAGAGAACACAGCCCATAGCTACTGCTACCCATCTGTTAAGCTTTGACTTTCACCTTAGACCTTTATACTTAACCACAGAAAACAGCTGCTCATTCGGGCAACAAATCTGATTTTTTTTCCCCCCACAAATAATTAAATTAGCAGCCCCCTCGAAGCAGCTGTGACTGTGTGCAAAGTGTGTCAAGGTGACACAGCTGAACGTCAGAAGATTTCAGAGCCATGGAAACCAGCTGCCTTCTCAAGGCAAAATAAAACACTGACTGAAAGAAGTGAAACGTTGCATTTGTTGAAACAATTCAGGAAGTTACTGTGGGAAAACAGCCATACATTGTAAACAGCTTCACTGCAACCCTCTGAGCAGAGACCAAATTTAACTGTTCCTTAATAGACAAAGGGAACGTTTCTTTAAAACATCTATTGATGGATCTGAAACTGACTTCTCTCCCCCACATTACAACTCAAGTTTCTATCTTTACTTTCAGGGTCCATAAAACTCCATTTGTCAACAACTAAATTCTTAATTTCAGGCTTCATTAGAGCCAATACCTGGCTTGCATTCAACTGTGCTGTACCATAAAACACTGTGGTTAAATACACGTATTTAGGAATCACATCTATACAAAAAAATAAATAAAAAAAACTACTATTGCTAGTTAAGTCTGTGGCAGGACAAAGAGCAGTATAGCACCCAAAAAACACTCCTCTTATTAAGGTCAGCTCCTTAAAGAAATAGACTGAGACAAAATGCTTCATTCTGAAACTTTACATTTAGCATCATTGTGTTTACTGTTAAAGGCTAAACTAATATGAGGGAAGTAGCAAATACTCTCAGTTGTCCATTCCTCTTTTTGCCACGTACTGGGGTAAAAGGGCAGATTTACTTATTAACCCAGGAGTGCCTCAACCATGCAGAACTGAAAATGTTTCATTACAACAGGCTACGAGCAGACAAGCTTCTTGCCCCTTCTTACAAAATGTACAAACACATGTTACTGCTGCCATCCAGCAAAGTAAATGTGTAAAAATACTAAGTTTGAAAAGCAAAGACATCCTTTTTCTCTGTATCTGTAAAACTGCAAACATTGGACAAGGATGTTATATATGTATATGCATAACCTTGATAAATTCAGAGTTGACATCTCTGTGCTGTTTATACCATTTTGCTGGTTTATCTGTCATGACTCTAAGATTGAAAACAAATGCGGCTCCGCCCTCCTCTCCCCTTGATGTCTTCAGCTCAGTGAGTGCTGGGACTGGATCAGCAGCTAATATCAGGCATCTGTTTATACCCTTTACTGCTGAACAGCGTTTTATTTAATATTTCTTAACAGTATAACCAGATGAACGGTCACACACGTCTGCCAAGAAAAGAACGGTGTACTGGTTTAATATAAAACCATAGGAACTGGTAAAATGTCTTGCCTTGGATGATGGGAGCGCTCCACCCCCAGCCTGGAAAGCTTAAGTACATTTGTGGTGGAACACATTGCTGAAGCAACCCTGATGACAATGATGGCTGATGGTGCACTCACGGGAAAATTGAATCATCACCGAAGATGGAACAGTTATTTGTGCTCTCCTTGTAGATTTGGATGAGACAGCCTAATCCATAACCCATTATCTCATAATCAATCAATCAGTTAACACAGGCAAGGATCTTCACCATACAAGTCCTCACAAAAACAACAAATGGAGTCAAAAACAAAGTCTACCTTTACAGGTGACGCGAGAACATTATCCAAGGTTTAACAAAACCATGACAGCAAACACCAGGCCTTAAGGCACATAGAGGAAAAGCAGGAACAGGTTCAACTGCTTAGTTGCTTCCAAGGATTCGGGCATAAACCACAAGATCTTAAAAGCAAAGGCAGTATTTAGCCCATGTAGTGGATGTTATCTGGTACAGCAGATTAAAGAGAAGGCGCAGTCCGGGGCAGTGCAGGGAAGACAGTGCAATGCTATAATTATGGCTTAACTGACTGTGAATAACAGACAAACGATTTTCCAGATCATCCAGAAGCACCATGCAGTTTAGTTCAGCTCTTTAAGGAAAATACGGTCAGATGCAAAGTAATGGGTTGCAGTCATTAAGGAAGAACAACAATGCTGCAGGACTGAATACAGCTAAGTCAGGAACATTTAAGAAAATCTGCAGAATATTAAAACCGGCAGGACAAGCCTTCTTCTCTGAAATGAACTTCACAAAACCTCAAAAATAACCATACAAAATAAAAAACTGAGAGAGAAACCCTCAGTTTTTATTAAAGTATTTTCCCTGCAGGGGTTTCCTTTCTCTGCTGTGTACAGTCACTCAAACTCCTGGAGCTGCTGACAAACAGAATATGAATTTTTAAAACTGTGACAGATATATATATATATATATATATATATTTGAAATGCAATTTCCTCCTGGTACTGCAGAGCCAAAGTAGAGTAGGAAAGAAGTGCTGCTCACAGAAAGCATGGGCTATGTTTTTAAGAATGCAAAAATCCTAATGTAATAATTAAATACGGAATGGATAAAAGTAATGAGCAATAGAGCATCTATGCGATTGTATCAATTCAATACAAACAGAATCCGCGACAAAAGCAAGGCAACGTGCCAGAATAATATCAGGACACGGTAGCGTCCAGCTTTGTGTACATAAAGCCATGTAATGAACAAAACGCTGAGCGGGATCCCGGCCAGGCTCGCTTATAACTGCAATACAGACAATAACAGGGGCTGCATTTCAAATAGCCTTTTGTTAGCGTCAGCAATCACCGTCAATACAATTATGCACCCCAATCATTATGGCGTTAGGAGCAAACACCGTTCAGTGCACGTCGCACACATCACCAGCGCTGCGTACGAGGTTGTACTTACAAAGAAAGGCTTCCGTGAATGTCCAGGCAAGAAGACCGAGCGGAAAAACAAAGGTGCGTTTTATCCAGATGTGAAGGTCGGGTATAACGACGTGTACAATGTGTTAGTTGGAAGAAACGTGCGTTGTAAAGTGCACTCTCTCTCTGTATCTCTCTCTCTCTCTCTCTGTGTCTCTCTCTCTGTGTCTCTCTCTATCTCTCTGTCTCTCTGTCTGCTGCTCAGGGAGCAAGTCCTCGCGCTGACTGCTGCGCCGCGTGCGCCCGTAGTACAGCCTGAAACCCGAGAGGCGATGATGTCACGGTCCGGATGTAAAGAAAGCAAGGTAGCAAGGTGGCCAGTGGCGCTTTACACTGACTTGCCACTTCATTAGGTACACTAGTGACAACGAATGCACCCCAACAGAACAGTCCTGCACTAAATCTAAGCTTCAGGATGGTTCTGGTGTTCAGCGTTTATTTAAAATAACTGTTTTCATTTTGGAGGCTGTGGTTTGTAGCACTACAGAACTGTGTCGTGTTTCTATTATTTCGACAATCCCATTTTAATCATTGGGCTAGGCTAATCAGCAGAAACACTTTTGTGTTTAATTCACTCTAGTTTAACAGCAACACATCATTTAAAATCATACAGTTGAATCACCACCTTTCTGACGGTGTTTCTATAAAATTAACATTATAACCGCCATGAAGGAAGATTTTGTGCACGGATGTTTTCACTTGTGTAGCTAATGTTTTGAAAAGTGAGTGTATTCCTGATGGAAAAGTACTGAGTTTAGTTACTTGGTTTAGTAAACAGGTTATATTCATGCACGATTAAGTGCCTTGTTTTGTATAAAACCTATGAGTTCAAGAAGAGTACAGGAGGCCTGAGGCCTCGGTTCCATCTCAAGGAAGATACTCCCTCTTTCCAGAGAATAGAAAACATGCTTGTTGACAGGCTGTATGATGTGTACTTAAGATAATCTACCATTGTGTATAAATACTGTTTCATTTTTTTTTATTCTGGGAGCTCCTCTCCCATAACCGTGTGTTGTGTGAGATTCTGTGCACCGCCTGAATAAAGGGACGCTGACTTCAAGATCCTCATTCCAAGAGTTGTGATTCCTTTTTTCACCTCACAATTCCCTCACAGCAAACCGTAACCCACCAAACAGGGATACACACAGACCCGGACACTAAAGAGCCCCAGTACAGTGAAGCTGAAATAAGTATTAGACTAAAAGGAGGATTTATTCTTTCAATGCAGTGCCCAAGCTCTTCCGCACGTGGGGGAAATGTAAAACTGCATGGAAAAATATGAGACAACCCACTAACAACCACATTGAGGAACTGAACCGCATCCCAGATTTAAACATATTCCATTCCTCTGTTGTTTATTTAGGAGTGTATCCAGGCAGGTCAATAATACGCACTTAAATGAGTCTGAGCGCTATTCCCTCCACAGTGAGCTGTGTTATTTCTGGCGTTTACTGCCTTAAATCTGAATGTGGCTAGGCACGCCCCTCTCAGCTCATACTTCTGCAAGTCCTGACAAAGGGGCACGCTGAAAAATGAACTACACTGGGCTCTTAAAGGCTCATCCTGAAAATATTTTTGGATCATCAGGATAAAGTTTGGGTAAATATGCTGAAAACACTGAGGTCACAGTTCAAGGCATTGTAATACTGTAGCTTATCTGTGGTTTACATTCTTGCCCATCATGGATCTGTGCTATCTGGTTGAGGCTTGTTAGTTTCAATAGGATGAAGCAAGAGAAAGGACTGAATATCAAGTAGGTTCAGCAGGGAGCCTGCAGCTATTGAGGACATGAAAGCCTGGACAATGACCTCAGCCACAACCAAGAAGCCAAACAGCTCCTCCACTCATCAACCTGCTGGGTGCAGTCAATGGTGCAGGAAGACACCCAGAGACAGTCAATGCACACTTAGCGGCTCCTTTTCTCTCCCTGTTCCCTCTGTTTAATGACACTACATTCTTTAAGAGTGTACAGTAGAGCTTAAAGGCACAAG
This sequence comes from Chelon labrosus, assembly GCF_963514085.1. NCBI lineage: Eukaryota > Metazoa > Chordata > Actinopteri > Mugiliformes > Mugilidae > Chelon > Chelon labrosus. The sequence continues at coordinate 12,043,024 of NC_140344.1, forward strand.
GTTTAAACAAAAACTGGCCACTGATGCTAAATGCATTTTTAATGGGCTATAAACACAGTGAAGAGGTATGACACATAATAACACCATCAGGAATATGTGAACTACCTTGACAAGCTCTCCAGCATAAATAATGCATCAGGCTTCCATTACAAAGAGGGGTGAGGGGGACACTAAAACATTCAGTCCTTCAGCTATCCTTGGTCCTCCAGGGAGGACCTCCCATGCTGGAGCACGGAGCTAGGGGATATGACCACCACCTGGAGAACAGAATGGACACCACACCCCGAGAGAAAGCAGAAGGGAATAGTGAGTATCTGGAGGATATGTGATATGATATTTAGTGGCCCCATCCATGGAAGATGAATCCGTAATGAATAAGGAGCTCGTGCTCCAGCATCCACAAAAAAAGGTGTCAGAGGGGAAAGTCGAAGCAAGCTGTTCAGCCATCTGTGTGTGTGTGCTCTGTGTTGTGCAAGAGAGCATGGTTTAATCCAGGATATCCAAATCCATGTTTGCTGTCAGTTTCCAAACTAAACAACAGTCTACTGTTCCAAAGAAGAGCAGTCCCAGCGTGAAGCTCTTCGTATTGTTAAAAAAAATGAGAGGGTGTATCCAAACAACAGAGCTTCAGTTCAGTTCATGTTGTTCTATTGCAAAGGGTTCTCTTAATAGTTAATTCATTGTAAGTCTGACTAAAATGACATTAAGGAAATAAATTTCTGTCAACATCACAGTCACTAAGACAGCCTCAGTTACCTCAAACATCCACCTCTTGGCTGGGTTTAAAATCATACATAGTTAAACTTTAGTTGCTCAATATATTTTACATTTCGCGGCCTCATGAATCAAAATGTCGAGCGGGGAAAACAAAAGTAGCGAAATCAAGATCAAGCCTGCAGCTGAGCATTTGTTTTGATTGTAACTGCATGCTATTTGTTGTAATTTCCTCTTTATAAATTAGGAAACACGCCAAGGTTCATAGTTGAGAATTCCAAAGTAGTCAGTTCATCAGTTGTTTCAGTGGAAGTGGGAGTCTTAACTACTGTTCCAGGAATCTGTTTAAGTGGGGGTATGGCCAAACCAAGGTCACACAAAGAGCGTTTCATCCCACACCAAAACTTCTCCACACTGCGTTTTATGGCTGTGCACCATTAGGCTTTACGAGAGAGTAAGGATAACGGGGTGGGCAAGATCAGATCTGTCGACGTTATCAAAGCAGAGTGGTTTGGCTCCACCACTCCTGTCTGGACGTCAAAGCCGAATGCCTTGTAAAGTAACGATGCACTGGGTGTGAAGGCAGGTACGGCTGCTACGAACAATAACAACACCTGTGCAAAGGAATGCAGTCCAGTTCTAAAAGAACATACTTTTGAAAAGAGTATGATGATTGATTTTGGTTGAAACTTTATCACATTTGTTCGGAGTACCTTTTCATTTTGCAGTGAAGACAAAATAAAAAGGCTGACAACAACTTGAACAAATTATGTGTGTGCGCCACATGTCATGTTAACATACTACTATACTATCATTTTCAGATAAGAGTCTTTTATTCCACTCTTAAGTCATTCATACCTTAAATTGTTTAATATTCTCAGCTGTCTAATAACCACTTGTCATGTGCTGCTCTGTACAGGGCCGGTGGAGCCACAGATGAAGCTGAAATGTGAACAGACATCTCCCACAAACTCCTATCCGCTGCACCAATTATCAATGAGCAACAGAGTGTTTCCTTTCAGCTACAGCTTGCACTAGAAGCTTCATCTGGTTCTCAGCTGACAGATGCCAAGGAGAAGCTTTCAGACTCATTAACTGCCCACTCAGAGTCAGAGAGAGAGAGAGAGAGACAGGAAGAGAGAGGGAGTCGCTAAGTGTTCACATGTTTATCCACTCTCAGAGGAGCCTCTCCTACCTGCCCACTCGCTCTCATCTCTGGCTCCTTCCTCTTCCACCTACACTCCCACACTCTCTCATTTGTCGCTGAGGTGCAGATTATTACCTGCTGGTGTTCTGAACAGCTGCAGGTACGACGGCTGAAAGTAACAGTAGCGGCGAAGATGGCGAAGAAGACACAGAATTAGACATTTTTCCTAGCGCTCTGTAGTGGCCTCTCTTCCTCCTGAGTGATAGCGAAAGAATACTGCATGCATAAACTGTTCCATTCCCAGCTTGTCCTCAGGGAGCCAGTGAGAAGATGGGCTGAAACGGCCACCCTCTTGGCGCACTGGTGTGTGAGTGAATGGGGAATGGGGTCGTCTCCTGCTCCAGTAATTAGCTGTGTGTGTCAAATGGAGCTGAAAAAATCCCTTCTTCTAGGTGTCTGAGTGGCCACATTCAGACACACAAGACCAGGCTCAAGTCACTCCAGTGACTGCAGTGAAACAGAAGGAACTTTTTTTTATTTTAATCAATGAACATACAACGTGTCTGATTCAGTCAAAAAAAAAAAAATTGTCTTTGAACTGAACAGTGACACTGTGGAATGGTATGGTCACGGTCGGCCTCCATCCTCCTGAACAAAGCGAAAGAAATATCTCCTGAGCTGTTTTCCGTCTTTGTGATGGAAACACAGTTGAAAGGAATTGAGAAATACGGGTTTTATCATCCATCCATCTTGGCTACAGAAATGAAAGAATTTACATCTGATACAGACTTGAAAGTATCTTTTTCGAAGAAACCAAAACGATGGCAGTCACGCTGTGTCTTTGCATTGAATGACAAGGTCGACCTACATGACAGTTTTTTATGTTTTCCTGTTATGTTGCTGTGACACAATCTTTATATAAAGATCAATATAATATAAAGACAGTGAGGTATAAGCAACTTACACTTAACAGCTTTATCCATGATTCCTTTCTAAATGTCTGTTTCGGGTGATATATTGAAAGGAAAATGTGCTTACACAAGCACACAAAAAAAAGTCTAATTACAAAAACATCAAAAGGAACATTGTAATTTTGCAGAGTCTAACAGAATGGACTAATCAATGAGGAAGTCCAGATCACATTCCCACAGGCTGCCAGGAAGTTTAGGAGAACGGAATACTCTAATGAACCACAACCCCCCCCCACTGACCGTAATTACACGAGCCAGCCAAAAATCACTGTCCTAATGACACAATGAATCCGTGTCCAGGAGCAGATATGATAGTAGGAGGCAATGTGCAGGGACTAAACCAAGATGCTTAAGCGACGACTGCCACAATAAAGCAAAGGAGTTGGAGAAATATTAGGAGAGCAGATCAATCAACCTGCAGTATTTTTTAAGCACAATGGCCATGTGACAATCGCAGAAGGTCAGCTTAAGAACAGAGGGGTTGGGCAGACTCTGCTTCACTGCTCAGGCTGCTTTGTGAGCCCTGGCGACACTGACAGCCACAAATTCCAAAGTTTGCAAGAGAAAACACCAATAGCGATGCACTCTAGCATGAGGCTCCACCAAGCCCAGCCCCCCTCACACCTCATGTCTTGACTGCATGCTGACCAAGCTTCATCTTAATTTCTTTTCGCATTTAGCATTAAATTAGAATATAGGGGCCTCCAGTGTAATACACAGAGATATACAGTACACCAATCTGCCATAACGTTATGTCCACCGACAGGAGAAGTAAATAACATTGACCATCTTGTGACAATACAATGTTCTGCTGGGAAACTTTTGGACCTGGCATTCATGTACCACCCACCTACACCAGACCAGGCACCCGCATCCATAGCAATGACACTCCTTGATGGCAGCAGCCATCCCCAGCAGGATGCAGCACAAAAACGGTTTAGGAACAACTCAAAAAACATGAAACACAGCACAAGGTGTTGACCTGGCCTCCAAATTCACTATATCCCAAACTGATCAAGTAACTGTGAGGTGCCCTGTAACAATGCTGATCCACAGAGGCCCCTCCCCTCAACCCAAAGGACCCAAAGGCCCCCACTAACAACTTTCTGGACACCCTCAGAAGGCTCATGTCCATTTTCTGATGAGTCACAACTGTTTTGGAGGCACAATATTAGGAAGGTGGTCATAATGTTATGCCCAATCTTGTATATTAAAAACATGCTTTACATCTACCATCACATGACTGACAGCACCAGCCTGTCAACTAGTGCTTAAAACACAGAGGCAACAAAAATACAGAGGCAATTATTTGGATACAAATAATTTATAGTTCAACAGTTCAAAGTAAACAATAACATGCACAACACCAGTCTGTGAGGCTTCAGGTTTGCAGAATGATGAGACAAGTGTCCCATATGTGTCAACAGAAAACAAAGAAGGTTGTTTAGTCAGAGGCTAGTACACAAAAAATACTCCTGCATTATCAACAAAGGAGGAGGAGTTTAGTGCATTCATTAAAATCTTAACATTACAATTACTCAGGAATCAAGATCACCATTCTATTAATGCTTCACTGGCACAGTACACAGTAAGCCTTTAAAGTTTTTATATAAACCAGAACATTTCTTATAAAGAAGTTGTATATAAACATTTAAGGCATGGACCATGTTAAAGCCTTAGCATAAAAAGTTTAAATTCCTTGAGTTCTGTTCATTCACCAAATCAAGCTCCAAAGTTAAACTGATCTACATGTCAGAGGGTTCTTCATGTAAATCAACTTGCTGATATTATTCACCGTTTTCAAACATAACTGTGCCTCAGGCTTCCAGCAGTGCATTACTCACTAAGTAGCACTGTGATAGAGCGTATGATGGCATCAGCACTGAGGGAAATTTTTAGAAGTGTTGTTCCAAGCTAAGAGGAGCTTTCTCAGCATCAAATCAAGGCTAGACTGAAGGTTTCTAGGGGGACAGTGAATGGCACTGCAACACTCTGTGGAAACTGGATCAGTTCTTTGCAAAGCACATTCAGACAGGACAAAAGTGAACGCACCGTCCAAACATCAATACGACAAGCTTTGTCCACTGAGACAGAAAAGAAACTTCATCACAGATACAGAAATTAATTATTTAAGATTAAAGAAAGCAACACTCTAATCAACAAAAAGTCCTGTCAGAGGAAGGCTGTCTGGTTGTGTCTCAGGAGGACAAGTACCAATAAACCACTTATCACGATGGAAAACACTCGGGTTCGGCAATGACATACATTTCATGACAGTGGAAACAAGTCCTATTCACTGATTAATTAAAATTAGAGGAGGAGACAAACAGTCAATTGAAATGCAGGATGCTGGGAATGTGCAAGTCTGCGGCTGTTTTGCTTCTCTGTAGATGGACACCTGCACCAAATCGACCCCAGCCTGACCCAGGAGAAGTAGCACCCCATTCTTCAGAGACATGGTACACCCTCTGGTCTGCATTTTTAAGGAGAAGGGTTCATACTGCAGCAGGATAATGAGACCAAAAACACCTTCAAATCAAATCAAATCAAAATTTATTTATATTGCACTTTTCATGCCTTTTAAAAGCAACACAAAGTGCCTCACAGAGGCTAAAAACAGCAAAAACAGATGGTTTTGCAAAAACCACTTGAGGACTAACGAAGAGAAAGAAGTTCTGAGGGTCACAGACTTTCCTCCACCATCACCTGACCTCAACCACACTGAACATTTATGGGACACACAGGAAAACCCAACATTACCAACAAGTAGCTCTTTGGACCACTATCAGAACCGACTACAACAAACTTTTGAAGTCCATGCCAGCTTCTTAATTGGATAAGCTGGTATTATGTTGAGCAAAGCAAAGAGATTTGGCTCACACTGAAAATATCATCAGATTGCCCTTTGTAACATATTTCATATACAGTGATGTGCGGGAACATGCACTACCTGACCTGAAGACACCATTACCCATGCTGGAGACTAATTTAGGTAGACAAATATTTTTATCAGAGACAGAAACACGCACAGTATCATCCTGTGAGTATTGAGTAATTTGTGGGGAACTCTAGTCGAATGACAAACAACAGCCGTCTCATGTAACTAGGTCAAGCTCAAGTTTTGATAATACATTCAGCAGGTCTGTTCATGTGACACCAAGCAGTACGCTTCAGGGCTGAAAAATGAAGCCAGCGTTAGGGCGTGTCTGCTTCGAGCAACAGACAAATGCCCTCACAGGTCGTTAGCTGTCTGCCTAGGCGTCACTCACCTGTCTCCGCTAAGAGACAAGACAAGAGTTAGGTTGAGTTAGACACTGCCCAACAAGGCAACAGCTAGCATGGCTAGCTGCTACTACTTGCACTGGTGACACAGCATTTGAATTCCATTATGGGATCTGTTTCAACTGAGTGAAACAGACCTTTCTAGTCTTGAGAAGTGTTGTATATCAATCCTCACTCACTATCAGTTTCCACAGCGGACACATACAGCAAGAAGATGCACACAGTTCTTTGTGAGCTTAATGAACGTACCAAGCCTTGTCTTTGAGTGTAATGAGCCTGCTGGGAGCAGATAATGTAAGCCGTGGTGGTGATTTGATACAGTCGGTAACAACATTCCCATCCATACACGCAAGGAGCCTCCAGAACCAACAACAAAAGTGATGATTATACAACAACAGAGAAGCACAGCGTAGCATGTATAATAGCTCATTCTATCAGCTCATTTCCCTCCTGGGATTACTTTTTTAGTTTAAGATTGATTAGGGGGAAGTCTTGAGATGCAAGATCAGCTTTTGCCACATAAATGTTTAGCGTATACCGTGCAGCAACTCACTTTACGCTGTGAGTTTAATCAGCTCTGCTCCACCAGACTTGAAGCAATGTGTGTCTGCATATAATGAAACATTAATTATATATCTTTTCACAGCGAAACATTGATCAGATCTACGTTTCGAAACGCCTATAACTTTATTTTTCTTAAGTTAAAATCCCCTGCATCACATTTCTATTCATTCCAGGCAGTAGTACAACTGACTGTCTCCACAGGGCCCCTTTTCTCTCTCAAGCACTCGCACTTCCTGAGAACCGAGTGAAAGGTGTCTATTCACCTCAACAGTTCAAGGATTACAGCACTCAAATCCCCACAATAAAGGTTTTATGGCAATGAACACCGAGCAAACTGTCTAAATGCATATGAATAGGAACAAAGGACTGAAACTGTGAAAAATGTCCTTAGAATTAGTTTGTCCCAGCCCAGGAAAGACTTCAGATAGACCTAATATAATCTGCCATGGTGGGCCAGGCTATTGCAACTGTTTTTATTGTTTAATTATCTGATAAAATCAAGTCAACACAACAAACCAAATCTTATTTTTGTAATTAACTTTGTCTCAGTTATAAGCCAGAGATTATTAATCATCAAGTATACAGACAATTCATTTATTTTAATGCTAAATTGTATTATATTGCACAATAGATTGTCAAGTGTCCCTACTGTGAGATGCTGTTGCTTCTCTTTTTTCTTATGTGATAGAAAATTGATTCACTTTGGGTTTTGGACTGAAGAACCACATCAATTTGGGACCAAACGACCAAAAGATTAACTGATCCACAAACATGAGCAGAAAACCAATGGTGAAAAACAATAACAGTAATACTTATTTCATTGACTAACTCCCTTTAAATCCTGTGTGGTCTCCCTGTTTGTCTTGCTCAACGAGCTTGGGATGTGTCAGACCCACAAACAGGGAGAGATAGAGAGAGAAATGTGGTGGAAGTATAAAACAAGGTTTTCATGCACTACCTAGCCTTCAGCAGTGCTGAGCATGCTCAGTAGGCCTGCCACAGGGCCACACTCCTATTTGGCCTACTTCTGATCAAAACCAATAATGTCATGGAAAGTTCCTTTGCAGTGAGCGTGTGTGCGCCTAACAGATAATGAGTGATAGAGAGGAGTGTGTGTGTGTGTGTGTGGCCTCAATATAGGAGGAAAAATCCAATTTTATTCTTTCACAGCCACAAACAAATACTATCAACCCCGATGGGCATTATTGGTCCATCTATCATCCTGAATTGTAACAGAGAAATTGTAGCTGACAGAACTTTTTGTTTTAGATCAACAGAAAGCTTGAGAGAACGGCAGAGTTTATCTGACAATGTTATAAAATGCAACGCAGGATCGGTTAAGCTCTAGTTCCTCTTGTCCCCAGGCAAAGATAGCTGCTAGCGTGAGCAGAGAGACGGGGCAGCAGTGCCTCACTCATGTTGGTGCAACTGATTACAGAAAAGATGACCAACAGAAGTGGGTCAGCAACAGAGACAGACTAAGATACTCGGAGACAGGGAGAAAGAAAGAGAGCATTAGAGGCAGAGGAAGTATATGACTTCAGAAAATGATCCATGTTGGAAATTAAGAGGGAGACTTGTGTGGAAAACGGTGTTTGTTTACACCTAAAAGACGCAGAAATCACGCAGGGAAATATTTACTGCGACATGAGCATTGACCTTACAATTACACGTAAATTTGTTGATTAGAATCACATTTTTTTTTTTTTCCAGACGAGACGCACTCTCTGGCAGCAGGCACAAAAACACCCATCATGTACCGTGGATTGTCAAATATTATCAACATCAGGCTGCACAAAAGCAAACAGCAGAAGTCTAAACAAACATTGTGGAGAGCACATGCCCTGGTGCTTGCTTACAGTTTCACTCACGTGAAGGAGACTTTGCCTGAAAAATGGCATTTAAGGTTGCCCAATCAGTTATGCGTAATCCATCTAAGGTTAACCAAGTAAAAAGACCAGCGACTGATCAAACTTCACATGAGACAGAAGATCTAAACAAACCACACAGAGTGCTGTTCAGACACAGCCACAGATCAGACGTCACGGTGCATGCTGCATCCTTGAGGAAACGGATTGGTTCCAGCTTCAAAACTTCAACCTGACTTCTGTCGAGTCAGCAGGCCTAATCCAAGCCAGCAGATACACAGAGCACACAGACGAGCTGTGGTGAACGAGGCAAACATGCTGACACAGAACACCATTGCTCCACACTCACGTGCAGTCACGTTCATTTAGTATTTCAGCCAGCACATCCGGACATGTTACTAACAGACGTATGAACATGTTCAGGTGGTTTCCACTGTGGTATTTGGGAATTAGTATCATTACTATTAATACCTCAGTATTAATAGTAATGATACTACCTCGGTTTGGGTGACGAGTCTGGCATTTTTCTAGAGCAAAGTGCAGATGGATTTGCAGATAGAGTTTTTTAATAAAGCGCAGGGCCTGGGGCATCCCACACAATGTCCTGACTGAATTTTCCCACATCCCGATTTGACTTTCTATTATAACACCCTGTTAATCCATATTTGAAATCGGGGCAATCAATGCCACTAGAGCAAGGACTGGGTGTGTGCAGAGGAAGGCACAGCTGACAAATTGAGGACAGCTTTCTGTACTGAGAAGTCAACCGAGTTAGTGATTCCATCTGACTGGAATTTGGCACACTCATGTATCTTCCCTCTTGTCACCTACCCTCATATTCCTCATTCATATCACTTATTTTATTAGCTTTTTTAAAAACAGGCACATCAGAGGGCAGAAGCCAACTTTTTTTTTTTATCTGTTTTACAGGGAGTGTCTCCTCCTGGGTCACCCGCTGCTGTTTTTGTAGGTGCAGCTGCATTACTCAATTCTTCTGAGAAAAAAAAGAAAGATAATAAGCTATTCTTGTTGGGTTTCCAATCTGGTTCCTTTACAGCTCAGCACGCCTACAAGCAAGCAGTCAAGTCCAACTTACTCATGATAATTTTGGAAGGATGATATTGTTTCACCCGCAACTAGCTCCATGACAATGTGTTGTAAAGTGTGTGGGCTGCAGCTCCCTCCTGGTTTCAGCCCCCGGAGCAACAGCTGCATACGTCAGGTGTAGAGTTGTAAAGGTTCATAAATGCAATACATCAACGTCTTGACAGCCACATAGATTATAAAAGGGGAGGGAATGACTTGGGAAGGCAGAAGAGAGAGGCAGAAACTGTGGCGAATCCTTCAACTGAGCTGGGTGAACTACAAAAAAAAAACAACAACATTAAAAACTAAAGTACAAATGCAGTAGCACGGGCCACATGCACAGGGCGATCTCCATAAAAACCAGAGTTAGCAGCTGTGTGAGAAGCAGCGAGCACTAAGACAGCAGGGAGAAACATTCCCTGCTGGAAGCCACACTCTACTGTAAACACCTCAAAGTGAAAAATAAAACCTCCTCTACTCTTGGCAGAGCTTCTGTTTTTTTTAAGTGAAACATGTTCTTAAGTGCCACTTAACTCGATTGATGATGCACAAACACACAAAGTGAGGGGTAAGGTGGGAGAGAGAAAGCGAAAGCAGATATTGGGTTGTTTAGAAATGGTGACACGAACAGAAACATGAATGTGAATACGCTCTGCAACAAAGGTATGATTGTAAATGGAGAAAGCTTACTACAATCTTTGAATTATGTCACAGTGACGATGAGAAACTGGATGAAAAAATCCAACAGTGCCCCCCAGTGGTAAGAATAATTTGTTACAACTATTTTCAAGAGAACAACACCAGAAAAACATGGTGAATCTTAACAAATCAATATAATTACATAAAGAATGAGCAACAAAGGTGCTGAAAGTTACTCCTTCTGTGTGGCGTCACCCAAAACTAGATGTAAAATCCACAGATACAAAAAGCTGGTCACCAGAACAAGATTTAAGTTTTAATAACACAGCCTGGGAGAAAATGACTTAAACTGAAATGTTTTAGAGTCTCCATCAGAGTGACAAAAGGACCTCAATCTTTTCTCCATCATTGTAACTAGAAATTAGAAACATGGGTTACTGATCAGGGATCATGTAACTATGAGGCCCTCCACTGGGCCAAAGCAGTAACTACACTTTAAAATCACTAACTGTACGCAGCCTGACATCTGGTCTTAATCTCAATGCTTATTTCTCCCTTTCAGCAGCACAGTCAGCCTCCCCTACAGCTGGAAAGGGATGCAGAAGAAAATCACTTTGTGAAGATGAGCGAAGGAACGCATGCAGGCATAAACAATTAACCCCACATGACAGGAGGCCCGGGTGATGTCAGTAAATCTACGCATATTCATCACCAGAGATCACAAAGAAGGAGACTTGTCAGCACAGCTGCTTGACTGCTGAGAATCAGCTATGTTTGGGGGATTTACAAATAGACAAATCCAAAGCACGAATGGGCCTTTTTCTTCAGCCAACAATGTTTTGTTGCACTGCACAACTTGCGTTCTGCAATGACAATAAAGACTCCTTCTCTTTCTCCTTCTCCTGCTCTTATTACACGGAAATATGCAACACCAGTGCAATGTCTATTTTCAGTCACGGGAGTGGAAGTGCTAATTCAGAGGAATTCAAAAATCTTCCAGTGTTTCATTACAGCAGGACATATGAAGACATTTCTAAAATGAATAATAGATAGTCACAGAGACACTGGTTTACGTTGGAGCTGCTTTTTTATTTTCAATCAAATGAACACTGGTATAGTTGATGCTACTGTTGCACAAAACAAAAGCACAACATTACATGCAAACCCCATCAGGGCTCCTGAGTTGTGAACAAGGCTCTTTTTTTAAAAAAAACAATCATACTTTCATGCATTTCATTTCTCATAGAGGCCCAAACATTATTTAGATCAAAGAACAGACAAATGTGTAAAACTCAATCAGAAAATGTCAGAAACCGAACCTTGATCTAAGAACGGAGCCCATTTAATTTTTGAAAATAACTTCAATCAAATAAGGAAAGCTCGAAATAATTCAGATCAAAGTGCCTTTCATCTCTCTACTCCACACATACATGCTGCTCATTCTGCTAATGGCTGTGCTGGATGAAAATAAAACAAGCCCCTCTGTCACTGAGACAATCACATACACGGAGAGCACTGACAAAAAAAAAAAATGCTTTCATGAGGACCTCCAAATTACACTGATTCATTCTTAAATTGTTCTCCACTCCAGGTGCTGGCAGGGTGGTGCGACAATGTTTTCATCTGCAGGTTCTTTTAAGCTGTTTCTGAGGGATCCCCCGGTGCCCCGAGGCAGGTATTAACATGTGGCCTCTCCACTCGGTCGTAATTTATCTGTTTCAGTCATCGCTCCCTCGAAACCCCCAAAAGCAAAACTGGAGGAAGCCTGAGTCACATCAAATTGCTCAATATAAAGTGAACCAACTGCTCGGCTCCAAGGTCCAGCATGAACACTGAACTCCTCACCCTGCCATGACAAGTGATGCAAGCTTCTATTTTTGGTCGCTTCCATCTCTCGTATTGTATCTGACCGGAGGTTAAGGTCAGCTCAAATGCTGAGTGGTAAATCGCTCTGTTTGAATTGCTTCTCTTTAGCCCACAGCCAGAAAACAATAACATCAACGCATCCTCTTTCAACATAAACCCTGCAGCACCAGTTAAAGCACAGTTAAAATAGTTGGAAGTTACTCTGACCGCAACTCCTCAACAGGAATACCAAATATTTTTAATGGCAGGTCAAAAGTCAAATCAAGCCACAACAGGTTTGTCTGCAAACAACAGAGGGGCACTCTGAAACATTGCCGGTTCAGGCTTCGGCTGTGTCTTGACATATTAAATCACAAACAGAGACAGAAGACATGCAGCTATTCTGCCAGTGTATAAAAACCAAATGGATTGCAGCCCCCTGGGTTTCTCCTTTCTGAAGCAATATGGCCTAATGCCTTCTTGTTTTGATTTTGATCTACCGGGGTAGCTCAACCTTTCAGCATGATACTATGATATAAATAGTAGTTTTCATTTTTCAAAATAAAATAAAAGTAGCTTAGCTTAAGTCAGATTTTAATCAAAGTAAAACGCTGGTTGAAACCTACATTTTGGCAATTCTAAGTATTTAATGGATTCATTTTGCACAACATGAGCCCACCTCAAACCTCAAATCAGCACGAGGCATTGTCTTTTCTTGTGCCATGACGGTCAGGCTTCAGGCAGTAGTTATATTTGGTTAAACACTGCTTGAGGAAATGAAAGACTTAAGATATTTTTCCCATTCATTTCAACAAAGCAATGTTTTTAGCGGACCCAGGGAAACTATTGTCTCACACAGGAGCTCCTACCAGATTCCTTTTGGGAACTGTGGCATACAAAAACACGTGTAAACAGTATTAGCCAACTACCATAATGATAATAAACAGAATCAAATTTGGAGTAGTTTCATATAGTAACAGCAGCTAATGGAAGTCAAAGTAACATCTGTCTGAGCGTTAAGTACCCAGAGTGAGGTTGTCCGTAAAGTGGCGGACAAGGTTTAAACCTGCAGACAGACACAGTTCAGTGGTTCCAGTACAGTAAACTGATCGATTTCTCCTGCTCTATCACTGGCCTAAATGTACAACTATGGTGGCGACTGAAATTCACTTCAAGGGAAGAAGAATTCAGATGTAGAAAAGTCCAAAAAAGGTTCAAAAAAGGAAACTGGACTTGTGGAGTTTTTTTGAGAAGACGTTTCACCACTCATCCCAGTAGCTTCTTCAGTTCTGAGAACTTTTTTGGATGTACCATGACCTGGATGACTAAGAACCTTCACAGACACCCTTAGAAATAAGAAAACCATTTAACTATTAAGTACCAAACGTACAGTACAAGGCAGCTTGTGTTCTCCATGACACAAAGCAGACCACTCCCTAAAGGAAACCTCTCAACTCCTTTTCAGCAAAAAGGAACTACATACCTTGTTCGATCGGATTAGAAGAACAGAAGAAAATCTCTTTGGTGGAAAATGAAACTGATTTCTCCAAAGGCTACTCAATGCTACAGCTCCAAATATCCTTTAAAACATTTAACACGTTGGTGGAGAACAACACTGCACTACGCTCCACATGAGCAGCAGTAACTAACGTGTGCGACACAAGTACAGCATGAACAATCAGTCTGTCAACAAAGCAGAGTGATACTGGCTGCATTATTAAAATGATATTTGAATTGGCACAGGAAACTTGAGCAATCACACTGTGGGATTTCACATCCTGCAGCACAATACAACTTTGCTGTAATTCACCTCTTTCATCCTTCCCTGAAGAAAACTCATGCATGACTCCATACCAATACGGCCTTGTTAGCACTGCGACTCATAACCAACACCCATATGATGACTGAGCCTTAACTGATGGATAAAATATCTGATGAATGGCTGATGTCTCGAGAGGAGGACGGTGTGCATGAGTTAAAATTCTGGACTTTTAAGATCATTAAACACCTGAAATTTGAACCAAATATGGTTGGAAAAATACAATCTGTGTGTTCTGATTTACACGCGGACAGCTCTGAGTTTAAGATTCGAGACCAGTGTACCTAAAATTACAACAATTCATGTCAGGTACTGGGCTGGCTGGGTTTCTAAAAAATGAATAAACATGTTTTTTTTTTGGAGGATGCTGCCTTTTTGACTGCAAAGCCAATTTTAGGGTTGGAAGAGAGCCGGCTTCAACTGTGCTTTAGTTCTTGGCAAAGAGCAAACTTCTTGTGTACACATTTGCGCTGTCACACTGCATGACTAATGAGCCTCCCGCCTCCATAAATAAACAATGAAAACAAATAGGCAGAGCGGCAATTCTAACAGCTCAGAAGATCTTACAGTCCACTTACAGTTAGTTCCAAATCATTACACGGAAACTTACTAAAGATTCTTCCGATGCAAATCCTGGACGCAGGCACACAACAACTTGGAACTTGGATATTTTAAATATTAAGTTTGACTTAAAACACTCCGTTACTTCACAGTAACCCCTGAAGCTTCATAAGCAGACTGTCACTGAGAAACATGATGTCTCATATTTTATTCTGATTGTGGATTTGAGAGATTCAGAAGACTGAGGCTTTGAGATAATCTGATGTAGAAAATAGTGAAACTTGTGAACTAGTTGATAAAATATAGTTTTTGCCAAATTGAGTAGTTGTGGATCTAAATGTCAGTAACACAGTACACGTTTTTTTTTAACAATCAATTAAAAAGCTGATAATGAATTCAGTAGAAAAAAAACATAATATATATTCACTGTGCTGCAATGTCATTCAACTAACAGATGAATCATCTAATCTTAGTAGCCAGGTGTGGCCCGTCTCAACCAATATACAGCCTTTAAACAGATAATACAGATATAATGTAGGTTATCTTGGTCAGTAGTGCAAAGAATATGGGCCAAGAATCTAACTTTGCTGGCGGATGCAGCAAAAAAAAAGGATGATTTATTAAAGTAGGTGACAGGACAGTTGCGAAAGTAAAACACCAGCGAGCATGCACTTCGTCCTGCTTACATGCCATGTGCTGTGAACTAACTAAATGAACAAACCGTGAGGTTTCAATGCTAAAGGCTGAAGTGCTATAAAAAACATCATCATCTCCCAGTGTAAATTGGAAAAAAGATGTCAGTCTGACAGATCTCTTCTAGATGATTCATCAGTTCTTATTGGCTTTATATCATGTAAGACATATAAAAGGCTATTTACGAGCCAAAATGATTGAAAATGATTTGTTAAATACGTTTAGTCAAAGCAAACAGGTTGGTCTGGTCTGAACAAGAAAGGGATAGCAGAGGTAGGAGGATTCGGCACAAATCGCAGTTACTCAACTGAATATTATTGCGTGGCTGTAAAGTCAATTAGAGGACAACACATAATTCAGGTTTTGATCAGGTTAGACTACTTCATTCAAGTTATTTATAGCCGCATTATAAGAGATAGACTGTATGGCAAGTGTATTGTATGACAAACCACAGAACTGCCCATCACTGTGGGGCTATTCATCATGAACTGAATGCATTAAAATAATAATTGATGCTCACGTTGAACAACACCTTAAAAACAGATTAAAGGTTTGAGTTTTGCACGGACTCTGAGTCTTATGCAACAAATAACAGACTTTATTTTTGAATCAGTGATTTGTTGTTTGACAAATTCGTTCATATTTGGTGTGTTGGATTCAGCTAGCTTGACAGCAAACTGCCAGGCCGTTTCTTATTGCCATTTTGCCCCCAATAGTAGCTCCAATCATAACATGCAATTTTCCCGCCACAAGACACTGAATTAAAATTAGCTCTATTTTAACATGAAGCTACATGCATTCACACAGTGGACATTATATGATTTGACAAATTCAATCTTGTGCTGTTAAAAGTCACACCAAGGCTCGTCTCTCCACAATTGTGATATTTATACCGGTTACATCCCTCGCCCCTACAGACACATACAGTACATACCACGCACTCAATACACCATCTTCTGACTAGTGGCAGGCAGTAATAAAGCTGTCACACAGGGAGACATGTTGAAACAGTCTCTTAAAGTCTTGTGTAAGGTAGCCGCTAACACAAGCACCACAGACGCAGAAGCATAGCAATCATATCATCAGAGTCAAAGTTGAGGGTGTATTTATCTGAACCACCAGCAGAGGTCTTACAGTGAAAAAACAGTGGGTTGCCTCTCAATCAGAAAGGGGGGGGGGGGGGGGCTGCACGCATCAGTTTGCGAATTGCAGCACTAATGTGGGAAGGCTGCATTTATCCTTGAGCAAGTAGTGCTGATATTTAAACCAGACTTGACTTGACTTCCAGGGACATTCATTCCTACTGCTGCAGAAACATACCGCAGAGGGCTGACAGCTGATTAGGCTGATGGATCACTATGAGGTGCAGCCATTACTACGGTTATGAAGCCCCTGTCAGCTCACTCCACTCTGGCCTCATCCCTCACACAGCCTCTAACTGAACCTGAAGGCAGGCGAAGCAGACCTGATACGCAGTATGAAGCGAGGGAAAGATTAATTTTGTTGCACCCAGTCTTTAATGGACACCTGAGGACTTTTTAACCACTAGTGACAATGCAGGATGATGGTTTGCTGAATGGGTCCCGATACTGTTTGTGCCTTGTGCCGTGTCTCCGCGTTCGCAAGGACACAAGGGGTAACGTGATACCCACGTCTGCAGGCTGAGCGGAGTAAACAGCTGGCAGTGGTGCTGAATTATAAAAGCGGAAAGACAACAATGAACCCAGAGCAAACAGTTCAGGTTTCAAAAGCTAAGGGATTGCAACTGTTTGGTGAAATCAGTTCACCATGTTTGTTGGCCTCAAGCGATTCAGTGAGACATGTTTAATATTAAAAGCTAAACTCTGCCTGCCTTCTGACAAGGAAGGCAACATTGTCCCACTGTTTTTCAGTGTGCCACAGATAAAACAGGCTACCTGGAATTTAAACAAACATCCAAAGTGAAAGTTCAGAATCAGTGTAATGCACACTATCCAGCCATGCTTTTCTCATGAGGCTGACTGCAAACAGACGGCTAGATCTCCAGGATACAGGAAGCACACACTGCTTCCAAGGCACCAATATAGATCAAGGGATGAGCATTTAGCTGTCTGTTTTCTCCAGGGTTTTGTGATGGGGGACAACTATTTTTATGTCTTTTTTTTTTTTGTACGTTTTAGAAGAAAACGGCACATTCCTCTTAACGTTACTCCAGTGATGCCACTAAGCTTGCGAGATAAACAAATGAACGATATCAATCACAGCCAATGTCACGTTATTCAGTGAGAGACTTGGCACGGAGTTCAAATATTTGTTCAGGCTGGGACAGATGAGGACAGAGAGTGTGGGAGAGAACAGCAGAAGAGTCACAGTTGAGCAATAAAGGCTGTGCATCCGATCACTGCCGCTGTCCGAGCATCTCTCTCTGTCCCTAGAAAATAACTGTGCGTACTATATAATCCATGTGTTATAGGTATAGATGTGTTATGGGAACTAAAATGAGATCATGCCATAATAAATATCTCCACTCTCTGTCTAATTTGACAGGTTTGATGTACTCAGAGAACTTGGTACTATTTGAAGCAGTCGCGATGACCTGGGTGCTATTTATATCTGTCAAGTGGCCCATCTAGCAGCAGTGCACTCAAGTCATGATGGGCCTCACATTAAAATGCATGCACAGAGACGTACAGTACAAGAGGCCCGATAAGAATGTAAAAAGCACTTTCACGCGGAAACTTTTGAAGCCCCCGTGTGAGGGGCTATAGATAGATATCGAGAGTAACCGTGGAAGCCCTTCACACAGTTGTGAGATTATACAAGAACCATCGGAGATGAATGGTTTCTACGAGTGCCTGCAATAGTGAAGAAGAAAAACAGTGAATAAACCATTAGGTAAGGTAAGTGTTATCAATCCCCACATTAGGCAGCCAGCCACTTTATTCTCAATTATTAGCATTCGCTGTAAGATTCTTATGAGCAAGAGAACATCAAAGGCTCACACCTAAGGAGCCAAAAGCATTTGTGCTGTCGCTGAGCTTAGGAAATGCATATGAGAAGTGTGAGAGGATTAAAATCTTAGAGGGGATTCTTAGAGAGAAACAATGCCCTGCAGATAGCATACATTATGCCTTGACTGAACAGAAGTGCCTGGGAAATACCACTGCGGGACATGTGAGGTCTTAAGGGGGAAGAACGCAGGTGAACCTGTTGCCAGGAGAAAGAAGAGAGCGGATAAAGCAAAGCCACATGACTGAGAAGCTATTAATCAATCCACTGCTGCTGCTAAATTGAAAACTTGGCACTAACCATTAGTATAGCACTATGAATTTAATTTTAACCCTCTGGAAGAGTGTGAAAAGAAGATATGCAGCTATATTTTAGGAGACATTCTCCGTGAAGGTGTGACTTGGAAAACGTAGGCTCGGTTCCTCTTTCGAGAAAGCGGCTGAAGAAAATGAAAAGGAGACGAGCAGCTGCCTGTTTGGACAGGGATGAAGATAAATTCAGGGGCTGCATTTGTAACAATCTGTTTCAGGAAACAGCATGCTGGTCCAAAGTCCTCTGCGGACATTTTAACATGGTGCTCCAAGAGCTCACAGCTGTAGAGCATTTGAGCAGAGTGATGGCTTCCAAAAGCTCCCTAATCATCACGCACCATCTGGAAAACAACTGGGCCATGCACTGTCCACTGGACTGAGGTAGGCAGACAAGAGAAGCAGAGAGAGGGGGATAAAGAGGGGGAGAGAGAGAGAGAGAGTACTCAGGGCATCATATAGCAGCTGTAAGCACACGTTAATGAGTGACGCATCCACCACCTATAGATCGCTGAACAGATAATATGAATCCAAAGTCTTTCATTTGCAAATAAAAGTTGAAAATTTACTGAACAGCTCTTGCTTTATTGCAACAACATCTTACCTTGGCTCTCTCTACCACAGGACAATCTGTATAATGATTGTGAAATTTAAGTATCATTGAGTTCCTCGGCTAAACAGACCGTTCAGAAGCAGCCAGTCGAGTCGTTGCTGAAAGGTCACGCACTATTTGAAGTCACGCACATGGCTTGTCATCAAACACTGACAAAATGTTTTCAGTTGTCCTCTTACGTCCCATGCACATCAATACAATTTTGAACTAAAAAATAAACATTTGTGGCGTGTACGGAAGAAAATGCAGAAGAGGGCAATAAGAGGGCAGTAAGTACTCCCCTGCAAATTCTAGCAAGCATTAGCCATTCTCAAAAAACTGGCTGGTAAGCACGCAGACGTGATGATCTGTAGGATAGTGGTAGACCAACAACATGACCCCTGCGAAGGCAGCTGTCCCCAGATTCAACCTGGCACAATATCAGCAAAGGATGGCTCATTGCAGATTAATACAGGGATTAATCAAGTTCAACAGCTCTCTCAGCATTAAATCAAAGACACCACAGAACTAAGAGGCTTTAGGACCAAAGAATTACTGTAGCCTATATGGTCCCCTCATAAAACCCAAGAGATAGCCCTACATTCCCTTGACATATTCTATAATAGCTTGGATTGCACTTTTTAATACTGGACATCACTACATTTCCATTAAAGGGCAAGAAGATTTGACCAGATAGGGAACGCTCACACAGTCTGATCATAATGTGCACTAAAATGATGAACGCTTAGAAACTTAGAAGCTACCACCTGCTTGAATGCATTAAAAGTGGCCATAATTTAAATTCATGAAAAGAATCCTAAGATAAACAGAGAAACAGTCAAATATTAGTACACACTAAATGCAATACAAAACTCTGATGCTAACGTTAGCTTGACCTGATGTGGATTTTTCACTGAGAAAGAAACGGTCTTAATCAGCACCTGGGGCAGTCACCGACATCAGAGGATCTCATCCGCATATGTTCACTCAGAGCATCCAAACGCCAAAACAGATACACGCTATTCTCCCGGCGCTAGCCAGATGGCGGGGACCCCACAGAGACTGGAACGCGTGAGAGCTGTCTGAGCAGCTCAAAGCTCGACTAGCTGACTGTCTGTCTCAAAGTCAGCACCCCACAACAGAGCGTTACGGAGCCAGAAATGGGGATGATGTACGGCAGATCCAGATCTACTGGTTTCCCTCTTAAATCACATTACACACACACAACTGAGCTGCAAGAGTACCAAACACTGACAGAGTTAGTGAGTCAGCAGTCACAGCCATCAGAGCCTCCCCCTGCCAAGGGGATGAGTAAATGTTCTCTCAGGGCTTTGCTGTTAGAATAAGACGTTACCGTTAGCCATGTGTACGGAAACGTCTTACTTCTTTACCAACACACCACTTTAAACTGGATATGTGCCTCATGGTTATATTGAAATTATCATCTCGATTGTTTCATTCAACACCGAAGACACACTAATTATTACGTATCGCATGACACATGGCAGATTCCATTACTGTCATTTAAAGAACACAACAGAGGCAATGCTCAATTTGCAACAGTTGAAACAATAACTTTAAACTGTCATTCATCTGATAATTTCGGTCTAAAGGCGAGTCCACAAAGAAACTGTTTTTCATGTCCATTACTCACCATATCGCAGACTATCTATCGTTAATCAATCCACACACAGCCTCCGAGACAAGCATGTGAGATGCACGTCACCTCAGGGCCCAGCCTCTTTGGAAATCAATAAAATTAATTGAATCCCTGCATAAAAAAAACAAAACAAAACAAACAACTGCTTGCAACGCCAATCCTATCCAGAAAATTTCTGCTGTGAGCCTGGTGAAGACAGTTTGTCTGTTCGCACTCCTTTCAAATTTCTCTGTGCTACTGACAGACAGCTGGTCCTCAGGACAGGGCCGGCAGAGCGGAGGTCAGCGTGGGTGTTGATTGAACGGATCAAATGCTTCAGTAAGTTTTCATGTGGATACCCAGTAACAGTCACTTGGGAAGTTTGCATTTCGCCGCTGTGTATTTTCTATGGGCGCTCGAGTTTCCTTCAACATACAAGACGCAGAGGTTATGACAATTAGGAGCAAATTCACCCGTAGGAGTGAATGTGTTCGTCTGTCTTTGTGTGCCGTGCTGCGCCCTGCGTCTCATCCATTATGTGCTGGAACAGGCTGTGGCTCCAGCAACACAAATGAAAGAAACTGGCTCTACTTGTTCCCCCTCATAATAAATCTCTTGATGTACTTCAAGGTGCTACCGGCCAGGACACACAAAGTGACGAAAGGCTTGTGTGTGAGAGTGGACTGTTGTTACAGATTTAATAAAAAGAAAATGCAAAAAGAACCACGTTTGAAAACTATGCTAGTCCATCAAATGAAAATATTTTTGCCCAAACAGGTCGACACGTTTTGATGTATTAGGTATAGAATTTTAGAGATTAAACCGGTATATCGTGCACAGTGATTTAAATATTTAAATTTAAAAATGTTTAAATGTTGATTGTAACTATCCTTGAGGTGTCCTGATATCCAATTTTACACTTGCCAACAAATCCCACAGACTGTAAGTATCCTCTGGCATTAAAGTAATTGACCCCAACCTGGAAAATGTAGTTGCAATTCATTGAAGGGAGTGACAATGCTCTTGGCTGAAGCTGCAATCATGTTTTAGAAGCAGGGACTTGAATGGTCACGGCTTTTTTTCTCTTAAAAAAAAGTTCTGAGCACTTTCCATGTTAAACAAATAAATCTACAACTCTATCTCGGCCTCCTCCCTCATTTACACTACTGTGACTGGATTTTCAGAGTTATATAATCTGGTCTGATATGAGGCTTTGCTCACAGATAGGAGCTCGGATTATTCCCTGGAGAGAAGGGAGAGCTTTTAAATGTCTGCCATAACTGTCTGTGTCACAGTTAATGACAGGCCCTGCTTCCCTGAAAAAGAAAGACCTCAACTTTCAGTTCTTCCAGGTAAGACTGAACAGATACAGCCACCGCAAACCCACGAAGACAGAAATGAGAGTCGATGTGAAGTCACTCCTGATAGTGATTTTTATTCACTTTAGCTGATGCAACTCAACAAAATGAAAATCAGCGTCGTATGTTTGAAGGCTGTGACGTGCTAATCCCTTCTTCAGATCTCCGATAAGATGCCTCATTTTAGTGAAGCCCGAGGTGTCAATGTCTGAAGATGAAACTAAAAGCTAAAGTACAGATTAGAGGCAAACAGTTCAGTTTTGGTTCTCTACTCTCATTCGGCTGAAACAAGCAGCAGTTTTCAGCAAAAATCCCCCAAAAAACTACCAATCACATGGTGGAGCGTTTACCAGCTCGAGAGCCACAAACTGTATGTGCACCAGGAGTTGGTGGAAACAACAAACACAACTGAAAGGAGAGTAAATATTACACTTATTGTTGTGTAATGATTAGAAACAGATTTTTAAATGGATGTTAAACATTGCTCTACAGCCCCTCATTTGAAAAGGCCATGTCAACTGAAAAGATGAAAATATCTCAGTGTTGCGCTCCCAGCTTGTTTCCGCCGTTACTGCAGGGGTAAATAAACACTCAAATAAATGCTAAGAGCTATACACAGTTCCAAGAAAGCAATCAGAGGGAAAATGTTATCTGAGCTGTTTGAAATATAATTATGTGTCCATATTTCATATGAATAAATACTAGTCTGTACACTTACACAATGGCACATGTGATGGTATTTGAAGGCAGGACATGCACTGCTGCTGCCACCAAGGTGTCTTTTCTTTCCCTTTTTAATGTTTTTCATCGTCAGAATGACAAGTATTGTTAAATCCTTGAGTCTAGTTTGTGAATGATCCATGAAACAATTGTCTTGGCAAGAAAAAAACACATCAGGCGAAGTGAAGAATTACGCCAATTAAGTAGTGCCCTCAAATGGCTACTTGAGGCTGGCTCCATTAGTCAATCCACCTAGACCCACCACTAAACAGTTTTATTGTAGAAATAAACAACAACGTACCACCTGGCGCAAAAAGACATCTTAATCTTGATAGCTAATTCCCCCATTCATAAGAACTGTAGGTTTTTTAATATAACTAAATTATTTCAAGCCTCAGCGTTATGAAATGTTACCTAGGTTACCTCCAGGTGACTAGCTGTCTTCCAAGGCATCACCAACTTGCATCAGCTCCTCTTCACTTTTGAATTAGCTAGGTGTTAGGCATAGTCAGTCACTGGCAAGATAGTGATCACCAGAGCCACCATACTGAGCTTCAAAATCACTCTTCTGTCCATCCTTATATACGGTCAGGTGATCAGTACAAGCCAATATAAATCACATCATATTTTTATTTGGATCAAACTTTTGATAAATATAGGAGCTCTAGTATATTATCAACAAAAACACAGTCATTAAAAGAAGAGTATTTGATAATTTAACTTTGAGTGAAAATGGCCATAATTGAACATTGATCTGAGAGCAAAACAACGATGTTAAAAGAGCAGCCAGACAGCGTGTGGGTTTTCAAAGCAGAAAATGTGCCAACATCTAAACGGAGGTCCAATGGAGACATTTTTGTCATCGGCCAAATTTCAATTGACATGCTTTCTTCTGTACTGGCTGATAAATAATGCAGCAGCAGAAGTGAATAGCCTAATGAAGGTGGCTGTTGCAGAGCAGGCTAGTACAATATTTATATTTTATGTTCCACTTTATACTGATGAGCACTCCGAAACAGCAAATTGTCCTCAAAGGACACCAAGGAGCCGACATCAAATTAAACATTAATAAACGGACGGCAACCGAGCTCGGATTTAGGCCTGTAGCACTGTGTGGGTCAGCTGTATTTATTGCTCACTCATTAGCCTTCAAAACAAGATAACAGCTACCGTCTCTCACAGCATAACCTGGAGCAATTAGCCCTGTCTTCAGAAGTCTTTTCCGTCGTTTCTCACACAGAATTAATGAGACAAGAATAGCAGGCAAAGAGAGGGAACTGGCAGGAATCAGCACCTGTCTATTCAGAAACATAATTGCTGTAAACACTTCATGCGTTCATAGGGAAACAAACTCATAATTAGGGTCATCACTTTCCAACTCTAATATTAAGCCTTTTGCAACAGTCAAACTGACTTCGACCCATTTATCCTGATACACACTTCGGAAAGGGTTTCACAGATCAAGAATCCTCATTAGAAGACAGTGACAGAAAAACACTGCGACAAACCACAGCTGAGATTTCCCAAATCGGGTCCACACTTTTTGTTCAAACTGAGGCTTAAGTTAAAATGTAGGATTATGTGCCACTGAGATAAAATGGAAAACACAAATCCGCCAGATGGAACGGTCTCATCAAAACGCTGTTTATATCACAAACAAAAACAAGCTGAACAGATACTGTACTCTGGGTGGCTGTTGTTGGATTTACCAAAAGACCCAAGGGACAGAATACAGAGAAGATGTTGTGGAAATATATACCGAAGTGTTTCATTCACTGTGTATTTTTCTGCACCGAGTCCATGCGTGCATGCTTTTTAAAGTGCATATCTTGAGTATCGGAAAGCCCAGCTGTGGATCCATGCACAGTGAAGTGATGTTCAGAAAAGGCTCAGACGCACCAGACTGACATCAAAGAACTACTGGCAACAAAGCCCAACCGTCTTGCCTCACGTCTCCTGTGTCTCAGCAGAAAAGTTGAACTTGAATACTCCACAAAGACTATGGCCAACAGGCATCTAGCACATACGTTCTGCATCAGGAGGTGGCAGCAGTCTGTATATGTCATTCAAAAGCTGAAACCAGAAGACGTAGGACTAAGAAGGAACTTGGAAAATAACTGTGTACTGGTTTATTCAGATGAGCTGAAGATGAAAAATGAGGAGAGCTTTCTGCGTGTGCCTTCTTGGCTTTGTCGTTTGCTTGCTTTTGTAATTTCCGTCTGTCTTATTGTGCACTGGCTCTCTGAGCGGAAACAGCCAATCAAAGGGATTTCTCTCACTGAGCCCTTCTGCCACCGATTAAACTTGCGCAATCGGTTGAAAACCAGTCAGCAAGAGTCCAACTAGGCTGCAGACCCAAATTATGGTGCAGAACACGCCACAAAAACTGGGGTCCACAGAGAGCCAACAGTCAGGTTGTTGTGTCAAATGTCCCAGTGATATAAGTTGCCACAGCTCCCAATGCTCAACGCATGGTACAAAGTAACAAACACGTTTATCTATAGGACAAAGTGTCTTTTACTCTGATGCGTGGATTACAGTTTCAGAGCCACTCAAAGCAGCAGATTTACTGGATGGAGTTCCCTGATTTATCGCCATGTTCAGCAGTTGTGACCGGGGCCAAAACCCGCTAGCCTTAAAGCTTAGACAGTTTCTATTGACCCATTGCTCTCTCCTCAACGAGCCATATACGTAAGATAGGATGATGACAGCGATAAAACTTTGGATGCATACGCACTTATGCAGCATTTAGTCTAACAAAATGTACTCGCAGTTCCCCGTCTTGGAGTCTTGTCAAACAAACACAGTGAGCTGATTTTTGTGGCGGCCTCTGAAGAAAATTAACAAGCTAACCGCTGCAAATTTATACCTTTCCACGGTCTCGTCCTCTATCAGTGGAACAGCAAGTGCTGATCAGCTGGAACATAATAATTCCCCAAACTAAAACGGCATGTTTGCACTGGGCCACCTGCAGACAACCCACGAACACAAGCCGTGACTGGTTCAATTAACGTCTCCACTGACCTTCACTCATTCAAATCTCACGGCGCCATAAAAATAATCACATCTCGGGATGGACCATGCCTCTACTTTGCGCTATTACGCCGAAAACCTGCGACTCATCCTTCCCGACACATCAGAGGACAGTCTGCGTCAGCACAATCTGCTCCTTGATGCTCACACTGTGTAACCTGATGGTAACAGCCAAGCCACACAGCCAGCATGTGAATAAGCCAGATCCTTTCGCAGAGCTTTGTTCACATTAACACCTCGCTTACATAAAAGATGTAAAACTATACCTCTAAACGTGCAACTCTTAGCAAAAGAAAATTGACGGCAATACCAGCTTACTTTAAAACACGAGGCACTTGCCTATCCAGCCGTCAGCACACTAATGCTTTTGGAGTGTTTTCAGAGGCTTTTATTGGCAACCTCACACAAAGCCTCAAAATGTCCCAAGGACTGTCCAAGTCATTTATCACATAAACCTGTCAACAAATCTATGTCTATGTCAAAGAAATGAGTCACAAAGAAATTAAGAGGCCTTGTTTTACACAGCCCAATTACTCAAAGCTTAAAGTGCATCTAAAACATATCATCATCACTACACACCAACTGATCAAGACTGATCTTTGGCCTTGAACTGACCATACATGTTTTGTCACTGCATGCGGTCATCTTCATGACACTGCGACTACATGACTTATCGGTTCTTGCTAATTTACAGAGAACAAAAAGGAAACAAGTCAGGCCAGCCAAATGCGTCTTAGCAAAACACAGAAGGCAGACAGTGGAAGCATCCGCCATGCTTCATTAAACAGGGCAGTCTGCATCACGGTATAAACAGGAACACACTATAGTATTTTCTGTAGGCCTCAAAATAAACTTTACTGACAATATGACAGAAATTTAGGTTTCAAACTTGGAGCTTAGCTGTCAGTTAGTTTCTCTTATGCACAATTCAAAAACAAACAACAGACATTACAAGCGTGGGAGACAGAGGGAATGAAGGAAAAGAGGGAAAGGGACGGGAGAGAGCAGGAGACAGCATATTGGAGAATAGGCGACGGTAATCAATTGAACCGCAGTGAGTATTCTAAGGATGGATGCTTGCTAAATTAATAGTATGCTGCACAAATGAATGTAAAAGAAACATATGCTGCATTGCTTCCATCTAACAACTGTTTTCACACAGCACAGATTTGCTCACATTACTATATTTTAAGGACAGCTTTTTCAGACTACAGGGAAAACAAGGAGATGTGCCTGAGCTGTTTCTTCGGATTTTATGCTTAGCTTCAGTTCAGAGCAGGCTCAGTTAAACCAGATGTACACGTGTTTTTGTTTACCGTTGTATTGTGGCTCCGTTAATCTGTGTATACACATTTATCTTGTATGCGACAAACAAGTGAATTTAAATGACTTCTTCACAGTTTTTGTCTTAGGATTTACAGCGTGTCTGAAATCCAGCTAATGGATAGACCAATGCTTTTTCATTTCACACAAAAATGCCTTCTGGACACTTTTCAGGGGACATGATGATTGCATTGTACCTTGTTTTACAGGGGACATTACCATGTCATTGGACTGTGCCAGAATCGCAGTGATCAACTAATGAATGTGGTCTCCCCAAGCCTGGTTTGCACTGGGAAGCTGTGATAAAATACAGGAATATAAAATTACAGCCTTTCAGTCAGACTGCCTGGCAACCTGCCACATGAAGCTCCTAAAATACACGAGGAAGTCAAAAAAAAAAAGGAGAGGGACTCAGTAAGGATAATAAAGCATAAAATCCTAAATTTGTGGGGTAAGCATTGCAATGTCTTCAGCCATGCAGACGTATTCTTGTATTTCCGCAAAAAAGCTCATCTACAAAATATCTGTACCTGCTGTTAGGGGGGGGAAGTACTTTGATGGTACACGCATAGTAACAAAATATTTCAACTCCTATCCTTGGATTTGGAGGACGGATGATGAATCAGTGCCGACTGAATGACAGCGCTCGTGATCTCTTTTGATTAGCTGCATGCATCAGGGTACTACGGAATAGAGGGAAGGAAATGTGAAATACACTCTAGTTCAAAGACGGTAACGTAGCCAATGGCTGATGTCGTTCATGTAGATCCTGGTGTTCACGCAGAGAGAGACACAAACCGAACAAAATGTTTCAGTGGTCACGGAGGAAATATCACTTATTCTCCTGCCCACACAGCCTCAACAAATGAGCAGAGGGAAGGAGACTTTGAATAAAAAGTCCTTTCAATTTCCTGTAATGCAGTGGACTGGCATGGATCTCAGAAATATTTTCTAGCATCTCCTAAAGACAAGTGACATTGTAAACTGGGAGCAGGCCATTTAAATCCAAACAGTGAGGATAACTGTCAGGATAGGGAAACAAACTGCACTCTGGCTCACCTCCACAAGTAGGCTCTGCTTTGAGTTGGGTAAGTCTGAATAAATAAAAACAGCTCACAAGAAGACAGCGGCCACACTTTGCCCACGTATTTGCACAGCATTCCTGTGTAATCATTAACTTTTGCGGTAGGCTTCTACGGTACAGAAAATGTGAGTAAAGGCTCCCAATTAAACGTTACAATATTTACTGCACCGCACGTTTCCAGCTCCAGTAGGCATATGAACAAGCGTTTCATTCATCTCAAGAGACTATGTAGTAATAAATACATTTCTCTTTATAACTAGGACATCATGGTGACACAACAAGGAAGTGATTTGAATTTATATGGCATGGGTATAAAGTTGTGATGGGTGTGTGTGTTGCGAAGGAAGACGGTTAAACTCACTTGATAAAGCACCGTGCTCCTTCAAAGGTAAAACCTTCTTCCCAGCCAGTAGGTAGATCTGTGAAACAAGGAGAGGTGGACAAAAATATGTAAACAAACATTGGTGGACGAAACTTATTATGTTTTAATTTAAATAGGGCTATGCATCCCCAGCTGTCAATCTGAGATGCAGAGAAGCAAAGGTTAACGAATCAAAAAAATGACCTTGAGTTTCAATAACTTTTCAAGCAAAAGCGAAAAAACGAAAATCACTACTCCAGCTTCTCAATGGGGGAGGACTTTCTGTTTTGTTTTTTTTCTTTGTCATGTACAATAGTGCTCAGCAGGCAAGCAAATCTGAAGACATCACTAGAAATGCATCTGATGTCACTTTTCATTATCAGTCCATTTGTCCGTTACATTTGCCCTCAATCAGTGAGTCCTTTGGTCTATAAAATCTCTAAAAATAATACTATTACTTACAATATTTTAATAACAATCCACAATCCATATACAACAATCCATAAATGAATGTGAGCTAATCAAAATGATCATCACTTTTGAGAGGAAGCAGCAAGTCAATAACACTAGTAGGGTACTTGAAGTCATTTCCATAAAATGCTGTGCCATGTGTTTTTCATCTTACTTCCATATTTGTGTGGCATTGTGGTTTTATTTATTTTTGTGTAAAGGCCCAACTGGGAACACGAGTTGAAATAGCTGTAAACTCTCTGTGCAGCACATGAGGTTTTCACGCTTTGCTCTGGAACTACGTAAGACTGCATGGTCCCTATCAAACAAATCCATTCAATCTATCAATTCAATCAATACAGGAGGCTGCTGCTGCTGCTGCTGGTGGTGGTGGTGGTGTATAGAGTCGCATGATAACGTCACCAGCGTGGAGCACTGCGGGGAGCTAATTCTACACTGTAAAACGCATTTTTGAGTGGTATGGGAATCTAATTGCAAATTTGTATATAGTATTTACAGTAGTAGCTCAATAGCCTACAGCCTTTAGCATCTGTTGCTGCCAAAAAGGGTCTCGCTTCCTTAACTTGTCAACAAAACATTAAATGTACCAATATCACGTCAGCAGTTATTTTATTCAAAGTGAAATAAAAACGCGTGGAAATTAGTTTACCTGACGTGACTCTTGGTGTCATTTTTTATTTTTTTATTTTTTTATTTTTTCAGTCAGGTAAGCTAACATTAACCCCAACTTCCCTGACTGACTGACCAGGAGGCTCGAGAGGAAGTGGCACGAGCCCGGGCAGAGGTGGGCACGAGAGGGCTCACTTTTCACACAGCCTACACGAGCGCCTAAAGCCCACTCACGCGTTAAGACACACGGCATGGATGTGACAGCGTCTCTGTCCCTCTCTGCCTCGGTGTGGGAAGTGTCCGTTTTCGGACACCGGGAAAAACCGACACATGACGGCGCACACGACAGACGTTATAAAAGACAACAGAGAAACTTGACAGCCGCTCGGTGACATCTTTACCTGGAGTTTTTCTGTGCCCGGTTATAACTGCCTCGCCACTGACTGGATGCAGCCAGGTTGTACTCTTGGCTTCTTCGCTGTTGAGAGAGGGAAACGCATTCATTATTAAGCGGCGACTTTGTTCGAATTACAAACGGACGGCGTGACTTAAAGTCGGTTTCTTTGGAGGGATATTTACTTAACGAAGAAGACACGTCCATCCCGAGTAACCCCGTAACTCCAAGAAGACGGGAGACAAGAAATCCACTCGGGCTGTAGGTCCGCCGCCATGTCTGGCACTACTGTATGACAATCGCGCGGCTCCGCTCTCACAGGCAGCGCGTACACGGAAACCTTGGCAACGGCGGATGGCTGAGAGGAGGGCAGGAGCACGGGGGGGTAGGGCAGACAGGTAAAGTCCATTCATATGTTTGGTAGGCGACTTGTTCGACTTATCTAAATGTGTTTGTATTGGCGGAAAATCGCTACATAAATGCTACAGAAACATTTGTGTTGTTGTTGTTGTTATTGTTCCGTGCGTTGTTGAAGTGTGACTGTGTTTTGTGTTATTTTGCATGGCTGTGTCTGCTTTTGTTCCAAACAAAGACACATCAAACATGGGGGCAGGGATGGGTTAACTGGCTCCTGGGGGACCCCACACAAAATTGATCTGCTGGTCCCCTTCAATCCTTTTTTCCACACTAGATATTTAATTATTTATATACACCGATCAGGCATAACATTATGACTACTGTGAGGAGAAGTAAATAACATTGACCATCTTGTGTCAATTCAGTGTTCCGCCGGGAAACTTTAGGACCTGGCATTCATGTGAATGAATGACGTACCACCCACCTACACGAGACCAGACACCCCCACCCCATGGCAATGACACTCCTTGATGGCAGCAGCCATCCCCAAAAACAGTTAAGAAACAACTCAGAAACATAAAAAACAGCACAAGGTGTTGACCTGGCCTCCAAATTCACTAGATCCCAAACTGATCAAGTATTTGTGGGATGATCCACAGAGGCCCCTCCCCTCAACCCAAAGGCCCCCACTAACAACATTCTGTTGCCAGACACCACAGGACACCCTCAGAAGACCCATGTCCATTCTCTGATGAGTCACAACTGCTTTGGAGGCAGAAGAGAGAAATAAATAATATTAGGCAGGTGGTCATAATGTTATGCCTGCATATCAATCTGAAATTGTAAAATTAGACAGACCCCATAATCCAGTTAGTAGCATGAGTCACTTTAAGGCGTTTATCGTGTCATTTTATGCTTCATAGTGGTACATGTCCCAAAACAAATGATCAATTAAATCATCACAAACCAGATGCTACACAATAATCCTTGAATTTTTCTGGTTAATATGGAAGTTTCTTGCCCTTGACTGCTTGCTTTGAAACTTAAAGTAACACTTGTTTTGGTCACTCCGACTGATATACAGTTTTATTATATGTGATGTCTTTAGATTATTAACACTGAAACATAAGCAATATTTTGTGCTGTTTCTTTACACTTTTTTTTTTTTTTGGTGAGATATTGGGTCGCTACCAAGATTAAATCAAGTGAGAAGTTTTAAGGGACAAATCGCTATTTGGTGGAGGTGTTAAAAACTCATACATATCTGAAATGTGACTCAGACTACACATCAGAAGCCAGAAAGTTTGGAATCTACTGATTTAAGATTGTGTGTGTATAATGTATAATTAAAGTGTTTTATTTTTTTAAAGCTTGTTATTTTGTTATTTTATCCATTGTGTGAAACTTTCATTTTAAAAGTAACTGGTAACGATAACCTCAGCCCGCCGCCTCTTTCTATGAGTCTGTCTTATACAGAGAGCTATTTTTTCTACACCACAATGTGCAGTAATTTCAGTGCAGTAACCTCATGTGCAATTAACCTAATGTGAATTTTTATAGTTTTACAAAGTGTGCATATTTCAGTAGTAATAGTAAAAACGTTTACCTTTGTTTTTAGTTTTAGTTTTTTTATAATAAAGATGACTCGCGGAACTTCGGAAAAGAATTCCAGTGTACCTGTACTTTCTTGTACCTGTGCAAATGGCAATAAACTGTTCTATTCTATTCAAATCAGTTTTGTGGAATGGTAACCATTAGGTAACTTTTAGAAAGTCAATTTTACTTTTGTACAATTTTGTAGTAGTTTTACTTGAGAAAACACACTTAGCTTGCACCGCTGCAGACTGACATACGCACAGAGAGACATGTTCACAGCCCACTAAGGCACCAAAATGTTCAACTCCACCTTTAGGTTCCTGTTCTCCACCTTTTGTCATTTTTCAGTGAAACTGCAGCATCAGCCTTTCACAGCATACAAAGACAAGTCATCCAACACCGCCGTGCCTGGCTTGTTGTTGCACTGTGTTGCATTGTTTTCTGGACACATGGTAGGCCACTATTTTTGAACGATCATGTGGTGGTGGGAAGTGGACATACTGTATATGCCAACTGCCAGGCGATCCACTTGCAGAATAACTCTGAAGGAAGCAGTTAGGGAGTGATGCCTGGGCTGGTCAGATGTCAAACACTGAGCTCTTTGTATTCTACTTACCTGGGGCAGACAGCTTTTTGGTAACGTGACATACAAAAGCGCTGCTTGTTTTTCCCCAGGTAGCAGGACAATAATTCACAACAAGACAGACTATTAAAAATCGGAGCTTCACATGCTGTTAAATTCGACCTCTTATTGATTTGACGTGGACTGCATAGGTTGGGTTTCTGGCAGATCAGTTAAAATGTCTTTCTTCTATGAAATAGGTATCCTACCTGCTTATGCTCTTTTCACAAGTATTTAATCCTTTCCAGAGAATCTATGAATAAGATTCGTGAGGGTGGAAATAATTGGATTAGAGCCTGATACTGGTATGTCTGTGTATACCCGTGGGATCTGAAAGTGAGGTCGTGTCTGAAATCCAGAGACAGCCATTTCAAAATCTGCTCCGTGGGCCTATGTGCCCACTCTCTGTCTTGCCGTTGATAGCGTTCAGAAGAAAAAATAAATAAAACTGTAGTGTTGTTTCTACTCTTTAAATTATAGGCCAACATGAAACACACTGCACTTTGGATTAGTAGACACGTTAGCCAAATGTATTACTATTAAAACATTTCCAGAGAAGCCATAAAACAAGCAGCTTGAGCTGCGTTTTGTCCCAGCATCCTAAGCTTCCCTAATCAATATGCAAGTTTGCATGGAGTTCTGTTTCCAAGGTCTGACAGTATTGACATAACAGAGAGTCAAGTACTGTGGGTCATATAATTCCTCTTTTGGCCAGAGCAGACATTTCTCAACTGCAGCCCACAGTTGCCAGGGTGCTTCACTGAGCTATAGCTTATCATCGGCATTCAAATAACCCAATACCATTTAGCTGAAGAGGGAGCCTAACTGAGAGCGGCTAGCTGTGTTTGCCTTTCTGCAAGGAGTAGCCTAGCGCTAGCACAGGACATGCATGTGGCGCTGTGTGTAAAGTAGGAAGGACTGAGTGGTAGGAAGTGAAAGTAAATGGAGAAGAAGCCAAACAAATCTGGAGACATTAACACTTTTTTCTCTGGGATCTCCTAAATATCATGTCGAGCCGTAACAAAATATAACACTGACTCAGCGGAATCACCTAAATACTACTCAAAGCATTTTTTTGCAACTCGCTAAATATTAATTTGTGCCCCAAAAAAGACGCAGAGCCTAAATACATAAGAGCTATCATTATTAACACATACAGTGTCGTGTCTGAACATTGTGCAGCACATTCTTACATAATTGCTTCACGCTAAGTGAGGCGAGGGCTCAGCGACACAGGCCAGACTTGAGGCATCAGAATGTAATTAATGGTTGCAGGTTATCAACCAGCTGTTGGAGGGCTTTGTTCTGGTGCCAGCTCAACAGTAGCCTCGTGCCTGTCTGCGCCTGGTAAGAGGGCAGGACTGTCGTCTTTACACTGGAGCCACTCGGCTTCTGTGCAAAGCTCTCATCCGCTGGAATCAAAAGTTCCTAAAGAGCCATCTCTGAGCCTAAATACCGCACTTTGAAATCAGTAAAGTCTGTGCATGTGGTAACTCGGTCACCTTACTACTGCAGAGAAATATATATTCATTGATTCGATGACCAGTTCATCTTCACACAAGTCAAAACAGTAACTTCCTACTGTACTGCCCTCTGTAATCCATCCCTCAGACATTTGCATTGCGAATAAGATGTCATCTGTGCTTCTCCAGTTTCAATACACAGAATCATTTGACCGGCATGCATAACCCACAAACCAGTACAGCTATTAGGGTCAAGTCAGCAGACCAGGTTAATATGAAGCTTCGGAAAAATGGTAAAACACTTAATGCAGTTGTAGCTGCAGAAGTGCAGAGGTAGCAGTATGGATGATAGGAATGACTCTCTAGGCTTTGAAAGATTGCGGAAAAAAAGCCCCTGAAGGGAGGTGTAGTTCTCACGGCTCACCTCTGAATCATTAAACACGCCTCCCTGAATCACTGCTAGTCACATCCTGACAAAGACTCAACCCACAAATGGCTCTCTGTTCACCACAGTCATGACCTCACTGGATCCATTGCATTTCTGGGCGGCGTCCAAGTGTTTTTCTTTCCGAGTTTTATGAGCTTTCCACCAGTGATATATGTCATTAAACCTGAATGAGAGGATACGCTTCTTTGTAATTAGAGGATGTCGAGAGTGGCCTGTGTGCGTCGTAACTGAAATGCTTGTGAGAAGAAATTCATTGCAGTACAACTGTGGCAAGAAAATAAATAAAAAATAATTTATTCTTCCCAGACCTCCTGGCTTTTATTTTGCTACGTAAAGTAAAAACAGATCTGGGTTCAGAGCGTTCAGTGTTTATTCGTGCATTTAAAGGGTTGACTCTCCGCAGACTGAGGTTAGAAACCGCAAGCGGTAAGACCAAAAGCAGAGCCCGAGCTCAGCCTCTCCACATTAATTTGTCTGTTAAATATCTAACCCAGCATAACCATCCTAATCTTACCTCCATGTAGTCTTCAGGCGTTATTGGTTTAGACAAGGACCTCTGTGTTTAGATAATGAAATTAGCCTCCCTCCAGCTCTCCCTGCTTCATAAACTGCTTTATTAATTGCTATCTGCACTTAGTAAGCACTACAAAAGTCTACTGTAAATACACTGGATGTTAAATCATCCACACATAACAGGAGCGGGTTCTTTTATTGATCGCCTCTGTTATCATTACTCAAAAGACACCGCTGTGTCATTTAAGTAATGGAGCAGATTATTAATTAAGATGA
Source organism: Chelon labrosus (assembly GCF_963514085.1). Classification (NCBI taxonomy): domain Eukaryota; kingdom Metazoa; phylum Chordata; class Actinopteri; order Mugiliformes; family Mugilidae; genus Chelon; species Chelon labrosus. Next base: position 12,078,368 of record NC_140344.1, read on the forward strand.
GGGGCTACTTAACATTGATCCAGGATCCGAGCTCCGCTTTGCTGCGATTACACAAATAACCTGACGCGGGTGTCATTCCTCAACATACAACACTCACTGAAGACCACCACATGTGCTGACATCACCAATCCTGATGTGCAGCGCCTCCCGGTTTCATCTTCTCAAGTGCAAACCATCACCCTGCAGTGTATTAATGCTTAAGTAGCAGATTATAGATCAGTTCATGGAGAACTACTTCAGGCTAAGTGCTGGGATAATATAAAAGGGGAAATCATCTGACGGTGAAGACCCCACTTTCCACTGCAGACATCTTCAGTGCCTGGCGCGACTTGCAGTTTTAATTACGGTGCGGATATGACACAGACCTCCCTTTTGCACAGAATCTGATGACATTTACTGTACAACAGTGCAACCACAACATCTGTTGGGATTTTCAATATTCAGGATGTCTCAGCAAGCGGTCCTCCCCCCCGCTGACACACATATCCCCAGTCTGATGGGAAAGCAGAGCAGTGTGACAAACAGGTCATGAGCATCTTCTGGGGGCAGCGAGGGTCATGTGAGCGGCAGTGAGAAAGTCTCTAGGGCCAGAATAATTCTCTGAGGCGGACGGATGACGAGAACTCCTCAAGGACAACACTGATGTCCCCAAATGATGCTGTAATTTGAGACGATAAACTTTGCTGTTGCTGTGTTTCATGCATTAATAATGTTTCCTAATGAAAGAAAAAGCCTTGGTTTGGTGCGCACACTGCGGAACAGATCACGCTGCCCAGTAGAAAATGCCTCTTTTTAAAAAAATATAAGGAACTCAGAAGTAGTTTTTCATGCTGACACAGCAAAATAAACTGAGATTCATGTAAAACAGAAGCCTTACTTTTCTGTCAACTAGTGGCCTTGAAAGAAAAACACAGTATATACTGTTTATCTTACCTTCCAGCTGACACGGAGTAACCTTCAAAGTGCGTAATTATGTAAGAAGTCAAACTTAGATATTCCAGAAAAGGGAGGAAACATATGATCCAGCGTCTGACATCACAGCGCATATATTTATGTATGAACATCTGCTCCGCTTGGGGCTATTTTTGGAACGGGAGTTTTTGAAAATTCAAGGTTGTGCAAAATCTGCAATATCCACTCAGCTGTTCTCATAATCAAAACATCATTACTGCCCCAGCGAGTTCCTTTATTTGTTTTACATGAGAAGTGTTGCCTTTCAGGGGAATTTCTTTTTTTCTTTCTCGTGTCCAGCAGCTCAAAATACAGGAAGTGATTGTGAAATCCTGCGTTTCCACAGAAACCTAGTCACTCCTTTATTCTCCATAAATACCTCAGGAATGTTAAATATTATGGCTGTATGCTTAATCAGGTGTGTACAGAGTCAATTCAGTGCGTGAGTACAATGAGCTAGTAACTAAAGCGGAACAGGAACTGTCACGCAGTGCTTGGTTTTCTTTTCTTTTTTTTTCAGTTTGTCCGCACTGAGTAAACGGGCTTTGTATTGAAACAGAGGGAGAGATCTGAGAAGGAGACACTCCGCCTTATTTATTTGTTCATGACGCCGTGACACGCTCTGTAGTAACGTGATGGATCGGCCTTTGATTGATGAAGTATGCAGTTAAAAGAAAAACACGCAGCCGTCACGTGACGTTGACAGGCAGTGCAAGCATTTTACGTTCTACTGCAAATGATCTGTCCTCAGAGGCCTTATAAGGCTGTCACTTTACAGTGTGTTCATAAAACAACCCAAGCAAAACAGATACTCTCCGTCACGCCGCATCTGAAGTCACAAGTAAAACTCCCACACAATGTTTTCATTTACTGCAGTACAAACGTAAACACAGGTATCGGGTACAGATGGGAAGAGACTGGTATAGTGTGCGTCACTGACATGGAGCTATTTTCTTTCCCTTTGCAGCAACAACTGCATTAAAGCAGTGCAATGTTTGAAATGAGTACAAAAATAGCCTCTGTTTCTGTTTTAGATTTGTACAAATGTATTTTAGTGTCTCTCTTCTACTGCTGGTTCATGTGTTCCACTGAGTCGGCCTCCTTCTCTACACCTGTTCAGGTGTACTGACTTCAGTGTGTCCTCTGACATAGTAAAAGCAGGACTCCCAGCTACGCCACAAGTCGGGAGACAAAAAAGAACCAGCGCACATAGTGGAGCTGTGTGGCGAGATGACCAGCGTCAGCAACAGTCAGAGAGCTGTGACAGTGAAATAGCTATGAATCGAGGAGTGTTGGGTTGTGGGAAACCTGAGCTCATTTCCTTCCTCGTCAAGGTCCAGTAAGCGTAGCGGTGCTTCAGCAAGCAGCGAGTTACAGAAGATCACCCTGAGATGTACAGAACAGGTCACAGTCTCTGTAATGAAAAAAAAATAAAAAGTGCCAATATTATTGATTTTGGTTTATTGGTTTTAATCAAATATTCTGTTTATACATATTAATTCATTCTTTAAAATCATGAGATTTTTATTCTCTGACACCTCTTTTTATGAGTGGCGGCAGAACATGTGCCTCTGCACGGGGAATCTAAATTTGTCCGTCTGTTGGCGAGGCAGTAGGACACAGCTGAGTCCTGCGGAGAGGTTGTGTCTGGGCCACTAAACACGTCCCATGTGCTGAGCACCACTGGGTAAGGGCCATCTGCTTTCTATGTGCTCAGGCAAAGCAGGTGGGGAAAGGGAAGAGCTTCCTGTGGCAGCTCCGCTAATCAATAAGTATTGATTCCTCACTTATCTCAAATACAGCCGGGCTGATGAGATGTCACACATGCAGCCTCCTTCGGGGAGAGTACTGTCATGCCCGTAAGTGCTGCGCTGTGCTGTGCAACGCACACATACACTGCATTCACATTTAAAGAAAAAACACCTAGGTACCTGTAGTTTTTAAAGAAACAAACTAGACCAGAAGAAATATGTTCACAAGACAAGCCTTACTAAAAGTGTTTATATACATGTTGGGAGGCACACAGTTATTCAGCCTAGCTATATTTTCAGGTTGGACTTGTCAATGCTTGCACGGACAGTTATTCCCCTGCTATCCTCTGTTAGTGTCCATCTCTAATGCTCCTCCCGCTGCTGCTTTCACTCTTTCTTATTGCAGGCAATTAATCAGAGCTTTGTCGGCTGGATGGCTCACATTCACTGCAGCTGCTGTCCTCAGCAGAAAGATAAAATAAATAAAGAGCAAGCAAACCGTCTAAACTGACAGCCCCGTGGATGGACAGACAGATAAATGGACTGATGGGTATGCGGACGGATGGGCTAGATGACAAGGGTGATGCTTGGTAATTTCCCTTTTTCAAAGCTCTGTTTAATTCTGCTCTTAGACTGAAAGGAATTGTTAGTTTCACACTGCAGTTAAAAAATAGCAATAACAATGGTAGCAGCAGAAATTGTATCAGAAGCACACAGAAAGATGCAAATGCTCAGAGATTTTATAAGACGCTGGTGGAGTAGTACAATAGAAAACTCCCTGAATGTGCTGTGATCATATCATGATTCCTTGGACTTCTTTTTTTTTTTGTAATATATTTTATTCATTTTACACAATCAAACAACAAACCAACGATTCCTTGGACTTCTAATCCTCACTTATGGAGAGTTGGCACGCAAAGGAATGCTGTAAACAAAATTTCAGAGGACGCCTGGGGCCTCACTAATAGTCACAATGTAGAAATTTGAATTCATACAGGAAGAAGAGTTGTTGCTATCCCTGTCTTTAACTTTATACAACAGCGCCATGTGCTTCCTTTGCAAACCAATACACATCATGCTTATTACACAAAAAAAAAGATTCTCAAGGTGTTTGGACTATGATCTCAATCAGGCATTAGGCGACCTCGTGAACAAAAAAATCGTAAACACAGGCACATCTCCTGGCATAGCTCTACTTTAGCTCACAGAGTACTGGATATCCCTATCTTTTTAGAAACCATCAGTGTCACTGTGTCAGCTGCATCACTCTGTGACAAGCATGAATTTTAATTCCCAGTTGTCTGTTGTTCAGAGCAACATTTTTCTCCACAGATGTTCAAAATGTTCACACATCCATCACTAGTTGACTGATTCAGAGTAAGACTGTCTCAACCCTATGACTTACACCTTTAAAGGAACTAGAGCTTTTCTCTCTTAGAGTCATAAGGTGTTATATGGACTGTAGGCAGCCTCAGGTGTCGTTGCTTAATGAGTTATGTATTTGAAATGACCGTTATTCTCCGCTTCCTCACACTTACGGATAAACATCAGGCATTTGTGCCTTATTTCTGGCTTGTGTCAGATTAAATAACGCTCCTTCATCCATGATCCAACATGAGGGAAAGTGACAGAGAACGCATAGATTGGCAAAGATTCAAAGCAGAAAGGATAGAAATAATTACATTTGTGACTACGCTACCATGCAGTTACAGCAGCGCACACAAAATGAGCTCCTTGATTTCTAATTTGCACATCACGACTGCTGTGAAATTCAATTAATGGATTCCTGATTTATTTAGTGAGCTGTGATGAACGAGCTCCTGCAGCTCACTGATAGAGACTGCAGCGTACGGACCATCCCGCCTAAGCAGAAGTTTGCCGTTCACTTTCCCAAAACGAGAACTTAAGCAAAGGGATCTGAAAAAGAAAGGCACACTCAGAGAAATGTACATTTAGACGGAGCTCCGTGAGAGAAACAAAGCAGCAATCACCTGAGACATCAAGCGCTGTGTCACGGAGGCAGCTATGAAGTGACAAAGATGGGAAAACAGCAGGTGAAGAGCCTATTGTTTGGAATGAGTCAATATGAGTGTCATTGAGAGGGCACAATCTTTCTTTCTTTCTTGCAAAGAGACAGATGCCAGGGGAACCGTCTGAAAAATGTGAGACAACAAGATTTTCTGGATGACTGCCACGTCCCTGCAGGTACGAGCAAGCTACTTGAGGATTTGGGGTGGAAACAGGATGCAGCTTGGTAATAATTGCAGGTACCCTCTGGAAATCTCTACTTTGTAGTTAAGCTTTGTCTGAATCCGATGCATGCGATCAATGAGGATGTGAGGAGAACATTTTTAAAGCCACAAAGCCTCTGTTTATCTAACAGAAATGTTTTGCATGCTTATCACCCAACCACAATCATGTGATCTGGTGGAAAGGAGGCCTAAATACATAAAGGTTTAACTCAAATGTGGGCCTGTCAGATATTTACAGTGTGAGTGCCTGATGGACTGCACAAGGACTCAACTTCCACCCGTTCCTGTCTCAGTATAACAAGTGTTTAGACTGTTTGCCATAAATCATGTCCCTGCCAGATGTTGCCAAGCAACTGATTAATTAGCAGAGTGTACAGCAGTGGCGTTAGAATGGGAGAGCTCATTTCAGTCCCGGTGGTCCAAAGCGCTGTCCGCCAGCTCTCTCACTCCAACAAAGCCATTTATGTTAAGGTGAACCCAACTTAACGAAAAGTTGAGTGTATATTTTGGGAAATTGCTTTCTTGCTGAGAAGATTCAGACCACTTGCATATCTTTCTGTAACCTACAGAACTGGACTCAGCAGGTGGTTTGGTCAGTTTAACGTTAAGACTGGAAGCAGCAGAAACAGCTGGCTGGTTCTGTCCAAATGTTTAAAAAAAAATAAAATAAATCAGCTTTAGAGACCCGTGTCACTAATCTGACAGCGGATTATGTGCTAGAGTCTTCACTGGTTACCTGGCAACCTCAGGGCAACGATGAAATGTATTTTTTTGGGCTGACTGAACAAATTACATATATTTTTTTTTAATTTGTCATGTTTGTTTAGAGGTGCTGGTATGTAGTCGTTTTAGGATTCAGTCTGAATCAAATGGTTAGTTCCTTCTCTTCCAGTCTTGTATATTCACATGGTTTATGCTAAACTAAACTTACCAACCGCTGGCACCATTTTCTCATATCACACATTCACACATCTGTTTCTTAACAAGGAAGTCCATTCATTCATTCTCTGTCAATTTAGAATCACCACTTAACCTAAGGAGCATGTCTTTGGACAGTGGGAGGAAGCAGGGGTACCTGGAGAGAACCCACACAGAAGCAGGGAGAACATGCAAACTCCACACAGAAAGGTCCCAGAGACTAAGGAGACTAAACACTTCATGCAAGTCTAAATGTCTATTTGTGTTATTTCCGTGGTGGTTATTTCTCATTCTATATAGCAGCTATAAATCTTCACTCTTACCTGGCCATTTTTATGTCAGTGGTAATAGAGGTTATTAACTCTGCTGAATAAAATAGTTTACCTCCCCAAGATCACAGTATAACAACCTGCAAATGCACTTTCAGACATGGAGGCAGGTTCTTGTAGTTGGATACTTTATCGGTGATGAATTGCGGAGGGTGGGTCACCTTGACGAATGTTTTAATGTTAACCTGAATTGAAATTATAACTTAGAACTGTCCTATTTTTTCAGGTTTTTATAAATAAGAAAGCTCCAAATAGTTCTTTTTTCAAGGGGATTATTAAAAAAAAGGAAAAAAAAAAAAGAAAAAGAAGAAGAGACACGTCCAGTCTATTCAGAAAAGAAATACAACAGCATAAGTATTGAGAGAAACAGCTAGATAATGGGAGGAGATAAAAAGTCTTTGGAGATATTTGTGCATAAAACACAGCGCCCACATTTTTCTAATAAAGTACCATATCACCCAGTGCAATCGTAAGGCTCCTTGGACAGCAACAGTATATTTAATCAGCAGTTGGATACACAGACAATACTTGTTAGTACTATACACATATTGTTTTGGTATTTTTATGGGGGTTTGCTGACACTGATCCTCTAAACACGAATATTATCCAATATCTGTGTGAATTCGTCCGAGCTGATAACTCTGGCAGACATCCGGGCCTTGGTTCTGCTGTGGACTTTCTGACTGTCAGCAGCAAGAATGAATGCAAAGTGTCTGCATGTCACACCTTTTCATTCTGGTGTCAGCTCATTTTTTTCTCAGGTCTCCAACGAGGCCGAGCCAAGCTTAACAACACTAAGGGCATCTATGAACGAAAAAAAAAAAAAAAAGATAGATTATAACCAATCACTATCCTAATAAATAATTCAAACCGCTGTAGGATAGCGCTTATAAAAATGTGGCTGTGAAGATTTTAATTTAATCTCAACAGTTCACACTTTGAATGTGTATTAAGCTTAGATATGATGCCCTGAACGATTTGCGGTGCCCAGAGCTTGAGAGATGCCCTTAAGTATGCTATAAATATTCACCCTTTCCGAGCCCTAAATGAGCTCCTGTCAAGAGACTGGTAACGCCCAGAGCTTTATGCCGGAGCCATGATTCTTACTTCCTTCAGCAGCACCATCTAAGCAGTGATTTTATGCACACGTGTACTATTTGCGTGCACCTCTGCAAATTTAAGTGACATTAATAGCGCAAGACACAAGCGAGCTACATGCTTTTCTTTGGCTCAGTGAAAACTGGTGGATGCTACATATTGTGCTAACGGACATCACAATTGCAGTGTGCCACTGACCAGATCCAGCCCCAGCTGTGCTTCTTATGTTGGAGAAGATGGATTCACCAAAAAAGCAGCATGAAGGACAGACATCACTCTGCCACAACAGACTATCAGCTCTTAAACTCATGCAGTGCACAACGTGCGTGCAATAAAAACGTCCAAAAAACCCCACATCGTCTGTGCAGAACTTTATACTTATCTATGCCAAAGCTGCTGCGTTGGCTTTAGAGCCTTTGACTCCCAGTAATGGGGCTTACAAACTAAATTGTGATTCCGGTTTCATAACATTGATTTGGCAGCTTTTTCCCACTGTGAGCTGCTGAGGAAGCGCTCCATCTTTGTATAATGTGATAATGGTTGGCTGAGCCCATCCTCTCCTGCTGAACCGTACATAGCCAGCATACTTTCTTTGCCAGAAAGTGCCCGAGTCCACAGGGCAGTGGGCCACACACTTACACACACAAACACACGCAGACGGATGCTCTGAAACTTAATTGATGTCATCAGTTCTTCAGAGCCATCCAACAGAGGGTGCAAGTTTTGATGCCTAACTCTGCTTGAGTTAATGAGAGTGCAGTAATTAGTTGGGAGGACGTAGAAGCTATATGAGCCATGATCGAAAGCTAAATGGTCCAATTTTCCCTGTCACGTGAACACGTTTCCACCACATCACTCTTGGCAGTCAGTGAGGCTAAAAGACACCAATTAATCTCCCATGGATATTACGGGGCAAGATGGCACAGAAAATGGATGGGGACAGCACACCGAGACAGAAAAGGGAATATGTAATTAGCCAGAGATCACTGCACTTTGGCTGTAACCGGCTGTAATTAAACCAGCAGTCGGCAAAAGTTTGACAATTATGCTATAATTTGTAGCAGCAGTAATTAAATTAACACTCCTCATAGTAGTGTTTTCTAATTATGGCAACAATATTCTGCATAAGCCTTGCAAAGTGTTAATTATACAGTGTTTAGCTAAGTTTAAGTGGCTTAAGAGGCTTTTGACAAATTGCAAAATAACATAATGGGGAAATAAAGCATGACAGCTCATCCTAAAGTTAGCTATGTCAGCTTTTAAACACATCCCCCTGTCTTCTGCCAAAAGAATTGAATTTGAAAAAGAACAGGCACAATAGAGAGATGTGAAGTCTCTTTTAAACTCTGCAGTATGCCCTGCAGACTGTCTCTGTTGCGTCTCTAGAACTGAGAGTTTCTGTTATTGCGTCACACTGCCTCTGTGTAACTGTGATATTTGCCTTTGGTGGCAGGAGCTGGATGCGGCGGACGCGCCACAACATGTAGGTTTGCATGCATGCATCATCGGTGTCACACATTCCTTAGGATACATCCAGATCATTGTCTCTCCACCCTGAGCTGAATAACAAACGAGCGTCGACGCCGCCTGCCGCTTTGACTCACTGATTTCCCTTGGCTGGAATTTCTCCTAATAACCAACTGCCTGCCTTTCTCAACACACCAGCACTGTCAGAGGATGGAGACTCTGATGCCCCAACAACATGCATGCTGCTGGATGGTGATTTTCTCCAACAGATGGCCATTTGCTCAGGGCTATGGCAATATCTCTGGAATGGAGTAGCAAGAATACAAAGCAACTATGAATTTTGATTCATTTTCTGGTAACACCAGCCCCAGCCTTCTAACTCCATTCCTAGATCTTTAAAATTCAACATGCGTCCTTTTTGTTTTGCAGTTATTTATTTCTCTGCTTTTTGTTGGCTGTGTTTAGAGCAGGTTTATGCAGACAGTTTCTGGTTATTTGCCACTTGCAATTTACAATGGACTTAACTCTTAATCTTGGGAAACCAATTCTCTGTCAGACTGTCAGACACCTCCACCTCAGTTAAGCAGACAGCTGTCAGTCAGTTATGAATCACATATGAGCTGTTTTGTTCATAAACTAATGTTAGAATGACACACAGCTCCAAAGTCATTCTGCAGGTAAAACGGCCAATTACTTATGAACACCTAAATTTGGGCACTTTGTGATATAAGGGCTTGGTCTTCCACACTCCCACACATGAGCAAATTAAAGCTGAGATGACACTTTCAAATTGAATGTGCCAAAGCATAGCGCCTGAGGGACACAACATGTGTAACTGTCCAAATACTTCTGGATAGTAGACTGTATGCTCCAATTGCACAAACTATACACTGACAAACTGAATGCCAGACCTTTGGTTGTTTCACTCTCACAGCCCCTCACTTCTCCAGTCATCCCCTGATATCACGCATTACCACTTTCTATTGTCTGACTCAAAGCTCCATTGCGCCAATGAATACCAAATGAGCTGCATGGAAATCCAACTGGGAATACACTGTCAAAGGGAAACATGGTGTTTCCCTTATCCAGCCCCCTCATTCAGCTACAGAGTCACACTTCAAAAAAGGTGCACAAGTCTGAGCCGTTGACAGGTGACTCCGACTTGCCACGGTTTTAAACTTGAGCCCTGTGTTAAGATAAAACAACGATCTGTGCGTGTCGCAAGGTATAAAGCAAAATGCTCTGACTTTCTCACAATGGGAGCACAGGTGGTGCAGCAGCGCTCCACATGTGTGTAATGCTGCATTCAAACACATGCCGACCTCTTATCCATCACCAACCTTCCAATATGCACAGATACACAAAATCGAAGAAGCGGTGCGCTGACAACTACTGTACGTACACGAGCACACTGCATGCGCTCCCAAACGAGTCCAAGCTAACAGACTGTGGAGAGGGATGTGCAGTGATGCAGAGAAAGGGGCCATATACGGGGCTTCATGTTCACTGCCTGGGAATTATCACATCAAACTTGTATGGCTAATGGTTCTGACAAGCTCAAGGCCAAACCATTAAAGCCTGGTGCAGACAGAAATGACTCTGCTGGACTATGACTAGGCAATTACTATTCTTGTGCACCAGTGATTTACACCACACCAATAGCATTCAGATTTACACAGATAGGAAGACCAGAGAGGATGTTGTTGTTAAACTTGGTTAAACAACAAATACAAAATCAGTGGCCGGCTTCTTTAAGCTCCACTGACACGCACAGATTTGAGGTTTTCATGATGTTTTCACACTTTCATCCACTGCGGCTTTGACCATTTTTGAGAACGTGGACTTTATTCCATAAAATTAACACAGCTGAAATCAATCTCTGTGCTCTGCAGACTATTAACATTTATTTGCATGACGTATATTCAGCAGCTCTGGGCACCCTGTAGCGTTTGTAGCGGATGCTTCAGTTTACCATGCCGTTATCGGAAATATGGAAGCAAGAAGTCATGGCAAAGCAGAGAAAACATCTGCCTCAGTCTGAGTTGTGAGTCTACAACCCATCAACTCTGACAGATACATATTTAAAATGAATGTCAAGAGAATGGACAAAGATGAGAATGTCTCTACAAGCTGTACTCAGTCATAGCGAGATAAACATCATTATATTAACAATTAACAAGAAACACACAGGTGAGGCTAACTATGATGTCTTTAAATTTTCATAAAGCATCTGGTTTTCCATCCAGCAGTTTCACTCAGTTTCACTCTTAGCCATTCATCCGAAATGAAGCTTAGACGAACGTTCAGTAATGAAGGCGCGTTCTCACGTCCTCAGTCTCTAATGAGGTTCGGGAACAAGAGCTTCATGTAATTCTGTTTTTCCCACGACCAATAACGACGTCTCTAACTCCAGGGCTATAAGGAGTCAAAGCTACCAGCAGATCATCCCCCATCACTGCATCCCTCATTCATTCATGCATTCCCTACGACCCCTCTTATCCCTCTATCCCCCTTCCTGTCAATTAACAAGCTTCTTTGCATCAGTGAAGGTGTGGTCTTTGCTAGTGAATAGTCAGTCTGGTCTATTTCTGCTGCTCTCTTCATCACTTCCTCTTTCCCACACAGTCTAAAGACTTCAGTCTCAATTTCACTGCTGTCAAATGATCCGTTTCATCCTCTCAGCCAATCAGTGCCAAGTCTCCATTCATGAAATGCATCCATCTATCATGAAGCCCATCTCCAATTCATCCTAGCTCTCCAGGGTATACGAACAGAAGCCTCCGTCAGACATCAGATGGTTAATCTCTCAAGCTCTCGTTACTTCGGAACATTTTGCTATTACTTCCAAATGTAAAATAACTGTAAATAACTCATATGTGTATATTTGATCACGTTATGATGGTGTAAGTTTTCACTTCTAATCACTGTGACACATATATCCCCCTCACCCCAGACAGCCTGCGCCACACAGGGCCTCTTCCCATTCTGTATTCTGACTGTATGTTACCATATGCTCATGCCAAAGGGTATAAGGACACAGGCGCAGAGTTTTAGTCTCCCTCTTCTGCACTTGATATAAAGTTGCAGCGCAGTTATGATCGCAGCACATCCTTAGAATGTTTTGTCACCATGGCAACAACTTTCTGTAGTTCCCCGGAAACCTGCTGAAAAAGTCAGTTTTTTTTACACCCCACTGATTTCCTGATTATTTCCTAAATATCTCACTACAGGAGCTCAAAGACTGTCCATATCCAAGGTAGGCTGTTTGTTCCATGATCTTCTTATTGTGCTTTCAGGAAATGCTTCAGACTGAAACATTTCCGCTGCATCTACTTTAAGCTAGCTAGTGACAGTTTACTCACTTGCTGAAAGAGCAGTGAGAAAGTCAAGCTTTTAGCCACATCTTATGTAAGATGGGTGACATTTCTTGGAAAGATATGAAGCCCGTGGATGTGCAGGGTTATATACAGTTGCTGCAATAGCATTAAAGGTTAACAAAGATGATAGCAAGGCTGGCTTCTTTGTGTTGCTCACGCTGCGGTGACAGATGCGGCAGGAGCACGGCCCACTGCAGGGCACCCTGTAAACAACTCTTGCGGAGGCATACGTCTGAACTCTGAAGGGCTGTAGAACAGAGAGAAAAAGGGATGGAGGGAACGTGACACACAAACACACACAAAGCCAGAGACAGTCACTGACACTGTTTTCTCTCTGACTGAGAGGAATAATGGGGAGATTTGATGGAAATGCAGATAGCAGAGGAAGGGTGAGAGGACGGGAGGACTTTGTCTCCACCAAACTCCCTGACTCCTCTTTTATTGTCTCTCAAGCCAAGTTTGAAAAAGTAATATTTTAACAGTGAGCTCAGGTAAAAGGTGAACTACATCTCTGGGTTGACATTTCTATTCTCTATTTCCTGTATATTTTTAGAGCAGGTGATGTGTCTTTGAAACGGCAGTGTTTAAAATATCCAGAACAATAAAGTATTAGGCCGTAAATAGGTCTGCATTTAATACGTTCTTCCTTTTAACACATTCATGATGGATATTGTTCACAAGTTTCACAGAGAAACTAAAGAGCAACCTTTCAGCATCAGCAACAACAAAAAAAACAACTTTCTGCATTAGCAACAAAAAAAAAAAAAAAACTTAGAGGCTATATGATTGTGTGCAGGACATGCTGAAGAAAAGCAAGCCCCCTTCCTCCAGGAGAGTTGAAATCCAGAATTTGTACCAATGCTACGCTGCAGGCCACACAACTCTGCCTGCCTGCGCCCTCCTAAGGTTCCTCCACAAGGAGCAGATGGAGCTCACGGCAAATGAAGAGACGGCGGAGAGTTTGATCGACAGATATGAGATTGAAGAGACAGGTGAGTGAAAGGTTAGTTGTGTATTACATCAGACTGCTTGCTATGGACAGAGAAACATGATTCTACTCTTTAAGGACTAAGGCGCTGATGCTAATTTAGTTCCAACAGGAGTTAAGGCCCAAGCTGTAGCAGTACCTGGCTGAGAATAATGTTTTGCCGTGAGCCCAGAAGCTGGTGGTTGAAATGATAAAAGGAAAACGGAAGATTCACACATGTAGCTCTGCGGGCTAATTCACACCATCACAAACAGAAATACTGGGAAAAACAACAATTTGAGGTGCACAACTAGTCTGTGCCATACATCCAAATATCAAGATATACTCTTCCTGCGCTTACTACATATTTATTTCAGTAAACTCAATTACCTGAGAAATGTGGTGCTCACGGTATAATTATTAGCAAGGGGGGCATTAAAACACATCTTTTACTCCAGCAGACAGTTTGATATGCCAACATATTTACATCTTTAATCTCATTCACAATAATTTCACAGAAACATCTGTTGCGGTACAGATTTGTTTGTTGGTCTTCACACTTTATTCCAGATTAATACGTCTCAACAGCCGTTGAATGGACATTTATCGTCCTAGGAAAATGAGTATAAACATTTTAGTGATCCCCTCGCTTTCCATTTAGTATCATAATCTAATTAGTTTATGAACAAATACTTTCATTTGTACATTTGTGTCTTCAGCCGTGTTACTAAACTGAGACTGTAAACGTTTTACCAGCTAAGCATGAATATACCTACAATTAAACCTACTAAACACAGCATATAAGCATGGCTCCAGACTCTCTGTCTTATTTCTGTTAGAGCCGGTGGTTATAGTCCTCTTTTTAAACTTTTTTTTAAGTCAGTTTTGACTGTCAGTTTTTATTCTACTCCTTCCTCCTCTTCCAGCCAGAGAAAGCAGGTCCATGACGTTCGAAGGCTTCCTCAGGTACATGGAGTCCAAAGACTGCTGTGTGTTCGACCAGGCCCACACATCGGTGTACCAAGACATGGACCAGCCTCTCACCAGTTACTTCATCTCCTCATCGCACAACACCTACTTGACTGGGGACCAGCTAGTAGGAAAGAGCCACCTGGATGCATATGTTTGGTAGGGAAAGGCAGAGAATGCTCTGCAGCATGGTGTTCTTATTTTTTATGAAGTAGCACTTTAAAAAAAGAAATAAAAAAAATACCACTGCCCAAGAAAGCGAGGTGCAAAGGTTATGAGGTAGTCAATTTTAAGTGAGGATGTGGTCGAAAAGAAGGCCACCAAGTTTTGTCTTTAATCAGTGAATCTAAAGTGCCAGCAATCTTTGCACATTATTGCATATATGCTGGAAATAAATGCACAGATAAAGTTTGAAGTTAAAGTTTATTTGGTTACTTTAAGTAGGAATAACTCAAAACGATTGATTAAACCAATTAAAAAACATATGGCTGAAGAACAGATCTAAAATGCCCTTCAGTACAAGATTATCCTCTCTCCCATTCTCTCTGAAACGACATGTTTCTTATCTGGATACTCTCTTTCCCTCTTGTTTCATTGACCCACACACATGTGCTGATGCAGACAGAGAAATTGCTGTGGCCCCTTTATGGGACAATGGAGGTGATTACAAAAGAGGCTGATGGCAGCAGAAGTGCAGTATTTATGGTTCCAGTGAAAGTGCTGAGTGCCCTGGCCGGCTGGTAGAGTGGAACCCTCCAACCCGGCGGCCTGGGAGCTCTGGTTTACTTAGATAATGAAACTGTGATCTCGAGAGGAAAACAAAGTGGCATGAGCAGGAGCCTGCTATTTAGAAATCCCACTAGCTCACAGGTGGGAGAGGGAAGAGAATGAAATGACCAGCTGTATTTGTTTGGTGGAGAAAAACACAATTCACAAGGGCCTATGTGTTTCTCTTGCAAAAGATGGTGAAACTAGTGCTTTAGCTTAAAACATGCATTCCTGACACATTTTACAGATTTTGTCTTTTAAATATTTCCCAAATTTCTAGACTATTTGTAATTGAATATACTTTGATTAAATGATTAAACATATTTTTGGACATAATAAGGACATTCATAGTTATCACTTTAAAAACTGTGTGATATTATCAGCTAATTGTGTCCTGGTGCTTTAGATGATTTAAAAACCAAAACAAAATAAAACTAATTCTAAATTAAGGGAAACATTTAAAAAAAATAATAATAATAATTTTTTAACCTCTGTCAGAGAGGACACTAGTCAATTAGCTTACTTAGCAAACAACAGCATTACAATAGAAGCAGAAGAAAGCTAGCCTAGCTCGCTCAAAAGTTCAAAAATACTTCTGAAAGCACCTCTAAATATGTAAACAGAAAGTGAATTTCCTCTTTATTTGCGCAGATTTGGCTACAGGTCACTTCATGCCTCATGTTTAATCTCCCCAAATAGCTAATAAAGCCTAATAACTGTTTTAGCAGTAGCATGCTAGCATGCTGTGTTTGTGGCTGCTCTTACTAGCTAATCTTCTTTTATTACCCTCTAGTTCTAGTTTCTTTTTTGAAAGTACATTTCTGAAGTTATTTTCTGTTCAGGCAAACTTTTTTATTACACACTTTTTTGTGTGAATAGCCTCAATTTATGGTGCCTCGGCTAAAGTGACTTTTATGTGTACAGATTTGATTCCTTCCAGCAAGGTGCTCTCAAGCACCTCTATAGATGTGTTCAAACAGAAAGTGAACTTTCACTGTATTTGTGCAAATTTAACCACAGTGCATCTCATGGCGTGTGTGTGTGTGTGTGTTTATTCATCACAAATAGCTGATGAACCAATTTGTCATTAGCTGTAGCTAGCTAGTATGCTGTGATTGTGGCAGCTGGTATTAGCGGATCATCTGTTATGTCCCTCCAGCCTCTTTCTTTTGACTTGTGTCTGACGTGTTGAGGAAGTAGATAAAAGAAACAGGAAACTGTGTTTGAAAGTGTTTGAAATGCCTCAATTAATATATATATTTACACCTATTTACTTCTTTCCATCAACTTGAACGATCTGCCTTACCCAGGGGGACAAAACAGTATCACACTGTCTTGTTTGTCTAATAGAAATGTAAAGACACCTTTGAACATGAAACACTAAGATGAAAAAAAATATGCATGGACTGGAGTTGTTTCACAAACACACAGATGCCTTATGCTGCTGCCATAATTTACATTTAAAACGGAAATAAACTGGCAGAGAAGCAGAACCGTTCCCCCCAGATTTAAAATGTCAGGAGAAAAAGGAGGATATACGTTTGCAACAGGGTTGTGAGAAAACATAACATTGCTATCGTGATTATTGGCCGTATCCCTACTGTGGAAGTGGTATCATTTCTGCCCACCATCAGCAGAAAGCAATATAATACTGAGACACATTCTGTAAATGTATAAATGCACGCGGTATGATTTTCATATAAAGTAAAGTACAGAAATGGAATCGGTTTTGAATGCGGTGAATATTGAGATCCATATAAATGTAGATACATGGTGGATTCAGTTATAATGTACTGATCGCACTAGTACGACAGCGGTTAATATTGGGTGACCTGTGGAAACTTGTATAGAGCTCAGTTTGTGCTTCAACTTTTAATTATAATATCTCATGCAGCATACTGTGTTTCTTACACATTTAGCACTACTCCGTGTGTACATATACAGTTAGGTCCAGATATGTTTGGACAGTGACGCAACATTTGTTTTTTTTTTATCTGTTTACCCAAACATGTTCAAGTTATATATATATATACATTGCCTAGCCAAAAAAAAAAAAGTCACCACCAAAAAAAGAAAAACGGTCCAATATTAACTCTAATATTTTGTTGGACCGCCTTTAGCAGTTTTTACAGCACACATTTGCAGTGGCATTGTTTTGATAAACTTTTGCAATGTCACAACATTTATTTCCATCCAGTGCTGCATTAATTTTTCACCAAGATCTTGTATTGATGATGGGAGAGTCTGACCACTGCACAAAGCCTTCTCCAGCACATCCCAAAAATGGAGTAAAGGTCTGGATTCTGTGGTGGCCAATCCATGTGTGAAAATTAAGTCTCATGCTCCCTGAACCACTCTTTCACAATTAGAGCCCCATGAATCCTGGCATTGTCATCTTGGAATATGCCCGTGCCATCAGGGAAGAAAAAATCCATTGATGGAATAACCTGGTCATTCAGTATATTCAGGTAGTCAGCTGACCTCATTCTTTGGGCACATAATGTTGCTGAACCTAGACCTGAGCAACTGCAGCAACCCCAGATCATAGCACTGCCCCCACAGGCTTGTACAGTAGGCACTAGGCATGATGGGTGCATCACTTCATCTGCCTCTCTTCTTACCCTGATGCCCCCATCACTCTGGAACAGGGTAAATCTGGACTCATCAGACCACATGACCTTCTTCCATTGCTTCAGAGTCCAATCTTTATGCTCCCTAGCAAATTGAAGCCTTTTTTCCCAGTTAGCCTCACTGATTAGTGGTTTTCTTGAGGCTACTCAGCTGTTCAGACCCAATCCCTTGAGTTCCCTTCACCCTCTACGTGTGGAAATGCTCTTACTTTTACTATTAAACATAGCCCTGAGTTCTACTGTTTTTTTTTTTTTCGTTTTGATTTCATCAAACGTTTAAGTGATCGCCGATCACCATCAATCGGGATTTTTTACCGACCACATTTCTTCCTCGAAGACGATGGTCAATTTTAGTAGTTTCTTCAATCTCCTTAGATGTTTTCTCTGCTTGATGCATGCCAATGATTTGACCCTTCTCAAACAGACTAACATCTTTTCCACGACTACAGGATGTGTCTTTAGACATGGTTGTTGAAGAAATGAGAAGCTACTCATTGCATCAGTTGGGGTTAAATAACTTGTTGCCAGGTGAAAGATAATCACCTGTGCAGTAATTATCCAATTTGCTTAGTTAAATCCAGGTGGTGACTTTTTTTCAGCCAGGCAGTGTATATAATAAATATAAGCTCTCTCACTTTTATTTTGAGGGTTTTCATGTCCAAATTGGAGGAAATGAATTACAGCTCTTTAATATGTAGTTTCCTCTTCTTCAAGGGAACAAATGTAATTGGACACTTGACTCAAAAGGTGTTTTATGGAATTTTTTTACCTTTTCTTCATCAGTTGAGCAGTTAAAAGGTCTGGATGGTGGCATTTGCATTGAGAGACACTTGGTCGATTATTGATTACTGATGACATGTCAGAAGACAGAGGTGAATTCTGAAGTGTATTGGTTATATGCTGTCTGCTCAGTTTCATACGAAAGGAGCAAAATTCATTGTTGGCGCTTCGCGATAGAGATTCATAATTACCCAAAACACACAGTAAAAGCAATCCAGGAGCTTTTGAAAGTCAAGCAAAGGACTATTCTGATCGGGCACACATTCCACTTGCTGAAGACAAAACAAAAAGCAGAAACACCCACGAACAAACAACTACTGAAGACCACTGCAGTACTGCCCAGACAAAGCATCACAAAGGAGAAAAGCCATTCTTTGGTGATGTCCATGGGTCCCAGGCTTAAGGCAGTCATTGCCTGAAAAAGCACTCTTGAAAAAATGAACATTTTATTTATGATTATGTCTAATTATACAGTATATGAATCCCTTAAAATAGGGGACTGTATAAAAATGGTTATAATTCCCACACATCTCCTCCAAATTCAATTGAACTACCCTGAAATTACAGCTGAGGGACTGCCCTTTAAGCCCATGTTCATTATAAAACTATAACTTGAATATGTTTTGTAAACAGCTAGTTTGTGTAGCTCAGTGTTGAAAAAAATATGTGGACCTAACTGTATCTGTGTATACATGTGGCTTTGTGTGCATGTGTGTGCCACAGCGCTCTGAGGAAAGGCTGCCGCTGTCTGGAGATTGACTGCTGGGATGGGCCAGATACGGAGCCTATAGTTTACCATGGCTACACCCTCACCACCAAGATACTCTTTAAGGATGTCATCGCCACTGTGGAGCAACATGCCTTCGAGGTAACAGCACACAATTTGTTACTCGATATGTATTTCTCTTGTTCCTAAGTGGTGCCCCAGGCATCTATCTCACCTCTGTAGGCGCCAGGAGTCCCTACTGAGCTGCATTTGCTCTAATTAATAACCGCTCTGATAGAAATGCCTTGGCAGCAAACTTTCTTTGATTTATCCGTTCAGGACACTCTCTGTGATGTCTGTGAGCGCTTTCGAGCCCGCAGAGAGAGAGCAGTCAGGTAAATTCAGGTTGATGCTAATTGTCGGAAATGGAGACTAAACTTCTGGTGTGATTATTCTTTAAGGTGTCTGCCTACCCAGTGATCCTGTCTTTGGAAAACCATTGCTGTCGGGAGCAGCAGGAGATCATGGCCCAGTACCTCATGTCTATCCTGGGGGATAAGCTGTTGACAGCTCCCCTGGATCATCCAACCACCGGAGACCTCCCGAGCCCGAATGTAAGCCTCAGAAGGAGTTTGGCCGTGTGAGTGGCAAATGAGAGGAGAAATCTGTGTTTAATGTTAGAGCGGCTGGCGCAGGCTGAGGAGTGATGGTGTTTGCATGTGTAAATCCTTATCGTCTGTCATAGTGCAGCAAAACAAGGAGAAAATGAGACCTTTTCGCCGCCACAGAGGGCCTCATTAGTCTCTTTCTGAGGATTCCTCATTCTCTCTCCTCCATCAGGAAGTGTATAGGGTGAATGGACGTCTGCATTTGCAAGCTTCTTTAATCTCCCAGAGAGTCACAAAATGTAATGTCATGTGGCTGATCGTGAGAAATGTTCATCACTTGAAGCATGTTGAGGCACTAGAGCTGATAGTTTAATTAGATTAGCCTTTTTGGGCTCCGTCTCAACTGTGCAGAGCATCTGTCTCAACTCGTTACGAGAGGATCGGCCTGAAAGACACAGACACAATCACTGCAGCCTACTGAATATGATGAGGGGGATGAAGGTTTTTTTTTTTTCAAGGATGAATGTGTGCTGCCTCACCACAGTCTCTTTGCTACCCCTGACTTCTACTGCTTTAGAATTTACAGCAAAAATGTTCTTATCCTTAGAGTGCATATTCCCCTATATCATTTTTTTTTTTTTTTATCTTTATGACTTGAAAAGTAGAGGGCTTACATACGAGCCTCAGCACTAACGCTTTCATCCTGACTATTAACCCCTACAACCAGAACACTGAATCAGTGATCATGTTTAACATTTGTGCAGCTTCATGCCCGGGTTACTGTCTAATAAAGAAAGCGGAAGTGTAGACTCTGAGGGGTTATCAAAATTTTACAAACTGTTTAACGAGTTGTCAGAGCTGCAGGAAGGATGGAAAAGCTGGTTGTCTTGGTTCCCTTTTTCCAATTATCCTGTATTATTTTCGAAATAATCCATAGTTAATTAACATGTTATCATGCTACTTTATTCTATTTTTACTGTCAGCATGACGCAAAGCTCCCCCCCAAGAACCGCATATGATATTCTAAATTGCATCAACATAAGCAAAGCCTCCATTTCAGCTCTGCAGACTGTGTAATTTTGTGTAACAGTGATAACCAGTGCCAGGGGAAGCTACGAAGCTTGTAATTTTTAGACTTCATGGTCTCTTACAGGTTGTTAAGCTGGCATATCTGTAATTATTTCGAATGTGTTGCCGGAGCATTCGGTGGCCCTGACTTCCGATCGTGGAGCTGGAGATGTCTCCAGACCATAATGTGTTTTTTTCCTGTTAGCGTATAGCTGCTCCTTGGTTAAAGGGAGCCCGAAAGACTCAGAATGATGAAATGCAGCAGTAGATGTGTGATTCTGTGACTTGATGTTCTTGCTTCATCAGTGTCTAGCCTTTTTATCTTCACTAACTTAACTGTCGCTCTGTAAACGTGACTCAGACAAATAGCATTTATTGTTTGAGGACGCAGGGACAGTTGAAAATGCGAAGTGTGTTGTGAATGTCCATAATTGCTTTCTGTTGCATTCATGTGTGAATTCATGCTGTACGTATGGGAACGCCAGGACCTGAAGTATAAGATCCTCATCAAGAATAAAAAGCTAAAAACTCAGATTAAGACAGAGGACACAGCAGGGCCAGAGGACAGTGCAGATGAGGGCGAGGACGATGAGGAGGAGGATGATGAGGAGGATGAGGCTCATCAAACAAAAGTGAGGTTCTGGTCTCCGAGAAAGGCAGGGTCAAAGAAGAAAGTAAGTCAGGGTTTTTTTTCAGTTAGATTAAAGATTTTTCCAAAATAGCTCGAACAGGTATAAATATTGAATGAGGACATAAAGTTTTAAACCTGCAGTTGCTTAAATTCCATCACTGTCTTTGACTTGTCCTCTCTGCCCCTAAACGTAACAAGCAGAAGAAGAAGGTGGTGATGGCCGAGGCTTTATCTGACCTGGTAATATACACAAGGTCTGTCAAGTTCATCAGCTTCAGTCACGCCAAGGACAATCAGAACTGCTACGAGAACACGTCTATGGCAGAGAAGAAGGCTCGCAAGCTAGCCAAAGCCTCAGGTATAAAACGATTGATCTGGAAGGAAGAAAGTCTTTGAAGTAATAAATAATGTGTATTATTAATTGTAAATATTACAAAGTATAATTTTGATGAGCCCAGAAAATTCACTTGATTTATCGCCACACTGAGCACTCTGTGCTCTTTGAATGAGAAATGCAATTATACCCAGGGCCATAAACCTCCATAATAGGGAAAGCATATTGGACGTGACTGATAGAACATAGGGGAGCACTTTTTGGGGAATAAAGCACGACAGCACAAGCCCAGAAAAAGTGTCTTGTGCTCTCTCTGCTGGGGAAATGAAAAGAGCCCACAGAGGTTCGAATCAACAGATAATCAGTGAAGCTGTCATCACGCCGCCGTGCTGGAGTATATTGGAGAAACAGATTGACGTAAAGAAATGAAATCTTTTCCTGCTGAGGAGGAATGACACTTTCCAGACACACAGCTACATTATGAGCTGGTTGACTTGGCTGGCAGGGACCAACATTCTCAGCTACGCCAGAGCTGTAAAAACCGTGTAGTTTTGTTAAGCCCTGCAGGAAAACTATACAGCTATAAATGATACACAGACAGAAGCTGTGCGCCAGTTTTTTAGTTGTCAGAATGAGGATAATTATACATACATACATACATTCCTAATCTGGAAAATTGGTTTCCAGTTGTTAGGTATTCCCTTTCCATTTGGCTAAAAGTAACAGTACATTCGGTGTGTCTTCCTTATAGGATCCTGTATATTTAGCTTGAATTAAATCAACTTGTCATAAAAAAAAAAAAAAAGATAATAAAATAGTTCTGCTCAGTGTTCCACTTTGAGCCATTCAGTGACAAACTGGATCTTTTTATAAGTGATAAGTGACCAAGTCCCCACACTTAAACCTCGCACCGCATGGCCACCGTGACTGAGTCAGACAGATTAAAATCTACAGCATCGTATAAATGACATTTGTCTGATTCAGCGGATGTGTTGATTAATGTGTGTGTCAGACGTTTGACCTTTGGCGGGTTCCGTGTCCTCCGTCTCAGGTCCAGATTTTGTCCAACACAACCAGAAGTTCCTCAGCAGGATTTACCCAGCAGGCTCCAGAACGTCGTCCTCCAACTACAACCCTCAGGAGTTTTGGAACGTCGGCTCGCAGCTTGGTGAGTGAGAAATTGCATCGTGGCAAACCTTTAACACACTTCCAGGAGCCTGCAGTCACTCACATGAAATTAGGAAGGCCACAGGAGTAATGAAAATGTTTGGAAAGCAGTTTATTAATTGGGTTAATCTAATAATAAATAAATAAATCATAAATATGAAAAACTAAACTGTGTTATTAATACATTTATTATATTACTAAATGTCACTAGAATACTGCAGCATGTCACTAGAATACTGCAACGTGTCATTAGAATACTGTAACGTGTCATTAGAATACTCCATGTCATTAGAATACTGCAGCACGTTATTGGAATACTGCACCACGTCATCAAGTACTCCAGCATGTCATTAGAATACTCCATGTCACTAGAATACTGCAGCATGTTACTGGAATACTGCAGCATGTCATCAAGTACTCCAGTATGTCATTTGAATACTCCAGCATGTCATCAGAATACTCCAATATGTCACTAGAATACTGCAGCACGTCATCAGAATACTCCAGCATGTCACTAGAATACTGCAGCGTGTCATTAGAATACTGCAGCATGTCATTAGAATACTCCAGCATGCCATTAGAATATTCCAGTATGTCATTAGAATACTGCAGAATGTCATTAGAATACTCCATTATGTCATCTCAATACTGCAGCACATCATCAGAATACTGCAGCACGTCATCAGAATACTGCAGCATGACATCAGAATATTGCAGCACGTCATCAGAATACTCCAGTATGTCACTAGAATACTCCAGAATGTCATTAGAATACTCCAGCACGTCATTAGAATACTCCAGCATGTCATCAGAATACTGCACCACGTTATTGGAATACTGCAACGTCATTAGAATATTCCATGTCACTAGAATACTGCAGCGCGTCATCAGCATACTCCAGTATGTCACTAGAATACTCCAGCATGTCATTAGAATACTGCAGCACGTCATTAGAATACTACACATCATCAGAATACTCCAGTATGTCACTAGAATACTTCAGCACGTCATTAGAATACTGCAGCATGTCTTTAGAATACTGCAGCATGTCATCGGAATACTGCAGGACATCATCGGAATACTGCAGCATGTCACTAGAATACTCCAGCATGTCATTAGAATACTGCAGCATGTCACTAGAATACTCCAGCATGTCATTAGAATACTGCAGCATGTCACTAGAATACTGCAGCGCGTCATCAGAATACTCCAGCATGTCATCAGAATACTGCACCACGTTATTGGAATACTGCAACGTCATTAGAATATTCCATGTCACTAGAATACTGCAGCACATCATCAGAATACTGCAGCGCATCATCAGCATACTCCAGTATGTCATTAGAATACTGCAACATGTCATCAGAATACTGCAACGCGTCATTAGAATACTCCATGCCATTAGAATACTCCATGTGATTAGAATACTGCAGCACATCATCGGAATACTGCAGCATGTTATTAGAATACTCCAGCATGTCATTAGAATACTGCAGCACGTCATCAGAATACTCCAGCATGTCACTAGAATATTCCATGATGTCATTAGAATACTGCAGTATGTCACTAGAATACTCCAGCATGTTATTACAATATTCCAGCATGTCATCAGAATACTCCAATATGTCACTAGAATACTCCAGCATGTCCCTAGAATACTGCAGCAAGTCTATAGAATACTCCACATCATCAGAATACTCTAGTATTTCAGTAGAATACTTCAGCACATCATTAGAATACTCCAGCATGTCTTTAGAATACTGCAGCACGTCATCACAATACTCCAGTATGTCACTAGAATACTCCAGAATGTCACTACAATACTGCAGCACGTCATTAGAATACTACACATCATCAGAATACTCCAGTATGTCACTAGAATACTCCAGTATGTCACTAGAATACTTCAGCACGTCATTACAATACTCCAGCATGTCATTAGAATACTGCAGCACATCATCAGAATACTCCAGCATGTCTTTAGAATACTCCAGCATGTCACTGGAATACTGCAGCACGCCATCGGAATACTGCAGCACATCATCAGAATACTGCAGCATGTTACTAGAATACTCCATCATGTCATTACAATACTGCAGCATGTCATCAGAATACTCCAGCATGTCACTAGAATATTCCAGGATGTCATTAGAATACTGCAGTATGTCACTAGAATACTCCAGCATGTTATTACAATATTCCAGCATGTCATCAGAATACTGCAGCACGTCATCAGAATACTCCAGCATGTCATCAGAATACTGCACCACGTTATTGGAATACTGCAACGTCATTAGAATATTCCATGTCACCAGAATGCTGCAGCATGTCACCAGAATACTGCTGCATGTCATCAGAATACTGCACCACGTTACTGGAATACTGCAACGTCATTAGAATATTCCATGTCACTAGAATACTGCAGCGCGCCATCAGAATACTGCAACGCGTCATCAGAATAGTGCAGCATGTCACTAGAATACTCCAGCATGTCATTAGAATACTCCAGCATGTCTTTAGAATACTGCAGCACGTCATCAGAATACTCCAGTATGTCACTAGAATACTCCAGAATGTCACTACAATACTGCAGCACGTCATTAGAATACTACACATCATCAGAATACTCCAGTATGTCACTAGAATACTCCAGTATGTCACTAGAATACTTCAGCACGTCATTAGAATACTCCAGCATGTCTTTAGAATACTGCAGCACATCATCGGAATACTGCAGCACATCATCAGAATACTCCAGCATGTCTTTAGAATACTCCAGCATGTCACTGGAATACTGCAGCACACCATCGGAATACTACAGCACATCATCAGAATACTGCAGCATGTTACTAGAATACTCCATCATGTCATTACAATACTGCAGCATGTCATCAGAATACTCCAGCATGTCACTAGAATACTCCAGCATGTTATTACAATATTCCAGCATGTCATCAGAATACTGCAGCACGTCATCAGAATACTCCAGCATGTCATCAGAATACTGCACCACGTTATTGGAATACTGCAACGTCATTAGAATATTCCATGTCACCAGAATGCTGCAGCATGTCACCAGAATACTGCTGCATGTCATCAGAATACTGCACCACGTTACTGGAATACTGCAACGTCATTAGAATATTCCATGTCACTAGAATACTGCAGCGCGCCATCAGAATACTGCAACGCGTCATCAGAATAGTGCAGCATGTCACTAGAATACTGCAGCACGTCATAAGAATACTGCAACGTGTCATAAGAATACTCCATGTTATTAGAATACTGCAGCGCGTCATCAGAATACTTCAGCATGTCACTAGAATACTCCACGTCATTAGAATACTCCATGTCATTAGAATGCTGCTGCACGTCATCAGAATACTCCAGTATGTCCTTAGAATACTGCTGCACATCATCGGAATACTGCAGCATGTTACTAGAATACTCCAGCATGTCATTTGAATACTGCAGCACGTCATCACAATACTACAGCACGTCATCAGAATACTCCAGTATGTCTTTAGAATATTGCACCATGTCACTAGAATACTTCAGCACGTCATTAGAATACTCCAGCATGTCTTTAGAATATTGCACCATGTCACTAGAATACTGCAGTGTGTCATTAGAATACTCCAGCATGTCATTAGAATACTTCAGCACGTCATTAGAATACTCCAGCATGTCTTTAGAATACTGCAGCATGTCACTAGAATACTGCAGCGCGTCATTAAAATACTCCATGTCATTAGAATACTGCAGCACGTCATCAAAATACTCCAGCATGCCACTAGAATACTGCAGTATGTCATTAGAACACTGCAGTATGTCATTAGAATACTCTGTCATGTCATCTCAATACTGCAGCATGTTATTAGAATACTGCAACGTGTCATTAGAATACTGCAACGTGTCATTAGAATACTCCAGCACGTCATCAGAATACTGCAGCATGTTATTAGAATACTGCAACGTGTCATTAGAATACTGCAACGTGTCATTAGAATACTCCAGCACGTCATCAGAATATTGCATGTCACTAGAATCCTGCACAAAGGCGTCTCTTGGGAAGTGAGCCACTCAAGCATGTGAAGTAACGCTATGAGCATGAAGCTACAGCCACTGTAAAATGGACGCTGATGAAGTTGATTAAGTTCCTGTACTTAGCAAGGACTGTGCACAGTTAGTCTGTCTGGAGAAAGCTACTTACATTAAAATAGAGCAAGGGCACCATCCCACAGCCATCTGAAATAATAAATCTGATCAAAGTTTTACAAGAACAGCTCATTGAGAGTAGTATGTAGCTGCAGATGCCCTGTAAGATAGTTTAGCTCCTTTAATCTCTAAGTAACATTAGTAATTGTGTGTGTTAGCATTTTCTCACATAATTTATAAACCCTGTATGATCTATTGAGAGTGGCCAATTACTCAAGGAAGTTTTCTCTCAGGCAATGTTACATCCAGCACTAGTATGTTTCACCATTTACGTTGGCCACTGACATCCACCTGTAGAATGGGAAGATTTTTACAAGGAGTGCTAACATTGTGTCTACAGCAGCAACATTGACAAGGCTTCATGCTGACATATATACATTTTGTTACTATTAATCTGCCTCCTGAGTGCAGGCATCGTAGATTATCTCAAAATGGCAATAATCCGCCCGATTAGACAGATTAATCAGTCGACCTCTAATCAAAACCCCAAACCTCATTTATATGCTTGAATATCTGAAAGTCAGCAGTGTCACCAGGAATCCAAACGTTTTTGACACACAGAACGACCACTGCCATCCACTACATTCCAGAAGTTACATTGTCAAACTTCAAAGGGAACAACCCATCCAAGTGTCCCGTTGATTAACAGTGAAAAGAACATTTCATTCCGGTCCACAGCCTGACCACCTCATCTGGCTTTTCCCTGGAGCGAGTCTTCTCCCGGCTCTTATCACAGCGCTTCTAAATTGATTTGCACCATCGCAAATGTATTTTTTTTTCTTCCCGTTAAACTACGGCTCGGTCAGAGCTGAGCTTTTTTCACACCTATTTCTCAAGCATTGTCCTTGTATCCGTATAACATATCTTTCTTGCCCCAAAGTAAATGTGATTTTTAAAAAAAAATAACAATCTTCATGTCTACCAGCCTTCCAATAGTTCATGATTCACCCATGAGCCTAACGCAACAACCCTGATCTGCCTGACAGTCTTGGCCAGTGTTCCTGTCACTCTGTCTGTCTGTACACATCCTCCTCATCCGTCTCCATCAGTCAGTCAGGCCCCAACACGGAGCCCTGCCGTTCGCTGAGCCGAATGCGTACGTGCTGTGATGGCAGCTGTGCAGATGCTGATCTGTACTTTTCACAGTTGCAGGAGACTGGAATCAGTTGTGGTCGGATGAACTAAACACTGGACCGCATCCACTGGACCTCTGTGACACACACACAGGGAAAGCGTGTGAAAAGATGCAGTTCAAGATGTTGGTTCAGACAAAAATAAACATGTTTCTTTGCATTATTTATTCGTCTGACTCACTACTAGCCAGACATCATTCAGATCTGTTGGCACGATTTCATCTGCGTCTGTCTTTATCCGGCAAACTCTTCAGGTCTAAAATGTGTAGTCACTGGTGATGCTGAAGGCATGGCGTAAGCAGTGCACATGTCAGCACAGAGCTTTGCACAGCTCAAAAACCAGCTACACAGCCAGCCATTGCACAGTTGGTGACTTTCAGTGTCTCCCTGATGCAATGTACGGCATTGTTGCAGAAACATTTCAAGTCATTGTATAATTTAACTCTCTCCTGAAAGATGAAAAAGAGCTTTGGAAATAGAAGGTATGCAGGGATCAGCTCATGCTACTTGTTTCATTTGAACACGCTTAAGGCACTCTTGGTTTTGTTCCTATTTCTATTTTTTTTTTTCATTGTGTTTTACAGTGGCTCTCAATTTCCAATCTCTGGGCTTGCCTATGGACCTTAATGATGGCCGTTTCCAGGACAACGGGGGCTGTGGATACGTCCTAAAGCCAGCGGTACTCTTGTCCAGTCAGAGGAGCTTTGATCCCGGCTGCAGCCGGCACAGCTTCAAACCCACACACCTGCTGCTTAAGGTACAGATATGGAGCACCAAAAACTGAATAATCCACTCATGGTGGATTTATGTATTAAGGTGCAATGTTACAGGACTGACCGTGGGCATGTATGTGTGTATGTCTGTGCCTTACAATCTAGGACATTGTGCAGCAGAGCTCATCTTACTCTTTGCCTCCAGATACACACTTTCCTGCCGGATGCCGTGAACTAACAACAATGTAAAACTCCCTGAGAGTGTCTGTTTAATTAGATTATCTCCCTCAGAAAGTAAAGGGAAAGGAGAAGCGGGGATGATCTAATGCAATTAGGCCCAGGGTCCAATTAATAAATCATCCCTTTTCCATTATTTTAAGCTTCTTGGGGGACGGTAATAGCAGCAGTTGCAATGTAAATTATCTAAGCCACATGGGAAGACTGAAGGAAGCTGTTCAGAACACAGTCACATCTTATTATTGAACCCACAAGGACAACACACCTGCTGCTTTTGCATACAAACTCCAGGTAGAGGGATCATTTGTTCCAGTGTGTTGCTTTAAAAAGATTAGAGACAGCATACATAGCTACTAGCGATGAGCCATAGCCATACTTAAAGGCTTCCAAACACTTTACTCCCTTAACTTCTGTTTTAACCACATAGATTTCAGATATCTGTCTGTCACAGCAGTGTTTCTTTGCAGAAACATGATCCCTAATCTAAAACCTTATGCAATCAGCTTCAAGTGTCCAGAAGGGTGCTTTGTGTTTTGCACTAATTCTCAAATTTCTGTCTGCCTTCATACAAAACAAAGAGGATGACCATTCTAAACTTTACATCCCATCACTGTGAACATTTTGGCTAAATGTAGCATTTGAAAGCACATCCAGACTGGCAATAGAAGCCTCGTCTTGTTTTTGGTTGTTTCATTTTTGTTGTCCATTGCCAATATGTTGTTTTATTTATTTTTTTCTAATAGATTCAATCTGTTACTTTGATGCCCAGTCACAGAGTACGGCTCCATTATACAGAAGGAGATTATATTTGATCACAAGACAGTTTATGAGGATGTATGGACTCTCACAAGCTGAACAAAAGCACATCAGACATCGCCTTCTAATAGAATATTCACGCGCGCACACATCCCCGGCACGATGCATTAAATATAAATGTGATGTGCTCGGTTTTTGGGTGCCCGGGGAAAAAGCCCTACCTTTATTTATTCACATCATCACTCTGTACTATTTGATTCACCTTAGGGAAAATCCTGAAATCTCGACTCGTCTCTCAACTTGTGAATCAGACTCATGAGTTACATCTAGTGTTGTAACTTAAGTAACAGCGGGTTTTCAATCTTTCCACAATAAATTATTCATCTTCTAGGGGAAAACAATATTTCTCCTTGAGCGTCCATGAGTCTATTTACCATAAAACTGTCAACTTTAAGGAACGGGAATTGTGGACTCACAAGGATGGGGTTTCATTGTGACTGTGAATGAGCACAAATCAGGGTAGCATGACTTGCGTAGAGGAAAGAGACTGTAATTTTGGGCCGGACACTGTAAAGCTCCATCAGTGCCAAGCGGGGCATGTCGTGATAAGTACATGCAGGTTTGTCTTTGATCAGGACCAGGGAAGGGGAGGCTCAGTATGAGAGGCCTGCAGATAAGCCTCCTTTCTCCAGACTAGTGTAATTACAGCCCTCACCCCTCTTCTCACCCCTGCTTTTACTGCCTCTGATGATTTCTCTTCTACTCCCAAATATTTAATGTTCATCTCTGGTGAAAATGACTCCTCCTCTTGCATCTGTGTGTGTGTGTGTGTCTGCAGGTGATCAGTGGGTCCAACCTACCTGTCCCAAGGAGCGGCAAAACTCTGGACCCCTTTGTCAGAGTGGAGATTCATGGGATTTCCTCCGACTTGCGAAGACAGAACACGCATACTGTCAAAAACAACTGTAAGTACTGCAACACAAACTGTAGGAAATCTAATCAGAAATCTATTGGAGCTTGTGAGCCATATTTGTTCTTCATGCAGCCGGACACTGCATTGACAGTTTCACCACTAAAAAAAAAGCCAAATTCTGTTTAGTAGGAGAGGAAGAACCAGAAGAGTCTACATCCATGCTCATTTCACAACGAGAATTTCTAAATGCTAACATCAACCCGCTAACATACTCCCTATGGAGTAGCATCGTGATGTTTAGCAGTCTTTGGCACGGAATCCAGACCAAGTTTCCACCACAAAAACATTGTAGGTGGGGAACTACTTTTTTTTTTTGTGGTGGAAAGTTGGTCTAGTCGCACGGCTAAGTGATTACGCCACAGCACAGATCTGCAGGTCAAATCATTCGCTTTATATGTTGGTGGACAGATAACAGCATGTATTCATGCATGGCATGGCATTTGACTTTGATACTCTGATTGTTCGTAGGACTATCCAATTGTGCGCAGAGGTATTTTTTTCCTCTGTATCGGTTGAAAGACGCCCCAAATGAAATCCAAAAAGATAGTTACCAAACTCATATTCGGATAATATTTCTAGCTACGCCTGGCTGTACCATCTTAAGTTCTCATGTTGCATGCTAACATGCTAATAGGCACCGGGAATTCCTTTTGCTTACTGGTACTTAATATGCACCGACCTCCAGGGCTGAAAAAAATGCAGTCTACACAGAAGTGCAGAAAACAGCAGTTCCTCAAATTGCCTCTTGGGGCTCCTGAAACAGAAATGAAGATGTTTACAACCTGGTACAAAAATGGCTTTGGTCGAGATAATTTCCCAACTGTACAAAAGGTGACTCTTTATGTTAAGGGCGTTTAGTGACAAATAGGTGCCTTCGCAGGTTTCTAGCTCTCTGCCTATATCTCCACTCACGCTCCACCACTTTCACCGCTTTGAAATTTAATCTGTAACAACCTCTGTTAGGTTCCCTCAGTGTCAGGGCACAAGACGAGCTTAGCCTGTGTGTGGCTTAAGCTTTGAACCCTCACAAGTGACATCATGAATAACGTGTCTTAAAAGTTTTCAAAGAAAGGCTTTTCTGATAATAATAATATTGTAAATTTGTGCGATATTTTAAACCTGCTATAACTTTTTAGCCACATGGGGGCAGCAGAAACAAGTAACACATTTCTCTGTCGATATAATGAAACCTGAAAGACTCAACCAAAAAGTTCTCCTGCATAGATGAGGGGAACTGTAGAGTCGGATGATCATTTTCTGTGGTCTATCATGATGAGGGACTTGTTTCATATACTGTACAAGCGGTCATGTGATTCATTGCATATATACTGTACGAATATGCTTTAGAGACACTTAAATCTAAAGATTACAGCTCTTCCGATTGCAGCTCTGAGCCCTCACTGGGATGCCGACATGAACTTCAACATCAGCGGCCCTGAGCTCTGCCTCGTCCGCTTCTGTGTCCGAGATCAGACCGGCCTTCTCAGCAGTGAGTTTGTGGCCCAGTACACCCTGCCCTTCACCAGCCTGAAGAAAGGTGAGCCATGAGGCAGAAAGAGCGAGCTGAATTATATCGGGTGGCTTTGTGGGCCATCATTGTATTTCCCCAGCACTCGCCATGTCAGCATTACTGAAGGTCTCTGCTCTGTGGTTGAGTTTTTTATGTTCACGGCCTTGTTATTCTGTGTGACGCTCGTGTTTTTAGCAGATATACATACATTTCCTTTATCGCCTCCCTTTGCTTTCCACCTCCAGGCTACCGCTGGGTGCCTCTCCGGTCCAGAGACGGATGCAGTCTGGATCCAGCCTCCCTCTTCGTCTTTGTCTGGTATTCCTAAAAACAGCTCTCCGTATCCAACTCTCTCTCGCTCACACACACATACACCTTGCCAACAGAGATGCGTGGCTGATGCAGCAACAACAAAAATATATAAATAAATTTTGAGAAAAAACAATCTCCTCAGATATAAATACCAGTTTTATTATCAGAAAATAAATGCGCTTTTTATAGTGCCTGCTCTCTGAGCTGCAGAAAAAAAACAGAAGGTTCCAGCAAAGCAAATACTTTTTGCATCCTTCAAGTAATAGAGAACTCCCTGTAGTAACATATTAGATCATTAGTAAGCAATCAGAAGTAAGTGATGCAAGTATTGTACTAGAGTTGATCACACAAGGTCTTCTGCACATCTGCAAGTTTATTTTTTTTAAATTAATCATCAGCTCCAAAACAATAGATGCAACTCTTATATTATATTACAGTATATTATGATGTGTGATGCATTCATTCATTAATACTCCATGAACACAACTATTACAAAGGAGCAAACAACATTTGCTTCCAATCCCACTTTCCTGTGAGAGACCCAGCAGGGAATAATATAAATAGCATTCACAGAGGTATACATTATTGAACTAGTTCCAGGGCAGGGAAGTCTATTTCTATCTTCACTAAATCCTATGAAGAAGAAGAATGTACGGGTCAGGAGGCCCGTCAGGAGGAGGACAGCATTAAGATAACATGGAGACCTGCCTTTGCCTAGAAACAGCGAGCATGTTAAATGTTTTTCTCCTTTTGGGTGTTTGTGTGTCGTCTGCCCTTGCGTGTTTGTGCATGCTAGAGCATAACTGTGTTTGAATGCCACTGATGGATAAGACAGAGGATGGAGTGAGGGGGAGAGTGTTAACTCAGCCCCTCGGGCCAAACAGACAGAGTTGTCATCCTGCTCACACTCTCTCCTCACCCCTCTCCCTCACCCTCATGCCTCCCACCTCCAATTCCACTGGTCAAGGACATCCAGTTGTCACAGCCTGAAGGGACAAACACTCTGTCTGGGCAGGTAACAAGCAGGCAGCTTCAAGCAGCGCTGTGTCGCCTCCTCTTTAATCTGTCACATCAACAGTCTAGACGCACACACACACACACACATTGACAAACACTGTTTTGACTCACAGCAAAGAAAACAAATTAAAGTGCAAGTATGACATTAAAAGTAGTCATAGTTTCTTTCCTTCATCATCACCAAGATAATGTAAAAAATAAATCTTAATTAGCAAATGTCCTTCATTTAATTAACATGTAAAAATAATAAGTTAAAAGATGCTTCGCACAGTAAACAATCTCCTTTTCCTTTTGCTCAGCTTTGTAACTTCATCCAAACACCCCACCCTCTGCCAGTGTATTCAGCTCTGGAGAGAGGTTAAGTTGCATTTGATAAATAGGTATAAATGAGGTGCATTGTTCCTCTTCTCCTCAGGTGAATTTGTCTTCCTTTCAGAGTCTGAAAAAAATGGATTCACTCAGGTAGTGTGGCTGCCCCCTCTGCTGGCAGCAGTACTACAACACAGCTCTCTCTGGTCAGATTGCACAGTTCCCAAGGGGAAACCATTTCTCCTTGTCCACCAACTCCTCATCCAGTTTAATATTGACTGCAGCCACAAAAGTCTTGTTTTTGTTCTTGCTCTTGTTCTTCACTGTCACTTCCAGCACCATTCCATACAGCAGTGGCACATTATTGTACTCCAGCTGTGAATATGAAGCAGACGTTTTAGTTATCAAACAGCTCAGCAGACAGAGGCAAACCCAGACAAGGTTATTTCTGCGCCATTTGACTTTTATCTGAAAATTTCTACCAAAACTGTGCAACTGATTTTTTTTTCTTTCAACCCATTTGGCTTCATTTGCAGCATAAAAGGTAGTAAGAGGTTGTCAATTATATGGGAAGCTAGCAGTCAGACTCAACAGGATGCTGGATTCAACACACATAGATCACATCAGAGGCACAGCAGGACTGCTAAACCACAGATTAATAATGAAAAGAAAAATCTGAGCGAACTGAACTCAGCACTTTTTCTCAAGAGAGACTCAATATACAAACAAAAAAAAGCAAAAAAATATATTCTTAAAATCAGATGCTTGGATGGCATTCATAGGAAAACAATTTTTGCACATCTGTTGCATGTGTGTCCAAATCCAAATAAAAATTTCAAAGATACAGAGCATCATATACTGTGAAATTTGTGATTTTAGCTGGATATAAGCCGAGGTTACTCTACCATACATTATGTTTTAATTAGCTTTTATATCCCAAATAACAATTCTCAAAGGTACAAGGATGATGTACAGCATAAAGGATGACCTGGTGACCTAACAGACCAAAGGATGGCATGACTGTGCTAAATCATAAATAGAAGGGGGAATGGAAGTAGTACCAGTTCATTGAATGTGGGGTTGTCATTATTGCGGACCACCTTCGTCTTCCTCTTGGAGCGCTGCTGAGGGTCCGGTCTCAGACGCGTGACCACATAGGCGTCAGGGTTAGAGCCGTTGGCCTGCTTCTGTTGAGTATTTGTTGTGGGAGAGCAAATTTAATACGTACTGTATGTTTTACTGTTGCAATACATGTCTATGAAGACTTTCAGTCGTTCAAATCATGGTATATTCAAAAAACAAAGCTGAAACAAAGGCAGCTTAACTTGTTGGGTTTCTGGAAGAAGTTTAACTGCTCAGTTATGTGGCGGCTTCTTCTTTGAATGAGAAGTTTGAGTAGGTGAATAGGTTTTTTATTAGGAGCTCCTGTGGGCGGTCACATGACTAGGATCTGTTAACAACCCAGTACTCACTTGCAATTACAAGATGTTATTTAGATTAACATCAGCGGTGTGATCTTTAATGATTCGTGGTTCTCTGATTACCCATTGATGGCCAGAAACTCCAGACTCAAGGTGTGGGAGCGATGTTAAGACTGTGTTTGAATTGGCTGATAAGTGGTGTCTCAGTCCACCTCATCTGTTTAGAGAAGGGCCTTCCAATTTTACTTCAACAATAGTCACTTCAATCCAATAAACATGTTGTGGAAGAACCTGAAGCGATCTTAAAGCGACCAACATCTCAGAACTGAAGCCGTTCTGTAGCCGCTGTAGGTGACTGATGAGCAGTTACTTGAAACGTTGTTTTGAGTAATTTTTATGCAGAAATGTTGAAAATTCTGAACAGTGCAAATACTGTTAAGGAGCATTGCAGGTCTGCCTTTGTTTGGGTGTTTTGTCGCTGGGGTGAATGAGTTTATATTGCTCAGTGTATTGTTGGGCTTGAAGTGGTCAAGGATACGGTGTTTGTTGATGACTGAAACTTCGTTTATAGATGAAGAAGTCACTTTGATGAGCAGAGGAAGCAAAAACTCAAACTTTAACTCCAGCTGCCTTTGTTTTAGCACCGTTTTAGACATGGGTGGAATTAATGATGGCTCAGTTCCCTTAAGTCTCCCAGTGACAGAGTCGTCATCTGATGACTTTGGTGCAATGGCCACTGTTTCACTGCAACACCACAACATCCAAAGTATTTCCTTGAATGTGACCTGTTAACTTGCTTGCTGACAGTGGATGACTGATTCTTTCGGTCTCAAGATGGACTGTTAGCCTGCATAGAACAAAAGGCTGCCCAAAAGTGAATGGGTTGTACTGGTAGGAACAAAAAACTGAAATGCTTCCAGTGCTAAAATCTTGTCTCTTCCCTACAGATTAAGCACATTAATATCCAAAGATTGGCAATAACACCACCAGCATCCACAAAACCAGGACCTCTCCTAAGTGGAATGCAGCCATCATTAATATGCCATAGTTTTCCAAGTCTGCTGTGAGAAAGGCCTTAAATAAGAAAGAAGAAAACTCACAATGTTCTTCAGGTGTTTTACCAAGACAGAGAGCTTGAAGTTGGAGTAAGAAATGTACAGCTGGATCTGAGGACGTGCTCCTGAAACAGATCATAGCATCAGGGACAATAAATCCCAGCATGACAACTCTTATCATATGATCTAAGGTTGTCTTTTCCACAAGACGTAGCACAACCAGTCTTCACACTCTATTGTTTTCTTACCTTTACCTGCCGTCACCTCAGTTTTGTGGGGCATGGGGCCGTCCAGAAACAAACTGCACACAAATTCATTCTGCAGGTGACAATGTTTTATGGTTAGAATCAGTTCTAACAAGAGATCATTTAGAGAAATTGAGCAGTGATGGTGAGCATGACAAGAGAAACATACTCCCTTGCACGGTCCTTCAAAAAGCTCTTCTAGGTATTTATTCAGCATAGACATCCTCTTGGGTGGTGTGAATGACATCCTGTACCAACCAGGAAACCTTTAATGGGGAAGATGTAAAATACATTACTGCTGTGGTTGTGAAAGAACAAGCAGTGCTTAAAGTGACAGCAGGATGCAGGAGTTTTTTTTCTTCACTCACTGAGGCAGCTTAGTTTCAATGAAGTGTTTCTGCAGCTGCTTATGGATCATCTCAAATTGCCCAAATGTCTTCTCGCTGGTCAGAAACCCATCATGAATGGTGATTTTCACATCATACACCTGCAAGTCCCACAAAACAAACGATTCTCTTAGATCACAAGGTGAATTATTAACTCGCGAACTGTGCTACATATTACATGGACACCTGAACCCTTCATACTTAATTCTGCCACAGGCTGAATCTGAATAACTTGGCAAATCTCTTCTGATTTGACAGACAAGCTGCGCCGTTGTGCCTCCAAATTGTTAAAACCCGACATCAGGAAAACCTCTTCTGACGAAAGAGCAGTGAAATGTCAACAACCACCAGTAACACTCATCACTCCTCTGGGGAAAGACTTTCCAAACACAGCACTGCTGCCTACGAGGCCGAAAGTGTCAGCAAACACACCCACATCGTCAGCCATGTGCCAGGGGTTATTGCTCGGTGTGAGCCTGCTGACAGTTCCAGGTGTTTTTTCATCTTCCCTGGCAATTAACATCTAACACAAAGCTCTGTGGTGAATCAGGCAGAAGGTGACATTATAAAAGGCCAACGTTTTCTTAATTATCACACCACAAAGAGCAACGTGCAGCCTCACCACATCTTTTCCCTTGACAGTGTATCCCTGAATGACGGCTTCCTGGATGTTGGTGCTGGGGGCAGGGTTGCCGTTCTGGGTTGGCATTTCGCGTGTCTTCCCTTGAGCAAAGCTGTGCGTCAGGAAGTTAAATTTGACTGCAACACAGTCCATGCTTTCCTTGATCTTCCTACATTAGGAGCAACACAAACTGTTAAAGCACCAGATTTTTACATCTGGAGAATTAAAATCCAAGAGTGTGTGCAGAATGTCTTCAGTTAAATTACTGTAGTTATTTGTGTGTTGCACATCAA
The DNA here is from genome assembly GCF_963514085.1 of Chelon labrosus. Classification (NCBI taxonomy): domain Eukaryota; kingdom Metazoa; phylum Chordata; class Actinopteri; order Mugiliformes; family Mugilidae; genus Chelon; species Chelon labrosus. Next base: position 12,116,339 of record NC_140344.1, read on the forward strand.
ATTACTTTGTAAAGTAGGAGGTGGCCTCCAGGTCTGTGTCGTGAGGTCTGAGGTTGTTCTGCACGTACTGCAGGTCATTAATGTCCTTTAGCTCCGGCATTCCTGCATGTAGCATCTGGGAATTTACATAAATGAGAATATTTTTAATACAATATTTTGTGGCCTCAGACTTTTCCATAAGATGACGGTGGTGGTGTCATTTAGTCTCACCAGCTCCAACAAGCTGAGTATCAGTGCAGAGCGCTGTCTGATTATGTTGTAAGCTTCACAGCAGAGCTCCACAAAGCGATGCAAGCGCTGAGGCTTCTGTCCCCCACCTGTGATGAAGTGCTGCATCTCAGACGTAAAGATGAAGGGTGATCGGTCTCTGTTTTTGAGCGAGGGAAATTTAATTGACATTGTGTGTCCTCACAGTAGTGTTCATATTTAATCTTTTTTTAACTGACTTGCCTTTTAAAGTTTCCAAACTTCTGTGCATTGCCCATAATCTTGCCGAAGTCAATATGGAACATGTGTCCACTGTGTTTCAACATGATGTTGTCATTGTGGCGGTCACAGATCCCCAGGATGAAGGTGGCTACACACCAGCCGGCACACGAGTGGATGAAATTCATCACAGCCTGAAACAGAAAAGGAATGTTACGCGCAAATATATGCAACAGCAAATGTGTATCATTAAGATATGTAATGGAATTTTTTAATTTTTGTAGTGATCTTAACCTGCTCATAGTCCTCCTTGGTTTTGTTATACACGTGGAACCATTTCTCCAGAGTGTCTTCTCGAAGGGTCCCACTCAGACCCCACTCCTTTTGAATCTTCCCTAGTGTCACCGCCTCAGGTACCACTTCCACCAGGCCTGACAACCACACAAAACACAAGTATGAGGAGAGAAAAAAAATGACATTCACAACCTGCTCATTAAGAAAACAAAAACAAAAAAAACACAAACACAAACAAATAAATCAAACTAACCCTGCTCCCTGCCTGTAGAAAGACACCTGTAGGTGATCATTTGCAAATCCAGCCCCTCCTGGAGCCACACTCTGTCCATCACACGGACTATCTGAAGTACCAGCATGTCCTGACGCAGGTTATCTCCTGTCTGAACAACACATGTGAGTCAAAGCTTGCAAACCATTTGAAGTGTCCTTTTACAAGTATGTGCGAGTTGGTCTGTAACGGATTTTAATCTGATCTCTCTGTGGAGGGAGCAAGTAAAAACACAACATCCAGTATAACATTACCCACCTTGCAGATGACATTGATGTCCTTGGCCAAAGGGTCAGAACAGACGAATGAGATACTCAGAGGAGCAGCATTGGAGTTGTAGTATATACAGTCCTGGATGTAACATATCAAAGAGTAAACACAAATTTATTAGATAAGAATAGTGATGTATAATTGTAATGTGTATAGTGACATTCTTACCTCTGCATTTACTGCCTTTACACGGACTGCAGGATCCAGCGGTAGACAACAGCTGATCCCATCTCTGAAGTAATCAGCAATGGCCCACTTTTCTTTGCTCAAAACACTCTGCAGTCAAAAGCATATAATGAAACTAACCAGATAAAATGCATTACTTATACAGTTACAGTTATAACAAAGAAGGTTTACACATGAGTGAAAGGTGACTACAAATGAGAAGATGGATAGATGTATTCACAGACCTTACGTCGAGACTTGTCAGCAGTGCGAACTTTATCAGCCACCTGTACAAGCATGTACACCAGGCGGCTTTCATGCTCCAGCTCCTGCCTCAGAGCTTGGCCACAGCAGTGACGCAGGGCAGCCTGAACTTTACTGAACCAACTCTGGTAGTAGGGGTCATTGTGGGCATCCTCCAGCATCCTGCCAGTACATCCAAGCATCAGTTATACTGACAAATTAAACTGAGTAATCCAAATCTACACTCCACTCCTTTGGCGTCTGACTCACCAGTAAAGTTGCTGAGCAATTCGTATGTTCTTCAGTGATCTCTCCAACAGCAGCATCACCAGAGGTCCATCCAGTTTCCACTCATACTTCAGAGTCTGCAGGATGCGGGGCAAGTAGGTTAGACAACCAGGCTTCAAATTTCTGGGAAATCCCCAAAGTTTTACACATGCTAAACTTGTGTGATAGCTACTGGTGTGTGTTAGTTCGTTTACCTGGACCAGCTGTGGCAAAAACACCTCTAGCTCTCCATCTGGTATCTGTTCAAAGTACTGAACAGCAGCCCTCCGTACAGTCTGATCATGAAAACTGGAGAAGGTTCAAGACATGAAACGAGATGAATAGAAACCTGAATCATGGTGGTGATCAGTAAGAGTTTGAAACACTGAGTTTTGAAGGAGGTTCTCTGGCAACACAAAGCTCTTATTCCATCACCGCAGCTCAGAATTACATGAGGTTATTCTAATCATGACATTAATATATTTCACCAAGATGAACATTTTCACTCCATTCACACCGTGATTCTTAAGAGTGTCTGTCAGTTAATGGGTGTATGGATAAGCTACCACCCAGGTTAATCTGAATAAAATGCTCTAACTCGGGCGATTACTGGGTCATTAACAGGCCTTAGTCATGCGAGTTAGAACTGAAGAAGCCTCTTGGATGAGTGAAACATCTTCAATGAACCTCAAACAAGGCCAAAGCCTTCATTTAGTTATACCATGACCTAGTAAATCTCTGTATTATACCGATATTATAGTTATCCTGCACTTTTTTACATTGTGGACTTGCTCTAGGTCTTCTTAATGTGAGTAATCAACTGGGGAGCTATCAGCTATGTAGGTATTAGTTGTATATACATGGAATTATGAATATTACAGAACATATCATTAGAGGTTGTTTTCTCAAAACTATCCTTTTACTCTGAGGCACATATTTTCACTATCACAGGCTTATTCCCATCTTTTTTTCCTTCTTTCTTTTTTTTTTTTTTAACAACAGGGTTTAATTCTTAATGACCTGCATTATATAACACATTATTATCAACAAATGCTTTAAATGTATTCGTTTTTTTCTGACCATTCTGTCTTTTTTCCGATTCAGAGAAGAAAAAAGTTAAAAGATAAATAAATAAATGTGTAATTTTGGGAGTTTTCATATGCAAAATGAAACAAGAATTTTGAACTAGTTTTTTATTCAGATTTCCGTTCTGTAAATGTATGCAAGTTAGCAAATGTTTAAGTCATTATCACGTTTATCAACTGGGGTCACTGTGACATAATATGTCAAAATGTGCTGAAGAAAACGTTGCATCACCTCCAGAAAATCATGACAGCAACACGGTTGTAACCAAGATACATTAGACACAAACAACAACAAGAATTTCTCTGTGCACTATATGCTATCTATGTGGGGCCTTGCACAGAAGTCCATCTTCTGAATGTGGAGCGAGTAAACCTACCTGTCACTGAGCAGAAATAGGGCCTCCTCAGGTAGATAGATGGGCCAGTTCTCCACGATGGTGTAGATTTCTGTCAAGTATTCAGGCTGCCACTGGGGGGCTGAACCCAGCAGCAGGTGGAGGAAAGTACTCCCCTTGTCGGCACAGTCGCATTTACTCCACAGGAACCCCTTCTCATTTTCGTTCAGACTGGTGAAGCAGAGTGTAATAGTATTATCAACAGGAAGTGGCCCTGATCATCACTGAACATGAGCACGTGCAGTATTGCTCCACGTGGCGGAAGCCTCTCTGGTACCATAAAGCTATTAAGTTATTACATAATGACTGTTGTTCTGGACTTATGGAGCAGCCCATTCTACTCACAAGCAGAGGCAATGCTTCTTAGAGATGCTCAGCATTTTCTTTTGCACTTCATCACAGGGCTGGGAGAAGATGATTGAGCCAGGGAGCGCGATGGGCCTCTGATACTTCCACTCAAACTGATCTTGAAACTCGAGCTACAGAAAGATGAAACGACTGAGCAGGAAATTTTTGTATTTTGAACAGTAGGGGGCAGAGTTATCCAGAACTACTGACCTGCAGAATGACTCCAATGGCTTTTCTGTGGCTGTCAAAGAGGGCAGGGGACGGAGGAAGAGCCAGCTCAGGCAGAGCAGACAAACTGAGCAGGACGGTCCCCATAACAAGAGTCCTAAACACACAACACAACACAAGAGAGTTATAAACTGAGTAAGAAGAAGACAGCACAAAGTGATAAAGAAAACTAGTTCTTTGTCAGCTGAAGACATCCTGAATGATCCCTGTGGTAGAGGTTTCAGTGTGTATGGCCATATATATGAGTGAATTTAGAGTTTTTAACCAGGCTAAAAAGCTGGAGGTGATGCTACGGAGATGTTTGTGGACAACCTACCTGTCATTGTAAAGAGGCAGTACAGCCCAGCCTAAAAGCTCGGGGCCCTTGCCTCGCTTGGAGCCCTTGAGGCGAAACGTCAGCATGCTCTCATATGGCAGCTGACTTACAGGAACAGGGAATACCATCCTATGAATTAAAAACATAAAGGCATACATCTGCATTAGAGCTCACTGGTGTAAGATTGAAACAGCAAAAACAGTACACATGTGATGATCTCTCAGAGAAATGAGAACATGTTCAGGTTCTCCTTAAAGACAATGGAACTCTTGAGTGAACGAGGAAAAGAGAAACTGAATGTGATTAAATTACAGATACACACAAGCTTGGCCTTACATGCGGTTACACTGGATCTTGTTTCCCTGCGCCAAAGCACTGCTGATATTTTCAGAGATGCCAGTGTCACATATCTTTGTTCCCACATATGTCAGCTCACAGGAAACAGAGAAGCACTCATACCTAAAAACGTGGTATAAGAGAAAGAGAAAGCAGAACAATAACGTCTTATTTTAACCTGTCAGCGTCTTGTGTAACGTGAAATGTGTGTAACTACAGCTGCACACATACGTGGTCATCCAGGTGGGCAGCAGTTTGTAGACAGAAGCAATGTTGAACTGGAGGATTTCTTGGTTGTTATCGACGTCGCAGCTTTGAGGGCTGCCGGTTATCTTCTCGCCTCTGAAGTCTGATTGGAAGTTGTCGAAAAATATCTGCAGCACTTTTTGCAGAGCCCCATGGAGCATGAACACGGCTAGGGCACCGAAAAAACAAGTCAGTGGTTGAAATACTGAAGAGAAAATGATTACTCCACACTTCCACACTGCACATGTAACAGACGGGATTAATGTGAGCATACAGCAATAAAAGTAAAAATTGTGCAGCATTGAGGGTGCAGTGCCTTTGGACACCTTTGTTGCATGTCCTTGGCATATAGACACTATCAGCTTGTGGATGCTACGTTTTCCGTTCTGTAAATCTTTAACCAGGATTTATTGCAGAGAATGAAAATCATCTTTAGTCTGCTCTATACTAACAGGTAACACGTTCCAGAGGTTTGGGGGTAAGGAAGTCTTACCGTGTCTGATCGTACAGTTTCACAATAATGTTTGTATCTGCGCTGTTACTATCAAATAAACATATTAAACAAAATAATATTGTAAAACTACAATGACTGACAGCTGTACGAGAAATGGTCAAGTTGGAGTTTGGATCACTGACTGTCCAGACTGAGTTAATTACAATGTGATGTTCTCTGGGAGATAAACTGCCATCACTTCATTTTATCCTATTAGACATTTCTGTGAAGTCTAGTCAGGATGAAAGCATCCTTTGTTAAGGCTGCAGCAAAGCCATTATATTTACTCACCAGCTTCACACTCAAACATCTCCTCATGACTCTGTAGAACAGATAATTGTATCAGTGATATGAAGAGGTATCTATGTATGATTATACTGGTAGTCTTCTATAACAGGAAACGTGTTTGGATGTCTGAGATCCTACCAGGAGAATTGGATTGATTCTGTTGAGCCTGCCAATGGCGTCCTCCAACTCGTTACACGAGAGCCCACACAGAAGATTGCTGATGGTGCGAACGCGGCTCACGACCACATTAATATTCTTCCCAGACTGCAGACATGATGAGACAAGGCTCAAGTGAGCAGAAATGTAAGAATGCTAACTCAACATACTAAGGTAAGGTGGAGGTGCCGAGACAAAACAAATCCAATCAACTGAGAAATACACAGATCAGCCACAACATTAGAACCACTGACAGACGAAGTGATGACACTGACTACATCGTTACAATGCTTTGGAAGTATAGATTTCATGTGGATGTTAGTTATGGGGTATGACCAACCTAAACTTTGGTGCAGACCAAGCAAACTACTCCCATGTCAACAACACTAACTGACCTCTGACAGTGACCCTCTCTACTGTAGAAAAGCTGCTACAAACCATCTCAAAGAACCCTACAAAGACCCCAAGATGCTGACCCGGCCTTTAAACTCCCATGATCCCAATTTGATCAAGCATCCAGAGGATGCACCTGAACAGGCCCGATCTACAGAGGCTCTACTCCACAACCTACAGGACCCAAAGGATCTGCTGCCATTGTCCTACTGCCAGACACCCTCAGACATCCAGAGTTCATGCCTCGATGGGTGCATGAACACTGGGGACCTACACAACATTAGGCAGGTGTTTTTAATGTTTGTCTTATCGATATAAATGCACCACTGGATATCTTATTTAACTCACCTTACTTCTCATGAGCTCTGCCACCTCTTTGTTGTAGCTACTGAGTACATTCTGTAGACTGAGCCTGAGAGAGGGGGAAACAATAAACAGATAGGACAATGTGGTAACAAACCCTGGTGTAAAGCCACGTCCCTAATGTTTTCAACAAACACACACTCTGGTTGACTCTTGGGCCACTGAAAAGTTGCTGTTACTGGAACCATTTGACTGAGCTGATGTAGGATGCAGGACTGCCTGCTATCTTACTTGCAGGTGTTGAAGACAAAGACAGGACGTTGGAGCTGGTACAGTGAGCATGATGTCCTATCGTCCTGAGCCTTAAAGAAGCAACATAGATTAAAGTACTGGTTACTGTCTGGGACTGGAGTAAATTTTTATTATTAGTCTTTTTAATAAATAATTTAATGTGTGTATGAAGCATGTAAAATCCTTAAATAGAAATGAAACTGTATGCATTATATATGTATAACAATCAGGTTCACCTTCATTCCACTTTATTCCTCCTGCTAAATGTCACCAGTGATGACGTGATGTGTAAACAGAACAAAGTCAAGAACTGAGGGTGGAGGTTTTTACAGCTACAACAGCCCTGATGATAAGAGGCTGGCAGGGGGCCAGGGACAGGCACTGGTGGAACATATCCTTTAGTACAGATACACTGTGGAAATACTCCACTACAAGTAAAAGTTCTGCATTCAAAGACTTGAAGTTTCAAATGTAAAAGAACTGATATGCGGTACAATTGTCCCTTTTAAAGCTGCATTGATGTATCTGTTTTCCTTTAGTGCTGTTGATGTTTAAGGTTGAACAAGTAGTTGCTAACTACTTTATATTATGTCAGGTAGTTTAATCTAGAGCAATGAACATATTCTAAATGTTGGTTGAGATCCATCTATCGCTAAAAAGTCTATTTTGTGTGAGCTCAGAAAAACTGCTTTGACAATTTGTGTGACAATGTTAAGAATCAGGAGAATGTTCCCAAGTAAACAGGAACAGTTAGTTCTTTAGTGTATCAAACAATCAAAAGTTCAATATTTTCCTCTTCGGTGTCGTGGAGATGAGGTATTTAGTTGCACAGAAAAAACTCAGATTTGAATAGAAGTTCAGTACTCAGATGTATTTAGTTATACTCCACCACTTGGCACAGGTGCTTATAAAAGCGGCATTTCAAAACTGAAAACAAGGACACTCCTTTACGGTAAATGATCTCTACCGTAGGAGGGAACAGAGGAGGAATTTGAACCGACTTACATCTCTGGCCAGACGGTGTCTGAGGTTGTTCATGTGGAGCAGTCGGAGAGGAAGCACCAGTCTGAGCTTGGAGTGGATCTGAACGGTCTCATGCATACCCAGCAGTTCTTCACTACGGAGAAAGGGATGGTAGAGTACACCATGTTCAGCAATACACCTTTAGGAGAGCATTGTGAACTAGAACATCATTAAATATGCAAGGAAATAGTCCTGAGTTTCTTCAGTGACAAACTTACTTTCTGAGACACTCCTCCGAGTTGCACAGTTTTAAAACATATTGCCCACTTGTGTTGGGAGTGAGGTCTAGCAGCTGGAAGATTTCATCAATTAGACTCTTCACCGTCCTGTTCACTGCATAAAAGATCAGAGTTCAGATTATGCACACTTCTGAAGGGACTATAGAAAGATATTGTAGTGTGTGGTAACCTTGGATCAAAAGGTGTGGCATTACAAACAATAAGCTATGGCTTTATTACCCACGAAGGACGTTGCTGCGTGCTCCATTGCCATTAGGTCCGCACATTAAGTAGCAAACAAGCCATTTATCCACAATCTAAGCAACTGCTTTATGCATTTTCCAGTTCATTAAAAAGTTCCCCTATTGTGATTTTATTTCATTTTTTAAAAATAAATTAAATTACAGCTGAGAAAATATTAAGTCACTTACTAGTGTCATTCCTTTAGTACAACTATATGATCTCACAGCTTAGGAAGCTAGTAAGAAAATATGAGGCCTTTAAAATCATCTGTTATACCGACAGAAGTGCAGACATTTTTCATAAGAGACTTTTTGAATATGTTTGTTCTTTCCCTACTGAGACAAGTCAAGATGTCTGAGAAAGGTCTATAAGGTCCGATGCTTGCTTTTACTTTATATCATCAATGTACAGTTTCCAGTTTTTGTAAGTACTGTATGTAACCGAGAGCGGCAGACATGTGCATAGCTATGTTACCTGCAGTCGGGATGGGGAGCTGATTATCATCCCACTCAGTGGCCACGCTGATATTCACCTCCACCTGCTGCAGCAGGGCAGGGTGGATTTGTAAGACTCGACCCCACACCACACCTGAGTTGTGAACACCGTCTGTGTGCGTGTACCGTGACATCAGCCTGACAGAGACGGGAAAGAGGACAGAAAAACAGGTTTAAAAAATGTGTGAGGCTTACTTCAAAAAGTTCTAGTAATAATAATAAAAAAATGTATCTGTAACTGACTTAATGAAGTTTAATGAATTAATAAGCAGATATAACCTTCCAGATTTATATGCCAACAACATGATGCTGTAATGTTCTTAGTATCACCTGGAGGTAGAGGCACAAAAAGAAGCCATCCTCTTGGTGCTGCCCTCTGGAGTGTCTATAAGTTTGATGGCCCATGGATCCTAATGGGGTAAAAATAAATAGTATTTCCCACTTTTACTTATTATTGATTTAGTTATAAAGGAGCTTTTTGTCTCCGCTGTGCAAAAAAAAGTAAAATACAATAAATGTTGGGATACTCACATTAGTGTCCACCTCTGTACAGGAACGGTTCAGTTTGTAAACAGGTGCAGAGAAGTCACAAGAAAACCTATTTTTGTTGTTGCTGAGGGGCAATCTGGTCCTGGGGGGTACAGGAGGGGGTGGCCGTCCTTGTGCACTGGGTAAACATGCACTAGGAAGCCTGAACCTGAGCGGATCATTCATGTTCTCTTGGATGTTATTCCCAGCACGTGGGGCCACGAGTGCATCCAAGGTGGCCTCATACACAGGTTCTTCGCTGTTATCCGGAAAGACTTCAAGGTACTCACAGCGGTCTGAGTCGCTTGCATCTTGCCTTTGGATCGGTGCATTTCGCCTTTCAGGATGATCCATTAAGACTTAGGGATTCATACAACTCGTCCTGGATGGTGGTGGTCTCACTCTCTCTGTGTACGTCCTCACTTCATCAGGATGGCAGAATGAATAAATATCTGTATTGAAACTCTGGGTCAGTTCCATTGGCGAGTATGACTGGATGCAGCCAGGAGAAGACTTTTATGACTGCAGTCTTAACTGAACCTTCACGTTGGTCTAATTATTAACAACCATTCAAATCTTAACAGGAACTCTGCCAGAGCGCGCCACTCAGACTGTGACAATGCTTTGTTAAACAGTGAAACACCATGATCACAATATACCTTGAAGCTCTACTTCTACATGCGCTCCAGCTGATCAGCAGTCAAGACTAAACTTATGAAGGAAACAAACTAAACTTTTAAGATCACATTAGATCTCCCCACATTTACATCACAGACCAGCTTACTTATTACCAGCCCACAATTCAAAATCTCTAATGCCACAATTAAAGTAATGAACTGGTTTTTAAGCTTACCATCAAAGCTCTTTCATTTGCAGTGTCATCCTACGTCGGGAGGAATTCCTTAATGAAGCCATGCTCAGCAAGTTAGACCTGTACAAGATTCGGAAAAGTTTCTACCTGTGCTTCCTCGTCCCTCCCACTGGCCGTCCCCTTCACCCTCTCCTGAAACTCACAACAACAACAACTCTCCCTCTGCTGGAGGAAACTGAATATCACATGTGTTTATGTTGAGACTTGCTCTTTCTTTATAGTTACATGACTGTGGCTCAGAAGGGTGAGCACTTAAATGCAGCAAATGAAAATAAAAACAACATATTCATGGCATTTTTATTGAAAGAATCCTTGCTTTCCTTTTAGTGCCTGGAGCTGTATGTGTGCTAAAATTCTCAGACATGTGATATCATCATCTGCTTGTTTCTCTCGTTCAGCCACCGCATCTAATCCACTCCTCATTCAGGAATGTCATCGAGCTGGTCGAGCTGCGTGAGCTCTGTGTTTCTGTGAGTGTTTCTCATTTAACATGAAATAAAAGGAGCAGAAGGAAATGAGTGTCCACATACTCCACAGATCATTCATAAGGTAAGATTAAATGACTTTGTAGCTGTCATTGACTCCCTTGTGCTTGAGTCTGAAACCCTTTCAGATATTGAGTCTGTGTTTGAAGTCTCACAGTGGACTGTGCTGTGTTCTACGCTCCGCAGGACTAATGGGTTAAGAAAGCCCATAACGACTCTTCGGTGGGTTTGAACAGCCTCTACGGCCCTCCACTGAATGTGTCACACAGGCGTCAGCTGAGGTGCACAGGGGAAGAAAAGCTCCTATGAACGAGGAGATCGAGCAGAAATGAACCACACAACTCCATATATTTCACCCACAAGCAAAAAACCTGGATTTCCTGGTTACTATGCACTCATCCCATTTGTTCTGCTGACACTGGCTGGATGTGTAGTTGCAGTGGTAAGACTGTTTACACTCGTCATTCTTCATGGTTAATGTCACAGCCACATATTAGGGTTAAGTGTCTAAGCTTTTACCTCTCTTTAGGTGCTTTACATCAGAAGGAGATCAAAGTAAGGGTATTTTTTTTGCGTTTTACGCAACACCTTGAGATCGGTTTCTCTCCTGTCCTGTCATGACTTGTTTGTTTCTGCTTCAGATTAGATGATCTTCGCCACAGGCTGATTCCTGTGTACAAATACGACCCTACAGAGGAACGGGAAGAGTGGGGCGATGATGACAGGGGCGAGGAGGAGGAGCTGGCTGTAAGTTAAAACCTTTAATTTCCCCACTGTGGGATAAAATTAAAAGATTATCTTATGCACACCAATCCGGCATAACATTATGATCATTATGACATGGGTGGGATATATTAGGCAGCGAGTGAGCAATTTGTCCTCAGAGTTGGTGTGTTAGAAAAATGGGCGCGTGGAAGGATGTGAGTGACTTTTACACTGGGTCGGAGCATCTCCAAAAGTGGTCCAAGGAAGCCAAAGTGGAGAACCAGCAACAGGGCTCATGCTGTGCTGATGCACGTACGAAGCGAATGCCGGACTATGTGGTCTGACCCAACACATGAGCTCCAGAAGCTCAAATTGCTTCTATTACGGTTTGAACTGCAGAACAAATAGTTAATCACAGATTGTTGTGTATGGACCTGCACAGACCAGTCAGGGTGCCCATGAGGACCTCTGTCTAGTGCTGAAAGTGCCTACAAAGGGAGCTTGAGCCTCAGAACCGGACCATGGAGCACTGGAAGGAAGTGGCCTGGTCTGATGAATGACAATTTTTCCCCATCACATGGAAGTGCATGTGCATGACTTACTTGGAGAACACATGGCATCAGGATGTACCAAGGAAAGAAAGTGGGAATGTTCTGCTGGGAGACCTCAGGTCCTGCCATTCACGTGGAGTTTGCTTTGACACGTACCGCCTACCTAAGTGTTTTTGAACAACATGTATGTGGCACTGGCCTCTTACAGGAGGATAAGACACCCTGTCACGAAGCTAAGGTTTGAGGGACACAACAATGAGTTCAACGAGTTGACTCCATATTCTACACATCTCTGTCCAACTGAGCATACGTAGAATGTGCTGGACAAGCAAGTCTGACCCATGGAGGACCCACCGCTCAACTTGCAGGACTCAAAGGATTTGCTGCCAATGTCTTAGTGGCACAGCACACCTTAACCCCTTGACGCCTGAATTGATTTTTCAATTGTATAAAGAAATTAATTTCTAGTGTTTTTGCCTACCACTCCAACCGGTCCTACGAGAAACTAGTGCTTGCAAAAGGTTCCTAGGTATTTTTTGAATGTGCACAAACCAGCATTGGAGGATTACATGCATTATTTCGGCTGCAGTCTGAGCGGAAACAGTGCGTCACGAATTTGCGACACTCGGCGACAAGGGGTTAAGAGGTCTGCCCTCTGTTTGGCGTCAAAAGAGGGACGAAAACAATATTAGGCAGGATTTGTACAATGTAAAGCGGTCCAGTATGGCAGGTGTTTCTAATGTATTTGTCCTTCATATTTACGTGTGTTGTAACCATATCTAATTGTGTTTACATGTGTCCAACAAAACAAGTTCAGTTTTTCATGACAATTTCAATTTGATGTTCTTCACAGGAACCTCTGTACAAGGAGGTGAAGCTCTCCCTAACATCTGGCTACGGAACATGAGCCAAACATCAAGAATGAAGCGTCAGGAGGAATCCACTTTTACTGTACACGCTGTGTAGCAGAAACTGACAACTTAATGTAAACTGATAGGTGGTTTTAGAATGAGGGGCAAATTATTCCTTGGAAATCTCTTCCTTAACATCACGTAGCAGACACCAGGTGGCACTGCAGGCCTGTTTTTTGTTTGTTTGTTTGTTTTTGTCTCAGCTGAGATTTTTTTAAATGTTTCACAAAGTGTTCTGATGGATACCATAATTTATGGACAATAAACTGAGAGCTAAGATCAATTTCATAAGCTTTACTGCTCTGTGGGTGTATTTCTCCAACTATGCATGAAACAACTTTAAAGACACACCTGTATCTGCTTGGTAATCAGATGGTTAGCTGGTGTCTGAGGGCTCCTCCTGTTGGCTTTTTCAAACGGGAAGATGGGATCACAGAGAAAAAACAGGTGAACAGCACAACTACACAAAGAACTGAAGAATATTTGTCCTGGGCTCCTTTCTATTTAACTCTGTGTGTGGGTTTACATTAGTGTGTCGGGTCCATGCTGGTTCCTGACCTCCATCCTGCTGGTCACGGCTCTCCTCTTCCCAGCTCTCACTCTGGACAGCCTGCTATGCTACTACTGTCCTCTGCAGCACAAAGGCAAGTTCTGCACAAACATCACCAGCCAGTGTCTGCCTCACCAGCGCTGCTCCAGCTCCAGAGGCCACTATGGCTCAGTCCACATCCTGTCTGCTCAGGGCTGCGTGGACAGTGACCTCTGTGGCTCCTATGAAATCCTCTCCTATCGGGGAGTCAAATACAACGTCAGTCACAGTTGCTGCTGCGAAGACAAATGTAACGGAGTGCCAAAGCCTGACAGCAACCTCAAGAAGCTACTGGGGATGGTCTCAGAAAAAACAGACAACATCACTAATGTTCTAAGGGAGGGGCCTTGGGATTCATGTGCAAATTACACATTATCAAGGACAGCTGCATGACCTGCCACTAGAGCACAGGAGTATTTATTGAAGGCAAGGGAGAGACCTGGTGGACAAAGGTGCTTAACTGAGTCTCTAAAAAGTCACACAAGGCTGCAAACATTTAGTCAAATGTTTGCAGCCTTGTGATCACTGGTGGAAAAAAAAGAAAAATGCCTCACTATGTTTTGTGTACTCACATGTACGCTCCAGAGAGAAGAAGGTGGTCTTGTGAGCCATCCTCCTGGACTTCTGGAGTAACTGCTGACATTATTTCTGTTCTGATAAATGCAGCAAAATAAAAAGCACCACGATTAAACTCCTGCATTGTGTAGTTAATGCATTTTGTAAGCAGGTGTGCTGGAAGGTGTGGTCTGTTTAGGAAGGTCTGGACTCAGTGGTGAGACTGGAGTTCAACAGGAAAAGGTCTGAATGGTTTTGACTGGATTTATAATCTTAAAAATGATGAGGTGAGTCTTCTTTAAGCTGCACATTATAATTGCTTTTGTCATCACTGTTCATCCTCACAAATTGAAACCGTTTAAACTTCAATCAGTAGAGATCATTAACAGCTGTGCCAGGCTTGGATGTGTCAAAACCTCCTCCAAGGTTTCTTTAGCTTGGTGTTATGTCCTTTAAAGGAGGACAACTTGAAGTGACAAAATCACAGATTTTTGGATACCAAAGTCAGGACAATAGATTAGTCAAAGTGAGCTTTGTTGAATCTGAGAAAAATCTGTGGTCTTGGCTTGGAGATCACAGAACAAGGAAAGGAAATTTATAAAGAACATACAAACCAAGAAGAGTTTAGATACCATCAAATGTAGGATTCTGTGTTTTTGAAGCTTGACACATACTCTTGACAACTCGTGAAATTATTTCAAATACTACTTTAATATTCTCTGAGGTGCCTAATGGTCGTGAAAGTGGAGAACAATAACTGTTGCAATCCTTGTGTTTTACAATCAAACTTCTTTTCCTTTTAGGCCGAACACGTTGCAGCTCTGGCATGTTGCATCGTTGTGGTTTTACTTTCTTATCCCATCTCTGCTCTGTGATAACTTGCGTTGCTACTACCGGCCCATCCTGAAGAAAGAGAAGACGTTTGAGCTCATTGTGACAGAGTGTCCTCCTAATCAGCTGTGCTACAAGGCAGATGGTCACTACGGCAACCACACAGCTCTGACAGCCAGAGGCTGCAGAGAGAAAAAGATGTGCGGCCGTCAACGCCGCTTCAGCTTCAGAGGGACTGTCTACACTTTGAGCTACACCTGCTGTAAGTGGTCCTACTGTAACTGTGGTGTTGCAGCTAAACCCCTCTACATCACTTTAACACTTATGGTTGTAGCTACGATAGCTGGCAGCTCATGACTGAAAAGTGCTGGTGTGTTATGAGCATCAGAAATGTCGAAGGTCACATGTTTATGTAGTCGCAGTGAACCGAGGCCTCAACCTGGAGTAAGGTTGAAGGCCTGCAGAAGTGTGTGGTGTACGCCCAGTCTGAAGACACTGAGGTGTGCAACAAGGTGACGGCAGAGACATTTTTATTTTAATCTTGTTTTTATGAATAACTATTTGTTCTTAAAATAAATATTTCTACAAGGTCTTTTGAATGTTCTCTCTCAATCTTATTCACACACATACACACCAGGTAAGTCTGGTCATATTCTTATTTTTTTTCTCACTGTCAAAGTGAATTGATACTAAGAGGTGAAGTTTATTTCCAATGCCTGATGTAAGCGATTCATCGATTGTTGTCTAAAAACTAATAAATACATGTTACATGTTGCTTCATCACTATTAACATGATTACTATATTTAATTTGAGTCAGCCCCACTGACATTTAAAGATTTACTTCTTTGTTGGGATTATTATATGGACTCGATGCTGAGGGACACAAACAGGGAGAGGAAATCAGACATGGTTGAGAGACGGACTAGTTCACTGTGGAGATTTATTGACAGTAAAGAAAAGTATACGCTAGACAAGAACCAGGCTTATCTTTTAAGACTGAAAGAGAGCAGCTGAAGCCATGTGTACAGTATGAGGTTTGGACAGTTCTTTATTTCCCTTTTATAAGGCTGCTGGGTCTCCCCATAGTGGATATACATATATATACAGGAGATTGCTATATTGGAGTTACACTGAGGGCAGAGGGTCCATATTACACAGACTTCAAAAAACAACACTGATAGAGCCTCACCGCCAGGTATCAGAAATCAGCAGAGAGAGAGAGGGGGGGGGGGTGGTAGAGAGAGAGGATGGAAAGGAGGGAAACAGCACAAGAGAAGAGGGAAGTGAAGGAAGAGGGGAGATGATGCAGTCCGAGAGCCTGACTCGACTGCCTAATAACTTAACACTAGAAAATAACATACAGATTTCACGCACAGTGCATCTTAAATAGGTTACGTGAAGAACCATTTACCATAAATATCTGTATTTTCGGGAACCAACATATATAAAAAATGATAAAAAAAACTAAAATCGTTGTTCAGTCTTTTTTTTTTTTTTTTTAACCTTTCCGTCGTCGTGCAAATCGTTCTTTTGTTCCTTCTTGGTGTGGAGTTTGGGCGTTTCCTGCCCTGCCCACACCTGATCCAAATAAATGAGGAAAAAGAAACAGAACCCAGCACCGCCCTCCCCTCCCCCCCTTAAAAGCATATGAATTAGTAGAAAACGAACAAACAAACAAACAGAACACCACAGTCAACTCATCACAAAAAGAACCCACAGACACACAGAACAGCAAGAACACAGTACTCTTTTTTTTTCCTTTTTTAAGCTTCTTCATCGCCGTTATTCCTCTTCGTGGTCAGTATCATCATTGTGGTCTTTCTCCTGTTTGGAGACAGTGGAGAGGTCCTCCACCCTGGTGGCTCAGTGGAACTGGGAGGCTACTCTCCAATCGGCTGGTCAGTTCAGCAGTGATATATTATCTCTCAATTTCACAGTGTGGTAGGAAAAGCAGGGAGAGGGTGAGGGGGTGGGGGACCAGAGGGAGGGATATCGCGGGTGGGAACAGGAATCGGAGGAACCACAGCAACAATTACAAAACAACTAGAAACCCCGACCATCCATGAGAAAAAAGTAAACAAAATGGCCGCTTCACTCCTTCCTTCTGAGGTTCATTCCCGCCGACCTGTGTGGTTGGGTCTTGTCTGGCTGGAGCGTAAACTGATTGGATGGCCTGTGTTTGAGGGTAAGACATGGGAGGGAAGTCTAAGGCTGACTGGAATCCACCGGTGAATGGGTCTCAACAGGGTGATATGTCTTCAGGAGAATGAGGACGTGTGTGGCGGGTCGATGTGTGATTGGCAGGTCAGAGGACGAATCCCCACTGGTTGGATTCAGGCACGCTGCTGCAGTGCCCGCCTCTTGCGGCTGTAGTAGTGACGCATGCCGGTCTGTCTGGCAAAGTTCATCATGTAGTTTTGTTTACGTGTGCTGCAGGGGGTAAAGAGAAAGTGAAAAAGGGAGGGAAAAAGTGCCAACATTAGTGACAGAGTAGAGGCCACCAAGAATCCACGCATTCACATGCACACGCACTCTAATCCATGCACGCAGACACACCGATGGTCGAACGCAGATTCCACGCTCTCTCTCATACAGATTCATGCTGGCATTTTAGATCACGTTTCAATAACCTCAAACACTCAACAGCTGCATGGATCTCAGAGAATGGGTGGCGCTACTTTACACACCTGGATTTGTTTACATTCTGCACAAATGAGAGGCAGCTAGATGGTGAACATGGTGGTAGTGCTAGCTAGATGTATCATTTGGTAGACCAAATATCACGGGACAAGACATAGGACAGGTAGTCTACGAACGTACTGACACAAGTGCAAGGAAGAAACTCTGACACTGAGTGTTTGAGGTCAGAGTTAACAGAAAATTAAAAAATAAAAAAAGGCCATAAAAGTGCAGGATTGGGAGCAGGAAAGGGAAGGTTTTAAAACTAAGTCACAGAGAAAAGCTGCGGAAGATCACTCTTGCTTAGCCTGATCATTGCCTCTTCCATCCAGCAGGGCGGTGCCAGTGAGCCAGGAGTGCAGCCAGGGCAGGCAGGGGCCTCTGCGAAGCAGGGAGGAGGGCAGGAAGGGCAGGGGGTGGTAGGAGATGGTTTGTGTGTGTGTGAGATGGTTGATGCTGTGAAAGTGGATGGGAGGCATGGCTGGTACACTGCATGTGTTTGAGAGTGCGTGTGTGTGAGAGAGAAGTGAGGAGGAAGCTCCTGGCTCAGAGTCATGTTGTTGTTGTCCTCGGACAGACAAACAGCCATGAATGAAAAAAGATGGAGCCGTGGCAAACAGTCGACCCGTAAAGCCATGCAGGGACGGAGGAGGTTGAAAGAAACGTCTGTGGTCAAATGTGTGTTCATTTTGAAAAAAAAAGTGACGTGAGATGCCCTTGCATTACAACTGATGCTGCTAAATGAATGTAAAAACACAAATCATTCAGGGATAAGGCTTGATAAATACTGCACAAATAAACAGTAATCGTTTTCAAGAAGGATCACATCATTGTTCGTGTCGGCCTGTTAATTAGCAGCCAGGTCAGACACACTACGACAGTCTGTAGTTGAGAAAGCAGCAAGAACAAAACAAACAGATACAGGTATAGTGATGGATTACATCACACATATACACACAAACACAGTACCACTGATAGTTCTGTATGCACACTATCACAGTAAAAATGCCTCAAAGAGCATATTCAAATCAAAATCATTTATTAGAGAATTGTTCTTATCTTGTGACACTGTATCGATGCATGTCATTTCAAAATCATTTGGCACCACATTTACTGATTTCCGTGCTCTGTACATCCCTCCGTCCGCTGTGTTTTTATGAGTATTATTTTATTTTATGTGTGTTAGATTGTTTTGTCAGTGAGCCTCCACCTGAACACTTTGAGCAGCTGGTCTGCCCTTTGACCTGCCTGGGGCATAAGTTAAGGCGAGGGCATGGAGATGACCATGGTGATGATGAGGAGGGCTGGGCGTGTATGTGAAATCAAGGAAGGGTGTCTGCAGTGTTACACGGAGAAGGAAGGCTCGGGAGGAGGGTGAGGGAGGGGGCTGCATTCAGGAAGAGGCGGAGAACTTACCTCACACTACAGCCATGCCAGAGGGAGCAGAATACAGAAGAGAGCAGAGGTTAGAGCGCGAGAGGGGGGAGGCAGGAGGAGAGGACTGCTGTCTCGCAGAAAAGTCTGGGGGGGTAGGAGCCCCAGCCTGGGGAGGCAGGGGCCCAAAGTGGGGGAGAAGGAAGGAGAGAAGGCAGAAAGATAGTCAGAGGTTCAAGAAAGAAGTGAGAGTGAGAGGGAAGACAGAGAAAATTAAACAAATATGACAGAAAAATGGAGAGCAGAGGAGAAGTTGGTGGAAATTGAGTGAGGAGGCAGTGGAGAAATGTAACAAAAGATGCAAGAAAAACGAAAGAAATAACCACAGGTAGAGGTGAAGAGACAGAGAGCAAAGATATAAAGCAGTAGTCCATCCGTTGTATGGAAGAATGGTACGAGAAACAGGGAAAGAGGCAAAGAAGGAGTTTGGAGGGAGGGAAGAAGAAGAAGAAAGGACAAAGAGGACGAGGAGGAGGAGGAGGAGGAAGAGAAGGAGGAGGAGGAGGAGGAAGAGGAAGAGGATGGAATAAGGAAGGAAAAGATGCGGCACAAGCAGAGGAGAAAGCATGACCACATGATAAACCACATCAGTGACATAAAGCAGCAGGGAAGAAGGGCATGTGGAGCAAAACAAAGGGTTGAGCAGGAGGAGGGAGAGGAAGAATGCGTGAAGGAGTGGCGAACAGAGAGAAATAAACAACAGAGCAGAGTGTGAGGATCACGGTCACTCTTTTCAGCAGACACTGTTGAAAATTGAGCGAGTGCAAGGGAGGGGGTGGGACAGGTCATGGCCGTGTAGACCAGGGAGAGTTCAGGTTAGGCATAGGTGTGTGTTTGTGTACATAATCTGTACAGGACATGGCTGTTCTATGCAGCATTTGAAATGCTCTGGGTACGCATCTGAATGAACAATAAGAAGAGGGACTATTGCTCTAATACCCACAGCAACATGCAGGAAATGCATTTAAAATGCTTTAAGATGTTGCCATGTTAAGAATATGTGTAGAATAATATAGACCAAGTTCATAATATCTTCAGTGCCCTGCAGAATCTCCACTTAAGTTGTAACTGTCTTCCACGTGGGGACAATTTACTGGTCCAGGTTACAAACTAGAATGCAGTACAAATGTAAAAAATGGGGAAAAGAAAGAGAAGAACAATCAGTGAAGGAGCGTTTGCAAATTTAAGAACATTTTAGTTCCTGAAGAAAGAAATACAATAATGCAATTATTTGCAGGAAATGAATGTGACAGTAAAAACAAAAATAGACCAGACTATGAATTCACAGTTGAACAAAAGACACTAAAGGTGAAGCCACCATCACTGTTCAGAAGAGACAAGGATGATCTACCATGCCTTATAAAGGCCACTTAGGAGCACATGGGTCGACTGCAAATGAAAATACTGTGTGTGAATTAATGAATGGACATGTGAACGGATTGTTTACAAAAGCAAACAATGCTCAAATTTACTGTTTCTATTATTTAACGATATTGAAGACGTAAATTTGATACATATACCTTTCAGACAGGCTAGTGGAAAAATACATCAATCCTTGACAACTTGTTTAGATGCATGGATTCTACAAAACACTGAAAATATGATGATCTGACAGCAGGAGTTGATCTGTTGTCCACAGACCAGTCATCCACAAACAGAAACATTCACAGCAAAGCAGTAAATCTTCTACTCTGCTTCCCTGACACCAGAAGCTGTGATTAGCATATAAAACAAGTGAATGCTCAGAAGTTTGTTGTGGGCGGTGAGCAGCACAGAGATGTGCTTAGATCTGTGTGTAAACTGTTTCCTTGTGTTAGTGTGGAGCAGAGGGAACCGTTTGTACAGGTGAGGCTGAGGCAGAGGTAGAAAGAGGGGCAGATCAGGACTCTGTTGGGGGCCAGTCTGGGAAGCCGGCGGCCGGCTGGGAATTGGGTACTCACAGAACTACTTCCACATGGTCCAACGCCCACTGGTCATGTCCTGCACCATCGTGTCGTGGCTGCCACCATCGCAGCATCACCCCTTTAACCCTCGCCTCACTGGAGAGATCATGGAAACATCGTAGGGTCAACAAGTGTGTCAGTGTTTACATCAGCTTCACACCAGTCTAATGGGGTTAATCACACTGTTAATGACAAATAATGTTTAATATATACTTTAAACTTCATGGACCAGTTATAAGCCAATACTAAAAGCAACCTTTAGGTTTCCAAATAAATAACACCCTTGGCCAGATAAATCTGAGAATTAGAGGGTGACAATTTTTCGGGACTCCCGCAGGTCACGGTATTCCCGTGGGAGTCCCGCGGTACGGGAGTCAATCTCACTGTTGGTAATGTGATAGGGACAGGATAGAGCAAATAATCAACGGGAGCGGGCAGAAGCGTGACGGAGCCGGAGATTAAATTAAAAAATGACGCATGTATAGCCTAAGTGTAGCCTAAATTTCCAAGGCAACCTCAGTGATTTGACCGCGATTAACCAAACATGCTACAGGGGGGCAAGTTGGGCAACAGAGTCTGATAACTTTAGACAACAACATAGGGAGCGGGATGGGATTTGGGAGTCATTCTCTCTGGATTTTGCGGGACAGGATTTTTTGGGTGGGCAGTCAAGTGATCGGGATATGACGGGAGTATTTTTGTGGGCTCGGGATGGGATGGGAGCGACAATTGATTCCCGTGTCACCCTCTACTGAGAATGTGTTATATTAACAAATGTGCAACCGTTAGCCTGCTGTATAAAAAACATTACGCTGTTATTAATGACTAGCTGACATTTACAGTATTAACTAACATTAATAAAGCCAAACTGCTCCATTTAAGGGATGGACAATGATGTGTTCATTATCAGGAATTAATGTACGTTGGATGCTTCTGGCTTCCACATCCAATAATTCTTGATAGACGCTTTGAAGGTTATAATCGTTAGCATTAGTCACAAGACAAAAAAAAAACGTAATTTATTTGTACGCATCTTCATGCATTTCAAAATAAAGTTTTTAAAGTTTGACTAATGCCTTGAACAATCATTACCATCTCATAAAGGTTCTAATGCAATGAAACACTGCTCAGTGCTTCAGTAAATAGGCTAAACCTTACACACATCTTGGCAGCAGGAGATGTTTCTGACAGTATGTTTAACAACAAGACAACCTAGTGATGAGCCAAGTCATAGTCCCAAAAGCAATATCAAGATTTTCATGAAATAAAGAGCTGAATAACAAATGAGATGTGAGATGATCGAACCTACATGAAGTTCAGGAAGGGACTGAAGCGTAACTCTTGTGGCTTGTGAGTTACAGTTCCCTGAACTATTCAACTGAATTCAATTCAATTTGATTTATACAGTGTTAATAACAATACAAACTGTCTCAAGACATTTTACAAAACCTGGTCTGAAACCCTGATAGAAGATGTAACACTGAAGGATTACACTCAAACTGGTAAATGAGACATCTAGTCACTAATTTGATGACAGCATGCTGAAGCTACAGGCTGGGCCAGCGTATCAGGTTAGGATGGTTTTTAATTGTCCTACTTTAATAGGTGTCTTATACCAGGAGTTAATGGGAAGGCTGACGCCAATCAGAAGTGTCACGGTGTCTCTTTGTGTTACTCACAGTGGAATGTTGTAGGAAACTCTCTGGGCCTTTATGAAGTCTTTGGGTTGGTGCTGGGCGATTACGTGCCAACTGACCCCATTGTTGACGCTGTATTGTAGCAGCACGGCCCGGTCGACTGTGTCAGCCTGATCCAGGGCTATGTTACAACTATCTGTCTGTGCCACACTGCCGATCTGCAGCACAAACATGATCTTACTGCAGGGAGACAGAGAAGGTAGGACAAAGAGAGAGAGAAAATATTAAAGGTAGATCATACAGATATAACTGTAGAGGCCAATCAGTTCCAGTAGATATATCTGTACACAGTTAGTTTATTTATGTTTTGATAGTACCTGTACCTGGCTCTAGTGAGGTCCAGCGGTTTGGTAACTGCTTGCCTCATCTTACAGCCATTAAAGTAGAGTGAGTCTCCGTGGGCATGTGGTGACAGCTGCCCACAGCCACTGCCCACTCCCCCACCCTGGATCAGCTGCCAGCTCTCCTGAGACACACTGCCAGACTCAAAATTGTCCTTTATGGAGCTGGGCAGGTCACTGCTGGAAAGGGAGCAGTCGTCACCTGTTGAAGTAAGAGGAGACAGAGGGAAAGTGATGAATATGGGAAAGTAAAACGCCATTCATTCATTCATCAACATCATTTAACTTCCCCAAAACCACTCCATGTAGTGAATAGTACAAATACAAAACCATGTGTATCTAACAGGCTGAATATAATATGTTGTTTGTGGCCCACCATGGTGTCCCTCATCACAGATGCAGACAACTCCACTTGTGCAGTATCCGTGGCCGCTGCAGAGCCCAGGACAGGCCTCCCCGATGTAAACATGGTCCACTCCCCAGCTCTGCCGCTCTCCTGTCCCCTCCTTTTGAATCCAGCGGAACTGGGTAGCACTGGAAATATACAACAGAAAAAGCTTACAATTTGGAAACAAAGAGCACTCTGGAAACGTTACACTACAGTGAAGTACAATCTGTGCTCTCCTACCCTGAGGAGACATGGTCTGGTAACTGGACAGTGACCCTTGTCCATGTTGAGCTGTTAACTGGACTGTAGATTGTGGATTCATGAAACTGGAAGGGAGAGCAGCCCACATTGTTGACTGAAGATGGGAGGCACTCTGACTGTACCAGCTGCCATGAGTCAGACCTAAGGGCAAAAAAGGAAGATGTGAAAACTCATGTAAAATAGATCCTACCAAGAGAATGAGAAACGCATTAAGTGATGTGTGTAGACTAGAGTAAAGCTGTTGCTGCTGTTCCTGGATTCTGTATGAACCTGGCCTCTCCTTGTTTTTCTTACCTTGCATCCTTCCTGTACTGCAGCAGGACAGAATGGTGGTCTTCACAGGTATCTGCCTCACAACCAA
Source organism: Chelon labrosus (assembly GCF_963514085.1). Classification (NCBI taxonomy): domain Eukaryota; kingdom Metazoa; phylum Chordata; class Actinopteri; order Mugiliformes; family Mugilidae; genus Chelon; species Chelon labrosus. Next base: position 12,140,262 of record NC_140344.1, read on the forward strand.
CAACAATCTGTAACAATGAAAGATGTAAGGGACTGAAGTCAACATGCACAAGATAAACAACAGATGATACTGGGCAACGGTCTATCTTGAAGCAGTGTACCTTGAACTGTAAAATATATCCAGGCTGCACTATGAGTTCTCGAGTCGCCAGGATGTTATGTGTTTTGTCTTGGTTCTTGTTTGGCCAGTAAAGGTGGAACGAGGGATTACCACAGAAGCCAGCCGTTCGCACAGCATTAGGGTAGAAACTCCAACTTTCCTCATGGGAAACACCCTCTAGTGAGACAAAGAAACAAAGTGAGAAGACATATCAAAGTGTTTTTTATGAGTTATCCATGTCTCATTATATCTACACATACAAACTTACCATCGTCAAAGGTGTCAAGCAGGGTGGATGGGTTGATATCTGACCCTCCCACTAAGATGTTGTCTATGGCCCACTGAGCTCTTTCCAGGCTCGGGGTGGCCAGACCAGAGGAAATGGTGAAAGGCTGCCACCAGCGAAGGCGAGTGGCATTAGTCAGGGCTCCTTCAGGTAAAACAATGTAGTCTCTCCTCACTGACACATACTTCAGGTAGTCCATCTCATGCAGCAGCATCCAGGACACACCTGAGTATTCACACAATGAGAACATTTAAAAAATATATAAGAAAATGGTTGGGGGAAAAAAGGAAAACACCTAATAATAATGTATGTTCTAGTCCACCTCCATCAGTAGAGTAGTCCAGCAGCACTCCCTCTTTGCGACAAGTTGGACGGTGGCACATGGTCATGTTATCTTCACTTCCAATCCTAGCCCAGTATTCTACAAACCTGTGAACAACAACAAAAAGTAGAACTATAATATTTAAAGATCAACAGAAATATTTTTCGCTGTGATTTGTGGATTGTGAGTACTGACTTGGCTCCACGGAGGTCCAGATCAGCAGTCACTGCCTGTCTGGCATCAGCCCCACCAAAATACAGCGCTGTCCCCTCTACCAACACTCCACAGTCTGTACAGGGCTTACCGCCCTCCAGCACCTGCCACTGAGGGCCTGCTGCCCCTTCCCAGTCAAAACGCTCTTTCAGAGATGCCTACAAGAAAAGAAAACATCTAAGTAATAGATCATCTCAAAACATCAGGATAATTTTTTGGTAATCTATGCCTGACAGTGAGCAAATGTATAAAAACGAATGAAAAGGAACCTTAAGAGCAGTGCTGGCATAGCAGTTTGGTCCAGTGAACCCTGGATCGCAGAGACAGCGCTGATCCAGACAGTCCCCATGTCCCCCACAGTGGCTGTCACAGGCTGGCCCAATGTAAAAGTTCTCCACACCCCACTGAATGTCTGAGTGCTGCTGGTAAAACCGGAATCGCACCGAACTGAAGACAAGACAACGTAGATCAGTCAAGTAATACGTAAACAATTTACAGGATTTATCTAACAAGTGTTTGAAGAATTTGAGTAACTACATCTGTTAATAATTTTTTAAGTAGACTTACGTGTCAGCCAGGCTGTCAGGGAGGGGATAGACTGCCCTCTTCCAGCCTTCAGCAGGGAAGAAGACTGATGGCTGTGAGACCTGACCACCACAACGGGGATCAGCAGGTAGGCACTGAGGAACCAGGTACTTCCAAGTCACTCCAAAGTCTACTGAATACTGAACATGAACTTGCCGGTCTGCATGACGCTCTGGCACAATGCAGCCTACAGCAATCTAAATAAACACAAAGACAGTGACAGGGTTCATTTGGGAAAGAGGTTTTTAGAAGGTGCAATAAGATAAGATAAGATCATTTTATCATGGATCATTTTGGACTCATTGGTTACCTTGAACTGCATGACCCAGCCTTTGTCAGGAACAATATCATGTGTGACAGCATACACCTCTCTCCCATCAGCATTGCCACACACCATCACACCATCAGGAGAGCTGCAAAAGCGCTGCACTGAGCAGTCCTCTGAGAACAACCAGTGAGGGCTCACTAGGAACAGAGAAATGAAGAGAAGCAAACATAAAATACTTGATAAGAAAAGACTCAAAAAACAAGTAGAGTGATTAGGTTTTAGGTGCATTCAGAGGTTCAGTACCTATTGGTGTTTCTTCTTGCTCACTCAGTTGACCTATCCTTCCTGAAGTCCCATCAGCAGGAGCTCTCTCATGGTTAGGCAACGCTACCCCTCCAAATGTGTCAGTGATCTGCGCCCGTGGATCTGAGCCTGCGATAAGGACGTTATCTAGAGCCCAATCACTGTGGTCGGCTCCTTCATGCTGTGGCTGCCACCAGCGCACACGGACTCCTTCCTGACGGGCAGCAGGGGGCAGCAGCACATTCACAAACCTGATCAGAGAAATAGATAAAGAGATTCACAGATATCCTGCTATTCCACACTCAGTGCAAATAGTTATGTCCATGGATGTCTGGTGACAGAACTCACCCAGGCTTGGTGTACAGATCATAGAAGATTTCTGTCAGTAGATGCCAGTTGATTCCTCCATTCAAACTGTACTCCAGGAGGACGCCCTGGTTGCGGTTACCAGGCGGGATCATGCAGCCGTACATGAAGTAGAACTGGATGAACTCAGCATTGGTCAGATTCAGGTCCACTGTCACCAGCTGACGGCTACAGCTCTGAGCACAGACACATAGAGGAGTGTATTAAATCAGGACCTCAGGTTATCTATACTTGTACTTAACCTTCATTTGATCAGTCTAATCCTTATAACAACAAATCCGAAAATCTCAAACATAATTTCTGAATGCTACCAGAAGATGATCAGAACAATAAAAAAAATGTTACTGCCACCTAAAGGTAATTGTAAACAATTGCTCTCAAGACTTTTCCCTGGCACATTAACATAAGCCTGTCAATAGATATCCACTACCAACACTGGCCTAAATGCTTTACAAAAACTCAAGCTGCATATAAAGGCTGACCTAGCTTTAGTGCGTTGATTAATGGCTGGCTCATGTTCACATAAAGATATCATTCAGTGGAGAACAGTGGATAAATGATCAGATAATTATCAAAACTATGAAAATGACACTGAGAATGTACAAACCAGTACATACACTATAGTAAATGACCCAGAGGATGTGTGGCAATGCTGCTTTATAATGTGTATGAATTTATTTGCCTTTTCTTCAGCAAATCCCTGGTTAGGATGCATTTCATGATATAAAATAATAAATAAATAAAGACTTAGATAACAAGATGTAGATTTACCCCACTGAAGTGCAGAGCAGCTCCAGAGGCCACAGCTCCACACACAGTGCTGAGCTTTCCACCGGTGAGTAGGTGCCAGTGACTGAGAGAGGGAGCTCGACTGAAGCTGTCCTTCAGCTGGGAGGGAAGAGGAACCACGGGCTCATCACAGTACTCTCCTCCCCATTCTGGGTCGCACCTAGAGAGGATGGAGGGTTCAGACAACGATAACCAGGTTCAAAGAAAATCTAGCTATCAAGCTACATTGAGTAACCCCACAAGATCAATTAAAAACATTAAGCCTAAACAATATATCATATAAAACCTTCTGTTACAAATACAGTTATGAAATAACTTATATTCATACAATACTGAAATAAGGCATTTTGAATTCTACAGCTTATTACTAGCAGCTGACATTCCAGACAACAGTAATATAAATTTTGGTATGTGGGTTTGAAGCTGCTGCTACTTACACACAGGAGCTCTGTTGGCAGCGTCCATGTCCAGAGCACATATCTGGGCAGCCATCTCCAATGTAGAGGTTATCCAGAGCCCACGTCTGCTGCTTGTCAAAGGGAGCCTGCTGGAACCAGCGGAACCTTGTGGCTGGAGACCTAAAGACATAAATTAGAGTCAAAGAAACAGTAAGTTGGTAAGTTAAAGTAAATTACATAGCAAGGAATTAAACTGAAAATCCTGACGTGACACTTTATGATTTGTTTTCAGATTGTAGTAGAGTGCTTGAAAAGAAGCAGCACCACTAAATATGTTTGTCTTTGTTGATGAATAACAGGCCTGTCCTGACCTGGCATATGATGGGATAGGCAGGGTAACACGGCCCCACTTGTTGTAGGTGTCAGAAACCAGAAGTCGCTGCAGAGTGTACGAAGAGCAGTCGGGGCTTGTGGGCAGACAGTCTCTGACCAGAGGCTGCCAGTTTAAACCCAGATCCAGAGAATACTCCAACTCTACAGCTGCAGAGAAAATAGTTAGATTTCTTTTAACTTCCTCTAACATATTTAATGTTGAAACAACATGAAATCACAAATTCCTCCATTATCATTTTCACTGGACTCTGCTCTACTCTATCATATCATTCTTCCATGCAGACATTGAAATGTTATAATAAAGGTTTCATTGGTGATTTCTGCTACTTACAGTAGCAGGAGTTTGTGACGGAGCAGGAGGCAGAAAAGTCAAACTGGATGAACGCGTCTTGTCCTAGACTGATGTCAGTGGTAACAGCATAACGTGTGTTGGACTTCTCTATAAATGCAAAAGCAGGTCCATCAGAGCCACAAACAGGCATTCGAGTCCCGCCAGGGTGGAGGAGCCAAGAGCGCCCATCGATTGAGGAGAAGTCATCTTCAAGAGGTCCCCAGCCGCTGGCACTGCCACCAACCACCACCTATTGGAATTAGACATAAACGCTTGCATAGTTAGAGCGAAGAAGACGAACAAAGTGGAAACAAAATTCACATTAGATGAAAAGAATGAAAGAAAGCAGTAATGGTTAACAGCCATGACAAGATTTATTGATGGACGGATGGTTAGATAGATTATCACTAACTGTACCTGGTCAATGACCCATGGGCTGTAAAAGTGTCCATTTTCAGAGGGCTGCCACCAGCGGAGGCGAGTAGAAGAGGTGCGGGCACGCAGTGGGATTTCCAGAGCCACCAGACGAGCCTGATTACTGTTGTTGCTAAAAAGAAATTCCTGCAGGAGTCCCCAGATCAGACCTCCATCCACTGAGTATTGCAGCAGAACTGGCTGGGAGCGAGGGTCTGGAGCCGCTTTACCACAGCCGAGACGTAGGAAGAACTGAACAAACCTGCATTAACACATGGGGTTCTTACTGAACTGTGGAGCCAATAATATCCACTATTTTATATGGGTATAATGTTTGAAATGTGCAATTTTTAGTTTGCTAACGTAGGTCTACCTAGCATTTGACAGGTCCATGTCATTGGTGACCAACATGCGTAAGCCATCCTCACTGAAGAACAGGTGGTTCCCACTAGACATGATGCCACACTTCCTGGATGGTTTACCGCCACTCAGGAGCGTAAAACGCTCAGCATCCACAGCTCCTCCTAGAAACACACAAAGAATGTATACAGAGTTGAAACAAAACAAGCAATACAGACAGGAGCAACATCAATATGGACTGAAGAATAATCAAGACTAAAATAAGGCACACAAAGTTTAACTAAAAACAATGGTTTACAAAGATACTTCACTATAACTTGTCAAATATTTTAGAAGACTTGAAGACTGATGGTCTGACAATCTGATTTCAAGCTTGTATAAAACAGCAATGACCACATATTCAGTTAAGTTTCATCTGTTCAATAAATACCATAGACATGCATAATGAACGGTGCATAAAACAATCTGAGCGACTTTAATGTGCTTTAGTACGTTGGTGTACCTTCAAAGTCTTCTTTGAGGAAGTCAGGGTTGGGGGTGTCAGGCACAGAGCAGTCAGGTCCAGAGTAGCCGGGGTCACACACACAGTGAGTGCCACCCACACAAGCCCCGTGACCATTACACATGTCCTGACACTGTGGGCCAATGTAGACATTATCTAGTGCCCATGTTGGAGGCGAAGAACCAGTTGAGAAGAAACCTTGATACCAACGGAACCTTACTGACCTGCATTGCAGCAAACATTGAAGAATAAGTGAGTTAGAGTCCAACAGAAATAACAATTATGTTAACTATATCGTTAATATTATAATAAAGTTTCCCTAAATGTTTTTGTTTGAGTCTGCCCTGCTGCTGTACAGGAAGTATCAAGTTCTTACCCACAGAGGCGAAGCTTGCCAAAGTGAATGACCTCCCTCCTCCAGCCCTGAGTGGTACCAGGGAAATATATGCTGGCAGGGTGAAGCTCTGTGGAGCAGAGTGAGGAGGGCTGGGGTCCACCGGAACACAGGGGTACCAAAAGGTGCCATGTGGCACCAAAGTCCCGTGAGAACTCAAGACGCACTGGGTTGGCAGAAGAGCTTTCAGCTGTGCAGCCCACATTAATCTGGAGAGATAGATATACGCACCATGAGTGAAGATAACAAACCAGACATAATGTTCCAAGTAAGGATTATGATTGTTTCTTTAGAAAAGAAGTCTGTGTATGTGTACCTCAAACTGGATGATGGTATTCTCATTTACGTCAATGTCCCTGGTGGTAATGGAGTGCTCTCCAAGCTCACTTGAGACAAACACCATAGCTGACTCATCCTCCTCCCTGCATCAATCACACACTCACAGACATTAGTCAAGGGAGAAAGCATCTATTGGCAATTTTTTTTCCACCAGTTATATAAAAATAGGTTCCAAAAATAATAAGTGCATAAACTTTGTTTTTCTTTTCTTACATGCCAGTCTTCTGGTAGGGGCAATAGAGACCAGTGTTTCCCCCAGGAGAGAAAAGCCAGTTGGACTCATTGGGGCCATCCTCAAAACTGTCAATCACCACTGGCGGGTTGTGTAAGGAGCTGCCATCGATGATGAGATCATCTATCACCCACACCTCCTCCTTCTTACCTAAAGGGCATAATGTTATAGAGATGATTACATGCTCGCTCTAAAAGTTTGAACAACATTATATCAGCTTTTGGAGCGAAACGGAAGAGAAAAGAATAATAAAATAAAGTTCAGGGAATATTGGGATTCACTCACCGCTGTTGTAAGGCTGCCAGAGCCTGAAACGGGTGGCGTTGGTCTGAGCACTGGCTGGCAGTGGCAGGTGGAGGAAGAGAGTGTCGGTAGAAGCTGGGAAGTAAAACTCATCTAACAGCAGCCAGCTGATTCCTCCATTCACAGAGTACTGCAGCAGCACTGAATGGGAGCGCTCTGGGACACCTAGAAAGGTACACAGGATTAACTGTTACACCAATAGCTGAGCAAAAACAACATCAGCACAACACAAAAAAAATTAAAAAACACAAAATACACTGAAAAAAAGAGTAACATAGAACCTTTAGTGATGAATTTGAAGGAGAACTGGATGTAAAGAGTGTTTGTGCAGTCCAGATCCCGTGACACTAGCATTCGCAGACCGTCCTAAAAAGGAATTGTATTGCTGGTCATTTAAGAAAAGTAACTGATGTAAAGATTTCAAGTTGTGTTGTTTAACTGTGTCACTGCTGCTCTGTGTGTTCTCTGCGTCCTTACCCCTTTGAAAATAAGGGCAGTGCCAGATTTAAGAGGCTCTCCGCTTAGAGTTCCTCTCTCTGATCCATACACCTCAGGCCACGTCTCCTGCTGCAAATTTTCATTAAAGTCTTCTCTCAGTACAGATGGCAATGGGGCCAAAGGTACACAGTGAGCCCCTCCATAACCCTTATCACACCTGTGTGAGAATAGAGAGGAAGTACGGGTTTACATTGATATGTATGCAGAGAATTAACAGAACAAAAATTAAAGAGCTGTGTAGAAAAGCCAGTTTTACGTACACACAGCGCCCATTGTCACACAGTCCATGTCCAGAGCACATCCAGGGGCAGCCAGGGGCCAGTAACACATTATCTAGAGCCCACCCTTCTGCACCTGGGGTGAAGTGGGTCTGAATCCAACGGAACCGAGTTCTGGGAGAACTATGAGATTCAACAGCAGAGAAAAAAAGTAGCTAAAATACTTGAGACAGTGTCAGCGACTACAACAATCCTCACTTCTAATTGTGGGAACAAAAACACCTACTTAGCAGCACTGGGCAAGTAGACGGTGATCCTCCTCCAGTGTTTGTACTGGGTTGATGTATAGATGGAACTCTGAGTATAACCAGCACAGCCGATAGCTGGGGGCACACACTCTGGTGTGATGAGAGACCAGTGACGACCACAGTCTGTGGAGTACTCCAGACGCACACCGTGGGAGAAGGAGGTGGACTTACTACAGCCCATACTCAGCTCAAACTGCAGGAATGACGAGCCTGACACCTCAAAGTCCCAGCTTTCTGCATATCTGGGCTTCTCTGTAAGCACAGTTCAACAGTAACATTACATTTATTCGAATTTATTCAAAACTGATTTTGGCTCACATAAGGTTACAGCAATGAAACATTCAACTGTGCTTTAACAAATGTGTCTGCAAATTGCAAATTAATGTTGTTCATCTGTTAAATTAAATAAAGTTACTTAAACTGTGTATCAGGCCACTTTCTGGGTAACAGAACAAAATGTCCACCTTCTAAGTTGAAATGATGAACTTAACATATCTAGCAGTTATGGAGCAACCTTTTCATTTTTAGTCTTTCTGGTTACCTGCAGGCGTATATCCATTCTTTTACCTTCACTTTTGAGCTCTATTAATTCATAAGGGAAGTATATTTACCTGCTAAATGATATTTTCTAATTAGTGGATAACTTGATCTGCTAGATGGTGCCAAGCAAGTCTGGCAGATTTGAGTGTTTACCATTTTTACTGAGAAACAGTAGCCTTGAGCAGCTGAAAATAATGCTATGAGAGCAGTAAAGATGGGTCTGGATGGCTAAACAATGAACTGGCACTCTCTAAAAGCCATTTGTATACAACTACAAGCATTGCCTTTGACATTTTTAGATAATATACATTATTTGTAAAAAAAGAAATGGTTACAGCTGCAGCAAGAATTGGTAAAATTCATAGCAAAATCCAGAAATAATGTCATTCTCTGTATTTTCAGCTCGGTGGCACAATAAAAAAAAGCTTAAACTGCAGACACAAACTCAACACATCCTAATGCAAATTCTTATGTAGCCTTGGAAACAATAGGTGTGTCTGTGCGAATCGTGTACTTGTGTGAGTGTACCTGAGAGCGGCCATCGGGAGGAGCTTTATGTTTATAGATGTGCTGCCAAATTGTGCTTGCTGTGAACGCTTAATGATCGGCCTAGTTGTAATGTATTATTTGCACAAAGTAAATCCGCTCACAGTTTGATGCAAGCATAAATAACAAGCAGGATGTTCAATCAGGTTTGCTCTCATTAATAATGCAGGACCCATGGCGCCACAGTAAATGGGTGATTCAATTTCAGCCTGTTGTGTATAATACCGTGATGTCCCTGTACAACCACTTGTGTGGCTTGTTTGAGCACTAGAGTGTGAAAACAGAGTCCATAGTATACAAGAGAGAGCACATATATATATTACATACGGTATATGCATATAGATTTTACTATTTTACACTTTTTCCACAGTTTCTTCAACAAAGTCAGATTTGAAGATGAGTTGTTTTGCAGTAACATTTTGCTTTTTTATTCATTCACTGAAATATATTCACACTAGACTGCTCACTACAAACAGCAGCTTCACCGTGTGTTAAGTGCCTTATTCAGGGACCACTTGACAATGACTGTTGAGGGAATGAAGAGGTGCTTCTTCACTTTCTGTGCACACATTTTTCTACCCAGTTTAGGAAACAAAATTGACAACCCCATAATCATAAATCCTCTACTGCGTGAGTGTGCGTACATGCTTATGACCATTGAGGTGTTTGTGTGACTCACTATCAATGGCTTCAGAGTTGAAGGTAAGTGCTGTGTCTAGAGACAGGCAGTCCACGGTCACCTCCCCACCCTGAATACGGTACCAGTTGTGCCTCAGAGGGGTCGTGCCGTCAAACTTGTCATGGAAACCTGTTCTGGAGCTGTCGTTCATACCAATCAGGACATCATCCAGAGCCCACTGGGCAGAATGTTTTCCTAAAAGTTTGGGGCAGAAGAAGTAAAAGCAAAAACAGAATTTAATCAGCTGAAATTTAGTCAACTGATTGGTTAATAATGTAGTAATTTTGTTATATGTTTTACTGTAGTAGTGCACTAACCTTGCTGTGGCTGCCACCATCGAAATACTGTGTAGGAGGTTTTAGCTGGAGCTGGCAGCTCGATAGTCACCACTTGGGGCTCCAGGAATGAACTGAAGTCCAGCTCTCTCAGGAACTGCCACTGGACTCCATTGTTGGTAGAAAACTGGACAATGACACCTAAAACCACAGAAAAATGAATAGCTGTTTGAGTTGGGAATCGATATGTTGCCACTTCAATATTAAAGAGCTTAGAAATTAAGCTACAACAGACTCAAATAACACAGCCCATACGCCTTGATTATTACAGACAAACTATTTAGCAAGCCGACTATGTTTTATCTGATCCTGCAGAAATGATCAGACTCAACCTTCAGAAATGCTGCAGGCTAAAAATCCACAATGTGCTGACTGATGAATAGAACAGAGCAGACAATGATGATCAGATCTGGAGCAGCACAGCTTTGACTGGATCACAAGGATCAAAGACACAGTGAAAAAGAACAGTTGGACACAAGCCAGCAGTGAAGTGATCAGATGCGGAGTTGTTCTCTATGGAGCTCACTGTTAAGGAACAGCCACATGGATCCAGCAGAGGGCCTCAGTACAGTATGTAAAGTACTGACGAGCTGCTTCTTTGGTTTGGGAATTACCTTCATTGCGAGAGCGAGGCCTGGTGCAAGTGGGTCCCAAACTCTTGCTGCCAATTCGGATGTAGAATTGAACCAACCTGTAGGAACAAAACAGAATGTTATAATCCACAAACTTCAGCACATATTGCATTCCTCCAGTGTTTGCATCTGAGAGTTATAGAAGTATTCCTCTCACCGTGTGTTGGTGGTGTCTAGCGGCACAGTGCGTGCTTCTCTCCGCCCAGGGCTACTGAAATAAAGGGCTTTGCCCTCACCAATGATCCCACAGCCGCCTCCAATTTGTCCCCCACTTAGGCTCTGCCAGAGTGGACTCAGCTTCCCCTCAAAACCCTCAGTCAGCTCTGTAGGACTGGCCACAGATGGGACACAACTATCCTGCTCCACTATGTGACAGTGACAGTGAATAATAAGGTAAAACATAAAGATACGATTGAAAAACACATATATTAAATTAATATATATTTTGTCTTTCTTTCGTTTTTATACCTTACCTGTGTATCCCATATCACAGAAACAAACTCCAGAGATGCAATCCCCTTGTCCCCCACAATGGTTTGGACAGGGCTCAGAGATGTACACACCATCCAAAGCAAATGGTGGAGCATCTCTGTGCATGCTACTCTCCTGGAACCAACGGAACCTGGTTTTACTGGGAAAAGGACGGAAAGATGGTTAGAAATACAGAACAACACAATTTTAAACTGTGAAATTCAGTCATTATTTATAATTTCTTCAACCTACAAAAACAGAAAAACTCTAATACAACCATAGCTACCTGGCTGCAACACTGCGTGGTACAACCACAGTGACCCTTGTCCACTGTTCATAGTCTCCAGTGTTGTAGACAGTGGGTTCTTTGAGCTCACGGCCACTGCCCTCACATATTCCAGCCCCTGGGGTTCCTGGGTAACAGCCCTCTCCAACCAGGGCCCAGGTACGGCCAGCATCGTGGGAGTACTGCAGCAGGACTGGGGCAGATGAGCTGAACTCTGATTCACAGCCTATGTTCAACTGGTGGTAGAAACAGGCAGATTATGAGGTCATAAAATTAGAGAATATATCTAAAAACATTGTATTGTCTGTCTGAAATGACTCTTTAAATGATAAATGTCCATCCAGCATATATTTTCATCTTCTACTGTATAATTTACACCCACCTTAAACTGAAGGGTGTAGCCAGGCCGCAGGGCCAGGTCTCTGGTGACAGCCACCCTGTCCCCGTCAGAGCGCCCAAACACCATGGCAGAGGGAGTGGGGGCACAGAAGCTGTTGTTGCTTTCCCTCTCCATGCCTTCATTACCCAGCATCAGCCAAACACTCATCTGGTTCAGAGGGTAGTCAAATGCTGGCTTCTCATAAAAGTTCTGTAGAGACAGAAGACAGCAGCCTTTTACTGTTGTGTTGTGTTGACATTTATCACTGTCTCCAGCAAAACTGATGAATGGATAACACCTCCGGAAGGATGTTAAGATTTAATAGCTGCTCTATCTGAGTTTGGCTGACATGTTCTGTAATAGAAAATGAAATACTGGCTCAAGAGCAAGCCTCGGCTGCTCCACGAGGTCAGACCACAAATAACAAGTTACATGAAAAACTCTTGAAACTGATTCCTGACCTGTGGTAGAGTGGGATTGGCCATGGGGATGATGTGTTTCTCCCTCTCTGACAAAATTATAACGTCATCAATTGCCCATTGGTCATAGCCATCCCCAGAGTGAAGAGGCTGCCACCATCGAAACCTTGTGGAGGGTGTTTTAGAGGCCAAGGGAAGCTCATAATGGACAAAGCTGCGAAATGGAGAAGACAGGTTACAGAAGTTTATTTTCCAAAATACAAAATCATCACAGCCACATCAAATACTCTTGTATTTGTCCTGGTAAAGACTCACCGAGGCTTGGTGAAGTCAGTGAAGTACATCTCAGCAATCAGGCCCCAACTAATGCCTCCATCGTTGCTGTACTGCAGCAGAACTCCTTCCTCCCTGCTGTCTGCCTGGTTACACTCTGCCCAGTCTCCACCCACACGCAGGTAGAACTGCACAAACTCCGCCCATTCTGTGTCCAGGTCCCAGCTGACGAGCTGCCTCAGCCCAGCCTGACGACACAAACATGCATTAGTATGTAATGAGTAAGTGACACTCATCTAGTATATAATATACTGTGCAGTGCATTTGTGTTTACATGTTTCACTCCCATCCAGTGATCAAAATATAATCGTACTACTTGTTTGTATCACACTCTTTAAATGGAGCCACTGTGAAGCCAGTGTCTTTGTGTGCAACCTTGGAATCGGGAGAATCAGTTTCCTGCAACAAATAGCGCTCCAGCTGTGGATACTAATTTAGAGGCTGCCACAGCATGTGCCAAGAGATGTGCAGCTGCCTGAAAATTACACACCTCTTCCATCCAATCAGAATGTACTCTACTAAGCTATTGCATGATTAATAACATAGAGGTAATTCAGAGTTCATAAGGCTTCAGATTTTGGCAGTAAGCACTGAATAGTAATCAGACAATATACTATAGTTATTCCGGTTGGCAAAATCCTCTAAACTGGTTGCTTTAATATCTCACATTCTCTACATTCTTAATTTGGATCTAGATTCATTTAGAAACACACAGGACAATGACAGGATTCATCTGCCTTATTTCTTTCCCTTAAGTAAAATAACTTTGCACACTGGATTTAACCTTGTTGCAGATACACACTTTTATCATTGGTCTACCTTGCTGAAGTACAGGGACGATCCAGATGAGACCACCCCACAGCCCATGTCAGGCGTGACGACCTCTCCACCTATCACCTCCTGCCATGTGGCCAGCAGTGCATCCTGGGACTCAAAGTCAGAGAGTATGCTAGAGGAGAGGGGGGAGGATGGCTGGCAGTCTGTTCCAGAGAAACCATCATCACACCTGTAAGAGAAGAAGGTGGCTGAACTTCTTCCTCTTGTTCATTTATCATGTGTCATTTAAGGGTATTGTGCGTGCATACGGACTGACCTGCAATGTCCATGGTCACACCAGCCATGTCCGTGACACATGTTAGGACACTGCTGACCGATGTAGATGTCATCCAGGGCCCATTCATCTTGCTCTCCATAGTAGTTCTGGATCCAGCGGAACCGGGTTGCACTGGACCTGAACACAGAAGGTGCATATACACCTGTTAACCCGGATCAGGACATAATCCTGAATGTATTATATGTTAAAGCGGGTAAAACTGATTTCTAGACTACCAAGTTGTTATAATGTATGAAATGACTGCTGGCATGTCAAACACATCATCATGTTGAGGTCATTCATCTACTCCTCTTCTGGGAATAAATATTGACCTCATCACATGTGCTTATCTTCCTGGATGTGTGTGTACGTTCTGGAGTTACGTGAAATAATGTCAGCGAGAGGGCAATATCATCTCCACATTATCTATGTTAAAGGTAAGCTGTGGGTGAGAATGTGTGTGTGCATGTTTGTGTTGGTTTGTGCTGTTTGCTGTATGTACAGCAATGACGAATGGCAGCAGAAGCTCAGGCAGATAATCAGGTCTATTGCGGGTCATATACCAGTGAGGATTTCTGGTCTGCTGATTTGGTGACCCATATCACCTCATGATCATCCAGATCTGGCCACAGCTGTTTTATTATCATTTACTGCCATGACCCTTTGACCTCTCATCACCCGCTGCAGATTAGACCATTCTTATTTAGGAGGATGAATTGGAGGTGGAGGTCACAGTGCTCGGTGTGGAAGGTTTATGTGATTATTTGAATTGATATACTGTATGTGGGAGCTAAAGCTGTAACAGTTCATCTATTCCTCATGTTTGGTACTGGGAGATTTATTTAATTTCTGTTAACCCTTTAAACGGAGTAAATCTTCGTCTTACACAGTAATATGACTTAAATAACGTCTTTGTATGGCACACACATTTAATAGTGTGAATACCGTATTAGTGTATCAGCAGCTATAAGCCAAACCATATTTGTCAGATTAGACCAGGTGATAGGGCAAGTATCAGTGGTATGGGAAATGGAGAGGTGAAGCCAGATCTTGAGGAGCCTCCCATTTAATTATAACTTGTTTCAGATTTCTATATATTTACAGCCACACCAGACACTAGGTAAGGAGTAGTGAACCCAACAGTCAGGTGACATTATATTTCTCGTATTTAAACAGATTTGTGAGGGAAATGGGTCTGTCTAAAACAGAGGTGCAATTTGTTCTCCATGACATGAACGTTTACGGCTGTGACTACATCACCATAGTCGCTCACAGAGGAAATAAAGTGCTAAATCCTGGTAGTAGAATTCCTTCATGTATACATACTGTCGGTGTCTTTTAGATTGCATACAAGATGTAAACTGGCCATGAGCCATTTTTTAGTTTTTACTTATTTATATAAATTGAATGTACTTTAATCAGGACCGCCAAAAATATGTAGCCCAACAGATGCATTTAGTTAGGCCCCAGGATGGCATTTGCGTCTTATCGAGCATTTCAAGTGAAGTATAGAAAATCCACTGATCGGCTATGAACTGCTCTCATGTTCTGATTTTTTTGTCTTTCTTTAAAACACACATGTGGAATAATCTGTCCATAGCGTTGTAAGAACTGACGTGTGGACATTCGTCCAACAGTATGAAAGCTTCCCAGTATTTTCTTTCTGCTTTATGTTATAGATCTGACTGCGTTACAGGCACATTATGTATGTTAACTGCAAAAAGAGCATACAACGGAGATCAGAGAACATAATATCCTTCTATTTCTATTGTGCCTTTCTTCTATTTCTATTGTGTTACTTACCATGTCTTCTGTGGCAGAGACAGAGTTATGCGTCTCCAGTTTTTGAACTCTGACGGGTGGTAGACACTGGGAGCTGTAAACTCAGAGCAGCTTGGCATGCCAGGTAGACAGGCCTGGGTAAAAGAAATGAGGAGGTTACAGTGTTACAGTTTTCTCCGTGTACCCAACAAGGGGCATTTTCTAACATAAAAATGTATTTTGTCATTGTTGGCTATTTCATAGTAAAAATCCTCAGAAAGACCTCACTGCAGACACACCCTGAGCGTTCGTCATCCACATAGTTCATGTACATAAAAGGCTAATTCAGGATTACTGTATCTCTGACCTTGAACATTGGAAGTCGAGCAAGGATTAACACTTCGGGACATTCAGTGAGTTACATTCTGCATTTGCCAGATGACTGCATTTTCACGCACATGGGAGAATTAGAGAAAATTCACTGATGGAGTGCTCATTACGCTCTATTCAATTCCAAAAGCAATAAAACTCTTGGCAGATACATTGGTGCCTTATGAATATTTATGAGCCAGTTACGATCACAGAGAATCTAAGTTGAATCATGGGAAGATAATCTGCTCGCTGATTCAAGTATTGCTATGTATTTGCTGATAGCAGGATGATTAAAGGTAATTGTGATAATTTCTCATCCGAAGCACAGTGCAACATTTGAAGACATTATTTACATATTATTACTGAGGCTATGATGGGAAAATCAATATTAATGATCACAAATAAATGATATGTTTCTTTGGCTCTCTCCAGCATAACTCTCACAAGTTTTAATCATAAACAAGCGTGTGCAAAAGGCAGTGGAACAAAAGGGACTGATGTGAACAATCAGTGACTGTAACAGGGGGGAAACAAAGGTCAATGTGTTTTATTACCTCTTTGACCAGGTGCCAGGTGAGGCCATGATTGGTGGAGAACTCCAGACGGACCTGAGTGTCAATGTGAGGGGACGGCTCACGTCCACATCCCATGACCAGTGAGAATTGCAGACTGTAGGAGGCTCCGATCTGCATTGACTGTGTTTCCACATATCTGATACTGGAGCCAGGGCTGGGCTCACCAGAGAAACTAGAGCGTAACACGTCAAGGAGAGAGTTGCAATGAATATAAAAAGTAGTGACTAAAAGTTGGCAAATTCTCAGCAATTCAATCGTATTTGGAACAACCTTTGAATAAAACCTTGCAGTTCAAATGTCATTGGCATTAGTTACCTGAGGGTCCAGTCGTGCTGACAGTAGGGCTGGACATGGCCAAGGTAGAAACCAAGACTCTGGGTGACGTCCAGCACATTGCTGAAGTCAAGACTAATGGTGTTGAACAGCACAGAGGTCATACTGATTTCATCCAGAGCCCACACATCATGACCACGGCCTGAATGGTAAGGCTGCCACCAGCGGAACTGCACTCCAAATTTACGAGCACCAGACGGGAGTTCAACTGACACAATCCTGAAGAATGGGGGAGAGGGGACGTCAGTAAGAATTAAAACCTTATTGAGATTAAATGAAATGAAATGAGGCTGTTCAAAGAAGTCTGTTTCATTACATTATTGTTACAGTTAATCCCTACATCGACTAGCTCATCTCTAGGGACAAAACTAAATACTAAGTAGTTTGAACAATGACTTGTGTCTCACACTGAGTAAATTCACTAAATTCATTACAAAAGTAAATTCACTTCCACAATACATCTTCACAATACAAATTAGTTGGATTATTGCTTAAGCAGAAACACTTCAGATACTGTCAGACACACGGACTACAACACAATCTCTGAAATGTTTACAGTTTCAAGACCTCCCAACTATGACCCACTCTATACTGAATCTCCTGTATCTCCTCTGAGTAGTTTCATTTGAGCAGGTGACATTTTAATCATGTACTCTAAATTAATATGGTATGAGCATTTCTGTTTTTCAGTCTAATCTGTAAAAATAAACTGTTTTGTTTTCTGTGTGTCCATTGTATTGATCGACTCCACACACTTGTGTTTTTTTTTATCTTTCAGCCATTTGTACAAGTACAGTTCGGTGCTACTCTCTGAGGCCCAAACCACTGTTAAGCACTTAAGAAGAACTTTGTCCTCCTTAAAAAATGGATGGAGGCAGGAGGTGAGTTGGCTATAACAAGAAAATGAAATAAAACATGAGGACCTTTAAGAAGGCCATGAAAAAGGGTGAGCTTGCTCTAACACCTATTTGCAGACGCTGCACCTCCTCGCAAAAGATGAACAAACAGCAGTGTGAGACCAGTTGTGAAGCTCTGCAAGCTCTTGCATCTGCACCAGATAGTTGCCCCTGTCTCACTGCACTGTGATGACCTTTTTCTAGAGCTGATAAAGAGCCCTGAGACACAGACTGTGCAGCTGGAAACCAGCCCACTTTGTCTTCATTACAAACACAGATGCCACTAACTGACTCAATGGGTCCCAGCAGTTTACACCTCCAGCACGCCATTAGCAGGGCAAATGTGTGTGTTAATGGAGTCATAGTGTCTCCATGGAATCATAACCGTACAAGGCTGTGCACACACAAGCACACCCACACACACACACACACAGGGGGTACCTTGGCTCATGGAAGCCTTGGTATGCATAGTGCTGCAGCAGGGTCCAGGTGATGCCGTTGTCTGAAGAGTAATGCAGCAGGACGCCCTCTCCTGGCTGGTCTGGAGCAGGACATGAGCTCAGGATGCTGCGACTGCCCAGCCGAAGAGTGAACTGTAAGTACCTGCAGAGAATGAAAGTGGTAAAATAAAAAAAAAAAGATGAACAGCAAGAATAAGAGGGTCATTTGGGGAAACAGCAGTTCAGACAAAGAGAACGCAAAAAAAAAAAGAAATAACACAGCGAGATAAAAAAGGGCAAGTTGATAAACGAGGAAGAGGAGAAGTAAGGTGATCAACAGTGTGTTCAGAAAAGAGACAAGGTAGATAAACAGACACTCATGCAGAGAGAAGAGGTGTGAGGGAGGTGGATGATGGATGAGATGATTATAGGGATGAAGACAAAAAGTAAGAGACAGCAAGTTCTTATTCATGTATTCATGTCTCACTGCAGCTTGAGCTTCAGTCCTCTTACGCTCATCTATGTTTTGGCGGACATATTATCATCTACACTAATGTAATATTTATTTTAATTTCCATCATCTGTCTTGGGCTGCCAGTCAGCCCCCAGCTCTCTGTCCTTGGTTGGGCCGTGCTTTCATTAACAGTGCAGTTTCCTCTTTGAGGCAGCTGTTCACTCAATCAGCCAGGAAACTGGCATTAAATATGGCCATCAGGTGGCACACTGAGTGCCGCAACAGGCATAATCAATCTAACACAGATGCCATATCTAACTTCATCGTTCCCTCTCTATATTTCTCTCTCACATTTTCATCCTCTCCCTTCATCTCTTTTCTCATCTGCAGTCCTCCCTACGATGATCCATCTCCCAGCATAGGAACAGAGAGGATAAAGGGGGAGAGAAAATAGATAGCTGGCTGAGACATTTTCACTATCAATCAGAAGTATATACACCTGAAGCAGACAAGCCACAATTTTACAAAGTAATCTGATGGCAAGATCAGCGGAATAAAAATCTGTGTGTGTGCTTGCAAAACATGTACATGTACATATGTGTTGAAGAGCGCACATGTCCGTTCCTTAATGTCTCTGATTATGGTGACATGCACACAAAACAAGCATTAGCATTACCTGGCCTGGGAACTGTCCAGTGGAGCAGTGACCAAGTGTCTCCTGCTGTCTCTGTTGAAGACCAGAGCCTTGCCACTGGCGAGCACCCCACATCCAAAGCTGACCTCCGCCCCACGAAGTGAGGAGAAGCTGTGGTAGGATGAGAGCCGTGGGCTGGAGAAACCCTCAGACAGGAAAGCTGGGAAGGTCTGGGAGGCAAGCTCACAAGCAGGACCACTGAATCCTGGGTCACATCTGAGAGATGGAGAGAGGAGAGGAGAGGAGAGGAGAGGAGAGGAGACATTAAGAGTAAAAGATATAAATGAGAAAAAGAAGACAGAGATAATGAAAATCCATTAATAAATCATAAACATAATACAATCTGATTAATTTTGAATGGTGATTGCCGCTGTGAGGCATTAGGTGGAGGAGCAGACTCATTTTGGATTTATCTGCTTTAATAAAAAGCGGATTCTTACTTGCAGCCAGTGCGTGAACAATGTCCTCTTCCAGAGCAGAAACGAAGGCAAGCAGGGCCAATATACACTGCACAGAAAAAGAACTAGTATGAAGTATTAAGTCAGCTATAATTAGCACTTCATATTTCATTGTTGCACCATGGATTGTACAGCTGAAGTTAAGGTAGTTAGTTTCTATCCAGTCTTATCTGACTCCTGTCCTTATCTTCTTACACAGTGTTACACGTCATAGCCAAAGAATTTCACTCTGCATTGGAACATGTGGCCAGAAAAATCTGGGACCACGAACAAATAATATATGAAAAAAACCTGTGTGTCTAGTTCTTACCATTGTCTACGGCCCACATGTTGCCCGTTCCAGTGCCAGACTGCTTCCAGCGAAACCGAGTGGTGTCAGTCAAGGCAGCGTTGGGCAGAGGAATAGAGATTCTAGTCCACCTATAGAGACAAAGAACAGTTTGTTAAGCACACAGTAAATTCACGAACAGAGTTGCACATATGGAGAGGAGAACACTCATTTCTACCCGCTGTAGTTGTCAGAAGAATAGATGGTGCTGTGAGGTAGATGAGGTCCAGCACACAGCTCTGGCAGACACTCAGTGTGAAGCAGAGACCAGGAACGACCGTGGTTGGTTGAAAACTCCAGGCCGACACTAATGAAAAGGAACAGAAGACCTTTTATATCAACATCTTAGCAGCATACCGTATATTTATTCTTAACCTGAGTAGCACAGGTCGTCTCTGAACTTTCATAGTGTTTTCTAAAACTCACAATAAACTCTTTTCCTTAACAACCGCTTCCCGTCTATTAAATTTACACTCGATTTAACACATTCATAACTTCAAAGGATAGCAGCGGTTTGATTTAAATACCCACAAATAATCTAACATACTCTTAAGAAACTCCTTGAACTTTTCTTTCATTTCTTATTCAGTTCAACTTTCTCTTGATGCTGCGGTTTAAAAGCATTACAGCAGTTTGACCTTAAGGTTTCTATACGCAGCAGCCCCCAATCTTAACAGTGGAATAACTGAGTGACCGTAAGGTCTCTGACATGGTGGAGTCCTTTGTTGCTGTCCAATTTCGTGAATTTTAAAAAAAAGTGGATGTATTTTCACATAAAAGCACTGCTGAACCTAGTTTCAACTGTATCACACCTGTTGGCAGGTTGGTAGGAGCCACAGCCAAGGTTGATGGAGAACTGAGCAACATGTGTGTTGGTGCCAGGCAGCACGGGGAGCAGCTGCATGAAGTCCACGGCCCACACGTGACGGTTGGCCCCGCCATGTGACCGCTGCTCCAGGCAGAACTGGGTGACTGGTGTTTGCATCTCAGTTGGCAGCGCCACAGACACTACTTCAGGAGTCTGAGAGAGGAAAGTTAGGGGGACAAAGTAAATAGAGCAGAACAAAAACTCTAAATTAGGGCTGCAGCTACTAACTAGACTGATTACTCTGCTTAATACTGAAACATTTTTTTTTTTGCCCCAATTCTCTAAAGGTCAAAGATGAAATGAAATCACTTGATTGATTTTTTATTTTTTTTTTGGATCTAAATCCAAAAGATTTAGTGTGTTTACTGTGACGTGCGATAGCTTCGCTTAAATAATTAACTGGATTTCATAATAGCTGCCAGTCGGTAATCGAATGGTCACAATAAAATGAGAATTCACTTGTTTAGCAGTTGCACATGTGTCATAGAGAAACATGATGGAGCAAGAATTCAGAAGTTCATTTCCCTATTTCATGACACACACACTGATTTTTCACAGTATTGACTATTAAGCTTCCCAGTAAGCCATGATAGTGAAATGAATGCACAAGAGATCTTAAGGTGGAATGCAGTCATAAGACACCTGTGCTTTACTGACAAGTCAATCAGTTTTCTGTTATAGTTGCTGTTTCTCACCCTGTAAGAAGAGTATGGAAGGGTGTCGAGCACCACTCTTTCCCTCCTGCCTTCAGACCTTCCAAACAGAATCACATCATTTTCACGGGACTCTCCTGGATCACAGTCGCCACCACCTACACAAAAACACACCACGCTATGTTTGTACTCATGGAAAATTACTGGCAAAGACACCACAAAGAACAAAGCCATTGCACTCAATGTATTAAGTAGAGGAAATAAATGACAAGATATAAGGGATGGAGGATTTCCTTACCCATGCTGAAGTAGAAGCGCAGGTTTCCATAAGATGTTGTGTCAATGTAGGGGGTGCAGACTCTCCTCCGGCCCTCTCTCTCAAACACAAGCGCTGAGCCCGACTCAATCTCTCCACACTGGGTTCCATAGACAGCTCCCTCAATGTCCCAGCTGAGCAAAAGATCAACATCTATATTAAAACCAAGCATCGAAAGGAACCATGCCACATGAAATAATACTCTTTAAAACGTAATACCTTTCACTAGCAGATAGTTTATAGTCTTAATTTAGTTTAAATTCAACAACATTTAATTCTTCACAGTAAATTTGGCTAAATAAGAAAATATCAATAAAAAGGGAAACAGAAGATTACAAAATTAGTCAAATATTAACCTCAACATTACAGAGACACACAAATTACAGCATGGAAACCTTGTGTTTTGCCTAGATTAGCTCCTTTACACAGAATCTCCACCCCGAGTATTACTGAAGTCAGGAAACAGTTGCTATAATTCATGCATTGCTGGTATACAAGCACACAATGCCAGGGATATGGCATAAATCACCTGGATTCAGGACTTACACACACACACAACGCGCATATTTCTGCACAGTGGACAGAGGATTCTCATTAGCCCTGACAGAAGTTAGCTCGGTGTGTCAGCCCTCTCCTGTGTTCCTCTATCTCCCCTCGCAGTGTCTGTTTCTCTCCCCTTCCCTTTCCTGCTGTTTCTCTATATTTTCTGTGCCTCTGTCACACTCAGTGTTGGGTTAAATGACACTTAGTGGAGTGTACCATTAGCTCAAAAAATCTCCCTGCCTACCTCACACATGTATCAGCCCATGACGCCTGACGGGTGAGAGCTAGCATGCAGTGCAGCATGCTGGCATGCTACAGGGGGGATGTGAGGGTGTGGGGCGGCTCGAGAAACACACTCCTGTTTGAGGTCCTTCTCATTAATGGAAAATGTGCTGACAGACCTGGTGCATGAAGCCTGTTAATTACTCTCTGGCAGTAACACTATCTATCATCTCTCTCCTTTCATCTCTCTACCTCTTGCAGTGCTTCAGACAGTGCTTTCTGCTGTCCACTGTGTGTTTCTGCGTGTATCCCTCTCTGAACAGATGGACTACCATCTCTGTAGCAGTCAGAGGCATGGTTTTCACCTGTGTCAGCCTCCAGGCTTGACGTGAGCTTGTGCAACACATTGCATGTCTCATCAGCTGACATATGACAAGTGACAGGTGTCAAAGCATTTGCATGTATACATACACAGAATTAGCTAGAGTGTTGACACCAAACCAAAACGGTATCTCTCTCTTAACCATGCCACCTCCCAGCTAAAACAAAGTATGATGCAAAAATAAATCTATATCAATAGAGCACATATCCATTAAGGATATTTTCTCTGGACAATCCAGTGAAGAATCAGAATTGCTTTATTACCACTTGTGTTCCCACACCTGAGGAATTTGTTTTAGTGGCTGGTACAATAAACACAAGTTGGAAAAGAAGATTTATTCATATAAGATTTGTTCGACTACCTATCATATATTCTCGTTGTTGTGGATGTAATTTAAGCAGCTTTTTAAATATAAACTGTCTAATATAGGTCTGTCCAGACGGACATTTTAATAATGTACTTAACAAAATGCAGCGTTTGATTTATTTATTTTTTGTTGTTGTTGCTTGTATTCTTTTTTATGGTTTTGAAAGGTGCAACAGATAAATAAAAGACTACTTATGATGAATCAGTAGAAGCAGAAGCAGCTGAGAGATTAAGTGAGACCATCATTTTGACTCACTTAGAGGGTGGGCTCTCAAAGTCCTCCTCCCAGTAGCTCCTTCCTTCCTCCCGGTGCAGGTCAATGTCTCTGGATGAGGCAAAGCTGTAGCCAGCTCCCTCGCCACCATGAAAATACATGGCATTGCCCTCAGACTGACAGGCATGCTGTGAGATAAGAACACAGGTGAGGACATAATTTTTTAAATTAGTGACTTCAAAAGGAGGCCTTTCTGTGTGGAGTTTGCATGTTCTCCCCGTGTCTGCGTGGGTTTTCTCCGGGCACTCCGGTTGCCTCCCATCATCAAAACATGCTAGGTGTTAGGCACTGGTCAGGTTGGCCCACAGTGGCGGCGCGCGTGAGTGCAGCGGCTAAGGACCAACCCTCCATGTCTGACCATGCAATCTCGTTATATGATACTTGTATGATATAATGACAAATAAAGGCTCTTTATCTCTCTTTAAAAGTCATAAATTGACATTCTTGTTATAAGCAAAATATTATTGGAAGTTAAGTAGTGAAGTGACTGCATATCTTTCGAGCAACAGCAATTTTCTCTTTAAATATAGCTGGAATTCTAAGGCTAAAGGCTAATGGAGTCCATATGAAAGTCCACAGCTTTATTGGTGTACCTTGACGGTAGCTCCAGGGAAGAAGAGCCAATTGGCAGTGTCCAGAGGATCCAAGTTGTCCTCCATCAGGGGAACTTTGTGGGCAGCATTGATCAGCAGCACATTGTCCAGACCCCAGCAGGACTCATAGCCATCAGGGCCTTGAGGTGTCTCCTGAGACCAGCGTAGGCGCACGGCATCAGCTCTGGAGGAATGTGGAAGGGGAAGCAGGTGGACGACAGTGCTGCTGTTGGTAGGAGCTCTAGAGGAGAGGAGGAAAAGATACAGAATAAGGGTGTTAGTAAATGTGAATGTTGTGGTTATGTAGTTAAGTTTTAGATGTTTATGCAATTAATAACCATGATTAAACGTTACAATATGTCTGTGATAGCCAAATAAGGAAACACACGAAGCACGCTCTTATGGTGCTGTTTAACTGAGAGAGAAAACCAGGTTTCACAGAGTCCAACTGTTTACATGAAAGCCTAACATCCACTTACTGCGGCTAAATATTATAGTTAGAAGTAGTAGTAGTATTACATTATGCCTATGTTTGAAAGAACAACAAAACAGAGAGAGAGAGAGGGATTAAAAAACAGGTGGATCATTGAGACACAAACAGGAGAGGAATGACAAATTAAGAGGGGGAGGTGTGAATGAAGGAAAACAGAGGGCGGGTGTTCATAACAGATGGAAGGACTGTGGGATGGATGAGGAAAAAGGAAGGAGAGACCTGATCTTCTCCAGTGTGATCCAGTCATCTGAGGTGTTGGCGTTATTGCTAAGGCTGTAGGACACAGTGATGCCGGGGTCTGAGTAACTGAACCGGCAGGAGCCTGAGCCTGGAGAATAGAAAACACACAGAAGACAGACATATATGATCGATAACACTCTGAGGGAACAGCTAAAGAGTGTGTCACAATGTTCCCATTTCATCAACTGAATCAGCAGGGTAGTGAGCTTTTGTATGGTGAGGGGCATGGTGGCTTCTTCCAGCTGACTGCTCCCTCATTGGCTCTCTTAGCAGCCAAGTGGAAAATTATGTCTAAATAGTGTCATGAAGGAACAAACAGATCAGCAGCTTAACAGGGATCAGATAAATCAGTAAGCTAAATAATGAGGTTGGGCACAGATGATAAGGGGAGAAGTGACAGAACAAAGACTATATTCAGTTACAGCTAGGTACTGTCAATGCACCTGTGTATGTGCGTCCATATTGCTGTGTATTTCTGCATGCAGAGTATTTCAGAATGTGGTGTTGTGTGGGTGCCGTGGGAGCTGGAGAGGTCAAAGGCTGCTAATGGTGTAGACAGGTAAAGCCCCAGCATCCCCACCTTCCCTCCTCTCTACTCTCCCCCCTCCTTCCCCATCACCTGATGTGTATAGTGTTCATGTTTCTATAGTTTTCTACTATGAAGCTCAGTCTGACGCAGATGTGCTACTCTACTGAGCTGTGTCACACACAATGATACCGCAATACAACAAAAACTCATATTAATAACGTTCCGACAGGATGAGAGAAAGAGGAATACAAGAGGGGGGCAAGTTGCAGTTTGGGGGGTTGCTCTACATTATGTACTCTTATTTCCACCCAGGCGTGTTCCCATGAGAACTGAGACGCATGTAATGGACATGAAAAATACAACACCTCTAAAAACTCTGCCATGGTCTACTGGGTGTCTTTCCAGAATATTGTAAATCATTCATTGTTGTGATAGGGGGAGAGGGAGAGAGGATAGTGAGAGAGAGACAGACAGACAGAAAGAAAAATAGAAATATAGTGTATGCCAGTCGGCTTACTGATATGCAACAGGGAAAAAAGATGCTTGTTTCCTGTGGATGACAAAAGGATCTATTGTCCTGGCTGGATACGCAGGGCTAGGATATCTAATAAAGGGTTACAATGGCCTCATACATAAAACTGTTACACACAAACTGTCTTTATGTAGTTGCAGTTTGCAAATCCTATAGAGATTTAATACTCACCCAGGGCGAACTGCAGGACTGAGGCTGTGCTGGTATTGAGAGGTACGGTGGTCTGAGAGGGATAAACAAGGCAGTTTAGAATATCATCCATAAATAGTAATATAATAAGAAGAGGCATATGATTTGTTGCATTAAAGTAAAGGTTTAAGAGGGATCTTCAGCAGTAATGCCAGTGTTGCTGTATCACTGCTGCAGGGTCAGCATGTAAACCTCTGGAGTTGAGTAAAGCAATGTTTATCTGGTTTGATGTTATTCTTTAAATGTTTGTGCCTTTATAGCTTTAAAATAATCATATAAGCTACAAATGGTCTATAAGTTATCTATATCTACAGTCCATAAGGTTAAAAGTTATCTTTTAGCTGTGTGTATTCTGTATGTGTGTTTGTAACAGAGGCAAATATGTTGATAAGCTGTGTGTGTGCATGAATGTAGGTATGTTGTCATCATTGCTGATGTTGTTGTATTTGTGACTGACTATGTGTAAATGTTTCAGTGTTTTTGGATGTGCACGCTTGTTGCACTCAACAGAAGAGCTGCCAGGCTGCAGCTTCAAACATTTGGAACAGTGACAGACAAAGCGAATGCTTATCAGAGAAGTAAATACAATCATGAGGCATTAAACACTTCTCTGCAGCGGACCGGCTTTCAAATCTAACAGCAGGGAAACAAATTGACTTTATGAAGACAGAAAGAGGGCATGGAAAGGTTTGATAAGCAGTTATGAGTAATGTGGTGATGGACAGAAAAGTAACAATGGCGTCATCGGAACACCGTGGAGTTGATTTTGTTTACAACTAAATGGCTGTGATTAGTTGTTGGAGATGATTTTTTCTGGATCTGTCGAAACACGCCCCTTAATGAAATCCAGACTCATATTCTGATTGAGTCTGTCTATGCCGGGCTATCATGAGAAGGTACCTTTGGCAAAAATACACAAATAACAAACAGATGTACCGTGATAGTTAGTAGATAACTGAAAGAAAGATATATGTCATGACTCTTAAAATTAAATGAGAATCTATATCAGTTTATCCATTTCCCCATAGACTGAAGCATGAGTTTAGCTTATAACACAGTCAAGACAAATATAGAAGTGTTCTTTTGATTGTTATCTTCTCTTCTTCTTAAGCCTGATTACAGGCTAAATCCACAAACCACAAAATATATTTTTTTTTTGGTTTATTGTCGAATTCATCCTTAACTTCCATCAACTGAAACAAGTTCAAGCACTTTTCATTCATTTACCACAATCAAACAATAATAAACATATATTGCAATGTTGGGGCATCAAGTTATTTAAACATGAGGCTCCAGTGTGTGGTTACAGCTAGTATGTTGTAATTTACTGTCTATGTGACTGTGGCGAATGTCTGGTTGGTTTGGCTGTATGATCAATGGGCCGTAAAATGTTCAGTGGTCGCAGCGTGGTCAAACATGGCAGTTACCAGCGTTCGCTCTCCAAACGGCTCGCAGAAAGTGACCGCTCTGCCATGCATCAGTACACCACACTGCTCTCCCACCTCACAGTTACTGCACTCAGACCTGGAGAGGAGAGCAGAGAAGAGTTTGTTATAACAAAGACAAACATATCAAAGGGGAGCACTGCAAATTCAGGAATTGCACGCTGAGATTACAAGAAAAGCCGTAACCCTTCCACCTACCAGATGCTGGGGTCTAGCTCTCCTTGCAGGTTGGAGTCAAAGTTGT
Source organism: Chelon labrosus (assembly GCF_963514085.1). Lineage (NCBI taxonomy): Eukaryota > Metazoa > Chordata > Actinopteri > Mugiliformes > Mugilidae > Chelon > Chelon labrosus. The sequence continues at coordinate 12,168,096 of NC_140344.1, forward strand.
CACGCAGCACAGCATGTTTCCCATGGAGCTCCACTACACACATATACCATATGTTCACATTTAGACTGAAAGATACTTGGTCTTTTCATGAGGTTATTATCTGTGTTATTTTTACATTAAAGAAAATAGCAGCATCAACTCATATGCAGACTCACCTAGACTAGGTCTCAGTGGGGACTCGGTTGGAGCTGAAACAGAGGGAGAAGAACAGAGTAAACATCTGCTATCTACAGGACTGATCTCAGTTTGGGGTCTAACAAGCAGAGAGTTACCTTTCATGGGCAGACTGTAAAAAGTGCACATGTGAATTTTCACATTCACATGTAAATCAAAGTAAATGATTTCATATCTGCATGGTGTAAGTGTGTATTAGTAAGAGCAGAAAACGGGACCAATGTTAGATCATCTCTGAGTGAAACAAACTTTCTCTGTGTACTGGCCGGCCACGGTTGCAGTCTTCTGGCAACTGATGTTAATTCCTTTCAGTAATGAAAGGCCGGGCTGCTATGATTAATGGTTCAATGGCAATTAACCGCCATCCTCCCCAGAGGCGCCTGTGTGCTGTAATCTGTGGCCACTGCCTAGCTAACACACTGAACCATCAATCTCTCCCGGGGGATACGCAGCTCTGAGAAGAGGCGGGAGGTGAACGGAGGGGAGTTGTGAGAGTTGGGACTTAATGAATCAAACATGGGTTTAAAAAAATGTCTCTAACTCAATTACTGAGAATACAGACTACATCCGCATATCAAAAAAAATAAAAATAAAAAAATACATGAAGCTGCAGTAACTGGGTGTGATCTTTGTGCTGGAGCAGATGGAGATGGTGGTAATAAAACAAACTGAGGAATTTTTGAAAGATTAGATTGATTTACTAGATGGTAAAACGAGAAGAGAAACAGGAACGGTGTGACAAATAACATAGTGTGATGGATGTCATGGTAAAGTCAAATAAAAGGTACCAGATATTAATCAATAACACCATGTATGTTTCCATCATTAAAGCAAAATCCAGTTCTTTTTTATTTATTTAAGGAATTCTCCACAGTCTATATTATGTATATTAAGAGTTTTACTTTTCTAAACTTTGACCCTTCGATTCGTTTGAGCATCTTTGCTGAGCTCTGGCAGGTGGGGTACGTTAAAACAGCCTTACTCCGGACTGAAAAGAAGGATAATCTGACACAGTATTCTCCATCCAGGATGAGCCTCTCCACCTGATAAGACCCTCTAAGATAACAGCGAAGACTCGTTCCAAAGTTTAACTCTATCCCTTGAGACTCCCTTTCATCAGTTTTAGGAAGCCTACCTAAAGTACCTCATAAACAACAGAACCTAAATCAAGAGAGTAGGGATTATAAAAGAGATTGTCCTACTATCCTAACGGCTCTGTAAATGTCTTTACTTTGAGCTGAAGCTTCAATTTCCTTAGCTGCCCTCCTTTTTTTGCTACTGGATCTAAATGTCGGGCTTTTAGAAATGGATTTACTATTCACATAGTGATGGTAAAGTTTCATGCTGACTGTAAAAGTTGGGGTTTTAGTGGCCTGTGTCACAGAGCTGGATGGTTCAGTGGCTGCAGTGTTGCTGCTGCTCTAGTGGCCCCTGATGCTCCGTGGCTGGAGCCGTGCCCCGGTGATCAAGCCCATTAAAAGCAGATAAAAGGATCTAATCCTTAAATGTTTGCAGATTCAGAACATTGTTTAGAGGAACTATATGTAAGTTTCATGTTTCTTCTGTCTAAATAACTTTTTTATTAAGATAAAATAAAAATACATACAGTTGTGTTCTCAGTTCATAAGAGCACACACTTACTTACATATTGAACCTGAAAAGATCATGTTTAAAAACTCAATTCCTGGTAATCCACCCTCTAAGACTGGCATACAGTCACGAATGCTCGGTTCGTTGATAATTCTGCTCTGTGCAGTCCTCTCCTGCCTCCCTCTTAAACAAACCCTTCTAAATCGTTTTCAGTCTTTCTAGTGAGGCCATTTGGCTGGAGAAAGGCCCAGAAGATTTTTTTTTTTGGGTGGATAATCCCTTCAAGCTTCCAAAAAGGCCTCATTTACAGTTTTCTTTCTCCATGCTTCATCACACTCTCCTGCTGTCTCTCTCACTTCCCTTCTATCGCAATCTCTCTCTTCTTCCCACCCCTCCATCCGCACCCATTCTGTCTCTCTCTGACTAACCCTCTGTGCATCAAGAGCAGACAGTGGTGCTCATTTCACTTGGATTAATCCCCTCTCACTTTCTTAAAGACTTCAATTACTGCCTCCTCTATTAGCAGCTCATCTCTGCTAATGCCTGTATCTCCCTGGCCAGGGCTTAAACACACAGGCATGCAAAGGGACAACACACACACATACACACACATAGACACACACACATTAAAATGCACACAGACAGCTTTGCCTTCCACAGCTGACCTGGCCATCTCTGCTTTGCACATGCATGCATATACACGCAAATAAACTTTTCAGTAAACTACACCAGGACTCAAATCGGATGGGTGCCACAATGGGGGACTAAACGAGCATAAGCTTTGGCAGACTCAGACATCTTGGCACAAAGAGTGCAGGGCACAAGTCATGTTAAATCTTCTCCCCCTCTTCTCCTCATCTTCCAGCTCTAATCTCCTCTCTCTCTCTCTCTCTCTCTCTCTCTCTCTCTCCTCTTTTCCCCTGTAAACTGCACCCACTCTCTCAGTCTCCCTTGTTCTCTTCTCGTTTGCACTTTCCCTTCGTCTGACTCACATCCTTGACTACGTGAACCGCATTTGAAGTCGAGTTGCTCTTGTCTAACTGATGGTTGCAATTACTGACTCACCAGGACCCAGGATGCTGCTGTTGTTTTTTCTTCTACAGTGACTAAAACGAGATGCTTTTCTACGGTCCGACTGCTACCCCTTCACTCCACTCAGCAAAAACATGGCCTTTGTGCAAACTTTAATTGGCATCGTTACAATAATCATAGATAAGTGAAAGTCAGCCATGTTTTCTTTTTCGCACTGTTTCTGAGGTAAAACGCAATCCAAAGTAAAGTTATTTTTTTACAATACAACATCTTCTGTCAGTGTGTTAGAGATGGGAAGAACCACAACACATTATTTCAAATATTATCACCTCTTGCTTTCTTGTTAAATAGTTAAACTAATTTCAACAAAAAGTACACAAACAAAATGGAAAAAGAGGAAAAAGTCTTGACGGCAGAGGAACAAACAAGAGGCTTTGCAGGAGAGGTAGAAAAACAAGAGGATTGAAAAATGTCTGGAAGAGGGAAGACATAAAGACAGCCAAGGTCTCAAGGTTTCTCGCTAGTGAGCAATGAGGGATGAGAGGGTAGTTGGCATTCAGCCTGGCTGGCTCGCTGGCTGGCAGTCTGGGTGGTGAGAAGGTGGGAGAGGGTAGGCCACCCGTCCCTCCTCTGTTGCGCTGTGATCAGGCGTCCCTTAGGGAGCAGGGGCCTCTTTGAGTTATATGTCCCTTTAATAATCCATCTGGGGTGCAGCGCACTCGGCCAGGCCCATAAAGATCTGATTTATTCTCTCGCTGGAAATGAAAAGACTCGGGGATGCTGGGCAGAAAGCAGGGACTGCAGGCCCTGCTGTCAGGAGACAGAACTGATGGACAGCCTACAGCGCCGTTCAACACCCTCACTGACTCCACCCTTTAGCACAGAGCACCCTTTCCAAGCCCACCCCTACCCTGGTTCCTCTCATCTTGGTTTAGTGTTTTTATGGACACTCAGTAGAAGCAAAAATGTATCCCCTTTTTAATATTCCTGCTCGTCCCTTCTTATACCTTTAGTTACTTAAAACCGTAGCGGTAATTTGCAATTTGCCATGTCATGCTTTAATGTATCTCTACGAGCCTGTGCTGATTGGTGTCACAAACGTCTCTGCAGGAGAGTGCATTTCATTTGGTTGCAGCAGTATTTGTCAGCTTCCCATTAGTTCTGTCTTCTAAACCCACATGTAAAAACAAAATACGGGGAAATAAAGTAATGGGATGCACATCAAAGCAAACTGGTTGGGGGACTGAACTGGAGGCAGATTGAAGGGATGGGGTAAAGAAGCATGCTGGCACAGCAGAAAGAAGCTGTGAGCATGGGGGGAGCAGTATGTCTGGGACTAGGCATCCCCCAACACTTCTAGACAGATTATTTTACACACATGTACACAGAGGGGGAGAGAGAGAGAGAGAGAGAGAGAGAGAGAGAGAGAGAGAGAGAGAGAGAGAGTGGGAGAGATCGATCCCCTGCTTATGTCTTAGCAGGCTTTTAGAGGCTTTATGTTAACTGAGGGGGAAAGTGTTGCATGTCAGGTGTTTTACTGTGTGTTAAAGGCTTACATCTCTCTCTTCCCCTTTCTTTATCCTTAAATCTTGTATCGACATTAAAATATATTTGAATGATCTCTGTCACATTTCACCTCTTTCTGATAAAATTAAGTCACACCCTTAACTTCTTAGTCTAGCTCCTTGGCTCATCTGCCCATTTGTTCTTAAAGTCTTCCCCCTGGCTGATGGGTCCTGATTGTCTGCCCTCTGCTTCTCCTCCTCAATCCTTCCATTCTCTCTTTTTTTTTTTTTTAACTTCCCTCTCGCTCTTCCATGGATCATAACCCTGCTTTAGATAGCTTTCATTTCTCCATCTCCTCAAAGCTGTGTTAAGCACACGAAGTTCTGAAGCGGCTTGAGCCGGCCGCATATCTTTTACTTCACTTTGAATGCTAATGCCTAGATTTGGAGTAACTTTACTCAGAGAGGTCTGCACTCTCTTTGCCACTCCGCAGCTGGATTTGAGGAGGTAGACTAGTTCACTCAGTGGTAAGTCTGACTTTCTTGAGGGAACCTAATAATAAACAGGATCTATGTATAGTTCATGTTTAGTTTGGTCATATTTACACCTCTGTACACGGTTACATGAAGCAGAAACCTCAGAGGCTAGTTTGTGAAAAGGAAGACAACTATAGGGGGTTATGTCAGTGGATCGAAGGAAAACATACTTGTGTTTGTAAGGACAATGTACAAGATCTGACATGATCAAGGCAGTTCTTTTGGTGCTCATGGCATTTTTCATTGTGTCTCACTTCACCACCTATACTGCTTGACAATGAGCCCACAACAAGGTCATCCATCCACTCACATCCACCCTTTTCCGACTTATTTTTGTTAATGATGTTTAATTAGAAAACCTGAACTATATGACCTTCAGGTTTCTCATCAACACTATCTCATCATTCCACCATCTTTGTCCTTCTATCCTCCTTCACCAAAGACACAATGAAACTGTCATTAGTGACACCAGTAATTTATAGCTCTGCATTCCTCGGCTATTTCTCTTATGTACCTCTTATCACAGTCACCCCTCTCTATCCCATCTCACCTCCCTCTATACCCATCAAACCTGTTCATGTTCACAGCAGATTACATTTATTACATTACCTCACTACTGGTTCCTCTGTCCATTCCCATTTACAACGTGTCCCCTCCAAGGCCTTGTAAGGTCTAAATCTCGGCTTTCCAGCTTGTCTGCTGCGAGTAGCTGTGTGTTATTCTGATACTGCGGGGCCTTGGCACTAAACAACTAAGTGACTGTTGTTGGCTCCAGATATTTCATGTGCAGAGGCAGAGGACTGGGGCAGTGTGTCATGGGTGGTGAGAGGATGAGCTCTCAGGCAAGGAGACAAAGGAGAGAGGCCTTCCTTCTCTCTGTCACTCTTCCAGGCCTGACTGGGCTGTCTGGGCTCTGTGCCTCATCTCTTCCAAGTGGCGTGAAGGCATGAATTTGAGCACTCTCTGCTTGGCATGTGCTACAGCCATGTCTCCAGTGACTGGTGGAGGCACTTGTAATAAAGTTTTCCTTGGAGAGTGATTAATTTCTTCTAATAAACACCTATATCTCATTTAAGTCTTTTTTACTTTGTCGTTCACATTCTACCGGTTTGCTCCCAAAACAGTTGACTCCAGCAGGAGTTAGTGTACTTCTCCTCTTTCAGCATTAATGTGACAACTTGATCTACAAGGAGGAGTTCTTGAGTGAGGAGGAGGGAGGCTTCATTCCTGTAAACAAGCAATTATACACACTCAGCGTGCAGAGTGGGACTGCACTGTCTGTCAATAGCTACTTAAGGCTGTCACAGAAAGTGGATGTAAGAAGTGGTGGCCATAAAGCGTAAATCTCTGGGAGAGAGAGAGAGAGGGGGGAAAAAGCTGAGTTTAGCATAAGCTGAAATTAAGCTGGCAATATAGGACATCCAAATATCTCTGGCTGTGGCTGCATCATTAGGCAGAAAGAACGCCAGGAGTGCTGCAATGGCACAGTCATGAAGAAGCAGCACATCAACTGCTTTGCGACATCCAAATTCTGACACTGTGTGCGTACAATACTACAGACGGCATCAGGGGGAGAGACGGATGGATTATGTATGGGTCCACATGTGTGCATTAACATACATGTATGTGTGCAGGTATGACTGTATCCACCTGCAAGGGCAATATATGCCTTCACGTTTCATGTCAGTGAGGGAGAAGATGGGTGTATATTTGTCGTCCCAGTTACTCACCTCCTTGCTCACAGAGCTGCTGGGCCAACGCATCCTTGAAAAGGATCTGTCCTCGATGTGTTGCCGTGGCTCTGAGAGAAAGAATGAGAGAAGACAGGAGAAATGGAGAAGGAGCAAATGATCATTAAAACAAACAACGCCAAGGAGCAAATGAACATAATTGTCCCTAATATATGAACATCAATCGGGCACAGATGGCATCATTTTACACTAAACCAAAATTGGTCGGAGCATCCTACATAAAAGAGGACATTTTCTGAAGTTCATTAGGATGTGACATTGAGGTAAAAACAACAGGAAACTTTTCCAGAAGGTACGCTGTCATAACAACTTCAACAAGCTTCTCTGAGACTATACGCATGCACATGACAAAACGTCAGCAGGCAATAGTGACACAGAGAGACTATTATATTAGTGACACAACATTTTTATGCTCACACAATATAAAATAATGATGTGTGGTTTATAAAATATCTTACAATCACCATCATTCCCTACACTTCCACTATGCATTCTTGGTGTAAATGTGACTCCATGTTGCATGTTATACCGTATGCACACAACGTGACAGAAATTTCTTTCCAGTGGCCACGAAATTAATAATTCATCTGACAACTGAGAGATCTTTTAGAATCTAGAGGGTGAAATGGTTAGAAGTGCAGTGGGATCTTTTACACAGACACTCCACTGTACTGTAGCCGTGTAGGAAGAGATTCACTATCATGTACAACGCTGGAATGATACCGGGTAATGACAGAAGAAGTAGCTTGAAGTGGTACTGAAAGGTTGTCCATTAATAATATTAATACCTACAGAGACGTGTTACGACCATAACTCAGACACAGAAGGAAAATGTGATTGAGAGAGTTTAGAAGAAAGTGCAATTTTCAGAGAGTCCTTGAAATGAGTTTTAGAAACCGTTGTAGCTCATTCCAGTTGGTGGCAACAGAAAAATGGTCAATACATAGCTCTCATGAAGGAAAATGCTGAGTAACGCTACGCTTTTAGACGGCTAGTAAAGCTTTGTTGCACAATACAGACAGTTGTCCACTGTCCAGTACAGGGGACAATGAAACAACTGCAGAGGGACTGAGGTCAAACATATAAAGAAGCTCTTAATACCTGTCCACCAAGAAGAATAGAACAGTTGGAGTCATTTAGAAAACAGACTAACTTTTTTAAATATTTACTTAGGCTTTGTCTTAAATTATTAACATCAGCTGTGGCTTGTAAATTTGAGCAGGCTCCCACTACAATGCACAGTGACACATTGGTGGAAGTAAGATGCCTCTTTCTTGGTGTCTGCCATCCAAACCATCAGTTATGTTTCTTATGTTGTCTCTGGATATCCCCAGGGTCCACAGACATTTCACAACCTTTCCTTTCAACTGTTTACGTTAAATCAGTAAATCCCTGAGTGACCTCACACTGATTTCAAACTCACTATATTTCAAACTCCATGGAAGCGGTCCGAGCCGTTTTCTGTGAGCTGAGCCACACCCAATCAACATACCGCACATAAGGAAAGGGGAGGATTAACACCAAGCAGCGATTTACAGTAGACGGGTAGATGGGTGCCTGAGTCGGTGAGGCTTGATTCTCTCTCCTCTTCGTGAGTCTCATGTGGGTTTTTCCTCTAACTACGCAAACTCTACCTACCCTGCAGATTCAGGCCTTTTATGGGTGCCAAGGCATTTACACGTTCATCTTGGCTCATAAATAATGAATAGGCCCCTCATTAATTAATAAAGACCCTGTGTGCCTGTGCAGAGCTGGGGAGAAAACATGCTTAATTACACTCATATTTCAGAATTGGGTGAAAACTAATTTGAGTTTGGTATTTATGAATAAAAGATGGCGCGTAACGAACAGCGGGTGGGGATGTAGGAACAAGGCCCTTAAATATTTACTAAACACACTCGCAGCTCACAGATTCACCAAACAGATTCTGTTAGGTGCCGCGGGACAAGGGGCTCTGTCAAAGATCACAAGTCTTACACATAAATTACACACGTGCATCTTTGACAGCAAGATACCTTTAAAGCAAGGTAAGAATTACAGTAAAATACACTTACACATTCAATTAAATAATAGAAGCCATACTGTAGTATTGGGGGAAAAAAATTATCAGATAAAATATTTTCAAAAGTATTATCAGCAAAATGGAACAAAATTATTGTTATGTATTATATTTTTTATTATTACTATTAATAATTAACCTTAAATGGCCAAGAAGCATCAAGATATTTTAGCAGGTTGAGCTGGATCTAGTTAGTTTAAACCATTTTATGTACTGCTGTTTTTTATACCATATTAGAAAAGTAAATATAAAAAATAAAATGTAATGATAAATGTAATGGGTTAAAATATTTGGAGTAGAAGAATAAGGTAACATAAAATAGGATTAAAGTAAATGATGCTTTGTTACATTTCTGACTAATGCAATAACTGTGTAGTATTTTTAAAGGAAGGCTTTTTCAAATGTGACAATTCAGGAATCAATATAATCATGCAGTTTATTTTCTCCAGGAAATTCAAAGGCAAACCAAAGGACAGAGGATATAGATATTCAATGGGAAACAGTGTTCTTCATTTTAAAGTGTGTGACTGTATGGGTGGGCTCTGTAACTTAATGATATGTATGTCATTAAAACAGCAGCCAGGAGAGGGCATTTAGTCTGAGCCGAAGAGTGTGTGATCGGCACAGCGCGACGCCCGTGTCTGTCCTGCCGTCACACTCCGGTGGTTCCTCGGCGTGTGTCTCTCATTACAGTCTCCTCTCTGGGGACCACGCACACACACCTACACACAGAGAACAGGGCACTGATACATGCAAAACATTTACTGAACATCTAAATGTTAATTTGACTTTCTTGGAGGGGTGGGGCAATTAAAGGTCTTAATGTGTTGCTGTTTTTTTTCTCCTCTCTCTCCTATGATTTAAACGAGGGATCATTCATCTTCTGAAAATAAGTGTCATCCGCTCCCCTCTCATTAGTCTGAAGGAGAAAATCTCGGAGAGAGGGACTGAGGAAGATGAAGAAAAAGATGAGGATTGAGGCCGAAAGATGGATAAATTGAGAGGGAAGGGAGGGGAAGGGAAGGGGGTTGGGATTTGGTCAGAGGAAATAGAGATGGGGGTTAGATGGCCTTGTCTTTCAAAGTCCACAATCTGCTGTCAAATAGTGAAGCTTGCGAGGAAAGGCCACACACATGCGCACACACACTCTAAGCCATATATGAGCTTTTACATGTATGCAGATGGACAGGCTGTCACTCACAGTGCTCCCAAAAGGGCTTGGAGTGGGTAATTACCAAGCATGTCTTCCATGTTAGATTACATGTTGCTGTCGGCCATAAGTATCCCCCAGGAACCAGCTTGACAGCTGCCTGCTAACCACACGCACACACATACACTGTATATATATTTACACATGTATATACGCACACATAGCAGGGAACATGGCTGGTTTTCTCTTAATCCATTTACACATGGCTACACTGACCACACAAGCAAACTTTCCTCAATAAGGTTGGAGAAACCTTTCTCTACATGTTTACATCAGAGTTTAGAAAACACACACATTAACTTACTCTTCTTCCCTCGTTACATCACATTTCCATCCTGTTCTCCTCAAATCCCAATTAAAAGCTTATTTTCTTTCCCAGCTCACTAGGCCAGTTGGTAATCATGATTAATATGAGGAGTTTCAGTGGGGTGCAGTTCTAGTCGCCAACACTGATTTGGTGCATTTAGACCTAGCCCTTAGAATAATACATCCTAATTGGCTGATTTATCTTCCATGTTGAGGACCAGCTGTGGTTATGAGACTGCAATCAGGGGCAATGGAGAGGCCGAAAGACAGAGAGGTGAAGACAAACTCTATTATGTCTAGAAAAATCACTGATCGGGCGCTCTGAAGGAAGGCACAGTAGGTTTGCTTGATTTGAGTCTGCGAAGGTGCAACTGGCTTTGTGGAATCATATTACTCCCTACCCCTCCCTCCGAGTCGCAAATTAATTAATTGAAAAAGGCTCTTGGAGAACATGCAAATTTAATGAAGCTCCACAGAGGAGGGATTTGGGAGTTGTTTGGCAAATTACCTGCTTGTTAGCACAGGGTCATTGAGAGTTACGGCTCTGAATACAGCCAGAAGAAGCGTGGCTCGTGCTCAGTATACAGCTTAAGGAGACAAGCAATTGACCTTGACTACTGTTAGTGAGTAATAATTAGGTAGATTAGGAAAACAACAGTACTTACTTAGGGGTAAATGTGGGAGGAAGACAAAAGGTGTTGATTTTCAGGCTCAGCCAAATTCATGTGATGATAAGAGCTGATTTCTTTTACCCTCAAAACCAACAGAAAATGGATATCTGAGAAATTCAGCTTTTTAAAAAACCTTCTCATTGTCTCACTGAGGGTCAGACTGGGACAACACAACAGGAAGGGGAACTGTAAATACCCAGAGCCAACAACAGAGAGAGAGGAATCTCTATAACCGGTCAAATCTGTTACTTATCTTGTCATTCAAAGTGTAGCATATTTGTAACAAGCACTGCAGAATGTGTGCGAATCATTTCACACAAAATACATCTGGGACAGCTGCGCTCTCCTGAGCAATGGCTCATTTCGCCGCATTCAAAATCAGATGCTTTCCTTGTCTCAGTCTCCATGCTCTATTTCATCTAGTTCTGTTAGATGGTCCATGTCCCAGCAGGTGGGATAGTGACCTTCTTATAATTAGACTGTGATGTTGGTGCAGCACATATGTGATGTGGACAATACAGCAGTATTGATCCAGGCACTGGTGTGTACTATGCATTTATTATCTGTGCACACCCGTGTACATAGCAGTGTGTACATAATTACAGGGGTCATGGGTCATCCCTGGGGAAATAAGACAATATCAATAATGGAGACACCTTAATGGTAAACAGCAACAGGACTCTGGGTTGTAAGTTTTTTGAAAAGCGCAGGAATGGCTTCGCTGGCAAAAGTCCATGATTTAATGCTAGATTCAAAAAATTTGGCCCATTTGAAAAGTTTAAGAAAGGTTACACACATGAATACGTGAGATATAAGAGGTGCTGTCTTATATGTGAAAGTGTGATAAATGAAAATTGGAATTATATGGAAGGACCGTGTCAGATTTGCAGCCCTGGTTGGTTTGTGGAGAAAAAAAAGGAGGTCGGATTTATGTGCTCTGTCATCTTGAGCATTTCTCCCCCATATTTCTATATCTATAATGCCAAAATGGGATTACCTTGAACCAATCATTCATGTTCCCTTGCCCAAAGACTACAGTGGATCTGTTGCACAGCCACAGCCCAGTAAGGAGCCTTAATGATGAGGGGAGCTCATTAACCAGTGATTTTATGTTAAAACAGACTCAAAAATTGACTTGAATAATAGTAAATCAATGAAGCTGACTAATACCCAGAGAAATGAGGAGCTGTGTGAGATAGGTCACCTGTCAGCCTGACATCTGCACTCTGACCTTTGACCTCTGATTAATACAACAAGCTGTCTATCATTCTGCCTGTCAGCATCACTCAACTGAATGAGCTGAAGTCATACACCGATCAGGGATAACATTATGACCACCTTCGTAATATTGTGTAGGTCTTCCTTGTGCCTCAAAAAAAGTTCTGACTCATCAGAGAATGGACATGGGTCTTCTGAGGGTGTCCTGTGGTGTCTGGCAACAGCATGTTATTAGTGGGGGGCTTTGGGTCCTATGGGTTGAGGGGAGGGGCCTCTGTGGATCAGGCTTGTTCCAGTGCATCTCACAGATACTGGATCAGTTTGGGATCTGGTGAATTTGGAGGCCAGGTCAACACCTTGTGCTGTTCTTCATGTTTTTTTAGTTGTTCCTAAACCGTTTTTGTGTGTGTGCCTGTGTCAGGCTGCATCCTGCTGGGGATGGCTGCTGCCATCACGGAGTGTCATTGCTATGGGTACATGTACATGTCTAGGTAACGTCCACACAAATGCCAGTTCCAAAAGTTTTCGAGCAGAACACTGAATTGTCATAAGATGGTCAATGCTATTTACTTCTCCTGTCGGTAGTTTTAATGTTGTGGGTGACTGGTGTATTGTTGTTAAAAAACAAAAGAAGCTTTTCTGAAAGTACAAATAAATAGCTACATGACTAAAAGATACATAGTGTTAATATAAGGCATCGGTAGAATTATGTATATTCTAAAAAAGCAGCCAAATGAAGTGGATTGTAGTCTGTTCTATATGTAATACAGTCAAATACGTTTCACAAACTTCATGTTCACACAGACCCGCCTGCTTTGAACAGATGGCAGTATCAACAACACAACAACACCCAGCTTAACTACAGCATAGAAACCATTCTTATTTAGTTACAGCTAATAAAAGAAGACAGCATGAGCTTTTTTCCTTATTTCTCATTTTAATGGCTTCTAAAAGTGATTGTAGTCTGTCTAGGACTCCACAAACGATCAACAGGTAACAGAAATGTTACCTGGTGTAATGCGTAAAATAGATGTGCAGTAGGTGTTTGCATGGCAGTAAGGAATTGTGTGCCATTATATCTGCAGACATCCGTCTCCTCGGGGGAACACTTTAGAAAGGAGGCTCACGTGCAGTAATTAAAGCAATCTTCGACCCGCCAGCTGTCTGAGTCCCACAGGGAAACTGTGCAAAACATTGCTTCTCAAAAACACGCTATATGCACACACACACACATACCAACACACAAGGGTATGTTCATGCAGGGCTTCATACATACAACCATGCTCAATCCAAAAAAAGTTGTTAGTTATGTTTCTCTAAAACTAGCTGCAATAATTGTCTTGAGGCTGTAAGTGAAGCAGAATAAAGGAACAGAAAGGGAACCACACAGCAATGCATCTTTTTGCTTTACCAGAGGAAGCCATTAACCATTCTCACCTCTGTTAAGTGCAGCGAAGCATTTAGTACATTATGTAGTCATGTGGACTGTCATGTCTGAGCAAGAAGAAGGCAATGTGGGTCACAACTGTTTTATGTAATCATTTAAGTGTGAAATGCATTGTGTGTGCATGTAAAGGTTTTCTCACACAGTATAGCTTCATTATAATAGTTGCAGGATGGCATTTGGCATTCTCTCTTTTGTGTATAGACACAATGATTTTTATTTGTGATGACCTGTGACACAGCTCTCTGACACTAGACAGTATGTATTGCTCCATAATGATTACTACGCTTAATAATATTCTGATTTCATTGTGTCATGAACAGATTCATGGAATCCTGTGTCAAATGCACCGAATCCACGCCATAACACAACACAACAGAGCCTCCTGCATTTTTTCCTCTGTGGGGTGTCTTTCAAAGTGTTTAAATAGGTGAGCAACTATGACCTGGAGATTAAAATTCATATTAATATTTGCAACTGTGGTGGCAGGAATATCAGGCTGCTTGTAGAGAGGTTTGAAATCCTTAGCCAACTATTTCATTCCTTATTTCTTCAGCTATCACTTGTCTTGTGTGGTGCAAAATTATATAGAACCACATTTCAATGTGGATGCTGAATGGCTTATTATAAGATTAAAGACACACATGACAGTAACTATGGGTAATAAATGGGTCGATTTATTTATCGCCATATTTAAGGGGTATTAAAAATTATGTCTTGGCCATTTTAGATGAACTTTGTAGAAAAGTTTTATGAGCTTCTTAGTTATATTATGAAAAACCGAAGGCATGCAACTATGACAAAAGAGCTTTTTAATGCAACACTTTTCAGATAGAACAAAGTGCTGTTTCAGTAAGGTGTAGGTTATCATTTGGTCATCATAGCTACAGCACATGTGTAAGAGTGTGTGTTCTCTCCACTCCTCCACCTCCTCTTCTCCTCCAAGGCCTCCCCTTCTCTTTAGGTGGCAATTTACAGCCACCCAGGAAATGAGTTCTTCTGGATGCCCACGTCACTGCACTCCATCACACTCCTGCTAGTGATCTGTTACCAGGAACAGTCCCACAATATTGCCCATAAAACTGCTCACAGGGCCCATATTAATGCGGCGGCAGACGAGCTCCCGCGCTCTGAAGGACATGGGATGTCTGTGGCTTTAATTTAAACACTCATGGACAACGCTTGTGGAAAATGGTCCTTGTATCAATCAGGGACGGAGCGCTATGGGCAAGGGCAAGAGATTGCATTATTCTGTACAGTCTAGACAAATCTCATTTCTGTTACACCCAAAGCCCCGTACTTTCATTACTTTGTTTGACTTGGTAATGATGTTTGTTTGAAAACTGCATTTATACAAGCCATAATGCATAAATAAGGTTTGATTGACAGCAACAGCCACAGCTCTCTGATCAAAGCTTAACTTCTAGAGTAACAACACTGACAATTCAGTCCTGAAAAGTAAAATAAGGCACCTCAAGTTGGCCCTGCTGTGGGTGCCTGTTGAATTCCTCCCCTGAACCCAGACCATTGTCCCGGGTAACTCTGAGGCGAGGATATACTTGCAGAGATGGGTGCTGCGAACTGGAACAGGGTGCAGTAAGAGTGTTTGCCTAAGTGTGTGTGAGGAGCAGTCTTCAGCCAGCTGGAGTGTGACTGGCTGACTTTGATAAGGTCAGCCGCAGGGGCCCTTATTGTCATACAGTTGTGGACCCCTGCCAGCCCCGCTGTCATCAGCACTGGCACACTGCAGCTCTGTGGTTTACATTCACCCGCAAACACACAGCACACGCATGGAAACACACACAAATACTAAGGAAAAACACAATCCTAGTAAGCTGACACACACTCAACAGTAAATGTGTTTGCTGGCAGACAAAAAAAGCCAGTAAATCTGTTTGGCTCAGTGGATATTGTCTAAATGGCTGCTCCACTTCACTAAATTCCCCAGCTGAGTCTTTTTCTGTCAGTCTGTCCATAAAAGTCTCTGTCTGATAGACTATCACATCCCTCCAGGAATACAATGAGGGATTTTTGCGAGTGCCGCCAGACTTTTTAATTTGGTTGTGGTTTTTATGAAACGTTGATGTGAAATTTGTCTCTCCAGTTTTGAAAGAGGATGACTGGTAATAAAATATGAGGGATTAGTTTGCAGTTTCATTTGACTAAGCAAGCGTGAAAACCATGTGATTGAGTTTTTGTTTCATCTTCAGATTTTGCTCAATAACACTGAGCTCTTCTCTGTGTAAAAGTGTTCCTCCAGTTAAACTCTGAAACACTGTCATATTTTCGGGTCAACTTCTCAGACATCATTGTAATGTTGAGCCGTGCTGCTGTGACTCTGCATGCGGCAGAGCTATTGGAATCTTCCTTTTCCTCTACGCTTCTCCAGCAACAGCTGCTAATTGCTTTTTGACTGACTATCAGCATGAGGCTGTAAATCACCAGCCAGGAGAACAAGAGCGAAAGAGAGTTCGAGGGTGTTTTCAGCAGACAGAGATGGAAAAAATGATTAAGAGCAAGACAAGACAACGGAAGGGGGAACAAAAAGGAGACGAGGGAAAGACCAAGGTTGTTCTCAAACATATTAAACTAGATCTTTTCCAACTTGCACCAGTCAAACAGCATGTTAACTTGAGCACTGTTACAACAGACACACAGACAAAAAGTAAACTCAACTGTCTGCAATGTAAGACTCCTAATAGACTGGTTCTTATCAATGTCCATATGTAATATCATAGAAGAAGAACATTGTTTGACAAGCAAAAAGTGTGTGTGTGTGTCTATCAGTATCACACCCATCCTCAGGGGATGGGTGGATCTGACCAGCCACTCACATTTTCCAGTGAGAAGTGGGACGCACTGAATGAGAGGATGGAGATTCTTCCGTTAATTCTCAGCAGAGCAAACACACACATACACACATTCACACCTGGTGCTGCAAAAGCTACGTTGAGCAAGGCAATTAGGATATAAACACACATACACACACACACACACACACACATGGCCATTCTGTCCCCACTTTAACCTCTTTCCAGTCATCACGGTTGTTTTTTGACAGGATGGCCTTTTAACATCCTTTCTGCGGTTCGGACAGAGAAACCTCCGCCCATGATGTCACCTGATAAGCCTCTCTCAAGCTTAGTAGGTCAACACGGGTCCGCACAACATGACAATTACAGATATTACTGCTGGAGTTTACGACTTCCACGTCTGGTTCAGACGCGTGTCAGCTGTAAAGTCCACAGGGCCACTCATGTCCTCTCCTAGCTATTTACTGTTGCTTTCATTCACAAGCCCCATACAGAGACGACCATGACTTACAGGAAATTGACGCAGCCGGTGCCGGGCGGTGGGGCGATCCACACAAAGCTGAAGCTGGTGGAGGGCTGGTGGCTGACATGGGAAGCCACCACACTGCAAACGAATTGGGTTCCGCCAAACTGACGATCTGGCATCACACCTTGAAGAGAGAGAAGAGGATAAGTTCAAGAGACAGTGATGTCACATAGATTTGTTTTAATCATGTCGTTTCAGCTTGTTATTTACAAAACGTTTTACCAACAGTTTTCGGATTTTTTTTTCTGGAATGTTTTTGTCTGCTTGCATCTTTCAAAAAGTTCCATTATCATCGTGTGGTAATCCTTGTTATAAGAGTTTTATAGCCAGCGCCAGTGGTGTGCACTCAGGGGCCTCGCAGACCATGAGCTGCACTGTCACAAAACCACAGCCAAAGAAAAACAATTACGACAGACACAGATGTGGTATAAAGGATTATATATATACACACTTTAAAAACTAATCCACACTCCCACTATGGCTCGTTGTGATGGATTACCAATGGCCTCTTGAGCAAGTCTGTGCTTTTATTCTGTAATAAAATGAAGTAGAACAAAAGAAAAGTCACATTAGAATAAAAATGGTGTTTTGTGCAAGATGATTTGCAAAGTTAAACCTAACCACTTGCATGTGTTGCTAGTTGCGATGCTGCAGTAACATTTGGTAAGAGTGAAAACACTCAAACGCCAATATGAAATATATCGTAAAGAACTCCTCTCACACATAAGTGACTGCTGAATTCATTTAACAAGATACTCTAGGAGAGAGAAGTTATGAACTGTGTGATACAGTTCATATAGAGATTTGAAAGCATGTTGCTCTTGTGTTTTGCATATGCATATCCACCATACATCATCCTCAATTTGTTTTTATTTCTTCCTTGGCTTGTTACATTTTATGTCATTATGTTTTTTGTTATGTTTTTTTTTTTTTAATCAAAAAGGCACCCTTTCAGATTTTCTTTCATTGCTTCACATCAACCCTCTCTCCTTTGCTCTTTTATCCTCTCTACTTATCCTCTTTCATCATGTATTTTGTTCTCAACCCTCTCCTTCTTTACCCTGGGAGCTGACACTTCATAACAGTTCTCTTATTAATGAGGGTCTGAGTCCGGCTATGATTGCATCGATGGAATGACATCATGTCACACAATCTTTCCTTTCTATCAGAGAGGGCAAGGGCAGAACACCACCAGACTCATCCATCACTGTGCAGACATTCACATACACTTTAATAATTTACTGCACCTAAATGACTTTGTAGTGTCAGCGAGGAGGAATACAAACTGTGCGGTAACTATCTCAAATGCAAACACAACTGGAGTACGGATTTCCCAGACAGATCCGCATTTGTCATAATTCTACTACAGTAAGTCAACATAGTGCTGGTCCAGTGCACACAAAGCAAACACATTCAGCCAGTTTAAAAATGTATGGGATGTCCCATCTGTGCATGAAGATGTGCTCTGAGCTGCTGTGCTTTGGTGGCTGGACTCAAACCCAATCTCTCCTCTCCTCTCCTCTCCTCTCCTCTCCTCTCCATAACTCATTTTACTGAAAATATAATCAGCAAAGATTAATAACGCTGAGACTTTAATATCCCCAGAATCAATGTGCAAATCAATATGCAAAGGTTGTGTGTGTGTGTGCGCGCCTGTGTGTGTGGTATAAAACTAATTATTTAAAGAGAAATAATTCCGCCCATATCTGACAGTAATAAATTTGACCTCACAGATTGGATCCATAAATACACACAATGTCGACAGCGCCATAGATGTTTCTTTCTGACTGGGCCGGCTGTGTGTGTGTGTGTGGGCGCATTTGTATCGCTGCTTGAAATGCATGTTGATGTGTGTGTATTTGTATGTGTGTCAGGGTTCTAACAAAACTAGTTATCATTGCTGTCAGACTATAAATAAAGAAAAACTGGTTTGTTTTTACATTGAGCACAAATTGATTCGTTTACCTTATGGGATTTCTAAAGATTTTCTTCAATCCGGTGAAATTAAAACATTTTATTTTTTACATCTTGTAGAGAAACATTGAAATTCAGACTAATTATTCCTCAAAACTACATAATTTACTACGTTTTCGCGTGACAACATATTGTGTCATTATGCACCAGTTCATGCAGTGTGTGGTCCTAATGTGTCAGATTTATGAGGTGTCGAGCCAAGCAGCCTTTAACCATGCTAAGGAGCTGCTGGTGTGTAATAACAGAATGAGATGTAATCGCCCACTAATAGTGCTGCTGTTCTCCAATCACCTTGGCTAAAACTACCCTGTGTAATTGCCACAACTTACTTCTATATCCTAACACATACAATGATAGACACATTACTGTCTAGGACTAGCGCAGTCTTTTTCCCGAGCAAGATCTCTTCAGCACCCTATTTTTACTGCTGACATAGAGAACAGCAGAAATGGTCTCTGTGCTGGACTTATGTAGCACATAAGCCACATGTGGTGACATACCCATACATCTTTTTCTCTTCTTAACCCCCTCTGACATGTAAGAGTGCCACTTCCAAAGCAATTTCCTTGCTGAAATGTGCCACATATTTACAGCCGCACCCAAGGCAGTCAAGACAACAGTTTTGGCACTAATTGTCCAATTCTGTGGCAGAAGAAGAGATGAAGCTATGTGAATATTTCTCACCACATTGCCATGGTGCAATTTGAGAATCCCCGCAGATACACAATGCATAATACGAGCTTGGCTCTTTTGGCAATGGAAATACTATCTGGAAAGGAGAAATGCAGAAAGCTGGGTGGATTGAACAGAGCAGCAGACTGGGATGAGGAGATAGCAGGAAGAGAAAGAAGACTGCTCTGACCAACGCAGACCAAAGGACAGAAACAATCAGTCAGTCATTCAAAAGAGTAGTTACATTTACCATGTAAAAAAACAAAAACAAAGCTGAAACAAAGGCAACTGGACATTTACAGTGCTGTTACTCAAAATATGGGAAATGTGCACCTGCAGAGTGCTTTTCATCTACACTTAAAACACACCTGAATGAAAAACTTGCATGACGATTTCGTGTTTGAAAGAAAAAGTTGCCGTAACGTCATGAAAAAAAGAGGAAAATATAACAAAACTGAGAGAGAGTAAGAGAGGAAGGTGTGGCCAAAGAAAATCAGACTGCAGTCAGGCTAGGGTGAAGATGAAAAGGCAGACTGATGCACTCCAGGACACAGCAGCACTGGGACTTGACACTGTTCGTAGAATTTCTATTCCCACTTGAAAAATACACTCAGGCATAAAAATGCAAATAACGATTCACTCATTCCTTTCATGTCTGGGTGAGGAAAGAGAGGAAAAAGTCGCTATTATTCAATGTGGTCCAACACCCGAATGTTCCAAGCTTTTGTGAACCTGGGCAGGAAAATAAAATAGCTCTGACATTCCTGGTTCTGTGCAGGGAGTGAGCAGAGAAATGGTTAGACGAGCCGTTTGTCACTGTGAAATAAAAATGCCTAACGAAGTCTCTCCTGTGTCCTTGTATGCCAGGTTCACTGTGTAAAAACTGTTAATTATTTTTTTTCTTAATTCATTTGACCTCTGGGTTATTTGTTAGTTTTGTTAGCTTCTCTCACAGACAGCTGACATCTCATCTTTTCTCGGTCTCAAAACATCTAAATTTTCCTGATCTCCTGAAAGTAGGAGTGTTACCTCTATTTATGTGAATCAAAGGCCACATGTTATTAGGTGACTGATATACGTTTATTTTTGTGTTTAACATCTTTGTATTAAAAAAAAAAGAGAACCATTTTATGGGAACCACGACCCTTCATCACCCGCTATCGCTATCAGTGATATTTTATTATCCAAATTGGGTCTTGTTATCACGTCATCAGCAGCATGTAGAACTCACCTAATGAGCTGACAATGACAAGAGTGGTAGCTGCGGTACAAATGCCACCAGTGATGCATTCATGCTGCACGTCAGATAAGCATCAAGAAAAGGCCACTTCTAATTCAATAAGCAGCCACAGGGGGATCTTAGAGGACTGCTGCAACCACACGGGCAAATACACACTTGCAAATACATGCACGCTCACACATGCAGTTCTTTCACATGCAGATTGGGCACTTATGAGCTGTCGGCAGTGATTAATGGCAAGGGAAGATGACCTGCTAACTCCCACGGTATGACTGGGCAAAGCTTGTTTCATAAATAGGAACCCACACACACACACACACACACATATATATATATATATATGCGCACACGCTTAAACATGCACTCTTGGGTTTGCTGCAGACAAAAAACTCAATCAGATACACAGAGACACAGGAAATGGGTGTGTCTATATTTTAAGGGTCATGTGTCGGTTGTAGGAGTGTCACCTCAACATCAATCTCCACTGATAATTGTAGTGCATTTTAAAGCACCCCATAAAAGAAGAAGTGGGAAGTTGACCGCCTCTTATTTATTCATATTCAGGAGCCCATGTCGCCACTAACAAAGACTTTGCCACATTTTTCTATTATGAAGGTTCTTTTTTTGGTTAAATATGTAAACACTTTCACATCTGTGTGTGTCCTCTTTAAAATCTCTCTATATCTCACTTTGCAAAGCTAATGAGCTTTCCAACAGCCGAGCTCAAAACAAGTCAAATAGATGGAGTGAGAAATCTCCCCGATGGAGCAGATGGGCAATCGGTGCCTCAGCCTGGCAGCAACTTAACACTGTAGGACCAGCAGGAGCCGGGCATGCGAACTGATAGTTTAGTTTTTGTGGCAGAGTTGCGAGGATCTAAAAGGCACCATTCAACTTGATGTGCACATTCACCAAACTCCATGCCCACCATTTGACATCTGGTCAGTAGCAAATAGCTGCTGTATTTTTCACTCATTCCACAACTGTCCTTCAGTTACGTCTGGCTTGGGGAGGGAGAGGAAACTATTAAGTTGAGTGATGTGTCTGTGTTTGGTTTTACTGTATCCATTCCTGCTAAATGCTTTTTAAGCTCATTTCAAGGCAGTTAAACAAGTTTTTCCAGATAGCTTTCTGATTGACAGGAAAGCAATGAGAAAATTAGTGTTAGTCCATTTCTTTCCACAAATAGTAGATGTAGTTCACTCATACAGCTTGCACTTTACTGGAGGGGCTGTTATTAACAGCACACACACTAAGTTGCCTGCACAGGACCAAAGCAACCACACTTAAAATGCATGTGTGTGAATGGCTTTGCTTGGAGCGTTAATGAAACCCCCACAAAGTAGCGTAATGTGCTGTAAAGAGATTAGATTATTAGATTTTTGTCTAGGGAATTTTTATTTGTCAGTACTCACTTTCTGATTTAACAGACAAAAGCGGGTGTCATTTAAACAGTAGAGATGAATGTTTACGATGCTCATCTTTTGTCCTCCAAGGCTGCTGTGTGCATGTTTATGACGTGCATGCTCAGACAGATAACAGCCTCATAACCAGCAATAATTCTCCCATTTGCTCAGACGTAGAAACCCAATATACACCACTCAACAATACAATTTGAAGAGTAAGCCCATTAAAGGGTCATATTTCACATGGTAATTCTAAATACCTGTCATAAACCTATTGGAGCATTACCATGTGTTATTAAAAGCCTGCGAATGTATGGGAATCTGTCAAAAGCCAGAATAATGCCTCTGTCAACATGTTTCAAGGGAAGGCCACACAATGGCGACATAAATGATACATCACAACAGTACTGACAGCCGGAGTAGGGACCCCATACGCTTTGTGTTTCTGAATGATCCCACGCGATGTGTGCGTTTGTGTGGGCCTGTTGTGTAGCATTCGCCCCTTCTTCTCAGTACCATCCTCAGCTGGTCAGTCAGACCACTGCAGGGTCTCATGGCGCATGACAACCAATCAGCCATTGGCTGAAAAGGGCGTCCATCTCAGCATCTGCCAATCACACTGCCATGGAGACGGGTTGGCAGCATTTTGGTAATGGCAGGGGTCCGGCACAGTGTTGCCAGAAGGAAGCTGTGTGTTAATATGGGTGGAGAAAGATGCCAGCGGCCAAGGGAAATGGAGTAAGAGACCCTGTGGGAAAATGTGGGGGAAAGAGTTTTGCCACATGAATGAAAGACTTTAACTGGAGTTAAAGGACACCTGGAGGTATGTGTGTAGGTGAGGATTAATAGAGTGTGTATTAGAGACTCATTGGGCGTATGTTTCCATTTGTGCAACAACATTCAATTGAATGTTCTGTAAATGACGCCATTTGTGTGTAGATAAAATGTTTATATTCATGCACCTGACCAATTTTTGCCCATGTGCATACATTCTCAGAACAGTTGCTCTTTCATTTAGGCGTCCATTGTATCTCACAGCATCCATCATCCATCATCCATAAACGCCCAATGGCAAGGCCGCACACATACACCCACCCACACACCCACACACCCACAAAAATACAGATGAAAGGCTGATTATAGAAGCTGCCAGTATGGCTCTGGCTAAAAGAGACAGAGAAGTGTACACAAAAGCATATGTTTAAATGTGAACAATTATTTAACACACATATCTAGCTGATTTAATATTTCCTTACACATCTGTAATATCCCTCATATATGTCGAATCTGTAAAAAACAGTAGCTGAAAACTAAAGGCACACAGAGAAAATAAAGATTTAATTAATTGCTTGTGAACTGCTTCCTTTCAATGATCCAGAGCTACGAGCCATACAAGCATGAATGATAAATGGAGTACAGGAGCGCTAGTGGAGCATTATATACCCTCCTGAACTAATGTGGCATAATTGAAATGAATGTTGCTCTGAATCAAACAAGTGTTGTGTGTTTTGGAGCTACACGCTCTATGATAGATGAGACTTCTACGGTTTTGTACAGCTTTGCAAACCCAAGCCACACACACATAGAAACAAACACAGTGCACACCCAAATGCATATATGCATGCATATGCCACATAAACCTGCTGAACAAGCATGTCTGATGGAATTTTTGGGGCAGTTAATGTGTGTGTAAAATGTGTATAGTATGAGTTCCATCGTGCCAGATTAATAAAAACCACACAGTCTCTGCCTAGCTTTAAAGGCTGGCCTGGCATGCAATAGCAGATAAACTACAACGTGCAGCCCTTTGTTGTTTATCAGCTATATAGCTATGAAAACACTCAACACTCAAGAATTTCCATTCTAGGGAGTGATTACATTCACATAAACAGACTACTGTGAGAGTAGAGCATACCAAACAGAGGAAGACTCATTCAGCACTAAACGTCAGTACACAACTGAAATATTATTAAAATCCATTCGTTTAGAGGTTAAACCTAAAATGAGTTGGCCTTAAAGGTTATTAAAGTTCTTCATTGTATAGAAAAACTAAAATATCAACTAGAAGAACAAAGTACAGAAGGTCAAATTTTACCCAGAAGGAAAGTCTGCAATGGATTAATTTTCTCTTCAAAATAGATTATACTAAGCTGGTGTTTGTTTAAGACGGGTTTGATCATCAGACTTTTTATGTTTCTTTCGGGCTTGGACTAGTGATGTTGCCACATTCTCAGAACTTTAATTTGGCGAGCACATTGTTATTGTTCCTGCTATGAAGGATGTCCAAAACTATGAAGCTATGATAATAAGATCAGAGTTATATAAAAATGTCATTTCCTTTACCCTTCCCTATATGTTTTTAATAGAGTCAAGCTGACAAATGGGGGCCTGCTTAAAACTGGGTTCAGTCCCAGGCTCAAGATGTGTGTGTCTGTGTGTGTGTGTTATGTAAAACATCAAGGTGAAGTGTTGCTAAAAGGCATAAGTGACATAGCAGAGCCTGCAGAGTGCTGGATATGTGAGGGCCTGGCGAGCAGCATCCAGTGGAGGACAGCCAGCTTCGTGCCCCAGGAGAAGCTTACCACACTGGGTGGCAAAGTCACTGAACTCCCCTTCCCCCACCCCTGTAGTCCTTGAGCACCAGTTTCTTCTTCCAACTCTCCATCCATACATCCATCCATCCATCCATCAGCAAGGCCTATGAGCAGCTGCCTTCTGTGGGTGTGTGTCATTGTAGCTTGGCAGGCACACACCACAGCTTTACCGGCAGGCGCCAAGGCTAATTTGATTTTTAATTCAACACGACTCCTCAGCTAATAGTTTGAGTTGGGGATTAATTAATCTGATTTGACTTGTGCTAATTTCTTGCACCCACGTCCCTGCTCTCCACCCGTCAATGCAGCAAACAAACAAACTGGTGAGGCCATGGTCTCGCAGGCCCTGTCCTGACACACATGTTGCGTATGAGAGATAAAGACTTGAGGCGACAGGTGAGGAGCCAGTGGAAAGCCTCGGGAAAGCATGGCAGGGTGTCTGTGCTGCTTTTGCATGCGCGTGTGTATATACACTATGTGTGTGTGTGTTTAAATGTGTTTATGAAGGAGGCTGGAGCTGAGCCTGGTCTGACAGAGGAGTGCTGGGAGGCAGTGAACTAATCACGGCAACAGACTGGCTCTCGTAAGGAGGGCGAAACAAAGAGAAGGTCAGTGACTATATTCGCTGCCAAAATATGGGTCAAAGTGGACCTGGGTGAGCTGCTCACAGATAGCTAGTTTATAATGCAACAACAAAAAAAAAAAATGGGCCAGGCAGTTGAGCATTTCTGTGAGTCTCTAAGGCTTTTAGAGGGTGAAGGGCCAAATCCAGTCAGGGCCCTACAGGGAGAAACCAGTAGAACCACTAAGACTCCCCAACTCCAAGAGTCTGAAGGAGCACTTCCGCTGCTTCTAATACTCTCTGAAAGGGAACTTTAAAAATGAATAGACCTAAGAGTGAAGCTCGGTTGACATGCACTTTGTGGAGAAGGCTTTGTAAAACCACTTTCTTTCGGTTTGCACGCCAAAACCACACAGATACCCACAAGGTGCGTGTGGAGGTATAGAATATAAGGACTTTTATATCACAACACAACAAAGACAAATTTCAAAGTCAGCTTGCCTCTGTGCTGAAATGATGCAAACCCACTAGCGTTCACAGAAATGTGTCAATCTGAGCGGTCTTTGATTCAAAGCTCTCTCTGTCTTTATTCTATCTTTATTTCTCTCTCATTCTCTCTGGCATGTAACCACCCTCTCTGCATGGTAGAAAATAACATTGCACTGCTCAAGAGAGACCACACATGGGAGAGACAGCCTACGCCTGCTGCTCTTTCCTGCAGGATAAAAAAAATAAGTAAAAATAAAAAATAAAACTGCCCAACAGCTTACACACATCACTTTGAAATCTCTATCACAGTGAGTCCAGCTCCTGCTTTCCCCTCTTTCTACTCAGTCACCCTAGACCTTTGTTAACTTACATTTAGATGCAAAAAATACTGCAAAGGCAGAAAAAGCTCAAAATGTGCAAATACATGTGTGCCCTCACACAAAGAAAATATAAGCATACGCGTACTAAAACATAAATAGATGCATGGTGTGTATATGCACAAACACAGGCACGCATACAGAACAGCACACACATACGAATGTAAGCGCACCCAGAGAAGCCATGGGAGTTCAAAGAAGGGGCTTTGCTTTCCAAGAGAGCTGGTGTACATGTAGTGAACCAGCAAATTCCCAGCAGCACTGCTCAAGCAGGTCTACTATAGCATCACACCTGAGAGGCAAGACCTATGCTGTCGGGATGCATGGGCAACGCTTTTATTGCTACAGCTGTCTACCTTCGATTAATAATGAATGATGCTGTATGCTGTGCTCTTTTTTGCCTCTATGGAGGCTTTGTGCGTGGAAAGAAGCTACGTCTGACTTCTAGTGCATTATCACACTAGCATTCCTCTGGACTCTGAGAGCACACAAATGTTTAGCCACCTGTTAGCAGCCTCCAGGCAGTGTAGATTGGTCTGGGAGAACGCGCTTAGCAACGGGAGGGACAGAACAGAGGCTCAGTCTGGGTGGGGAAGTCCTGTGCCAGCAAAGCAGGGAGATTTACAACAAGCGGACCCAGCCGATCTTGAGTCTGATCTAACACTGTGCTGCAGAGAACACAAATCACCTCCCATACATAACCCTGGCCCTGACAACTCATTTCATCTTCTGCACTAATGAATTCATCATCAGGAGGAATCTGCCTGTGGTGCCTCAGCCTTGAGCAGAGAAGGAGTAATGGCTTAGATAAGTCATTGCCATCATTATCAACATCATCTCTGCTGCCAGCGCCACCTTCTCTACGTTCGCCCAATAGTTCAGTAGCAACAGTTTGGGACTGTGTAGTGTCCTTGACAGAGTTGCAACAGGAGAACTTCGGCAGTGCTCAAGGTTATTATGAGGATGAATGTCGGAGCAGATGTGTCACAGATATGTATGAGAATCAGCATGAGTGCGAGTATGTCAATGGAATTTGAATGTGTTGGGGTATGAATGGTTAAGTTGGTGAGTGTGAGAGCTCTTATGGTAGCAAGCAAGTGTATATGTGTGTGTGCATGAAGGAGTCTAAGCGGCACAGTCAGGAAGCTGTCAGCAGAGAGCCAGGGAGCAGGCTGATCACAGGGCTGCAGTGCGTTTGATGTCTCCTAGGGACTGACAGCTTCTCTCCCCATGGGAACCCTTTCTCTCACCCCTTCTCTGCTCCCTGCACCACCCTTTCTCTCTATCATTCCTCTTTATCCTCCATCTTTCCATACACAGATCTCCTTCTCGGTTTTTCTCCTCATCCCAATGTTTGGGAGGAGGGCGTGTGGAAGCACACTTATTCTCTCCTGGGACTGTTTGAGAAAACACAACGGTTCCAAAACAAGGCTTTGTTCAGTAGGAAACACACCTGTGAGGGTGTCTCTACAAATACTGACATGATGAGCTGCCATCTCTCATAGTCTGACATTCCAGCTGACATTCAATCTGGCTTGGTGGCATGAAGGTGCTGACGGCTGACCTTCATTCTTGAAATAGATGAATGTGTGGACATCTGGATTTGAATGCATAATTGTGCATAATAAAAAGGAAGAACCCTTCATGGCCATTCTAACACAGGTGTCATGGGTTAAAAGCAACCTTACAATTAGCAAGCACAGTTCTGTGGAGTGTAGATGGACAGATGTGTTTTTAAGGGTATCCATCAAATTCTGGAATTCGTGGCATCTCTTTCCTTTTCTTCACCCACGGCCACAGAAGCTGAATGCCAACATTTTCCACAAGAGTCTTTTGGTTCCCGACTAGTGTATTTACAGGAGCAGGGTTGTGGCAGTTAAAGTTATTATATGAGATGCCATCACAAACCATTGGCATTTTCATGATCCAAGTCTGCTTTCAAAAAATCTGATTTATGATTTACACAAAAACTAATTCCTCATCTTCGGTAGCCTCTGGTACAATTTCAGTCACACAAAAGACACCCAAAAGAAAGGGCCAGATTTCTGATTGGAATGAGAAAGAAGCCTATTTTAAACATTACAAATACTTGGAAATTGGTTTATGGATAGCTGAAGTTTTTCCAGATGGCGTTTGAAGTAAAGATAGCAGAGGGCTACATTCACAAGAGTTGAACACATCCAACATTGGTGGAAAACTGGGACAATCCTGAAGCATGTAGTTGGAAATATATTCATTTTTATCAACTACGCACAGCTCAGTATATGAATTTTGCAATTTAATTTATTTATTTATTTATTCATTCAGAAAAGGGGTACATAAATACAGTGAATAGATGTTTAGGCACTTTTGTTGTTAAGTTGGGGAATATCAATGTAGCTCAGTTGATACCTAAAAAAATAAAGAAATTTTGCAGGATGTATTATATTACTGGGTTGCTAATGGCCCACTGTATGGATTTGAAAGTTAAATGTCTGCATGGCATGATTATATTTTTGGCTACAGACACTCCTGGCCCCTCCTCCACAGGTCAAGTTGCAGCATGATTTCATCTTTGTTCGCGCTGTGTGTTAGCATGAGCCCATTCGTCATGGGAACGGAGTGTCGGCTGGATGTCCCTGTCACTAAGCTGTCCATTTTGTCAGACGGCCAGATCCATCATACTGAGATGGGGACTGATCCTTGCTAGCAGAAGCCAACTGCCCCGCAAATACATACAAATATGCAAATTAACGACAAAATAAACATCACCCTGCAAACGAGCCATCCATCAATGACCAGTTTCTCTGCAGCTCAGCATTGGCAAGGCAACTCCAATCAGCCACTCCGTCAGAGGGTATGATGGAACGCCATCCTCTCATCTTCCTCCTCTCCTTCCCCCTCCTTATATCATTCACATACTGCCTCTCCTTCATTGGTCCCTATTTGCCATTTTTCATGTATACTTTCTCCAATTTTCCCCTCTCACGGTGCACTCACACTCATGCCTTTAATCTCACACATTTTGTCAGTAAAATGTTGGCATTTTTGACCGTCCATTTCCCTGCCATCTATTTTCAAAGCCCTCTTCTCCCTTCAAGTGCCTGTTCATCACTGTAATTACGAGTTAGAAGGACACATTTAGAATGAATACTTGTTCTGTCTGCGTGTTTGAATGGATAATGATGTGATGGGAAACATTTTGCCATTAGGAGAGAAATACAAATCAGACCACAAGTGACATTTCTTTCCATCCAGGCTCTGGCCGATGGTAAGTAATACATCACCTCATTACCGCTATGCGACATATTACAGCAAACTGTTGCTGACACCTGAACCAAATAAATCAAAATTACGACAACGTACATAAGTCATTGTTATCACGGCAAAATCGTTGTAGAGGGCAGTTTGAAAGCTGTGTGAGTTCCTTTTCAGAAAGCCAAGAGGCTGACTGGAAAAAAATACATTCTTAATGGCATAAAAGTCAAAGCAGGGAAAAACACGAAGCCGTTGGAATTCTCCAGCAGCTGAGTCAGTCCAGACTCATGTTGCTTTTCTGGCACTGCGTATAGACATCTCCTTTGAGCATGTTACACACACACATAAATATTAACTGCACAGGTTTCACAAATCCTGTTGCAAGGATCTCTAATGAGTAATTAGGTCGTCAAAACCTACAATAGTCAGAAATGATATTTCACTCAGACCTCATCCATTAACTGTATATTATAACTGTGAATTCTAAGATGAAACGATGAGTCTTTGCTGCCAGCCACTGGCTCCTTGAAATAAAATTAATTGCAGCAGAATGTCTCAACCAGACTGGTTTATCTGCTTCCTTTAGGGCACATTTATAAAAACCACAGTCAATTTACACTGCTGTGCTCTCCCTGTCCTGAGTGGGCATGGCTCCCAAACATAACATTGTTTTTAGCTCCAGTTTGTCTGATTCTGCACTCGCCATAGCAAAGCAATTACAGCATCATAAAGGTCTGTGGTTAGCTCCCCGGCAGCAAGTGGGGGATCTCTTGCCTCTAGGCAGTGGAAGAATGAGCCTTGGGCAACTGGAGCCACAGCTCAGCCCAGAAGACGACAACATGGCATTTCTTAAACTACCTTAACTGCCATCTCAATTGCTTCATCACACATCGACTAATTCGACAATGAGTGGGTGTTGAGTTCTGACGACGCTGTAAAAACGACAATCCCTCAAAGCATTTTTATTACAATTATAGTGTGAAGTCTACCGTCATTCAGAGGGAGTGGAAAACAATAAAAGCTCACTTCTGTCTCCATGCCATGGTGTTTGTGTGTGACTAAATGAGAAGGCATCTACACTCATGCTTGTGACAGACCAAAACAAAAAAAGGAAAAAGAAAAGACAACACAGAGAGAAGAATAGAACCCGTGATAGATAGATGTGTTTTTGTATGCAGTGTGGTCATGCTATGTGCACTGCTTTTATGAGCTGTGCACAAAAAGCAGTGAAGAGTGACACGGAAGGTTGACGGGAATTCATTCTTTGGGATTCATCGTGCAGTCATCCTGTCTGCTTTCTGCCACAGCTTTGACCACACCAACCACTGGACAGCCCCATGCAGAGTGTACAAACACTAACCTCTCTGTCCCCACAGCTGTTCATCTAGGAGAGTTCATGCTACTTGTACACTGATCAGGGATAACATTATGACCACCTTCCTAATATGGTGTAAGTCTCTCTTGTGCCTCCAAAGCAGTTGTGACTCATCAGAGAATGGACATGGGCCTTCTGTGGGTGTCCTGTTGTGTCTGGCAACAGAATTTTGTTAGTGGGGGCCTTTGAGTCTTATGAGTTGAAGGGAGGGGCCTCTGTGGATCATCCCACAGATACTTGATCAGTTTGGGATCTAGTGAATTTGGAGGCCAGGTCAACACCTTGTGCTGTACTTCATGTTTTTGGAGTTGTTCCTAAATCGATTTTTGTGTGTGTGCCTGTGTTAGGCTGCATCCTGCTGGGGATGGCTGCTGCCATCAGGGAGTGTCATTGCTGTGGGGTGGGGGTGCCTGGTCTGGTCTAGGTGGGTGGTACATGTCTGAGTAACATCCACATTAATGCCATGTCCAGAAGAACATCGAATTGGCACAAGATGGTCAATGTTATTTATTTCTCCTGTCAGTGGTTTTAATGTTGTGGCTAATCTGTGTGTGTTCCTCTATCTCTTCTTCTTTCTCTGCACTTAAAGCAACCCAGCAAAAATAAACTTTCTTTTAATGTTTAGTATTCATTTGTGATTATAAACCACAAATCCTTTCAGCAATCTTAAAATACTACTAATCTTCCCCTTGAGTGTGTAAGACTGGGATGGCAGTGAAGTGAGTTTTCATCCCGTACAAGAGTTCATGCCGGTCCCTGATACATCTGTCAGCCACATGTTCCCCCTAGCCAGCCACCACTTCAATAACTGTACACAGCTGGAGAGTGCGTATGTGCTTTTGATGACAGTAGGTGGGTATTCTATTGAATCCCAAGTATGTGAAAGCATGTTGCTGTCAGTGTGTAACTGTGTCCCCTACATGCCTCCGTTCAGGGGGATTAGAGACACACCCTCTCTTAGATGCTCTACACTAAACACCATGCTCATAAAACTCCCTCATGGAGTTGCGTGACCTTCTTGTCCTAACAAGTCTTTTTATATTTGTCACAACAATGCACATCAAGCACCGTCTCATTCTAATATTGTTCCACTGTATTATCTTCAAAGCATTTTGCTCAAACAGTCAGATGGTTTCAATGAGCTCATTGATGAAGCACATTCTCTCTTGGAGAACTCTTCTTCAGCCCTTCCTAAAGGCCTTCTATGATGTGACAACGAGGTCTGCAGACCAGCCAGGCAGAGGCCACCTTGATACTGAGTGTCTCAGAAATCCTGTCTATCTAATCATTTTTCAGACAAATAAAGTAAAGCAAAACTAAAGTATAATTTACCGTTAGTCCCACCTCTGTGTATAGCTGTAACAAATCACCCTTCAGGTTTGTATTTATGACAGCATTGATTCTGCATGTGTTTGTTGCTCTGTGGAGTCATGAAGTCAATACAGGGAGGGTGCAGGCACATTAGAGCACAGAAACAAAGTCCAGAGAGCACTTCAGCTGAGGACCAAATGACTGGTGCTGTGAAAGCTGGACAGCATCACTCCTTAGCAGATTACACATGCCGTAACGAAAGGCTTCGCAGACTTATTTAAACACACGCCATGTAGAAACTCACAGTTCCACAAGCTGCTGCCTATCAGAGCTGTACTTTTAAAACTTTTAAAATAATTAGAGTGAAGCAAAGGTGACGCAATTCTTGCTTGGATGCCTCGCCACTAAACCGAGCAGCCAAGAGTGAAGAACTGCCCTGGCCAGGGTGAAGTCAGTGTCTGAAGAACAGTGGAGTTAGTGAGGATAAGTGAACCCGCTGGGCAGCAGTTCTGGGCCAGTAGCCCCGTTCTCTGAGGAGTTCTTTATGAGCGGTTCGCCGCCACAAGAGAGCCCCCACCCGTGCACACAGGGACTCCATCCGCACACACTTCATCGGAGTCTGAAAATCCTCATTGTGTGTTCAGAAAAGAGTCACACTTAATGTGATTCAGCTGCCTCTTTTCTGTGTAATTGGAGTGCACTTGTTAAAGGAATTTAAATTTAGATTTATATCTTAAAGTGTGATATTTAAATGAAGAAAAACTGTGTTCATTTAGATACTGATATTAATATTTGAAAGAAAGTCTTGACAAACCAACATACATATCTCCTAAAAACGTTTTGCAAAGTCATTTATTAGCAAATAACTGTCTTCTGCATAGACCAAATGTCAAATGCCACTCAGCCTATCCAGTGAACATTTTCTGGAACATTCAACCAGCCTACCTAATGGGCATTACTTATTTTAAGTTTGCTTTTGTCAGTCAGAAGTCTCTACTGTTGTGTTTTGTTCTCAAATGTGTCTCAAACGTCAATAAAAACCCATTTGGCCAAACAAAGCTCACATCATTCCAACTCCTCATCCATCACGACCAGTCAAGACAGGAGTGGGGAAATAGTCTGTTCATTCTGGGAAAGGATGTGGGTCGTTCTCACCGTGATACCGTATTGTTCCAGCACTAACATTTACAGTATCTGAACATGGTGAAAAAAATCACGAGCAATAAAGTTGCTTGTATCGGAAAACATGAGTACGACTTACCAAATCCAAAAGCGGCTGGAGCAGGAATGGGAGCCGACTGGACCGGTGTGGAAGTGTACAGGCCAGTCACCAGAAGACCATCAAAGGACACACTGGTAGAGATGGTTACTGAAGAGAAAGAAACAAAAAGATTTGTAATGTTGATGTTGCTATCAAGGTGTGTGTTCAAGATCACAAGTACGAAGTTAAGTTACACTTTATTGCAGGCTGATTAGTCAGTGTGATGTACATCTCTGTGGATAGAGAGTCTGGACGAGTAGATGGCTCACTAACTTCCTGCTACTAAAGAGCACAATGAGCTTAGGTGTTAACAAATGTAAATGTACACTGGTCATTAACCAGGATGTTATTGAGACCAGAGACCCTGTGGGAGGAGACAAGGGCGCATAAGTGCACATTAAGGTCACATATGCACACATATACACACAGGAACACAATAAAGTCACATGTTTAATGGAGGGTTGAGTCATTTCTAAAGTTGTTGAACAAGAACAACATCCTCACCTCACTGACATTCTTACAGGCTGCAGCGGCAGAATGTGAACGACCTCATCCTGCATAAATCACTGTACTTTAATCAAAGCCTGTCCATATTGACAACAAAATTAAAAGAGACTGATGAGCTAATTGGTGGTAACCACGACAGGACTGCTAAGACTTTATTCATCACAGGTCACCGCAAACTGCACCAGATCAGATAACTGCCAGAGGTCTATTATCCAGATGAACATATCTACAGTTCATCGTGTCCTGCAGCAAGTTAACTATTGATCCACCGGGTAAACAACCGCCCTGAGTGACGGGACCACAGAGTCAGCCGCATCACTGGAGGAAGAGAGCTCAGCCACTGGACTCCTTCCAGGCAGACAGATCAGAGCACGGGGGAACACTCTGCGGCTCAAAGGAAAACGCATTCCAAAAAAAAAAAATAAATAAATAAAACAAATGTTTAACACACTGAGGAATAAAATTCTTTGCAGCAGAGAAAGACAGAGGCATTGTTATTTCTTGACCCTGGAAACCCCCTGCTTATGGGGGAAAACTGACTAGGAAAAGGAGGAGACACCCGCAACACTGCTTCGCTTTAGTAGGAATAGAAACATGTCAGTTTGGTCTCGGGGCGTTCATTCGTCTGAGCTTTATGTGTTTCATCGTGGGAATCTGAGCAGAGCAGACTCCTGTGTGGCCCAGTCCGCCTGCTTGTCTGACTGGGTGACTACATTAACATGTCCTCACACAAGGCGCCCAGCATTTGTGTGCGTGTGTCTGAATGCGTGTGTTCTCCATGTGTCTGCATATACTGGATGTGTTACACCCTGTCTTCAGTTCAGCCCATCTCTTCCCTCCCCGTCTCTCCTCCATATCAAAGCCTCAATAATTCATCCCACAATGCTCTTTATTGAGTCCAGACATTTCCTGCCCTGTTCTCCTGTCGCAACTACTAAAATGCACATATCCGCATAAATACATATACAAGTATAGTAATGGGATACAATATCTATCTACTGTATTATAATGAATATACTCTGTGCTACTCTACATTAAATAATGGTTTAAGCTGTTTGTTTAAACAAATGGTACCTAATCAATAAGACAAGTGGACATTTGCTTTGTTGAAAATCCATGTACTTGGATATGGTTTTTGTTTTTCTCATCTGCTGGAAACACAAGGTACACGGGAGAAACGCACATCAGCATTTGCTTGGTTTCTACATTAAAAAAAAGATGACATGGGCATTAAAGTGCTTTCAGTTAGTTATTATAAATATTAACCAGTTACATTTCTGTATTAAATATCCTACATATGGAATGTATGCATAGTCATCGTAAGCAAACCATGCAAAATAAAAGAGTAAATGGCCCTAATAATAGTGGTTGAGCAGTTTCCTTTTTCCTGTCAGCTGTGAGCAATGCCAAATTCTATCAGCATGTACGCCGTGTACAAGACGCCGTATTCTGAGAAAGACCGATATTTTGCTTGGCAACAGAAGCATTATCATATTCAGTCCATGTTGCTCAGTGCACCTCTAACATCGCAATATCCAGAGAACGCAGGGAAAAGGCCATCTCGATTCAAATAAGCAATTATCATGTTCATACGACACATCTGTGTGCTCCTCATTTGTGCTTTCTGGGAATACATTACCTATTCAACAAATCCATTCCATTCGTGTGGAAACATGTTATCAGTGTTTACATTATGTCGCATTGATCCAAGGCCATGGCGCGATCCTGTATTTAATGGAGTAATGGGCTGAGTTTAATGCACTAAGTTGGACGAGGCTTCACCAACATCAGTACACACACACAAAAAAGACACCATCAGTTCTGCCCTTCCCCTTACACCATCACCAAGGTTACTCCATTACGCTCCACGGACACCTTCATACGTGCTACAAAAATACACACAAACAAAAGATTTTTTTTCTGCCTCCAACATGCCATTTCTCTCTTTATCCACGGCTCAAAAAAAAAAAGAAAAAGAAAAAAAGTACTCTTTTCTACATTTCCCCCATCTACTCCCTTCTCATGCATTTTCTGCTCCCTCGCAGCGATGTACCTGAACTATGTTTGATGTGGAGGCTGGAGGGGGGATAGGGTGGGGGGTGGAGAGGAGGGAAAGCTAGGGGGCACAAGGTTACAATCGAAAAAACAGGAACCGGGTCGAAGAGGGATCTAGAGAGACGATGTAGCGGAGTGGCCCACGGAGAGCAGCGCTACCTGATCAATACAAATCCAAGAACTAAATTATTTAGACAAGCCTCTAACACCCCCTCTCCAACTCGCCTGTGGAACGCATCAGACAGATGAGCCAATCAGATGAGATCAGTTCAGATCCAATCACCTGTGGGGGTACTTCACACTCACACACACCCACGCACGTCTAAAGGAAGGCCTTTGATGGTAGCCTTTAACATTCTTGTCCATACTTCATTCCTGAGCACTGTTCGCTTGGCCGAGGGGGATGAGGAGCCACGAGGCGGGAATGGGGGTGAAATTTATTACCAACAGTCTCATTCAACACATTAACAGGTTCTGTGTTTGTGAGCGCGTGTTTGCTCGGTGCGCTCTTGTGTGTGATTTGTTCATGTGTAAACAAAGCAGGTGTCAGGCCAGCATTTCTCATGCAAACATCTGGACGGAATTTTATGCTTTGCCTGCTCTGAGAATTAATCTGTGGTTTATAAATCATGTGAACACGTACACAAATGTACACGAATATATGGTTTAACTCTGTGTAGTATGGTCTTCATTACTCACACAAACTCTGCTCTTGTTTGTGGAGGGGCTGTAATTGCAGAAAAAGGGAAAGCCCAAAAAGCATTTTGTTATATCTTTTATGACTGGCATATGTTGTGTTATAGAGCATGTGTCTTGGCGTTAACTTGATTCTGGTTTAAATACATACTTTGGTTATGTGATTCTTAGTGAGTTTAGGAAGAAGGTGAGAAAACAAGTGACTTGGTCAGGGTTCCTAATTACCAATGACCCAAGCTTGCAGTAACGCACCTTCATGTTTCCAGGGTTAGGGTGAGGCACGTACGGTCCTAGTGTCATGCCTGCAAGTGCTCCAAACTTGCAAAATGCTTATTATACTGTATGCATACCACTCATGCCCACGTACAGAAGCTCCTACTTTATACTCAAACACACCAAAGAGCACATCTCTTGGCCCTGAGCCAGCATGTAATATTGATGATGCGATGTGGTATGCCTCATTATAGACACACACAACCGTGCTGCTACTCAACTATTGATGGGCCTGGGGCTTTCTTCACTTCTCTGCATCTACCAGGAGTAATGTTAGGGCACAAAGTACCAGTACACAACAAAATACACATACACAAATGCAATACAGGCTTTGCTGGCTGGTCTCTCAGAGCTCAAGCAAACACACACACACACACACACACGACAAACACACACAATACACTCAGTGATGACCAAATGGTAAAGGAAAATGAATCTTCCATGAAAGTCTAATCTGCAAAAATAAGCTCCCAAGTAATTGCCAGGAAATTCAAAAGCCTATTTTCTGTCTGAGTTTATACATGTGCAGAACAGTATGTCACTTGTTTTGTCTCACCAACTATTGCTTTGAATTTGTTTAATATTTGAGTTAGGATTCAATGTGACTTCTTGTAGCCACTTGGCAATCAAGAACAGGACTGCATTGTTTCTTGGTATCACCTAAGTGCATTACCTTATCCTGAACATTGTAAAAGCACCTTCAGCATGGGAATAACAATGTGTTGGAAGAAGAGAGTGGGTATGTGTTTAAAATTTTATACCGTAGTACGTTTTTACACAAGTCCCAAACAGGTGTGCTGTTGCCTTCAGAAATGAATGCACTCGTACTAGAGACAGGACCCGTTTATTCTTTATTTACTGGACAGACAGTGAGGGAGCAACCATGAATGATAGATGGTTTTGGTCAATTCCTTGAGCAGAAAACAAGTCTATTAAACTGTGAAAGACACTAGGTGCTCATGTTGGAAATTCTAAACCAACATGAATGGCTCACTGTATGCTAGGTGAGCAATCATAATAGGGCCCAGTGGTATCCTAAAAAGTAATGGTAATGCCTCCTTATGGCTCTGTGTCGTGGTTGGCAACGCTTGGTGGCATGAGCTCATTCTTAGCAAAAAGGCATGGCAAGGGATTAGACCAGAGCTGGACAGGAGCTCTAAGAGAAGACCTGACTTACACCGTAGACTAGACTGCTTACACTGAACTTCCTGTGCAGCTGGCATGGCCTGAACAGCTCCTTTCTGCTCTTTGTGTACAAACACACGCACCAGACTTCACCACACCCACATTCATGACCTTTACTTTACTTACACAAGTCTCAGAGAAACATTTATAAAATACCTACAAATGGAAAGACATGGCAACAGAAGGAGGCTGTGATGAAATCTGATTCGGTATACCGTAGACTTAAAATATAGCACGGGGCAGTAAGAGTCAATAATGACAAAAGCAATTTGTGCAAGACAAGACAGAAAAAGTATAACTATGTTGTTACACTATTATGTAATTGTAAGAATACTGTATATTATCAATGAAATGCCCTTTTTTTCCCCAAGTGAACCAGGAGGATGCCCTTTTGCTTTCCAAACTGTTGGAGGTTTTCCTGGCAGCATTCTGGATAAAGATAGCCGACCATCTGACCCATATCCCACTGGCAGACACACACGTGCCCCAGAGAGGTCCAGGAAATGGAGGCCAGACCGTGGGGAAGCTATAGTTCCATCTGTTTCCATGGTCATGCCAGTGTCGGGGTGCCACTTCACTCTGAGCTTCCTGAAATGGTTCAAACTGTCAGTCACCTGACCATGACACCACGAAGGATGGGCCGCGAAGGAAGGAAGGAAGGAAGGAAGGAAGGAAGGAAGGACGCACTGGTTCCTCAAACTGACAACAAGTTCAAGAAAACGCAGAACATCTGAATTATTGAAGTCTGAATGCCCCTCTACAGTTTCAGAAGATTGTGTGGGAAGTGTGTTTCTGCACATATATGTGTCATGTGGCGTTCGAGTCAGGTCTTAGAGGCATCATTCCATTGCGTAACCTTCTGGCACCATCCTGGCCTGCTGGCACTGCCATCTGCTGCTGTGAAACGCTCGATCAGAGACGACCTATCAGCCACTGAGCTTCTACAGGTCTGCTTAACTATAACATCAACAACATTTTTGGCAACATGGTGAATGAAAGCAGTTTATCTTTTGGAAGCAATTTATAGGCCCTTTCATGATCACTCGCAGAGATTATAGCCTTTTTTTGATCTTTGTCCAGTGTGCTCTGTGGAGGTTCTTCTCTGTTTCCCGAGGAGGGGATTTGAAGCCTTACTGCCTGCCTAACTTGGCTTCACCCCTGCAACAGCCGTGGAGAAAACAGGAGCGAAGAGGCAGTTCTGTCACAAGCATCCTGTTCCTCACACATAATCTGCCTCCCAGTCACACTTCATTGTGCCGCTCTCGTACCACGCATACAGTGTTCAGTGGTTAAACATGAGCAAGCACAGGTGTGTAAGTTATTCTCCACAAAGAGAATCCTCAGTAAATATTTTCTAAACCTCGCAGACTGTAAGATTTTAGTTTTTATGCTCAAGGGACTTTATCTTTCATTTGTTGTTTTTTTAGGGAGTGCCATTTCCACCATCTGCATGTAATCTGCAAGTCATATTATTTTGCACATTCCCAGAGCCAAAAGGCTTACACTGGACTTACGAGGAATATACACCCCCAGTGGGAAGTCATATCCACTAATCAACAAAGCAAAATGAGATATGACAGAAGAGACACTTCATTGTTTCTAACCGAACATTACATAAAGAAGCATGTGATGTTGTGACAACTCAAAGGCAATTCTCCTTACCGAAGAATGCCTTTGATACCAAATCACCTCTCTGGGCTTTCAACATTATTCATTGATTCATTGCACAGAGACCTCAAACTGCACACAGAAAGAGCATGCCTCTGCTATGAAACCCTTAATAAGTTTTGATGTGCTACAATTCAGTTATCTGGACTTTTACTTCAGCAGCCTTTTGGTATGAAAAGAAGAGAGAGGGAAGGAAAGCACTGTAGAAATAAGAGCAAAATAAATAATCTGAGATCTAAAGAAGCACATGACATTATCCAGCATAATTACCAATGAAAAGCATCTTAAACTCATTAGATTTACATTAACATTAACATTCACCATGAAGGGAATATTGTTAAGCGTGAGATGCATAATTGGTGGTTGCTGTAAAGGGTTATATTGTAACAGGGTTCAGGAACACCATGATTCTTTCCCTCTGTCGCTTGGTGACTGCCAGGAGAGTGAGCTGTCCTCATGATCAACACCATGTGTTCTGCAGACAGAGAGAAGACTTCAGCCATCCAGCCCTAACAACCAAAGCATCTTCCCTCACTTATCAAAGCCATACTGAACATGCTATCATGCTGAACACACTAGCAAAAGCCAACGTGTTCAACGTGAGACTCGTTAAACACAAAACAAAAACAGTCTTAATCTTGCTCAATGGAAGTAACAGAGGAAGGCTGCTACTGCGTACGCTGCTCTGAGAGAAAATCCAAGGAATGTAGGAAACATTAAGAGCTCAGTCAGCCTCAAAAACTGGGTAAGGCCCAAACCACAACTCCATGCACAGGGCACACAACACTCTCCCACAAACATGAACTGTGACAATATACATATTTCCCTCTCAGGGATGCTTGGTCTTAGTGACCTCCATCGTCTTCTCACAACTGGTCTGTGTCCCACCCTTGACATCCCCAAACAGGCTACCCTAAACTGCTTCACAACTGAGCAAGCCCTACCCAGAAGGCATCTGTCAAAGCAAGGCCTTGAGACTTTAGACAAGACAAGAACAGACATTTTGAAAGATAAGGCCAGTGTCAAGCCAGTTTTACCTGCCAAGCAACATAAGTCACATTCTTTAATTATTTTCATTATCAATTAATTTGACAGTTATTTTTCATTATTAACTGGTTGTTTGATTTTGAAATGTAAGGAGAAACATGAAAATACTCTGCAAAGTTACTCTTTCAAACTGTTCAGACACTCACAACAATACCATTATCTCTTAGTTAGTCAGCGCCAACACTAACATGATCACCTGTGCAATGCAACATAAAGTCTGCACAAAGGCATTGGATATTTGCTCCTCCAGTATGCCCAACACCTGTTACCAGAGTGAGAACCAGATCACATGTGTGAAGGGTGCATGCTAATGCTGGTAATAAAATGTTGTTTTTCCCTCTTTGACCTGTAGATGTTTATCTCTTGACACCAACTTCTCAAACGACTTTAGAAGATGAAGTGCATAACAAACTAGAAAAGCAACAAGAATCTGTCTGGCTTTAATCCTTCCCTAGGTAAACCTCAGTTGTGTTACACAGAGATTCAGTCAATGTGCC
The DNA here is from genome assembly GCF_963514085.1 of Chelon labrosus. NCBI lineage: Eukaryota > Metazoa > Chordata > Actinopteri > Mugiliformes > Mugilidae > Chelon > Chelon labrosus. The sequence goes on from NC_140344.1 coordinate 12,209,358, forward strand.
TTCTTTCTCAGGTATGCCTTTCGTACCACTATCTTGAAAAAATGTCTTTATACTGCAAAGTACTATATGCTAAAATAAATGAGTCACATAGGAGACTATGGCTTAAAACTATAGAGGGAGTATAGTCCATCATTGTTCTAGTCGTTGGGGATAGACAACATAGACCTGTCTGCATTTTCAAAGAGCGGAATAGACCAAACCTAATAAATGTCAATGTCTTGGAGCCACTCAGTCATGTTTTATTAAAATGAAACGCATTGCTTCTATTGTATTATTTCCAACTGAGATGAAATTGCTTAAAAAGCGAATATTTTCATAATGCTCGTCAAAAGACCAGACAGGAGTGGATCCTGCTGTTTGGTCTTTTGCTGAATTTCCATCCTTATATTTCCAACACTGCATATTCTAGACGAACTAAGGCTTATGAGATGAAAGAGAATAAGTAAGTTAGCACCTGGTGCACCTGCCCTCATCTTAGCCATCCTCGTGGGCTGACACTTCAAACTGCAGTTTTTATCAGAGTATCAATGTGGACTTTTGAACTGTTTGTGCTCTGTGAGCAGTAAAAGGCATGGTGCTCACGTTATGTTGAACTCTGATTGTTGTGTGTGATGTAAAACAAGGTCGGCTTTTCTTACAAACAGACTCCATGCAAGTGATATAACACAGTTATTCCTTTTAGGGGCCGTAGTTGACAAAGAGACACAAAAACAGGCAATGGGTCATTTCATAACAGCCCATCCAGGGAAAGAGGAACGTGTTTATTTTCATATATTCATTCAACAAAGAGTCCATCTACCTGTTTGTTATACAGTAGTAACCTAGTTTTGAATGCTTACTTCTGGGGAACATCTGGACACAAACCAGACATCTGCTCTGCCTGTTAGCACGTAATGCCGTGTGCACACTCACACATGCAGGCTAAAGATGCTTCCAGTATTCTAGGCTGACAGCAGTCCCAGCCATGTCCCCACTATCACAGATACAGTATAATAGCTATAATATGAATAATGGAACTGTCACTTCACATAAAGGTTCACTTTACATTCCTCGCTCCATCAGTAGTTCTCCGTATCTCTTCCACACCCTCTTTACTTACTATTTTCTGCTTACACAATATTTTTCACCATTACAGCTTTTTATCTATATAATTAGAAGATATAAAATGTGACCCGTCATAAATGTAAATCAGATATAAAGTAGAACAGAAACTAGCAGAAAAAAAAGAACAATTCTCTCAGGCAGTATTACATTACATAATCATATGACGTTTCCATACGTCAACTTGATTTATAAATAAATGATTTGATAGCAATAAAACAATAATTCAATTGATGTTAAATGAGCCACGGACTCCGCAGGCCATTTGGTGTTGAGTAGTTTTCCACAGAAAATACCTAGAGATCCTGAAAATATATAATTGCACACACATGTTGTTAAAAGACAACATGAACTGTTATCCAGCCAGTAAATTTAAATTCGGTTTGGCAAAGTCTTTAAAGTACTCAAAGACGTCCTGGGAGCTGGAAAGGAAGTGCCTCACTATTTTGCTCTCCGCTCCCTGCTCTTTCTTGGCGTGAAAGTTACAGATTATGGCCAGCTAAGTAAAAACGTACGGACATCAGTCAAAGTCTGACATTCCTCTGCAGCTTTTGGGTATTAATGTTTGGTGGAAGGAGAGTGGCACAGTGGTGGGGAGGAAGGCTGCACAGAGCAGAGGGGAAAGATTGATTTCTAATTAAAAGCTGGTTGTTGTAATGAAAGACTAGATGGTCTCTACTGCCAGTGGATCAATGCGGAGAGCTTCCCTTGACATCAAGTCTTAATCACACCAGCACAGCTTGGTAAGAATGCACTCATTGCTGTAATTAACGTTGTCACGCTCCCACCATCTCTCCTTTCTCATCTGCACCTATCCCTGTCTTAACCTCTATCACTCTATTGCCTCTGCTGGGAAGCCATAGTGATGGACACAAGAGCAAATGTGTTGAGTCAAACCTTTGTTTAGACAAAGTGGCCCGTGCTGCACTGACTGAATAGGTAGCTGGGCTGTTGCAACCCAAGGTTTATGTTGCAGGATGCACATTTGTGGTGCAGTAATGTTTTGGCTCACTTCTTTTGCAACTTGTCACATATTTCCTTGTATTTGGCAGAGTTAGCCTAGTTTGAGGATTTCTTGATAACATTTAGTTTGTTCCGAGTCCCATCTGCTCCTACTACAACTCGCATGCACCTTCATGTTGCATGGATAGCTCTAAATGAAAAGGAGAGTGCGGGGGTATTTTCCTGATAATTAACTCTAATTCATGTGTCACTTATCTTACATAACATATTCTTGCAATAGTGATAACATAATCCTCTAATTTATCCCACAGCGTATGCAGCAAATAAATGACTGGTATCTCTAGAGGTGGGCTGTGGTGAGGTGTGAATAAGACACATGCTACATCTACATTAATTTTTCCAGAAAAAGCAACACTGTCCTTTACACTGGGCATCGTCAATCTCCCTCGAGTACAGTGAGGCAGGAAGTCTCACTTATTCTTGAGACCTCCATCATTTCTGATTTCAGCTGCCAAATACCAACCTCCCTGACAAGCAAGGAACAATCAAACACCTGATCCACTGAGGTGTAAGACATGCTGCTCCACTGGGTACTCATGGTTAGAGAGAGACTGTTTTATGTCACTGGTTTACTGACATTATGTTTTTACAGGGACCCTATATATGTGGACTGCTTTAGATAAAAATAAACAGATGTAATCAATGAAATGTAAAAGACTAAATTTAATTACATAAATCTTTCTGATAAACCTACAGAAGGAGTCATATAGATGTATTATGTGAATATTTGTGGACGTTCTAATCCTGAGATCACCGATGGACATGTAGAGGCTGGAGGTCTGAGGTCTGATATGTGGGAACAACGGGGAAATTAAGAATTTCCAGGGGAGCTGGTGCATGTGCACGGATGTGTAATCTGCTTCTGCCAGCCTGCCGTGTCTTTCTGGGCCTAGTGGGCCTGGCTGTTTGAAGGAGACTGCGGCTGAATAGGGGGTAGGGCCAGGGCTAATCCGCTTGTGCCACGCGCCGTGTGCCCAGCACCCAGCCAGTTGCATCATGCCGCCTCCTCTGTAGTGGGTCCACTGGAGTGCTACAAGTCCCTCTGAATGCTATCAGCACAGACGACACACTGCCCCCCAAGCAGGGATTACAGTTCTCTCAATGAAGCTGCCAGGAGGAGGATCCAGAGCAAGAGGAGGAGAGAAAGGAGGAGGAGGTACACAATCCTCCAACAGGACTGCCATTCTCTAAAAGGAAGAGGCCATCGGTGAAACTGACATGCCAATCAACATTGGTTGGGAAACCACCCCAAGAGAACAACCAAAGCATCCAATACTTTTTAAAATGCGGCCAAGAGCCACTGGGTAGTCCTTTAGGAGAATGAACACTGGTCCATTGTTATGACCTAAATTAGTATGAGGACATTAGCATGAGTTTGCATATGCATTGAGAGCTCTTAATGTCATGTGCAGACCTGTTATCTGAGTCTTGTGAAAGAGGAAAAAAAAACTTTTTAATTATATTTACAATCTGTTTGTAAGTTGAAAGCAAACATCAAAGGGGCAGAGGAAAGGGGAGAACTTTAATGTGCCAATAAAAAATAATTTAAATAGAGTGTAGTGGGGTGCGTCGCCTGTGTTTTCTGTTAAAAAAACGAAGCAGTAAATACCGTGTGGTTGATATGAAAACCCACACCGTCAGAGTTTAGAGTATGCTGTGTGGGCTTTGAGCTGCTGTTCTGTTTCTCATTAGGGTTAACCATAGACACTGATATACTGTATAAGGTGGCCCCAAAAAAAGATTTTGGACACTTAAGCAGCACTGTAAATGTATAACAATAACACTGACTTACAAAATGTCAAGGCAACCAGCAATTCTGAAAAGAAAAGAGAAATATTCCACACAAAGAAGCTTGTTGGTAGAGTGTACAATTTGGACCACGTGAGTATTTGGAGTTACAACATTTTAGTATTTATTAATCTATGCTTTATCTTGCAGAAATGAATGTCTGAGCAAGGAATCAACCTCCTTCTGTTATAACTGTGGTAAGAAGCTTCGTCCATATTTCATTCAGTAAACATTTCATTTCCTCCGTACAGGAGCATCAACAAGCTGACTTTTTACTCTATCCATGGAATCCCATAGGTCTTTGGACTGGGAGATTTAAATTTTCTCCTGGGCAAAATATTCTTTCACCAAGATCCACTTCTGTCGCTTGAATAATTTTTGGTGGATTTCGTTTAGTTTGCATCAGAAACTCCTCTGTACACTTCGGAGCAGGGCTTGCATTCAACTTTCTTGTCTGTTATTTTGATAGACAGGGTGGTAAAAATCCCATCAATGTCTATTATTAACCATCATTTTAATATTATTCACCTGTAACGATAAAGGGGTATTCATTCAATATATTTTCATTTACAAAAACACTGGATTCCAACAATATAGAAAACAAGCTTACAAATTCAACAGAGACTTCTGCGTCACTGTACACCCTTGGTGTTTCGCTTTTCTACAGATATCACAGAACATTTTGCGATCAGTTCCTCTTTTTCAGCTTGTTCATCAACCCCTTCAGAATTATTGGACTTTCTGAAGAAACTCACTCAGCTCCAATGGCTAATGCTAGCCAGGGAATGACGTCATAAATGTGAGATCAGAGAGGCTGATTAACATGCACACTTGCCTTCAGATTTTCACCATATATCCCATAAGTGACAGTGACCACTGATGTTGTGTGTGTTCTGTTATAATCCACTAAATAGCCAACAGTAGTGCTACCAAATACTTTCTGCTTTTAGTGTGGAACTCCTTAATATCATCATACTTGGTGCTGGAGAATATGTTGGTGTTCGTGCTGTCTAAAATGTAAATGTCTTCACTTTAAAAAAAAAACGCACGAGGGAAACACAACAAGCAAGTACACACTCGGACAGCAGGAGCCTAGCTTCTGCAAACCACAGCTTGTATTATCAACGGAGAGGCACTCCAAATCAGGCAAACCCCCAACAGACTGGCACACACTCCAACATCCTGAAAATACTTAGAGCCACTCGTCTACCCACTCATGAAAGTTACTGAAAACACAACTCACATTTGCTTGTTAAGAGCTTTCTTGTTTTGGCTGGAAAATGAATCCGTTAAGGAAATAGAAAATAAAAAATGTAATAGCTCCGTGCCGCTTGCCCAGATAAGACTGGCACAGGCACACACACCTCTGCCTTGCAGGAATCCACTCACTCTCTTCATTTTTTGTTTTTTCAACCGCACCTGGCGCCATGCTGGCATCATCATAGCACCTGCCAGGCAAAGGCTAACAATGTAACTTTATCTAAGGAGATTCTCCATGCCCTGCTGCAGTAAATCAGTTTCTAGAAATGTGGCATATAGGTGCCATCTGGGCCATCTCAACCATCACGGCTTGAAATACAATGCTGCTGAGCTGCTGCCACTCACTGACCCTTTATGAGAAAATACAAAGGCAGAGACAGAGAAGCGTGTCTGTCACTTTGTTTGTCGGAGCATCCTTACACTGTCATTGCTTTGTACAGCAGGTTATAAAAGCTCATTAATGTGGAAACATCTTGACACAGCCATTTAGCACCTGACAGGAGGAAAATACCAACCTTCTGCTCATGTTATCATGTCATATCCTGTTGCAACATCGACCCAAAGAATTATAATAGCCCACTGATCAGGACATTTGTGTTTAGCCAGCGGAACATCTGACCTGTCTCTGTGTCATGATGGATCACCCACTAAGCGATGAGTGCTGTGCACATGGTCAGGCGTGCATGTGTGACAAAGGGAAGATTCCCAATGAATATCCATTCTCATTTCTCGCCCATCTGCTCCTTGATATAAAGGAAACTGGCATATCTCGGAGAATACAATGGTCTTTAAATGGTTCATCATTCAGTGTCCACAAAGATGGAACACCCAAACACACCCAGCAAGCCCATACAAACAGCAATACACTTGACACACTTCTCCCTACTCAGTGAAGTGACCTATTCAGACAAAGCAGCAGGAGGCAGAGAGGCTGAGGAGCTGGAAAGCTAATGAATGCACCGGTTTGGACCACTTGAAAGTGCTAGAGTTGCCCGCATGTTGCTTTTCCTTTGCTCACAAGAGAGCCCTATTAAACCATTAGCCTCTCGCCCCTCAATTCTTTCCTCAGTCTTGCCTACATTCCCAGTGTCCCTGCTCCCCGAAACTTGATGTCTGCATGAAAACTAGGACGGTCTTTTGATGGTTCACAGACCAATGCTTGCTCCACCGTAAGAAATACTTTGGGTTTTCTTGGTCTTTTAAATAGATAAATAGAAAATGCTACAGTTACGATGAACAGAGTCGGAGTTGGTCAGAAACAGTCAGTAGACCAACCAAATCTAATCTCTTCTGGAACAGAGCACTAAACAATGCTGCACTAACAGGAAATGGTCAGAGGTCGGAAAGCAGACACTCAACAGTCTCCTCAGAGGTTAAGTGCTGCAGAAGGCGATGATGACATCCAAACGGCTGCTGAAGTCACAACAGATTGATGCCATTATGTTTGTGGAAACCAAAGACGGGCGCTAGGTTTCCAAGACAACTTGTTGTGGATTTTCTTATATGACCTGGTCTACGTTAAGATAATATCTGCTTTTCTGCAGCCCTACTGGGAATTTGTGTGTGTGACCTTCAACATATGACTGGGTTGTTGTTGTCCATACATCAGTCAACAGCACACTCCCAGAAAAACTCCCCCAACCATGACAAGTAATCAACTTTGCAGATAGATAATGGCCTCTTTCACTTTCACAAAGCACACTGAGTTGTTTCTGGTGGTTGGCAGGAGAGCTGCTGGAGTAATTCACAATGTCTAATCTGATAGGTTATCATGGGATGAGCTGATGGTATTTTGTGGGGATGAATTTATCTCCAAGTTCCCATTAAGAATGCCATTTAGTGGCAATGTCCAAATCTCCTTGAAATGTTGATTGTTTCGCTGGCCTCTTCAATCATTTGCACATGAAAAGCTCCATGAAACATTGGCTGCTGTAGAAACCATTGACAGATTAGTAATGGCCGTTTCAGCTTGTGCTGTTGACTTGTTCTCCAAGCAGCTCCCTTGTGTCTCTTTACTTTGTTTTTCTATTGTGGTAGTGTGGTAAAGACACACTGCTAAAGCCCACTGAAAATTACTTTTAAATAATATGTAAGAACACAGAGTATGGCAAAAGGGGGTAGGTGCACACTGCCTACCTGAGCCTGCATGCCTCATCAGAGGCTTGTGTGAGTGGCTCATTCACTGCTTTACAATGACATCAGTAACCCTGCATATAGAAACACTCGACACAGCTCTGCCCAATATGCAAATTCTGTGAATACAAGCAGTCACTTATGCTTTTCAAACACCGTAAACATAAAACTGACACAAAACAAAACTGGAATGCACTGGCATTGTAAACACAGCTGTAGCGCTCATCACAATTGCACAAACACTATAACAAACTGCAATGAAATGGACTGAAAAATGGTCCAAATACCTCAACATACAAAGACATTCAATCAATCCTACTGGCCCCATTTCTACTCACACACCTCCATTTTTCTGGCTATTCTCCGCTGACTTCCAAAGGACACAGCACTGCCATTTCATTACCTCACCAACCTTTTCCATCGCAATTTCTAATAAAGAAATTGTTCTGAAATTTTGCCTGTTCCCACTGCTGTGTCATCGTCATTTCTTAATGTTGCTGTACATCTGTCAAAATGAAGATGTTTGACTTCCAAAGCAGGGTGACGAGAAACAACAGAAATGAAAAACAGTACTCTCTGATTAACTGTGTTTGGAAACAGGACTCTGGGTTTTGTATTCTGATGTTACTTCTTATAAACATGCGGTTGCTGTATGGAGACCATCTCACATTCCCAAAAGCGGTGTTAAAAGAGGTCAGAGACAGAATGAAAAAATGCTTTGACATTACTGGGATAAAGAGCTTCTTCCTGAGTGTAGCAAAAGTGGTTCAAAGGGGTCGGTTGATTATTTAGAGGACAGGCTCAAATCCCAGTGTGACCTTACGTCTTTTTGCTTCTGCCTCTCTTCTGAAAGATAAGGTTGTGTGTGGGCAGTATTGGTGTGTGCATGACTGACACTTCACGTCTATGCCACAAGAACTGACCCTAGAGTCTGAATGCAAGCACACAAATCTCCACAAATCTTTTCATTTCTCCCCCCTCTGTTTCCCAGCAGTTCAGAATGTCTCTACAGTATTTCTATTTCCATTTTGTCCACTATGACCCGGCCAATACACCCACCCTTTTAAACATTTCACAGTGAGTAACACAGCCTCTCTTGGTCATTTCATTCTGATAGCTAAATACAGTAATCTTGTCTACAATGTACACATACAGAGCACGCTGCCCACACATGGTCTTATCACTCAAAAGCAACAGGAGATGCAAGAAGCAGTGAGGTCAGGTCAGAAACCCAATTACTGTATGGCCACACAGAACCTTCCTCTTACTCTTCACTGAATACTGAGGTTACTCTTTGAGACACTCACCTCCCGTCTCTTTTCTAAGGGGTCATCCATCTCTTTCCCTTTTCTAACTTTGCCTACCGCTGCTAACAACAGCTCTCCTTCACGGCCTTTCTTCAGTCTTCTTTTCTATAGCCGCTCAACAACCAAACGGCCAGAATCTTTTTCCACCCCCATTTCCACATGCAGCTCTTTCAGTGGTTATATCACACGTTGCTTTTAGAAGATTAAACCAAATGTAATCCAAAACTAAGGCTCAGCAATGAGAGAGAGAGAGAAACAACAATTGAGATTAAGAAAAAAAAAAAAAAACTGAAACTGAAATACAAAAGCTCATTTGCAAAAATGAACAATCACACTTTGCCTGTTCCATCACATTACTAGAACATGTAATTTGCCGTTTTTTCCCATTCTATCATTTTCTGTCATTCCGTGTTCAGCACGGCAGGCGGATAAATGCCCACCCTCAGATCAGCTCCTGTATATGTAGCCTTCATTCCAGTCAAATTCTTGCCACAATGAGCCTGTCAATGGCTGTGGTAAGAACATGTAAGGAAGGATGTGACCATCAAGGTCTGACAGGATGAGAGAGGTGGAAAAGAGACTGGGATTGCTCCTGATTGCACAACTAAGAACAGACAGCAGAAATTTCACGTGCCATTTATCCTTCCATCCCTATACAAACTGAGTCAAAACCCAAGAAATCTAACAATGACCCACTGTCAAGTGCCAAAACACGGGACAGAGGAAAGCCCCCGCTGTTGGTATCTTATCTCCTCAATCCTCTCATCGTCATTTAAATCTCCCCCTACTCCATCCGATCCCAGCCGTGGCCCTATTTAAATCTCTCCCTCCTCCCAGTCCACCACATTTCTAATGCTAATTATCTAAACCTCTCTGTGCGCTCTATCCTTCCCATCCACCAGTTAGTTATTCAAATCTCTCCCCACCCGCTCTCCCTACAAGCCCAGCCCCAGTTAAAAGGTGCTTGACTGAAGGGTTGATCCGGGCTGTTATTTTCAGACACAGGATAATACTGCTTCTTCCAGACTCCTCTTCTTCCCTGTTCTGTTTTCCTGGCCTTTTCTCATCCTTTTCTTTCAGTATACGATTACACAAACTCCGCTGCGCATATCCTTTTTGAAAGAAGAGGTTTATTTGCCATGATAATGGAACGCAGTTGTTAATAGCGGAAGAGCAGTGTAATAAATCCACTGTTTGGAATATCAGATTAGCTGAAATACAACATCTACGTTATATGTCCATAATGTACACAGTAATTATGTATATTTAGAAAGTTATATAATCAATAAATTAAATTGTGTATACATCTAACTCTCAGTGTAGAGGATAGCTGCATGGGAATGTGACCTCAGTCAGTCTGCGGTGGCCTGTTTGGGTCACTGTCCCCTGTGTTAAGTGAGTGTCGAGAGCGAGTGAGCACAGTGTGGGAGGTCAGAGGGGATATTTTTTCCAGGATCAGGTGCCAGCACATCAGTGTGGGAAACATTAATCTCTGTCTCTTTGCACTCTCTAAGCACGGTTTACTGAGTTCTTAATTGTTTTATTTCTGTCCGTCAGAGCATCTTTTTTGGAGGTGCCCCGATTGTCCCATTGCAGTTTTTTTTTACACTCGCTCACTCTCATTCAGTTGACGGGATCTCGCTGTAAGTCCTGTGGAGAAGCCACCTACACATAGAGCATCAGGATCAGAGGAGTCCCACTCAGCATCACTACTTATTACAGTTACATAAATGCTGCTTTCCAACAACAAGCAGAAACTGCACTCTCCCATATGCGCACACCACAGCGGCATCTCATGTGTGAAGCAAAACACCTGCACAAGGGTTTCATATCTCACCATAAAACACATAATATGCATAAAACATTTTTGCACAATTCAGGAACGTGTATTCACCATGTACTATTTCAAGTGAAATTCTTTCAAAAAAAGAAAAACTATTGTAGAAAAAGTCACTATTTTTACAACACTGGCTGTGAAAACATTTACAATCAGATCATCTCAGTATTTATATGAAAAAAAATGCTGAAACAAAAGATTCCTTTTCCATGCAGATAAAAAAAAAAAAAAAAAAAAGTGGACACCATAGGAGGTGTGCTCACCTTGGTACTCCTGTCCAGGGGTGTAGGTGGTGGGGTTGCCTGTGATTTGCAAGGTGAGAAGCACCTCTCCCCCACCTTCTGCAACCCCGGCTCCCTCCAGCTCCCCGTGGTGGGTACACAGGAAGAAGAAAGGGTTGAAACGCGGGTAGAAGCTCGCAGGGGGCGCCCCGAAATCCATGCTGCTGCTCCCCAGGACTAGAGCAAGCAGGGCATAGCCTAAAGCACCCCCGAGAGAGGCCCTCGCCGTGGCCATCTGCCCTCACCACGAGAGGTGCTGAGGGAGTGGAGGTTAAGAGGTGAAGAGAGTGATGAGTGGGAGCAAGGACGGCACAGGTAGAGCTCCAGAGGACAGGTTTTGGAGTCCACAGATGAGTCGAAAGTCCAAAAGTGGGTGCGTGAGGGTGTGTACGTCTGCGTGTGTGTATTTGTATGTGCAATATTTATGTTTGTGAATGTGTGGGCTTGGCCGTCAGGAACTGTTCTTCTGCCTCCTCTCCCTGTCCTACCTCCACTCTCGGGGAGTTCAGAGCTTCGCTTGTGCTGTCCTGCTCCGGCGTTTAAATACCTCACCCCCTCCCTCTGTTTCCCTCTCTCCTCCCACCCTCCCTCCCTTCCTTTCTCTGCCTCTCTTTCGCTCTAACACCAGCTCCACGCGTGCTGTATGCGCTCTACAAGACGGCCTCCCTCCTCTCTCTCATCCAGCTCTTCTCTCCTCCCTCTTCTCTGCCAGTCTATCACTCTGCCTTTTTCCTTAATCTCATTCTCCCCCTCTCTTATCCCCTCCTCTTTACCTCTCACTAAACCACTGTGTTACTCCACGGTGCACTCTTGTATCCCTCTCCCGAGACCTTGGCCGTCTTATCTCCATGCATCTGTTAGTTTCTTCATCCCTAACCAGCCCTCTGACAGATCCCTTTCACTCTCCTCTCTTTCCTTTGTCTTTTTGCCCATCCACCAGACTGTCTCTTCTCCCACCCACTATCACACCTCCTTTCTCCCTCCCTCTTAAGCTCTCTTCACCTCCCTCTCCTTCCCTTTCTCTCTCTGCTGCTCTCCCACTTGGTCCCCCTCCCCTCTTTTAGTCTCCCTCTTTTTCCTTTTTCCTCTCTGTCTCTCCTCTCATCCTCAGAAGTACTCAGATTTGTTTTTCTTCTTGCTTTCTTCATGGGTTTTCCATCAGAATCTCCTTTTCCACAAGATTCTCCAACTTTTTTCCCCCGTGTCAGAGCAGCATGCGCCACCGCTCTGCTCTACATTAACCCTGCTTTTCTTTCCAGCTCACCAAATGATGGATAAGTATTTGTCTAACATATCCCCATCATGCACTTTCCTTTTTGGGGTGGAATAAATACAAACAACATGAATCTGCAGCCCGCACACTTTTTAGCTGTGCAGCTCTCTCTCTCTGCTCATCTGTCTCTGGCTCTCTGTGTAAGTGATACACTTTGCCCCCCCTCCCACCCCCAACAAATATTCTCTCCACAGACCTAGTGGATACAAAGATTTTTTCCATGTGTGTCACAAACACACAAATGTTCCCAGTGGCTTTACTATTCCTCCCATGGTACAAGACCAAAGAGACAAAAAATGCACATTAAATAAATGATTAGGATAAACTTAAACAACTTGCCGTTAACACCACTGAGCATCTCCTCTGCCGTATCTCTTTAGCAGCCTGCTGGGTTTGTGTGGTTAAGTGCCTATTACAGATATAAACACTCCTAAGCCAGCAAGCTGCACACACACACTCACAGCCGCCTCATGTCCAAACAGCCTGACCGACCCACAGCAGGAGCACACAGCCAGGCCTGCATGGGCAGCTGCTTTCACAGCCTAAACCCTGGATCAAACAAACCCGCGTCCATATGCACATTCACAGACACTATGCAGTTACACACAGAGGCAAAATGCACAAGTTCTCTTGTTTACAAAGACTGAATCCACACATATAAGGCAGCTCTGTCAATTTCTTGTTTCTCTCTGTGTTGGTATTAAATAAGATTTATATTTGGCTCAAGTGAAGTAATTCACCTGCCAGCTGCTGCTCCCAGACCAGCTCCAGCCAGCATGTTTATCCACATAGCAGTCCAGGCTTCCAAGAAGGCTGGACAAAAAGGCAAACATTATGCAACTAAAAAGGGATACTTCACTCACTTTGCTAATTTCTAACATACTTGCCAGTCTAACAAATAATCGTCAGAAAGGACATAACAGTGAAACAAAACCACAAATCTTAAGCCCCTTACACACATTAACTGCAGTCCTGACATCCGGACATCACCCAGGGGAGCTGCATGTGGGAAAGCAAATTCAGAGTCGGGTCGGACATTAACTGGACTTCATCCTGTAAGCTCTTTATACAGAGTAATATGTGATTGACTTCATGTGTGAATAGAGCAGGTAATTGCCAAGAGAATTCACAGCGAATGAGTAGGTGTGTTGACAATGACTTTGCATGTAGTCTGTTTCGGATTCTCTCCTGCGTATTGTAAAATACATCCAAACACATGCAGTATTGCCGTCATTGTTATGGATTAGTTCTCCTACTCCTCCTCCTCCTGCACACTCTACCCAGGCGCTACCCCTCGCCTAAAAACCAAAGGTCGTATCTCCAGTAGTGACGACGCGTTTGACTGGGACAATCTCCTGTTGTCCTGTTGCTAAATATGTGAGGAAATGTCCGAACCAAATTTTCTGGAAAGTCTGTAGTTCCTTTGTGAAAAGGGCCCTAGAGGAGCTGCAGTAACTACAGTAACGTACACACTGACAAGGACAAACTGTTTTAAATTAGTTTAACTATTCTGTTCGAGTTGAAAACCTTAAAGAAATGCACCATCTTTCTCATCATAAATTACGTCCTCTCCTCAACATCTATCAAGTCTTTCACAATTCATCCTCCACCGAGTATACTTTAGCTGGATGAAATCATGTGTTTGTGTTTTAGCTTTTTTTTCCTACGCATTCCAAAAACACAGTGTAGAAACCCTCTCTGAAAGATGTAGAAACTCTTAAAGAACTAAGCCTCAAAGAGAAAGCAATTCTTCGCCTCATATAGTGTGACAGAATAATCTTGTGACCACATCACTCCTGCTTCGGTTCACGCGAGTGCCAACAGTAGAAGGCTAAATAAAGTGATACGGAACGCGTGACCAAATCTTTACCAGGAACAGGTGTGTGTGCTGTAGTGTTATGTGTTTATTTTACTACGGCATTTTAAGACTAGGTCAAATATGTTCACTGCAGCACTATGAGAACAGCAATGGAAAAGCAAGTGCATAAAGAAACAGTGTGTGCATTAACTGAAGGCAGCAACTTTTAAAACACAGTATGTGCCCTCTGCAGTTGCTTCACGAGGTCGGCTAGGTGGACGGGTCTGCTGAGACCGGAGAATGGAGTCAGAGGTTATCACTGTCCCTCTCTGCTGTTCTTCTCAACCAGTCCACAGCTACCCTCCAGCTCCTTGTTGGCTTAATTAAACACTTTTAATTAATCTAAATGTATTAAGTCACTGGTGAGATTTCTTAAAGCGCTTAAGTCCTTGTGGGCAGCTTTGATAGCATTCCACTAAATGTTGCCATAATAAAAAAAATATTCCTCTAAACTTTCAGGTTTTGACTTGTAGAACAATCTGAGACATAAGTTACTTTTGGGCTGAATAAAGGCCACACACACACACACACTAAATGGCTTGAAGGACTTATCAGGATACAAAGTAAAAACTGGAGTCTATAGAGGAGTTTAATATGAAGAAAAACAAAGAAAGGAACTTAGGAAGAGTTTAAAGTTAGGCATCGTTTTACCCAGGAAACTTGAAAACAGGCTACTGTAAAGTTCACCCAATGTAACCTCTTTATTCGCTTTTCATAAAAACTTGTTTATATCCTGGATGGACAATGCAACACATAATGAAGTGGATGGCCACTCACAACAGGATAGTTTACATGACCGGTACACTGACAACCCACGCTGCTCATTATTTTTAATTAGCCCCACTTATTTAGACAAAAGCACTGTGTCAAAGCCTTTTCATTCATTTCACAGAGACCACTACATTGACACGGAGTGCTGCTGATGCAAACTATGTGCAAAAACGGGCCAATTTGAAAGGACATACAAAAATGACAACCTATCTCATATTATTACCCATCTCAATTTCTCAAAAAATTATTTTTACCTACAATCTTAATCTGTCAATCTGACAATTCCACCTCACCTGTGCATGTGACCAGCACCACCTCTGCTTCAGCCCTTTATCTGAGCAGGACATCATATAAGTGAGTCTGATTAGAAAGAATGTGAGTCTGTGTCCCTCACACATAATCTATAGGTCACCAAAGTGACTGTGTCATAATTTATCTTAATAAAATGTTTGTGTGGAGCACATGCATGTATCTGTGTTAGTGTGTGACTTTGTGCAGCCGTCTCTGACCGGAGCAGCTAGGAGAGATCAGTCGCAGCAGAGTGTTCACCGTCTGTTCCACACACCCCTGCTGAATACACATGCTCACCCCACTCAGACTCACACAAAAGCATTTGACCAAAATGTGGAACATTGACATGTGAGTAAGATCCAAGATGGAACACCGGCACATGTGTCGAGAGTGGACTGAAAGAGAGTGGAGCAGGTAACATGTGCCAGGAGAGCCATCTGTTTTACCTGTAGCGGGCTTTATTAACAGAAAACCACACCCCCATACCTGATGACCTCTGTGTTTTCTTCATGTAGGTCCTGTCCTACATCCATCCCTATTACACCATGGCCATTCTGCAGCCCCTTCCTCTATGTGCACGCACAAACGTACTAATACACTTTCAAACACACACAGTGTGCGACTGGGGGCTATCGTTCTCCATTATGAAAACTAGGTCGGGGAGGAGTGGGCGAGTGGAGTGGGGCAGTAATTATTTTTATCATTATTAATTTCCACCTCAAGGTTGCACCAGGGCTTTTTTGTCTGCTTCAATCTTCATTCCACCCCCCACTGCATCCACACATATACACATCACCACCATCACTACCAGTGTCTTTGAGAAAGGCTGCGTGCCAAACAAGGCATAACACAGGGTGGGGGCACAAAGGAGGAAAGAGCTTAAAGGGATAGAGAGAGTATGATGGAAAGGGAGAGAGGGAAGAGCAGAGGCAGGGGAGGCAGGAGGGGTTGCATGTGTCGCTTCATCACTCACTGGACCCTAATTTACACTAACAGGTTGTTTACTTGATATGGCAAATGATAATAAAAGCCTGGGTGTTGGAGGAGGGGAGAAGGCAAGAAAAGAGGAAAAAGAAAGAGAGGCCCTGCGGGAGCACTTCAGCTGTGATGGCTTGCACACTCCAATTAGTCCCATCAAAAGCTTGTCCCCCCTGAAAGGAGTAAAAGAAGGGGTGAGTTACTCAATGTGTAAATAAAACCAGTCACCCCCAAAACTATCTCACTGGGCTAGTGCAGACACATGGAACGACTTTTTGTGAAAGCACTCAAAAAAATCTACTCTAAGTGTCTTGAGACCATCAAACACTCAGGCATGTTTGTTACTGCATGTGTTTGTTTAGTTACTAACACCAAACTCTTTTTTTACTGTACAAATTACACGAGAGTAGGCCAGACATTACAACACCAACTTTTTCAAAACTTTCCCAAAGCAAATGTAAGATTTTACAGCACACAAGTGGACCCAAGAAAAGGAATATATAGTTGTTGTATTGTACATTGCATAAGAGAGTTAGGTGGCCGACACATCTGTGTTTTGGTGTTAGACATCGGCACTCATTTTATGTTTTGACTCAAAATTGTTGATTGGAACCAATTATCTGTAATGAGAAGTCATCACTAGTACGGTTTTAAGTCAGGTAGAAATGTAAAAAAACACCAGTTGAACACTAGCGGTTTAAGATACACTAGTAATCCATATCTGTTTCAAGGTTCGAGCTAATGCTATGCCTAAAAAGGGAAGCAAATAAACAGTTCGCAAAAATAATGAAATGTCTACATGCCAAAGTGATGATAGAACATTGTTGTCTCATTCACTATGTTCTATCAGTACGGAGAACGTCAATTTTAAATGTTGTGTCCAGCATTCAGCTGAAGTTTTGCTTCTTGAAATCAATTATTACTAAAACTGACCACCCCCCCTTGCATACCAAGAGGCTGCTGTGCCGTCCCCTCCAACCCCGCATAAGGCCAAAAATCTCTGGAAGTGGCTACATCAACACCTTGAAACTGTCACCCAGACCAAGTGTAGTATCACTCTTTTCAACCGCATTCCTTGCATGCTGTGGTCCTCTTTTTTCAGATAAACAACCGGCAACGACTCAAATCTGTTGTTTGGACAAAGCAATATAAACTGTCTGAGTGTAAGTGGATGGGTAGAAACTTCTCTTGTTTCTTCTGGAAAACTTTGCAGACACAATTAGATAACAATTATATGAAAGTGACTGCGTGTCTGAGAATTTAGCAAGATAGAGATCTTGATAAGAAGAATGAGTTAGTCACTTATTTTTGCTTCCCACATTAGGTCCACATTAAACTGCGAGCGCCCCACTGAAGAGCTGTAGACTGTGAAGCTCTGTTTAAGAGCTATTTAAGTCTGCTTAAAATGTTATTTCATTCCTTAATATAGTGACAATATTTTCCATTTAAGTTCTGTACGTTATCATTACACAAGTTGTGAGGGCATTTTTTATGCTAAGTAATATAATGTATGTGTTGTGATAAGACTGGACTTGCGTACTGTTTAGCTATTATTAGCCATGAGACTGAATAATGTACTTTAGTTATTTCTTTTACAATTCAGTGGGCACAAAAAAGCAACGTTTCTTCATTGAGGGAAGAGCCTAGTGTCCAGCAGCGTGTCCAGACCAATTGCTACTAAGGTGAGATACATTCTCAACAGAACTGCTTGGCACAGAGAACTTCTCTTTTCTTTGCATGACTAAAAACATGTTGAGGAAACACGCAGTTATCTCTGAAGTGGAGAAAAATGCGCTGCCTGATGATCATGAATCTAACATAGCTGTCTGCTTTTTACGTCCAAGATTTTGTGCTAGCACCTGTCGTGGCCAATCAGAGTTTAACACTGGACTTTGTAACCCCTGACCTATTTCTCAAGTTTGGCTTGTAGTTTACTCTGAAAGAAACATGAGGCCAACAGTAGTCATTTTTTGCACGGCCTCCTGCCGTAGTTTTACTTATACAATTTCTAAGCATTGTGAGCGTTTTAAGTTTCCATAAATAAGGTAAAGATAAAATATTGCTCAATCTCTTCTATCTCCTATCTTGTGTACGCTTCTAACAGTAACAATAGTGAGACACATTAATGGTGCACTACATGTACTTAATGTATTAGCTGCTCATATTTTATTTTAAAGATGAAATAGGTGTGAAGAACTGGGACTCCGCTACAGTGAGTTATGTATGAACAGAACAGACATATAAGGTGAGAGGAAAAACACTGACATGAGAACATCTTTTCTGGTGATTAAATGAGACTTATGAGGTAGGATGAGGTTCAGGTATATTTTCAGCATTGTCAAAAACATAGACAACAGACTCAGACATGCTCTACAGTCATGATATAGGCACCAGTCAGGCAGCCGAGCTGACAACGATGGCTAGCATCGGTGGGGATAAAAACTCTTCAAGAAAATGGCCCCTATGCCTCTTTGGTATTATTTCGGCTTCAGATAAAATGACACATATGGGCAATCAGTCAACAAGCCTACTACTTAAATCAATACTAGCTTTAACGGATTTATTCTTTTCCTATATTTATTGCATACCTTTGGCCTTGAATATAATGAAAAATGTTCAGCAATAACCAATTAATTGCAGGAAGAAAATATTTTTTTTCTAGATTAATACTAAATACTGGGCATAATGTCCTGAAAGCCCTCTACCTGGAAGAGTAAAATACATAACTAAAAATATTCACAAAAATCTATAACTTCATTATTTCAGCCTAATTATTTTAAACTAAAATCATAAATATAGAAATCAATAGACTCAGAGCAGACCCATGTTCACCTGCCGATATTTCTGATATCATCACACTCATTTACATTTAGCCTTGAATATAGTGAAAAACGTTCAGCAATATGGAACAACTTCAAGTATTCAACGCTGACATTGATGGAGCATCGCAACACAAACAAGACTACTGTAGGTGATATGTTGTGCTGGTTGTTGAGCTGTGATGCTATGTGAAACGTGGCTATTTTAACAAAATGCAGCCACACTGACTGATTTTATATACAATAATTTAGTTTGGAGCCAACTCATTGTACACATTCTGTAAACGTGATGTAGTTGTTAAGTAAGTTAGTCCTCCATTAGACTGACTCCAAAGCTGTGGAAACAGGGGTAGGAGGTTTTCAAAACGCCATAGGTAGTCAGTTCCTCTCACCACAAAAAATAAATAAATAAATAAATCATGGAAGGCACCTTTCCCTTATAAATGACCGACAAATGGTCAGACGAGAGCGCATCAACCAAATAATCAACCAGTCAACTGCTTTTTGCTGAAAGTGGTGCTGATTCAAAGCAGTGAAATTGCAAGCGGTAGAGCAGAATGATGCAGTGGTGCAGTTGTTCAGCAATCACTGTAGGGGTTCTGTTTCATAGAGCAAAACACACACAGATATAAGGCGAGGTTAAATGAGTGCAGGTGCATATCATTGTCCCGATGGACTTCTCCAAGCTCTATCTTCATTTTGATGCACACTTTATGCCATATCTGTGAGTTAAATGGTCGAGGCACATGGCTCGGCATCATTTAAGCTTGATACATTTTTTAATAACTGTGAGGAGTTCTTTCTGAGTTCTGAGCAAGGCAAAGTGCACTGCTCAGTGCTGCCGGTGACCACAGACAGTTGGCCTCATACTTATTTTGCATTTGCTAGACACAAAATCTGTTCACCAAACCCGCTTTCAGTTCAGCTCCCAGTTCACTGTCATCACGGCACCCCCCCCCCCTCCCATCCTGCAGTCATGGTAACGGAGCTGTGAAAGAACAAGCTGAGGAATATGAGACATGGGAGATGACAGACACATGGCCACATTGTGACAGAGACAGACGGAGTGAGTGCTGAGTGGTTTGACACCACAGACAGCAATTTCCCCATTCTAACATCCAGCATGCAAGTAATTAAGAAGGACAGCAGGCAGAAGTTATGTGGGACACAGCAGAGTCAAGAAAAAAAAAAACAAGAATTTGAGTGTCCGCATGGCATTCAAGAGCAGAATGCCATGCAAGTAATTGCTGGAAATAGGTTTTATTGTTCAGAGGTTCACTATGAATATGAGAGTCCTGAAGTGTCATTCTTCCAGCTGCTGCTGACACGGGACTTGTTCCCTGTACAAAAGAGATCAATGAGTCGACCTACTGACATGAACTTTTCAGATTCTAGCATTCAACAGAACCTGAGCTATGAGCATGGCTGAAAATCAATTAGATAAATGAAATCCTACACACACACACACACACACACACACACACTAACAAGGCCACTTTTGTGTGTATACATTCTTACAGCCTAATAAATACACTATTGATTTTAGTGTTGTTAAAGAAAATGTCAATATGAACTTGTTATAAAAGTAAGACAAACCAGCTGTTGTTCTCACTCAACTGCATAATCTGAGCTGTTTTCTGGCATTGTGCTCATCAGCTTAAGAGAGGTTGCTTTTCTTGTGTGTGCAATAGATGCATAGCATGTGTTGCACACATAATAAAACAGATCTGTCCCAAAAGATACCACTCATCCCTAGGTACCACCTCACTTCTTACGAGGAGGCTGCATAAACACACATGCAGTGCTAGCTGTAACACTGTTAGGATACAGACAAACTCTTACTCACACAGTATTAACACAGAAATACACTTGTGCACGCACATACACACGTTTGCACTTGCAGATACACACATTAGAAACAGATAGGAAGGCGGGAGGAGGGGGGAATGGGCACTGAGGCCACAGAACATACAACAAAAAGCAAGCAGACAGCCTTGAGCTATGAGCTCAGCTAAATAAATAAATAAATGAAAATCTCATTTTAAACCAGCTTCACACCCCCTCTTGGAGCCCACTCCTCCTCCTCCTCCTCCCAGCTCTCCTCCTTTTCCTCCACCTCCTCCTCCCAGATCCCAGATCAAGGTTTCATTCTGGAGAAGCACATAGACTACCTGCCCAGCATCCATATATTCAACCCTAGTCATCCCACTGACCGTGGGGCCCTAGAGACCTGGATGAAGGCTGGTTCACTAACTGCTTTCCTTTTTCCTAGTAGGAATTCTTGTAGTACCAGACCACACCAGAATCTGGCACATGACAATCAACCAGCAGATGGGACAGGGTTGTCAAACCATTGTATGTGTTTGTGAGAATATACTGAAACAAATTCAAATGGCTCCACTTCATATTCCGTAGTTTATTATGTTGGACTTTGTGGCAGGTAGGATGATGCCAATTAGAGAAAGGCATGGCTGTCATGGGAACTTCCACAGTGAGCGCACAACATTCGCCTTTACCATTTGGGTTTAGTCCGCTGTAGGTCCACAGGCAAGAAAATGCAACACACTACCTATTTTAAGCCAGATTGTTGCCAAATCCATATTGTGCTGCATTGTGCAAACAATCAGAGATAAGCAGCGGCTGTAGGCATTTAGATCTGTGGGTGCAAGCGCTGGGGAGACTCATATGATTATGGTTGTTTTGGCATGTAAACCACATATAGATGGATGAACATCCTGCCCTGGGCAGGACTGGGGTATGGATTGGGGAAGACCCGGCACAATATCTCCTGAAGAGAGCACACACTATCAAACTAACTGTCAACGACCACAGAAAACAGAGGAGGAAGAGGTACAGAAAAGGAGGGTAGGGGAGCTACGAGGGGACCGAGTGAGACAGATGATACGGATGATAATGTGACCTTCATCTTTGTGGTGATGAATAGAAGGAGAGACACCTTTGGCCTTAATTATATGGGTCAACAGACCAGGAGCTGGTGGTCCCACACAGAGGGGATCAACAAGTCAAACAAATGCACAGACACACACAGAAAGCAAGTTTATTTAAAGGGAGTCAATCAATGCTGAGGCCCTGCTTGAAAAAACTAAATCCTAACACAACATGCATTTTCTCTCATAATAGTGATATATTTGCAAGAAATGTATATTCAGTCCAAAAACGATACTGTCTATGGTGAATCACAACAGTGAAGGACAATAGCTTTTGCACCAGTGTACCAATGACAAAGAGAACACCTGCTCCATCATCATCATGATGACTCCAGACTGTAATTAACAGCGAGGTGTAGAATCACATTACACTGAACGCACACAGCCACACCTTTACACAAAATAAAATGGACCACTGAGTCCTCCACTGTAGGTCCTTCAGCCCAGTGCTCCACACACACTCACTGATCCAAATTACAGGTCAGAGGTCACAAGAAAGTCCCATCCTACCACAATATACACCAGGACCTCCCCCACTCACATCACCCCATCCTCCCAGCATTTCCCTTATTCATTTATCCTCCTCTCTTCACACCCTTCTGCTCAGCTGTCATCTCTCACTTCGTCTCCTCTAAATGGCTATTGACTGTGCTCACAGAGCTTTCGTTCTTTGTCTGTTCCCATCACAAATGTGTCTGCCAATCACAGGCTTATGTTCTTTGCATATTCACCAGCCTGCTCTGACCAATCCAATATTTAAGAAAACTCTGTAAAATGGAAGGAGTAGTGTGCCATCTTAATTATTTTTTTTTTTGCTGTCTGAAACCTCTTTCAGTTAATTTTTTTCACAACTTCTGGCGTTCCAAACTGTTCCAAGGGTTGTTGTTGCAGTTTCTCTGCTAATCTATTTTCTCTGTGGTTGCCCTTTTCTCAATGATTGCCCTCTCTCCAAGCTTTCTCTCCTACGCTTCTCTCGCTTAGACTCTCTCCTACTCTCTCCTTTATTCTTTCCTTATTTTCTCTCCCCATCATATGTTAAAGCTCTAGCACTTGCCCTAAGGGAAGCTTTCCCTTTCAACTCACTGGACCTGAAGAAAAGAAAAATCTATTCCTCCCTATGTGTCACTGCACTGTGTTTGTTTCTTGTAACTAGCCGGGGAAGTCGACAGCGTGTATGTGTGTGTGGCAGTCACTATGTTACTGTGTCACTGTGTCAACATATGGCTGGCTTTGTAGTGCAGTGTGTGTCAAAATTACTAGAGTATCTAATGTTCATTCACTGCTCTTGTGTACACTTACTGTTTTAATCTAGAAAGTTAAAACACAGAGAAAGACCACAGAAGCGGGGATGAGAGGAATGCGACAAGAAGGATACATGAACATACAAATATATGTCCCCCATACAGACAAGCACACGCCCCACACAGACAAGGCCATGGTTCATTAATCTATCGCTCCAACAAGCCCCCCCCCCCCACCACCCTCACTCGTCTCCTCCAATATGCACTTGCTCCTTGTCCTGCACGAATGCCTCAGATTTACAACCTCTCTGCTCACTGGCAGCGGTCTGGTTGATATACAGTGAGCAGTGAAACAAGAAGGAAGACAGGAGGAAAAAGAGAAAGACATGAGGACTGAGATTTTAGTACTTCATTCCCTCAGCACCTCTGCTGATGAGTTTTGCTCTCCTGGCATTAGTCTAGTACGAGCACGAAAACTCATCACCTCTCTGGGCAACAGCAAAGGTAATTATGACTAATGAAGTGCAGACTTTTATGGCCAAACATGGGCCTAACTGCATTTTGTGCTCATAATGGCATACAGAAAGAGGCCCCCTCTGCTTCACTGGCATAAACATTACCCAGACGCAGATTCAAGGTCACCTCAGCAGATTAGCGCAGCCTGTAAATGAGTTCAATTAAACAAGTTGCTAATGACTGCCAGCTAATGACCAAGTTATACCCTGGCAGCTCAGTGACAGCCAATCCAGAGCAAAGCCGCTATATAACCTACAATGTGTGACAATCAGTCCATCTACAGGTACATCTATGAGTTGTCTGGGTTTTTAAAAATCATTCATAAATATCAGAGATTGTATCTGTTAAATTACTTTGAAGGAAACTTGAAATGATTAGTACCACTCGTTTTGTGCTTGTCGACTAACGAGAATCTATTTTTATTTAAGAGTATTTCAATAACTGGAGTGGTAAAACACAAAATGACAATGAAGAGAAGAGGAAACATGTTGAATAGCTAAAAATCTAGTTGCAAGGATTAAACATGAGTAATGAGCTCCTCCATAATTAACCTGCTCCCCAAGCTACACTCTTCTCTATTAGAGAGAAGATCAAGAGAGCGCCAGAAACAGAGATATGAAATGTTCAGACAACAGTGAGTGAGATCAACTCCATTTGCTTGGACCACGGTGGAAACTTTCCATGCAATTAAATGGCAATTCCAGGCATGAATCGGGAAAGGGGATCTCATCATCAGCAGAGACTGATGGATTATGGTCAAGAGGCTGAATGGTCCTGTCACAGGGCCAAACTAGGCTCATTCACCCCAACTCTCCTCGCCATCACTTACGCCAACCTATTTAACAAGCCATTACGGTGTGTTATTACTTTTGACGTCACAGCTGGATGTTTGACCCGGAGCAGCACATGGACAGTGAGGTCAGGAAGAGTGATTAAAAAAAAATCATCATCATTCCCTGCCTCCTAATCAAAACACCAACAGCTTATAGGAGCATTAAATTGGAGAGAGGATTTTGTTTTTGGAGTGATAAGAAACCACATAATAGGAGGCTGCAGGTCAACCCACACCCTAGAACAGCAGAAACACAGCTCATCTGCCAAATCTGGTAGTCTGCAGTAATTATTTCACCACTTAATAAAATATTTTCCCTTGTTACAAGATAAAAACCTGTAGGCATGTATTTAAAATGCACTGCAGATATTACAAAATAAATATGTAAGTCCAGGTAAACACCAATTAAAATATTAGGTTTCAGCTCTGATAGTCATGGGCAGTTTTAAAAATCTGGATAATTCCTTAATTTGTGAAAACAGCAAGAAAAAATAAAATGATTCTGAATATACCACTTGCTTCTCAGCTGCACTTGTAATCATGTGTTGGCCCACTGTGGAGAAAAACAAAAACATGAATCTACGGTAGCTGTTGACCCTTGTTCGAGAAAATCACAGCCTGTACTTGGCAAATGTTCCTCCTAGTCAATAGCAGCAGACAAACTTATCTGCACAGTTTCACTTTCATGGTTGTGGTGGTGCCAGTTTTCAATAATATACCCCTTCAGGGAGATAAAAAGTAGTCCAGTGGCGCAGTGAGGAGGCTCTCCATGTGGAGTTTTGGGTCTCATCCAATGCTACACCCGCACTGAAGGACTCACTCTATAAAAATAGTCTCCTCTGCTCAGTAGACGAGCCACCTGTCTAAAACTCCCCTATATTGGGTAAATCGTCTGTACTAGTTGGTATCTGTAGTACACACTGACAGACAGATAACTTGAGTACATGTTTTTTTCCCCAGTGAACTTGTAATCAGTGAAACAAAATTGAGTGGATTTGGAGGAACAGGAAGCGTCACCCTGTGTTCTTGTCCTCTATGCTTCCTTCCTTGGTTGCTTATTGAGGCCAACGCAGGGTTGTTGTACACTGGCTCAGCGGCAGGCCTCTCCAAAGGAGCAGTAAAACTAACCACCAGTGGGAGGTTAAGCTACTCCAGTGTCACTCTGACAACCCACAGTGATGCCGACACACTTCCTCTGCCAAGGACAAAAATGTTTCCCAACTCGTCCACTGGGGTCTGAGTCTCACGCCACGGATGAACAAGCTGAATAAATCATACAAGTATGACTGAGAGTGTGTACAGCCAGAAAGCCTGAAGGAACAACAGAGTGGGTTCTGAGCTTCTTTCATATTAGCAGACTGCTGGCCGCATGGCTGGGGGAGCTGAGCCCTTCGAAGCTCAGGCTGTTGTGAGAGAAACACTGAATTATGCATCTGAGAAGGGTGGGGAGATTGGCTGCTGGCTGCCGATACCACCCCCTCCTCCTTTACCTCCTTTCCTATTCACTGACAGATAGATGAGGGCATCTGGATGAAGTTTCACAGGAGGTCAGCTCCTCATATTCAGAATTGATAGACACTGGGAGGCGTGTTCCTCTTTCCTGTTTTCTGCACCATTTCACAGAATTGGGAGAAATGCCACTCTCCGCCCTCTCATCCGACAGGGGGGCAGGTGGGGAAGGTCTTGTCGCCTCTGGCAAAGATGTGTGCTCGATGACACATTGATGACACATTTGCGGCTCTGAAATCGGCCGGGGGTAGTTATGAGGTATGCTGCATCGATTCTGTGGGATGAGGGCCATCTCCTGCCACACCTACATTGAGCAATGGGGTCAGAAGGTCACCCCATTAACTGCCTTCCCTCTGCCTAAAAAAATCAATTCCTTATTAGAACTTCATCGGCAACAGCGAGGGAACGAAATAGTGTTAAAATGAAGACAGAAGACATTCACCTTTGTCAGATATGATTATGGATGTTCTCTGGTTTCCCTCCTGTTGTTATCAAGGAATTTCAGCATTTCAGTCCCTCTTTCATTTGCTGGGCCTGCACTGCTCCTCCTCCTCATTTGAACCTCTTGCTCCTTGTCTCTTGACATTTCATTGCCAGGCTGTTGGTTCTATTTCTGTCCATTGCCGCAGGCTATACATTCTGCATATTGTGCATGTACAGATATGCACATATGAAACACCTGCTTCCACACACTGTAAAATATTAAATTCAGCAAGAGGGTTTTTTCCACGGCAAGGTGGCCTCTTGACCACGAAGAGAAGAAATCTCTTCCAAGGCCTGGTAAATTATTAAGAGGGCAAAATAAGAGGCTGGTGTAACTGCTCAGTAATTGCTAGTAATTATTGTTTGTCCAACCAGGTGACTTGTAAACCACAGTGTACACCACATTCTTGGTGTCCTTCAGTGGCACTGCTGTTTGCACCCGAGGCTAAATGGGGTTCACAGAGCCCCACCGTTATAGATGAGGGCAGGTCCCTTAATGGGTGCTCTTAACTGTCATAACCAGCCAAGGCCTGTGGCAGAAACTGCCGTACGTCTGATTCCTGAAACTGGAGCAGTGGGCCCCTCCCTATCCCTGTCCTCCACACTACCTCGCTCCACCTGATGGATGGTTGTCAGTGATAAGCTAGCCAAGGCAACTAGAGACCACGAACACACAATTAAAGCAACCAACATTAGAGAGCCTAATGACAACCAAACAAACAATTCATAACCTAATTCAAAGCACAAACAGGGAAAGTTGGACCATTTCGGTGATCCAGATAGAATATCTATATGTAACTCTGGAAATGTCACAATCATTCCTGAACTGTTGCATCCATTCTTTCACTTGTATATATGTGCATGAAGGCATTAGCCTCCCATTTGAGATTATGCACTGTTGTAAGGGTGGGGCACAGGGGTCATGTATATTACATCAATTTGCCCAAGGAGTATTTATGAGCTAAGGCAAGCTGTGGCCAATCTGCAGACACAAACAGCTAAATGAGAACATAAATATAGATGACATGCTCCAGGCTTATAGAACAAATATATGACCCCCTAAGGCTCTATGGTCCCTTTCTGCACCTTGAGCTCTGCAGTGGATATACTGTATGTATGGGAAGAGATAGGCATTGAAGCTTATTTCAGGAAGTCAAATTTATAATCTGGATAACTAGATGACAGCAGATCCACCTGTCACATCCACACTGCCATATTATATTTTTCAGAAAGCTAGCAATTGCATGCAGCAAATGCATACCTGCCATCTACTTTTCTTGCCTCGTGTAGCTTTGTTGACTATCAATAGTGACTTATCTGATGCACTGCAAGCTGTCATCACTTTTTGGACCATAAATCACCATCTTTAGCTGCTAATAACAACAGTCAAAATGGAGGGTAAGGAAGCGAGACATACATATATGCATGCAACATGCAAATGTACCTAGTTCCCAAACATGGTATACACACTTCCATACTCTATGTAGTTTTGCCTGTCTTCTGTAAGAGCTCAAATAATGCTGGTTGCTGGAGTGCTGATAAATCCCATCATATAAGGAAATGAATGTGGAGCAGAACTGAGGTGTGAAAGTGAGTCTTTGTTGACAGAGGTTGTTACCATTTCACAGAGCTGACCTTGACTGGGCTGCTGTTTGAAGAGGTGTGGTGCACGGTTTGTGGATCAGGTGAGAGTGGGTGCTGGGTTAGATGACTCCAGGGCGAAATGGAGCCCCAAGTTCTGAGAGGATTTCCGGATACATAACAAAGACCCAAAGGAATACAGACGAATATAGTCACTCAAAGCCTTTGGGATTCAAATCATTCAAGCTATTCACTGAATATGATTATCCTCTTGCGACTGAGATAAAACTGTGTCGTTTCCTGGATACATCTGTACCCGACTCTCACATTGTGTCCACCTTCACTACTGCTGATTTTTTCTTGCTTTTCTGGTTTGGTCCAAGGTGTGGATGTGTGTATGTTTGAGATGGTTGTGGTCCATGATGCATTCTACAAGCACACTGCCTTCTCAGCTTCCTGACACATTTCTTTCATATTTCACCATCTCCATTGTCCTCCACCCATAATCCTCTCTGCATTTACAGCTGCACCAAAGTCAGACATTTCAGCCAAACTTAAAAATGCATTCATTTCATTGCATTTGATAATGGCACAGTCACGCTTATGAAGCAAAATGGCCCAAAAAAGAGTAATAATGGGTAATAAAACAATAGTTATACAGGCAAACAGTATCTGGCCACCCATTAATAGCTTTACTAAAGTTGGTCATGCTTTCGCTTCCAGAACTGGACAGCACTGAATCAAGCCATTTCTATAACAGTTTCCACTGTCTTCTTTCACCCAGCAAAGCTTTCAGTTCATGCAGCCTGGGGCTAAACATGATGACATTTTTTTTCCATGACAATCCCATAGGTACTGTATGGGACCGGAAGATTTCGATTTTCTCCTGGGAAAAAATATTCTTTCAACAAGTTGCTGCATGTTTGGGATCATTATACAGCAGAAAGATACGTTTCTGTTGCTTGAATTATTTTTTGGCTGATCCAAATGTCCTCTGTAGACTTTAGAGATCATGTTTCTATCAATAAATAGTTCAGATAAAGACTGTTTCCTCCATGCATTGCCATAGTGCAGTGTGGTAGGAGTTCAATCCCTAGCATTCTCATAAAATTTCTATTCTCAGAGCCATGTTGATTAAATTTGAACTCGCACATCTCCAAAAAGTTCATATCCTATTTCAAATTATCTGTAAATTGACTTATATCTGGTTATTCAGGTCACATCTGATGGGATCCTGTGGTTTCTCTCTAGTTTTTCCCTTAATTCTGCTAGTTTTTCTTGGTCTGCCTAGGCACCTTCTGCTCTCAGACACTACCTTCATGAATGAGCTTACTACATACTCAGCCATGGAGGATGGAAGCTTGAGTTTTTTGTTGGTGAACAGAGGGGCCTTCTTCTGCAAACAAATGGCGCTTGACCTTTTCTCTAAGATAACTTCCTTTTGTATTTCTGACAGCTGCTTTTCACTGACCAGTTACAAGTTAATTTATAGTGGATGCATTCAGTCAGTTACACACAGATGCTCTAAGCTGAATAACTGCTAGTGTTGTGCAACCACTGGTGAATGTGTAATAAATGATACAACTGTTCCACGAAGTTTGATAGCCAGAACTGTGGCAACATGCTGCCATTCAGAGGGCAATATTTATGCTTTTCAAAGAAACAACCTGATCCATTATATTTAGTGGTGCTAAATGTGGGTCTGTTTTTCCTGTGGATCAAATAGTAGTTTATCTAACATTTTATGAAATAACTGTAAACATCTTGTCAAAGACTTACCTATATTAATAATGTTCAATTTTAAAAATGCTATTTTCATGCACAAACAACATGCGTCTCTGCAACAGATGTTTCAGCTTGTTACTGCAAATTCCTCCATGCACAGTGAAACGTCAACACCAGTATCTCTCCTCCTGGACATTTACACAAGCAACCCAGCGACACAAAATAAGTAAGGAACTGAAGTGTAATACTTCTATTTCTGCAGTAACTTGCTGTCGTTTTCTTTGACAGTTTTCAGATTTACACACAATAATCTATTTTTCAGGGATTTCAGGAGGAAAAAGCATGATTTCAGTCTGGACGCAGAGCCAAAAAAGAGAGAAATGGTGCATGTATAAATTTACCCAGCTTACTGTGGAGTGTAGTTTAACTGTTCAAATACTTTTTTAGGCCTCTGTAAGCTAAGAGTCTCTTCCTTCCCCGTCTCACATCATCTCGTGACTTGGCGTGTTGTGTCCTGCAAAAAGTTTACCAGTTCGTATCGTTGAAAAATGACTGATGATACATTTTTTATGTGTGGCATTAAAATTTCAAAGGATCCGTTC
Source organism: Chelon labrosus (assembly GCF_963514085.1). NCBI lineage: Eukaryota > Metazoa > Chordata > Actinopteri > Mugiliformes > Mugilidae > Chelon > Chelon labrosus. Next base: position 12,239,515 of record NC_140344.1, read on the forward strand.
CTCTTCTTTATTCTAAGACTCAAGGAAAAAAAACAAGTCTCAATAATGGATGAGAGAAAGGTTTGCTAAGAAAAGAGAACCAGTGTGTGGTGCGATTGAGCCGAGGGGAAAGAGAGAGGGAGTAAGAAGGGGTATGGTATCGGGCGGGATGCACTGACGAAACCAGTGGAGATAGATTGAGAGAAATCGGGAGCTACTGACCAGTGGTACTGATAAACAGGGAGAGGACAGAGGAGCGTCTAAGTATGTAGAAGGTGATCTGACCTGCTGTGGTAAGACATTTCTCTTCCCCTTGGCGCCTTTGTGCGTAGGTATACACAGCTGGCTGCTCCTGATGCTCTTCTCTTAGTCAGGCACGCACAGCAAACGCAGCCCGGCCTGTCTCACAATGCCAACATTCAATACACACATATGTACAAACACACACACACACAGAAACACACAAGGTTCTCATCACCTCATTGCCGCTGGGATTGTCACTATAAAAGAACATTCATTGCTCAAGAGCTTGTTTGTCACAGAAAAATGTCAAAGTAATTGAAACTGCCCAATTCTAACATTCCTGAAAGCTCAATGCAGCTATTGTGACAGTCCTGCTGGATGGTGTTGAGGATGCAGACACTTAACTACACCCTGTAGAGAACTGTGGAAGCACAGATTATCAGAGGTAATTACGATTCCAGTTAAATAAAATATGATTGGTTTTGTTTACTCTCCTTTATCTCAGGACACCAACAACAAATATCTACTGTGAAATCCAATCCTCTTAGCTCTCAAAAGGGAAATGTAGACTCATGGGCAGGCATTTCAACTGCCATAATCTTGAATCTTATAATGGTTGCAAGCAAATAGCAAATAAATCATTACATTGACCAAACAATGTTTCACAAGAGGCAAGGGAACAAACAGACAATATTGGACTCGTACATTAAACTGACACAGAAAGGCCTATAGTGAATCAAACCATTTTAAAAACAAATAAAATCTATGCCTATAGTGATGGGTGTTATTTTATAATGTCCCTCTTGAAATGAAAACACTGCTGCTGAGACTAAAGTTTCTCTCAGGATGCCATCTAGTGGTACATCTAGAGACATACACTTGGTGACTTAAAAGAAATCCAGAGAACTGCATTTTCCCAGATATTAACTAGTTTCACTGAGAGAAAAGTAGCACTATACATTCATGCATCTTGACACTGATTTTCTGTGGCACTTGAAAGCTCTCGCCCTATAATAAATGACGGCAGTGTCCGGAGGGTAGAGCAATTAAAATGAGGTCAGTGTGCATACTCTTGTGTATATCCAACACAAAGACATGTCCTTGTATAACAGCAGGTTTACACTGACCAATTTAAGATCAGGTTCATTCAAGTAGAAATAACTTTACACCTCTATTATGAATGTGTCATAATTCTATTTCAAGACATCCACATGAATGTGCACTGACATGTGCATAGATTTATTTTCTGTGCATGTGCACAGATACACACACACAGACTTTACATAGAGACTCATTAGTGTGGGTCAGGGTGTTATCAGTCTAATGAGACCACTGTAAATATTTTGATCAGAGGGAGACAGTAGAGCGTCTTGGGAGGTAAACTCCCCATGTTCCTGACTAAAATTATCAGGGAAGACAGCAAAGAATACTGCAGACTGTTAACACATTGCGTGGTACATGGCACATGTCATGATCTAGACTTACTTAACCGATACACAGGAAGGAAATATCTTGATCCCCTGAATAGACTAAAACCAATAATGCATTAGTTCATCGATCAATAGTTTACAGTATGTCTTTCCTAATATGTCTATGGCCCCAACAACAAGACTATCTGACAAGCGTCGTCGTCGTCGTCGTCGTCGTCGTCGTCGTCGTCGTCGTCTTCCGCTTATCCGGGTCCGGGTCGCGGGGGCAACAGCTTCAGCAGGGAAGCCCAGACAGCCCTCTCCCCAGCCACTTCCGCCAGCTCCTCCGGAGGAACCCCCAGGCGTTCCCAGGCCAGACGAGAGATATAATCCCTCCATCGTGTCCTGGGTCGGCCTCGAGGTCTCCTACCGGTGGGACATGCCCGAAACACCTCTCCCGGGAGGCGTCCGGGAGGCATCCTTACCAGATGCCCTAGCCACCTCAACTGACTCCTCTCGACGTGGAGGAGCAGCGGTTCTACTCTGAGCTCCTCCCGTATGTCCGAGCTCCTAACCCTATCTCTAAGGCTGAGCCCGGCCACCCTACGAAGGAAACTCATTTCGGCCGCTTGTATTCGTGATCTTGTTCTTTCGGTCATTACCCAAAGTTCATGACCATAGGTGAGGATTGGAACGTAGATCGACCGGTAAATTGAGAGCTTCGCCTTTCGGCTTAGCTCTCTCTTCACCACGACCGACCGGTTAAGCATCCGCATCACTGCAGATGCCGCTCCGATCCGCCTGTCGATCTCTCGCTCCCTTTTACCCTCACTCGTGAACAAGACCCCGAGATACTTGAACTCCTCCACTTGAAGCAGGACCTCCTCCCCGACCCGGAGTGGGCAATCCACCCTTTTCCGACTGAGGACCATGGCCTCAGACTTGGAGGTGCTGATCTTCATCCCAGCCGCTTCACACTCGGCTGCGAACCGCCCCAGCAGGAGCTGACTGACCAGTGGTACTGATAAACAGGGAGAGGACAGAGGAGCGTCTAAGTATGTAGAAGGTGATCTGACCTGCTGTGGTAAGACATTTCTCTTCCCCTTGGCGCCTTTGTGCGTAGGTATACACAGCTGGCTGCTCCTGATGCTCTTCTCTTAGTCAGTCCGCTGTTCGATGAAGCTAAGAGGACCACGTCATCCGCAAAAAGCAGGGACGGGATCCTCCGATCACCGAACACAACACCCTCCCCCACCCGGCTGCGCCTAGAAATTCTGTCCATAAAAGTTATGAACAGAACCGGTGACAAAGGGCAGCCCTGGCGGAGTCCAACCCTCACTGGGAACAGGTCCGACTTACTACCGGCTACACGGACCAAACTCGCACTCCTTTGGTACAGGGACTGAATGGCCCTTAGTAAGGAGCCATCCACCCCATACTCCCGGAGCACCCCCCACAGGATGCTCCTGGGGACACGGTCGTAAGCCTTCTCCAGATCCACAAAACACATGTGGACTGGTTGGGCAAACTCCCATTTCCCCTCCAGCACCCTAGTGAGGGTAAAGAGCTGGTCCATGGTTCCACGTCCGGGACGAAAACCGCATTGTTCCTCCTCGATCTGAGGTTCAACCATCGACCGGACCCTCTTTTCCAGCACCCTGGCATAGACCTTGCCAGGGAGGCTGAGGAGTGTGATCCCCCTATAGTTGGAACACACCCTCTGGTCCCCCTTTTTAAAAATGGGGACCACCACCCCGGTCTGCCACTCCAGAGGTACTGCCCCCGATGTCCACGCAATGTTGCAGAGGCGTGTCAACCAAGACAGCCCTACAACATCCAGAGCCTTGAGATACCCAGGGCGGATCTCATCCGCTCCCGGAGCTCCACCGCCGCGGAGTTGTTTTACTACCTCGGCGACTTCTGCCCCAGAGATTGGATGGTCCAACCCCAGGCCCTCCGGCTCCGTTTCCTCTATGGAATACGTGTTGGTGGGATTGAGGAGCTCCTCAAAGTATTCCTTCCACCGCCCGACTATATCCTCAGTTGATGTCAGCAGCTCACCACCCCCACTGAGAACAGTGTGAGCGTGTTGCCGCCTACCACCCCTGAGGCGCCGGACGGTTTGCCAGAATCTCTTCGGAGCCGATCGATAGTCTTCTTCCATAGCCTCACCGAACTCCTCCCACGCCCGAGTTTTTGCCTCAGCGACTGCCCTCGCCGCAGACCGCCTGGCCATCCGGTACCGGTCAGCTGCTTCAGGAGACCCACAGACAAGCCATGCCCTGTAGGCCTCCTTCTTCAGCCTGACGGCTCCCCTCACCTCCGGTGTCCACCAGCAGGTTCGGGGGTTACCGCCGCGACCAGCACCAGCGACCTTGCAGCCGCAACTTGCAACAGCCGCCTCCACAATGGCGGAGCGGAACATGGCCCATTCGGACTCAATGTCCCCCACCACCCCCGGGACGCGGTTGAAGCTCTGCCGGAGGTGGGAGTTGAAGACCATGTTGACAGGTTCCTCCACCAGGCGTTCCCAGCAGACCCTCACTACTCGTTTGGGCCTACCAGGTCTGCGAGGCGTCTTCCCCTGCCATCTGATCCAACTCACCACCAGGTGGTGATCAGTTGACAGCTCTGCTCCTCTCTTTACCCGAGTGTCCAGAACATACGGTCGCAGGTCAGATGATACGACTACAAAGTCAATCATCGACCTACGACCTAGGCCGTCATGGTGCCAAGAGCACCGATGAACAACCTTATGTTCGAACATGGTGTTAGTTATGGACAAACTGCGACTCGCACAGAAGTCCAATAACTGAACACCACTCGGGTTCAGATCAGGCAGGCCGTTCCTCCCAATCACGCCCCTCCAGGTCACGCTGTCATTGCCCACATGAGCGTTGAAGTCTCCCAGCACGACAATGGAGTCCCCAGTCGGGGCGCCATCCAGCGTCCGTCCTAGGGACTCCAAAAAGGGCGGGTACTCTGAACTGCTGTTTGGCGCATATGCGCAGACAACAGTCAGGACCCGTTCCCCGACCCGAAGGCGCAGGGAAGCAACCCTTTCGTCCACCCGGGAGAACCCCAACGTACAGGCCGATAGTCCAGGGGCAAGCAAAAAGCCCACCCCGGCCTTCCGCCTCTCACCCGGAGCAACTCCAGCAAAGAAGAGGGTCCAACCCCTCTCGAGGACTTGGGTTCCAGAGCCGACGCTATGTGTCGAGGTGAGGCCGACTATATCTAGTCGATAGCGCTCAACCTCTTCCACAAGCTCCGGTTCCTTCCCCGCCAGAGAGGTGACGTTCCATGTTCCGAAAGCCAGCTTCCATAACCGAGGATCAGACCGCCAAGGCCCCCGCCTTGGTCTGCTGCCCAATCCCCATTGCACCGGACCTTTCATATTCCTCCTGCGGGTGGTGGGCCTACAGGGAGGTGAGCCCATGTCTCCCGTTCGGGCTGGGCCCGGCCGGACCCCATGGGCGAAAGCCCGGACACCAGGCGCTCGCCCACGAGCCCCAGCCCCAGGCCTGGCTCCAGGGTGGGGCCCCGGTAACCCTCCGGGCCGGGTACACGTTCTCCTCTTGGTCTTCTTCATGAAAGGTCATCTGAACCGTTCTTTGTCTGGCCCTTCGCCTAAGACCAGTCTGCCTTGGGAGACCCTACCAGGGGCAAATTGCCCCGGACAGCATAGCTCCTAGGGTCATTAGGACACTCAAACTCCTCCACCACGATAAGGTGACGGTTCAAGGAGGAGTATCTGACAAGCATTGCACGTCATCCGCAAAAATGTATGCCCACGTCTGTCTTTCGATGTCTGTGCTTTAGTAGAATTATCTGACAAGCATTGCAGATAATTCTACTAAAGCACAGACATCGAAAGACAGACGTGGGCATACATTCCCCCTCTATAATCAACAAATTCTGACACTAGCCAGGATCAGACAACACACACTCCTCATTCAACAATCCCTCTCATTGTGTTGATTTTGCTCCCTCTCCAGCTTTCATTTGGGTGTTTTATCTTTTGTTTACTGGTGGGTTTTTATTCTCAGTGGCTCGGGGAAGCAAAGCGTTGGCAGTAGCTCAGTTTGATTCAGCAGTCGTGGATGAAAAGCGCCAGTGGGGGAAAACAAGGGCATTTCGGAAATATAAAAACACTGCCGTGTAATTACAATGAAAATACATAAATATGAGTCCTCCTGACAGCGAGGGAAAGTGCCAGTGTCAGCATTGTGATGGTAAACAGTCTGCGAGGGAGTGTTTGTGCGACACAGTGGGGGTCACCTCTACAATAGACAAGCCTGAGTTTCAACTGGGAAATAAAAAGTCTGAAAACTTCCTTGGAATCTGACCAGCCCTTTCAGACACTGATGCTGTGAGTCTGCACCCAGCAGGCTGGTGGTAACTTGGTATCAACAACAGGATTTGCCAAAGAGCATCAATGAATAGTTTTAGTCTTTGATTAAACAAAAGCAAAGCAGATTTGACAACAAGTTAAAGTTAAAATAAAAAAGGTGTCAATCAACTCTTTGATAGTGTGGCACGAGAGGAATATATGAGCAGATGATCAAAAAGGTTCACATTTATCTGGACAACAAGCTCTGATAATTTTATTGCATCTTTCTGTGGCGCTTGTCCTGATTAAAGTCTGTATGACCAAGGAAATATTCTGTACTGGACTCTGGTCTGCTTTGCCAAATTTAGTGCTCAAATAATTACTAGCTAAATAAATGATTAGCTGAACTACAGAAGAAAATAGTTGCTTGCTATTGGTAATTAAATGACTGAAGGACAATTAACTGGTAACCAAAATAATAATGTTTTTTTTTTGGCTGTTCTCAATTTAATTATGCTGGATTTCAACAATGTATTTATCTAAAATGTATGAAATAAGTTTGGGGAATACATTTCCTGTCCAAAGTGCAAACCCTTGTTCAGCAAGTTGTCCTCAAAGTGAATTAAATACAAATAAACAAATAGCCAAATCTACAAACTCTCCACTCCGCCATCGCAGAGCTCATAATAACCTTAGCAAACGGTTTATGTAATGGAGTGGGCCTCTCAGTGGTGATAGCAGCATGTCAGCAGAAGATCATCAGCATGCACTATTCCCAGCATGAAGACGATAAGAAACACTTAAAGCCATATTTCAAAATTGTCGAGTAAACAAGAGCAGAGAAACTTTGAAACATGTAATCGCTTGATCCTGGGAAAGAAAGGGCTTCTGGGAACCAGAATGGGCAGCAGACTGAGGGAGAGAGAGGCGAGACTCTTATCGAGAGAGGCGCCATTGTGGGTTGACATTTCGGAAAAGACTGTTTGCAGCCCCAAATCAAAAACTCAGCAACTAGTCCCAACCATCATTTGCACGCGTACACACAGGCACACAGTGTGCCCTGAAAACAACAACCTTCCAACGACACAGGCTTATCTCAACACACCCAGGCTTTCTCTTTTTGGCATCCACTCACTCTCTCTTTTAAACATGCAAACAGACACACACACACACACACACACACGCACACAAGCCTATCTTTCATCCCAAAATTCATGGAGGCAAATCTCTCTCATCCTCCTCCAACCATTCTTTTTCTTCAACTCTCAGAGGCACTGTTCCCTGTTCTGTCCCAGCATTGCCTCTAAAATCTTCCTGTTTCTCTGGCCAACGCTGACTAAGTCTAAGCACATTTTGCATCATTCCCCTTTCCTCATTTTGTCTCAGTCCAGTGGCTTTTTTTCTTCTTAAATAATCTTGTTTAACTAAGGAAGACCCCAATAACGGTGACAGTACTTTTCTGTCTCTGTAATTTTCCCATGGCACAGGTTCACAGTTGTTACAGGTTAAAAGCGATGTGTCAAAAAATACCATGTTAAAATATGGTACAAAGTGATATTAACACACTTTTTTTGGACACTTTTTACTGTGACTTACAGTGACTATTGTTATCCACTCTCTGTCAGGAAAGCCAAATCTGATCCCAAATAACTTCTTTATTCTGTTCTGATATCGTTCTGCACAGCACCTGGCTTAGTGAGAGTCACGCTTGAGAGGCACGGCCTTTATATCTGGGTCATGACTCTCACAGGGATCAAACGATAGATTACAAGAGATTAGCACAATCATAAATCATCTTCCAGAGCCTATTTTGTATGACAAAAAAACATTACTGCAAAGTAAACTAAAAACAATGTTTCATTTAATGAGACAATTGAGTGTCTGGCACACCATCTTTATAGAAGCAATAAATATTTATGTATTTCATCACTAGCAATAGTGTACATTTCAAGATATCAAGTGAGCTATGCTGTAATCTGCCTTCACCTTAGTCTAATGTTAGGTTATACTGATCCTTGGTGGTCAGATGAAGTACTGCATTACAGCAGTGAAAGTTGTTTTAGAGCAAAACTTAGAAGAAAACTAATAAAACTTGGCTAAACTAATTGCTAAAAATCAGTGTATTTAAACTGTTTACATGTTGGTGCATAAAATAAAAAAAGTTTGATTTAAAAATGAGGAAAAGTTAGATTTTTCCAATGAAATGTGAAATATGTGATCTAGGTTAACAAGAAGGAAGATAGTCCAATCCTCAGATAACAGAAAAACAACATAAATTAAAATTTCTACATAATAATAATAATAATAATAATAATAAACAATAGACTGCTGGCAAAAAGAGTCATAGCACTCTCATGGAGGAAGACCAGTAAACCAAAACTCATTAACCGGATTAAGGAATTGTCCACAACTTTACCTATGGAAAAAATTACTTACATTATCAAGGGGAAACTATCACTTTTTCAAAACATTTGGGGTCCCTTTATGCAATATATGGAAAATGTGGATCTTAGTAGTATGGTGAATGAGGCAGATGAGGTGTAATTGTTGTTGGTCCTCTGCAGTTTCCTAAACTAATTTCTTTTATTTAAATACTTGATCTTTAATGCTGTTTGAATTGTACATTTGAGTTTGTAATTTTGAACCATGCACAACAGTGCAATTGAGGTGAAGTTGAGCAACCCTTGGAAAATAGAGAAACTAGTTTGTTGTTGTTGTTTTTTTTGTTTTTTTGTTTTGTTTTTTTTTTGTTTGTTTTGGGGGTTTTGTGTTTTTCTTTTATTTGCTTAAGTTACTATTTACAGGTCATATATTTTGTACTTCCACTTAAATGTTGCTCTATCATCTTATAAATGTCTGATTTGCAAGGAAGGGCGATTGACTGTTATACAATAATTTAGCTGCCCTGGATGTTTCCTTTGATGTGGAAGCACTCTAATTTCTGTATATCATTCTGAAACTCAATAAAGATATTGTTGGAAAAAAAGAAAAAATAATAATAATAATAATAAACAATAGGAGACAAAATAAATGTTCATTTAGCTGAAGTAGTATGTCATCTGTTAGAAAAAGAGTCACACCTTACTGTGGTGTTGCACTGCATTACTAGTCTATTTACTTAAGTATATTACAGCAAATCCATTTTTTTTGTTTGTTTGTTTTTTATTTAAGTTTACATAGCAGAAAGACCACAGGTGTAATGAAGAACATACATCAATCAACTACAACATTAAAACCACTGACAGGAGAAGTAAATAACATTGACCATCTTGTGCCAATTCAATGTTCTGCTAGGAAACTTTTGGACCTGGAATTCATGTGGATGTTACTTAGACATGTGCCACCCACCTAGACCAAACCAGGCACCCCCACCCCATAGCAATGGCACTCCTTAATGGCAGCAGCCATCCCCAGCAGGATACAGCCTGACACAGGTACACACAAAAAATGTTTTATGAAAAACAGTTGACCTGGCCTCCAAATTCACTAGATCCCAAACTGATGACTGACTGTCATGACCTGGAACATGCCTGATCCACAGAGACCCCCTCCCCTCAACCCATAAGACTCAAAGGCCCCCACTAACAACATTCTTTTACCAGACACCACAGGACACCCTCAGAAGGACCATGTCCATTCTCTGATGAGTCACAACTGTTTTGGAGGCACAAGGGAGACCTACACAGTATTAGGAAGGTGGTCATAATGTTATTGCTATTCGGATAATGGACTCTATAAATCCTTAATGTTATGTTTCCGTCAAACAGAAAAGCTTGTGGTTGTGAAATGTACAAAACATGTTTGGCCTTCAGACTGTAGGTTGTGACCAAACCGCTGCTAGGCAACAGTTTCAATACCAAGGCTAACAATATAACTAGCTAACGACCAGGTAACTTAACCTACATTAATTAATGTAGGAAATGCAGTGATGCTGGGAATAACAGTCTATGAGTCTATGTGACTCAGCTGCATGTGACAAAGTTAAAATATATTACATATCCATTCACCTCTGCCATTTCTGAACACCCAAAACTTGTGAACTAGTGGTGTCTTCAGGTGAAACAATCAACTCACAGTTGACATGCTGCCGAGGCTAACACCTAGCAAGCTAATAAGCAGCAGGTATAGTATATGAAATGCAATGCGGTTGGAAATATCAACATTTTCCCTCATGCACTCCAAGCTTTCCGAACATATTGATTTCCTAGTTCGTCAATACCAGAAGAGAGGCGCTTGCATTTGGACTTTTCTTGTGAACACGGCCCATTTGAATTGATGACGCCAGGTAATTAACTTGCACCTGTGTGTTTTTCTGTTGTAGCTAGTTTAGCTAACTGTTAGCCCCCACATTTGTGGTAACGAACTAGCAGGCTGCTAGTAAAAAATATCGTGATTATCGTGGTCCACATTTAGGACACAACTAACTTTTCCTCACTGAGCCAACATTTGTCCATTAGAGATATTTGCAGTGGGTGTTTAGAACATGAGACTGGCCAGGACTGCCACATTATAGTTAGCATAAACATCAAGTTTGCCAAGCTAGTTCTGTATGGAAACACAGTGCGGGTTGGACAGCACTTACCTCATTTTTGTAGACATATCAGGTTCCCCGAAGACTCTTCAGCTCAGCTGTAGGAAAAAAAAATATTTACTGGACTGCACATTTATGAAAATAATGTGCCTCTTTTTCTGAGCAGGGATTTCCATTGTTGCATAAGCCATTACTTTGCCAGAAGTTAGCTTAATATCTGGTCTGAAAACAACACAGCAGACTAATAAATTTTAACACCCAAGCGAACTTTTTGACTTTTTTTCCGTAGAGAACACTTAATTTATCAAACTTATCTCACTAGGAAAGGCAAAGCTGTGAATAATGATGGCTGCATTCCACTAAGTGGATGTCCTAATTTTGTACACTCTGTTTACTCTCACAACTTCACTGGAAAACTTAATGGAACGGAGCCATCATCCTACACCTGCGCTTTCTCTAACGTGATGAACCAAAATGTCTGAAAATGTTCGATTGGCATCCACTAATTTTAACAGCAATGACTAGAAAGAGAAACAATTAGATCTAACTCCAAATCAGTATCAGTTAGAGTTTTATACAATGTCACAGAATGATTAGATCAGACCATACTTCATAACTTAAATTATTAAAAATTATAAATGCTACACGTTTTCCAGTAGGCTATTAGACTTCATATATACACACACACATATACAGTTATTGTCAAACTATTAAAAACTAAGTCACTAAACTATAATTTTGTCACTGCACGTGTGACAAGCAGCAACCTCTGGAGCTAAAAAAAAAAAATAAATAAAAATAAGCCGAGACACAAGTGCCAAAAACTTAATGGCCACTTGAGGCTACATCCAAAAATCCCCATAGTACTCCTTGGATGTTAAAATGCCCTACAGTACCCAATGTTTATAGCATGGTACAAAAACATTTTTAGCTAATATTCTCATTCATAAAGCCATGTGGGAGGTGAAATATTATAAGCAATTTATTATAAGCTTTATAAGCTTTAGAGTTATGCATATATTAGGGCATGGTGGACCTTCAGTGACAGGTGGCCCTTGTTACAGATCGCTAGCTGCTTGACATCACCTGCTGGCTTGAGCTTCACTCATATGCCACCTCTTTGTCCAGTTTTTATTTAGTCAGAAGTAAGAAATCACAAAGATTAGAAATCACTCCTTAGGAATTCTATGGGTGACAAGGGTTTGTCCTTCAGTGGTCTGTATATCTTTTACGATAGCAATATCTTGCAGTTACGTTCAGAACAATTATTTTCCGTTATTACCTGCCTCGGGTCCCACAGGCCCACAGAGAGCAATGAAATAATGACTTTAATAAAGGCCTGGCTTCATTTTTAATATTGGCTGGTGTTCTCAACATCCTGTCAAGCAGACGGACTAATGTTGCCTGCACTTGAATTTCTGTTATACAGTAGAAGGTGCTCTGTCTCAGACAGCTGGAGTATGTTTTTTTCACTATAATACAGAGATCCCTTTGATACTCCTAGCAAGCAGCGGTGAAGTTGTTTGTTTTCTCTGTGCCATAATGAACACAATGACCCAAATATTGCGTGATTTGTGTAAATCCAACTATTCAGCAGTACGTGAGAGTGGCTGAATACTAGAAAACACATCTCAGTATAATGTAAAAACATCACCTAAAGAGTTAAGTCAACACCTCTCTGGCACAGAGAAACTAAACCTATCAAGTGTACATGTCAAAAATTATAATAACGTTCCTCACGCAAACTGATTAAGTAAAAAGCCTGGACTGCTCTAAAGACTACCTTTTAATCTTATATGTTTCAAACCGTTCCTCCATCAAAATGATTAAAATTATATTAAATGTCTCTGGCATCTGTACAAATATCTGGGTTAGAGTTAATATGATAGATGGGCAGATAATCTTATTGTTCATCATTCACTGTTCACCTGACCTAGAGGTTGAAACATCTTTGTGATTTTTTTTAGAAATAAACCAAATACAGAAAACTGATATTTGAGTGTAGTGACACAGATGAATAGACTACAATCAGATGAACAGACAGCAATGAACAGTAAATCCTCAGAGTAAGAATTAGGATAATGCAGTTTTGACTAGGACTATGAATAGTAGTGGTTGCCCTGGTAAGAGGCTGTTAAGTGATGTCTAGTAGTTCATATGCTAAGAGTTTAAAGTCATGAGTGTAAAGGCAAGTGGAAAAGTTTAACTATAGTGTGAGTTTATTTGTGTGGACCTGGATTACATCAAGGCTGTTTTTGTCAAGAATGTCGATCTTAATGTGGACTATAAGCTACACCTATCAGCCACAACATTAAAACCACTGACAGGAGAAGTAAATAACACTGGCCATCTTCTGTCAAATACACGTACCACCCACCTAGACCAGACCATTTTCGTTTTACCGTGTAGAACACAAAGTAAAGTAGCTGTTACACAACAGTGTGACCTTGGCGTGACAACAGGTTAATTCAGATCCACACTAAGGTGTTAACACAAACAAACTAACCGGTCAGAACTGCAGTATACCAGCAGTTCCCGTGTTTTGCAATGATGAAATGTCTTTATCTTTGATAACTTCTGATTGCAGGACAGCTATAGGCCCATTGTGTAATAGACCTATTGTTGTCTAAATTGTGTTTGTAGGTGCCTGTTTGGTTCCAGGATTTATAGACTTTCCGAATCACAAACTGCTGTTGCTATGCTATAACAAGAATAGGTGGCAGAAGAATCAGTATTTGTGCTATGTATTCAGTATTTTGCTTCACACTGTATTTTCCCCGTGTCTTTTTATGGGAACAAATCTCTTTCTCAAAGAGATTGAAAAATGCATCTGAAGGCAACACTTGTGTCATTTTATGGGAAAACCTGTGCTGTGTATTTAGCCTTTTTTTAATTTATTATTTTCATCATTATTTATTTTTACAGGGTGGTCTTTTGCAGTTTCCTGAGTGTTACATAACCTAGCAGCAAGGCAGCACCCTTCATGAAGCTGAGCGTTGTCGGCTGCTCCTTCAACACTGCAGGTAACTCTGGCACAGATGATGATGGGGAGACTGTTATCCGGCTAGAAACAAACACACAAAGAGGGATTTGTTTGTGCTGCCTCTCGAGCCTCGCTGTCTTTACATGTTTCGTCAGTGGACTGGATGTTGACGCAAGCCTTATCCAGGAGGTGTGTGTCGCTGTTGGTGCGGACAGACGCGCATCGCGGGCTCCCTCTGCGTCTGTGCCCCTCCCCTCCCCTCCCCTCCCCTCCCTCTCTGACTCCCAGCATCACTGGCAGCCGAGATGCTGTCATAAAGAATAAAATTCCCGTTTGCCCATCCTGAGGGGGGCGTCGTATTTTCTGTATGGTGATCGCGGTTATAATTCGCAAGTGCAGGCCTATTGTGTGTTAGTGGACGCGACCCTCCGCAGAGATAGAGCGAGCCTAAAGGCTGTTGCCATTTCTGTTTGGGCTGCTGCCGAGGATACGTGCGCATCGTATGTTGAGGGCTGTAGCGGAGGTCGATGTGAATAATAGATTTCTCTTTTTTTTTTTTTTGCACTCGGAGGTTTTCCAAGGGCATCGCCGAGCAAAGTGCGGCAGAGAGATGCGCTCGTCTGACGGCTAGACGGAGCAAGTGAGGAGGACAGCGTCTCTTCCAGCGCATCGTTGAGTTTTCAGAGTTCTCCGTCGCGTCCAGGGTTGAGGCGCACCGCTTCAGACCATCACTCGGTTCACCGCCTGCTTTTTAGGATGCGACGTCATGAGTTGATCTGACAGATGTTGCTGTGTTGCAGCTGCACAGACATAGCTCCGTTTCTTCCTGCTGTTTAACCGAACGAGAGAGAGAGAGAGAGAGAGAGAGAAGAAGAAGAAGTAGAAAGCCCGTTCGTGTGCTAAATGTTCAGTCCTCGCTTCGTGCTCGGACAGATCGCAGCCTTCATTTAGTCTTCGGGTTTGCATAAAATGATACCTGGATCCGCCGCATCAATGCTACCGTCTGCAGAAGCTGCGAAACTGTACCAGACCAATTACGTCCGCAACTCCCGTGTCATCGGACTTCTGTGGGCCATCTTCACTATCCTGTTCGGCATCGTTAACGTGACCATCTTCTCGCAGCCCTATTGGATTGGAGATGGCATGGAAACGCCGCAGGTCGGCTACTTCGGCCTCTTCCACTATTGCGTCGGGGACGGGATCTCCAGAGAGCTGGCCTGCCAAGGTAGCTTCACCGAGTTCTCCGCTATCCCCTCCAGTGCGTTCAAGGCCGCCTCCTTCTTCATAGGAATGTCTATGATGCTGGTCGTCACCTGCATCGGCTGCTTCAGCCTCTTCTTCCTCCTCAGCACCTCCACCGTGTACAAGATCTGCGGCTGGATGCAAGCACTGTCAGGTAAGTGTCTTTTTAGTGGGGAGTGTAGATATACTGACACCGCTTTAAAGACACGCAGAGAGCTCATGTAGAAGGAATATGAAATAGTACAGTATTTTCTACGCCCCTTCAAGGCCCACATGATTCATATTTTCTAAATAAAATTCAAGGTGGAGCTCAGGGTTTTACAATGTCAAACCAGCTCCTGTTCCCCAAATCTGTGTTTAATGAATTGTTAAGTTTTAACCTCCAACGCCCTGGGATGGAGTGGGCATTGATTGATGGGTTGATTACGTAAATTAATTGGGGGCAGTAAGGAGTGCTGTCCATGGTGCTGAAGTGTTGCTGAGGACATGCCAGAATTTACAACTGTATTCACAGCCTCCTTTTACAGTTGGCCACAATCAGACTGTAAGCCACAGGTGCAATCACACATGACACATTTATCAGTTTATATTTTTTTTAAATATATCTGTGACACCGCTTATATAAGCAAATCTCAACCAGCAGCTGAGGGCATAATAAGTTAGTGTCTTTCAGTTTGTTTGTATGTGTTTTAAAAAATTGTCCATCAGATTTTGAGGGATGTCAGATTCAGTCCTGTGCTTTAGATTTTGGTGGGATATTTGGCGCTGTTTTCAGCAGCAGTAGAATCACCTGTCTCTTGACATAATCTGTCGTTATATTTATGGACACCACACTGATCTGCCACAACATTACAACCACTGACAGGAGAAGTAAATAACATTGACCATCTTGTGACAATACAGTGTTCTGATGGGAAACTTTTGGGCCTGGCATTCATTCGTGTGGATGTTACTTAGACATGTACCACCCACCTAGACCAGACCAGACACCCCCACCCCATGGCAATGACACTCCTTGATGGCAGCAGCCATCCCCAGCAGGATGCAGACACACAATCAAAAACAGTTTATGAACAACTGTCCTCCGAATTCACTAGATCCCAAACTGATCAAGTATCCGTGGGATGATCCACAGAGGCCCCTCCTCTCAACCCCTAGGACCCAAAGGCCCCCACTAACAACATCTTATTGCCATGCACACCACAGGACACCCTCAGGAGGCCCATGTCCCTTCGCTGATGAGTCACAACTGTTTTAGAGGCACAAAGACACAATATTAGGAAGGTGGTCATAATGTTATGCCTCATCGGTGTACTATTCTGCTAATAATCAGAATAATCTCAGTCAGAACAGACTGGCCTTATCCCAAGGAACTTTCAATCACATTGAGAGGAGTGGTGTAACTGGTTGAACAGGAAAATATTAGCATCTAATAAACATGAAAATGCTTACTCTGTCATTTTTCTCTAATTGAGATGAAAACATTTGCACATGTTTGCCTAATGTGTGGCAAACATCAGGTGATGTGACCAGTTTCCATGAGGGACAGAAACATGCTGGTAGCAAAACAATGAGTTGGTCAAACAAGGGTTTGAAAACGATGAACAAAGCCGTAATCGATGTGGCCCGTGCTGTTGAATATTTATATGAGTGTATAATCACCTAAAATATGCACTTAATGCACCATATATACCAGCTCATATATAAAGTGACGGTGCAGCCCAATTTAATGTGAGCAATCTTTATGCAGATTACTGCAGTTGTGCATTTCGGTGTATCAGAGTTGGCGTTCAAAATTTACAGAGTTCAGTGGTTCAGCAGCTGGCAGCATTTTGTCACTGTAACTGTCGGCTTATGTCATCCAGCGCGAGCGGAGGCCTCCGTCATCTGAAGAGTCCAAACGTTGCCAAACATCGGTCCGCTCGGCCGTACCACTGGTCAGAGTGGTCGGCTTCCTGTCTGCAACAAACACAAATGAGGGGGTTTATTTGGCGCGGGCCCAGCTCAGTGTGTTACGTGGGGCTGAACTAACGAAATAAGCCTGTCTAATGAGCAGACCGCTGGGCTTTGTGCTTCTGCAGCTAAGAGATGAAAGAGAGAGCCAAGAGGAGAGACCCTGACCACTGCAAGCTGGCACACGGATGCTTAATGAGCAGGCCTGTCTTCTTAGCGCTGTCAAACTTTATTACACTTAGCTGAAGGTTAAACTCCCGCTGCCTTCTCTTAATAACTCAGTGGAAGACAGGTGGCCCACTGGCATCTCCTTACTGTCAGCTGATGGTCTGATAGCGAGGTTATCAATATGATGGTGATTAACGGCAGGTCACAATGACTGTGTATTTTTATTAGTCCCGTTCTCTTTTAGCCACTATTTTCCAACTCCAAACATTTTAGGAACACAGTGCACAATCAATGTCAAATCTCATGCCTAAATAGCAAAGTTAAATAAAAAGTCATAGCTTGTTATCAGCCATCCCTGCTGCTAGACTGGTCCAAGGACATGAATGACACAGTCAGTATTCAGAGCACTGCTCTCTGCTCCCAGGCTTCAGCGACTGTCATTAAGGCTCTTTTTGTTTTCTCAATGTGAGTCGACACTTTATCCATTTTTTTTTGTGCAGATTTATATTCAGTACTTTGTGGTATGAAAACACAGCGTATAACAGCACCATGCCTCATTGAGCAAAAGGACTATTCAGACACACAAGCTGAATATCAAGGTCATACTGGACAGCAAGAGCCAACCAAGTATACGTAATTTAAGTGACATACTATATGCCAGTTTTTCAGCTTTCATAAATCCCCTTGGTCTGAGGTGGCAAGGCTGCGGATAAACACTTAACATATAAGAAATTCAGGCCGCTGAACAGAGCTCCTCTCCAGTGAATCAGTGAGTGAGCGCACGCACACATCTCCAGCCCTTTCCCGCTGTGAAGCCCAGGTAAAAATGCTGAATATTTGACGAGACAGAAAACCGCCAGGACACATTAGAAATTTCAAAAAATGTCTACCACAGCCAAACAAAGTTGAGTGCAGGGAGTGCTCCCACATCCACCCTGCCCTCGATGGACTCGTATCCTTCTTCTACGTTCCCCTCCGGAGCTATTCCTGTCCGAGCATCTGCACGGGTTTGCGGCATGCCTGTGTAAGAGTGTGTTTTTATTTCCGCCAAACTGAGCGCAGAAAGACACACCATGCATATTTTCTTTACCTTATCGCCTTCTTTTACACTCACACAGTTTCACACCCTTCTGTGCATCTCATCTCATTTCACTCGCTCTTCCCAACTGTGAGTACTGTACAGCATGTGCTGTTCTTTTTCTCTCCACCTCTTTTCAGTCCTTTAACTGCACCTCTTCAGGAGTCTGCACGCCAATTAACAAAGAATACTGTGAGGCCAGCGATAATTACTTGCTGCTGTTTAATATACTCTCTGTCTAATCCGTCATGTCGGCTGGTGATTTGATGGTGCTTCTCAAAAAGAGATATCAGTCATGCATGTGAATAAGCAAGACATCAGCTTTGTAAAGTCAGCACGACAAATGTGCAGACTCAAAGGGCTGCAAATACTTAGAGGTCAGATTTCTGTTTCCCCCTTTTTTTTTTTGCATATTTCATTATTAATTATTAGTGCTGTTAGTACAAGTCTATGTGTGTGAATGCCCTGAAATAATCAAGAAAGAAAAGATTTGCTTTATAATTCACAGGCAAGCAAAAATGTCTAAATTGCCTTCAGGAACATCCTCTGCTTCTGCTTTGATGTTTTTGCTAGTTAATAATCCTGAAATAGTATAGTCAGATAATAGTCACACTGCATACCAAAGTTAGGGCCTTCTGCAGCATCTGCACGTTTTCCCAAGCCAATGTCTCAGAGGAATAGTTTCGGGAAAAGATATTTATTCTGGACTACATTTCATTTAGCTGCTTTGTTTTCCAGATTTCGTTGCTGTGCTTGTTGGCTCGCTGGAAAAGAAGCTTCAAGTTATTAGTAACACTGGTGCTTTTTCTGTTTACAAGTCAAAATGTTGGCAAGAAAAAGGCCATTTATAGTTCTGTAGTGAAAAAATAAATTAACCATTATTGTTCAGCTTTCTGGACACCGTCTGAAGGTAAGTTAAGAGGTTAGCCTCGTTCAGCTTAGGTCCGTACACATGAATAGCTGAGTTCAGCATTTAGTGCACTCTAGGGCCGGCACGATTTTTTAAAGTCGACTGATAAGGTGAGGAAAGACAAGTCGACACCGACTAGTCGCTGATAAAAACACAGTAGAAAGTAATGCTTTGCAACAATGAAATGTATATTCTTGACCTGAATACATATGCTGAGAACAGACAGATCATGTTTTACATACTGTGTGGTGCAGATGTGTATAGCCTGTATAAAAACAGGCTGCAACTCAGCACTATCAGTAGCATTTAATAGTACTCCACAGCGCATTGTAAGACGGGGCAGTGTGGCCGGGTAAAAATAAAAATAAAAAAGTGGAGCTAAGGTCTAATAACTTTCGACAATGAAATTCACCAGTAAATTGCTGATTTGTTAATTGACTGCTGTCGAGAGGATTTGAACCATCCCTCTGCCAGCAGATGAGTGTAGTAGTATTTTTGTTGTATTTCAGAACTGACTGTGTGCCTGTTACATCTTCACTTATGGAGCTGGTGTTTCTGTTGCTATGGCTGCTGTCCTCTCTTTTATTATATTTTTAATTAATGAGATTGTGGCAGTTAATATGTAGTTGATGGACTGATTAATTGCCTAATCATTTCAGATCTAAACCACGGAGCACCATCAATCTGAGTTAAAAGAGTAATCCATCTTTAGTTAACTGTTTATTTCCCCACTTGAACAGAGCTGCTACTGTGCTACTCTTGTATAATGAGAGCAGGGAGCAGACCATTGTGACGGCAGGAATCAGGAACCAGAGCACACAAGAGTGTTGGCTGGGTGTCGCTACTGATTTCCCGAATCATCTCAATTCCGTTTCATTTAGAGATATTTCAGATTAAAAACAGTTTCAAAACTCATGTTGTCATTGGTTCCAGAGACCTCTGGTTGGAACATCACCCATATAGCTTTGCTTTTGTGCAGCTCTTGAGATCATATTTTTTAAATCCAATCGGCTTTCAGGCCTGACGGTGCTCTCACACCACGTTTTGGATCTCCCTCACACTTTATAGACTAATCTCGTTGTGCAGTCTCACAAGATTTGTCACGTGAAGCCAGTCTCTCGAGACCACAGCAAGATTTCTATTGCGTGTTCAAGAAATGGCGTGCAAAATAGATCAGAGGATTTTATGAATCAATATCGGATCTTTCAAATGAAGATCAGTTTGAACTGGAAAATAAAAACCCAGCCCTTCACAAGAGTAAGGGTGCGTCTCTCACTATGCGTCTGACCAAGTAGGGTTCTTGCCCTGCTCGTTTTATCAAGGACACATCAGAATGTAACTTGTGTGGACTTGAGACAACCAGGTATCCCCGATGGCATTTCGCCGTGCGTCACCAAGTACAGCAGTTTGCTGTCCCAAATTGTCTGCGTCTTCCGGGCCTCCAGAGCCTTTACTTCAGACTTGTCCCAACTACCGGGTACGCAAGCCAGAAGTTTGCAAACTTGCTATTGAGAAACTATGTAAGTGGCAATCTAGCACATCACAAAGGAATGAATGTCCAGGGACAGGAACTGGGAACATAGACTCTAGATAACAATCAAACATCAAGCAGGCAGGACCATCACATGAAACCTTTAACCCTCCACGACGTGACAGTACTGAGATAGAACCGTGAAACTGAGATGACAATAAAGAGAACAACGGAATAACACGACAGAGTAGCAAGAGGTCTGGAGATAAACATAAACACAAAGCAGGGACAGACGGTGGAGAGAAAACAAATCTGATAACAGAGCTCAGAGAGGACATGCTGATCTTTTAGGTCATCCCTCGGTTTCTCTCCATATACCATTATCTCGGTTTCTGTCTCTCTCTGTGGCCGTCTTTCAGTCTAATGGTGCCATAGCTTCATTGAGAGGCTTGTTCTTTGTTTTGAAAGGAACATTAAAGCCTAGCTGAATACAGGTGGAGTTGGGCATGAGAGCAGCTGTCATAGAGCTGCACTTTTTCGCTGCAGCGGGGAACAGATCTGCTCCAGCTCTCCAGAGTTAATGCCGCGAATGAGCATTTTCTGTCTGGATACCTATCAGGCCTTTAAAAGCAGATTAGTGCCAGCTGACTGAGGCGGAGGCTGGTTCAGATGCCTTTGCCAGCTGCTTTTGGTTCGCCTGTGCATGCTTTGAACGGCATCAGTTTGTTTCAGTAGACATATTAAATGCATATCCTTCGTACATTAATACATCATCATACCTTCCCTACTAAAATGAGCAGCGGTTCTGGCTTTAATTTGACGAAAACCTGTTCAATTTTCTCCATAGTTGATTCCGAAGTAAGAAAAGATTAACACGTTACATTAACATTCAGCACGATGTTTAACATTTGGAGCTTTTTGTCATTCATCACGCATTCGACTGCATGGTGCTTCAACTTTAATTGACTGAACCGGCTTATTTTTTGCTCATTATAGCCGTGTCTCCACTGAGTTTACCCTATAGATTTAAGTCAGCATTGTAATGCTCCTGCAGTTCCACTGAAATATTGTTTATCCATAGTTCACTTTGCTTTGGCATTGGAGAAATAAGAGCATGTAAGACTGAGCTAATGCAGTAAAGAAAAGTACAATGACTTTTTACAAAATGCAAATAGATCTCAGCTTTTACCAGCACTGTTTTACTACAAATGTCATATGGTAAAAACCTTATAAACTGTTACCCTGGAACATCCTGGCTGCAGCCCGTGGCAGGAGGTTATCTACCTTTTTATTGTTTTACAGCCGTCTGTGACAGTTTGGGGACTGTCTGAAACTATCACGAGAGAAAGTGTCAAATTATCAGAAGCAATTTGACGTATCCAGTCACTCTTGCTGCTACATCTACAGAACAGGGAGTAATTTCTGTCTGCAGTACATCAAGTCAAATACCCACCGGGGCAGATACGTGTAACAGACAGTGAAACAACAGGAGCGAGCACTGTCTGCTGTTACTGCAGTAAAGCGCATTAGTGCCGGTGACTATTAAGCAGCACTGCAAAGGAGAAGCGAGCTTCTGTGAGGGAGTAAGAAACTGGGCTCAGATTGAGTTAAAAAACTAACGAGAGAGAATTGAGGAGAGAGATTTTGAAACAGAAATTTGAACCCGCCGGAGCCCGAACAGGCTTCAGAGATCTTTGGCTGAAATCCGGCATGGCAGTGAGGTGGTGAAGGGAAGAAACGCCAAGCGGTTGAGGATCAGTTCAGAGCCAGTCTGTATTCTCACTGAGCCCTCAACCTTTTTTTTTATTTTTCAGTCAAATAAACTGGATGCACATCGCTGCGTTGAGCTCTAATCCACTCATGACACTTTTGGAGCAAACCTTAGAACAGCGAAGAGGTGAAATAGGGACGAGCTTTGGAGCATTTTTTTTTTTTTTTTTACACCTGCCGCTCCTTTTTTAGATTTCTAATGTATCACACAATATTTTTGCTTTTTTTTTTTCCATTTTCCTCACATCTACTCAGGTAATCTACTTTCAAATCACTACTCCATTACCACTGTTCTACCTTCCAATTTTCGTAATTAAGAAACACACACCGTCAGTTGAACCATCTAATTATAGCCAGCGGGAGGCAACAGTCCCGCTGATGGTCAGGAGGTGAAGAAGATGGATGAAGGATATCACACTAATTGAACACACAAGTAATTTACATGCATGGAATGTCCATGAGTTATTTTATTCAATAATTGCATACCAGGGGGAGGCGTTTTCAGCACAGCGAGAGACTCGTGGGCCTTTTCAAATGCGCATTTGTTTATTTAACGCTTAATTGTGAATGCAGAGCAGTTTTAAGAACCCAGAGATCATGCTGTTGCTCACCGAACCGCACAGATCAATGCTGATTAATTAGCCCACACGTTGCAAGTTTGGGTCGTAGCGGTGTGGAATACAAACTCCAAATGCCAGCCGAGCTGTCACCATGACGCCCCTGTGTTTCGTGTCCCTGTAGCCCCGCAGGGTGTGGACTATGGATCTGACAGAGTTAATCCCTGTGATCTCAGAAGTGGCTTGGCTCGGGCCAGAACTCAGGCGGGGGGGGGGGGACTGCTGATTTATTCCACAGGGGTAGAGATGAGGTGTGACAGCAAGGGCACTGTGACCCATGAAAAATAAAACTAAAAAACTTTCCCTGCTGTAGTGATGCATATGTAATACCCAGGTAATGTGTACACTAGTGGAATGCAATGCAATTACAAGGTACTTAAGCTTGAGTATTTCTATCGCATGCCAATGTTTACATCACTAAATAATAAAACGGCTATGGTTACCACTTTTAACGCTGAGGCTACATGCACTGTAGATAAAACTGCCGACAGTATATGAAGCATTTAAATTCCACCTCACCCAACTGCAACATTAAAAAGCCACAGATTAATAGAGAAATCAATGAATAGCAGCGTATTCCACATTAACAGAGGCCTTGAGTAAATCATACAAACATGCCACGGGATATGCTAGAATATAATCCTGCACCGTCACCGGGTGGTGCTGTTCCACGGCCCCTCTGTGTGTCCCGGCCTGAACGCTCCCAATGTTAACTGTGGACTGAGGGAGCACGGTTCTGCCTATGAGCCGCGGCCGTTTCCTTCCACCGTCCATGAACTGCTGGCCCGCTCTGTATTTTCACAGAAGAACTCAAAGCTCTCCTTTGATCCCCGGTGCCCTTGCCAATCTTTATCCTCTGTGAAGGTACAGGCCGCATCTGGACCTGTTACATAAGCCCTCCACCCCGGCCCAACTCCCTCCTGCTCTGCTCTGCTCACTGCGGTTTTACGCTGTGCTCCTCCCGTCATCCCTCTCCCCCCTCCCTGCGCCCTTTACCTCCACGTCCTCACCTCTGCTTTAAACTGACGTGCAAATTCTATCGCGTCGTGTAGGCGCACCTCTCGCCCCTTCGTCCGCTCATGTCGCTTGTGTGCAGCCAATTCGTGTCATAGCACGGTGCCCTTCCTGCTATACATGATGTGCGGCTTCCTGCGAGGCATTTGCAGCCTGCTCTCGTCTCTAATACCAACTTCAATCAGTGTGTAATAATGAAGAGTCGGCTAGATGGTCCGTGTGGACATTCTGAGCCAGAGGACATACTCTGATTGAACATACACTATCTGGCCAAAGAAGACACGAGTAAATTAAGCCTTTAAATTCCAAAGGATTTATGAGTCCGATTTAAAAAATAAATAAATAAAAATAGTCCGAAAATAACTTCTTTATGGATTTATGAGTAGCTCGTAGAATGCAGTCCCTCTTTCACTGTCTACTAGACTAAATGTTTTGGAGCATTAGTATGTGTGTGGTGAAAGAGACCTCCTTTTCATACTCTCCTGTTGGAGATGTCTCTTTTCAGGCCGTCGTTTTTTTCTTTTTAAATTCATACACCAGGCCCGTTCTGAAGCTGTAGTCAAAGGGATATTTCTAAAGATCTCCTTCTCATGGAGTTGTATTCCCTGCAGTTTAAGTCAGAGCGCTTCCCACAGCCTACAGGTAAACTGTAATATGCAGTGTGCTCTTGTGGGAAGATCATTTGCAGCATTACAAGGCGGTTGAAAAGTTTTTTTTTTCTTGCAAGGCTCGTACTGGCACAGAAGAGAGACGGTGCTCCCCTTCTGATCCTTTGAATAGAATTGATAGGTAAGCTGTGGGCATAATGTGCCCGTTGTGCAGAGAACTGCCGAAGATGTTGACTGAGTGGAATACAGAGGATGCCTGGAAGCTCCTTGCTCGCCTCTAGATACCGTCGCGTTTTGCCAGCAGCTGAAGCAGAAATAGATTTGGACTGTGGACAGCTCATCTCTATCAGCATGTTCCTCATCTTCCATGGGGAGATTGCCGGTGTCAGTTTTAAAAGTTTTGCTCTCGCTCCACTTTCCAATGTATCCTTGACATTTTGGAAACATGTCCTTTAGAGAACTGTCTTAAATTTGTGTCCAGCCAGCTGTCTGAAAGTATATTAATTTCTACATGCCACTTCAAACTTGTGAACTTACATATACTCAGTGTAACACAATAAAAGTAACCGAAGTAACTACTTCTATAGTAGTAGCAGTGTCTATAATAGCACTCTCCTTCCATATATAACCCTCTGTCTTTCTCTTTCCTCCTCATAAACCTGGACCGTGGAGCAGACTTAAGTGGTGACACATTTTCACACCCCATTTAATCCCACTGTATACATCACACACTCTTAATTGCCCCATTTATCTGGACGTAATTATAGCTTATCATTGTCGTGGTTTTAGGCCATCTTTCTTGGCTACTCGTTCTCTCATCTTTGGAGCCAGACAGAAGTCTTAATTGCGAAGAGGGAGTTAATTCTGCCTACAGTACACTTTATTAGAGCCTTGACTGTCCATGGGAAAGATTGGATGAAACGGCCTCATTATCAGACTACAAAGAGAACAGAGTTGGACTGTGGAGGTGAAGCTGGAGCCATATTTTCTTAAGCTGTGAATTGTGACAGACCAGATCATCTATCACATGAATATCAAAGCCTAACGTAGTTTCAGATAACTACATGTGGGTACGAATCCAATCTACACTGATCAGCCACAACATTAAAACCACTGACTGGAGAAGTTAATAACACTGACCATCTTGTGTCAATTCAGTGTTCTGCTGGGAAACTTTTGGACCTGGCATTCATGTGGATGTTATTAGACATGTAGCACCCACCTAGACCAGACCAGACCAGACACCCTCACCCCATAGCAATGACGCTCCTTGATGGCAGCAGCCATCCCCAGCAGGATGCAGCCTGACACAGACAAACACACAAAAACAGTTCGTGAACAACTACAAGGTGTTGACCTGGCCTCCAAATTCACTAGATCCCAAACTGATCCGGTATCTGAGGGATGATCCACAGAGGCCCCTCCCCTCAACCCATAGGACCCAAAGGCCCCCACTAACAACATTCTGTTACCAGACACCACAGGACACCCTCAGAAGGCCCATGTCCATTCTCTGATGAGTCACAACTGTTCTGAGGCACAAGGGAGACCTACACAATATTAGGAAGGTGGTCATAATGTTATGTCTGACTGGTGTAGTTGTGTGCATTGGGAATACATTTTCAATTTCCTTCCCAAAAATTAGTTAAACTTTTTTCCCCCCTGGAGTGGTTCCATAAGGCGAGGCATTTTAAAAACTGGTGTGCAGGAAATACCTACATCTTTTGTAGTTTTTTTTAAAATAAAAAATAGTACTAGATTTGATTTTACTAGTACACAAGTAAAATCAAGTGTGTGGCCCATGAAACTTCAGACTAGGGCTACAACTCCCACAGCGCACTGTTCGGCTTTGGGCTGCTCGTCTCCAGTCTCAGCAGCGTGAGTCATCCAAGCACCCAGCCACGCTGTCACATTGTGCATCTGCACTGGCAAGAGTCTCTCTCTCTCTGCCTGGAGCTCAGTGCTGTGCAATGTAGGTAACAAGCATCTACGATATACCACGTCTTAAGGGCTATTGGATCACATTACCAGCCAATAATGAACACACAAGCCTTCACTTGGTTGTTTTGTTCGGATCTGTGTTACAACGTTGCTTTATTTTTGAATCTCACTCACTGTTAGCATCCACTTTTTAACGTAAGGAGCATTAATGCAGTAGAAGGAAGCCTTTGAACTCAACTAGTACGATTCAACCCACATTCAGGTCAACATTTCACTTGTGGGAGTGTATTAAGGATTACATTAAAGCAGTCTTACCTATGCATATTCATTGGATGCCCTACTGGGATAAACACTCCGAGCCGTTCCCTCAACACTTGTGCTGCATGTCTTTTCTGAGCTGACCTTAAATGCTGCTTTCCCAGCCGCGGGCTCATTCACCACAGACGCTGTCAATTCAATAAACACATTCTTCTATTTATCAGCATCAATGTGTCATAAGGAGGAGAAACAAATGATGCTCGCCACAGTGCTGCTCAAAGGAGGACATATTTGGTATATGCTGTAACGTCTCTGCGTAAGTGCGATTGCGCGCGCGAGCGGTGTACGATAGCACAGTTTAGGACGTGTGTGCATAATCGAGTCTGTCACGGATATTTAAACGAGAAGAGAAAAATGCGACGCACAAAGGACTGTGGCAGTTAAAAAATGTGAATCCCTTTTCATGGCTTCTTAGATATGCCGCAGATGTGTTTATTTCCACCCAGCTCAATCAATGGCATGCAGCTGCATTGACAGTAAAAACAGATTGCAGTTTTATTTTGTAGAAGCGGATACACAATTCTAATCAAGCTGTCGCACGTGGTCACACTGCACCTCGACTTACTTGACGCTAATTATTTGAGACAAAGGGATCCTTTCGGTGTCAGTGGGATTTACCAGCTTCTTAGGAAAAGTGAGCCAGTGTGCTTCTGACAAATCTACTGGTATCATGCTGTTCCCCCGACCATCTGCTGGTCTGCCCTCAGACTTTCCTGTAGCGCTGTTTGCACCTAAATCTGCCCTACCTAGAGTCTCTTACATAAGCTGCTGTTAGCCAACAAGCATTTCTCCGCCCAGTTTTCCACTTGCATGAGCCCAGTGTTCCCAGGAAAAGAGAGAGACAAGCAGAGAGAAGGTGTGCGTTTGTGTGGAAAAGGCCAAATCAAGTAAAGGCTGAGAATAGCTCTGCCGAGGGGCTCCAGCATATGGTAGCCAGTGCTCATGACGTTAGCGTGGCGCTGGGTACTTGCTGGCGGCCACACACGGGACTAGAGAATGGCACAGGCTCAGTCTCTCACCACCTCCCTCCCTCTCTCTCTCTCTCTCTCTCTGCCTGCCTCGCCCTATCTCATAATCTGTCTCTCCTCTCTGTGTCTATCTGCTGCTCTCCTCCTGCTCTCCGGAGGGAGCAGGAAAAGAGTTGAGAGAACGGTAAAGCTGAAAGTGTAGGCTTATCCCGTCACTTAATGTCTCGTCTTAGGTTGGATCGACAGCTGCATTCTGGCAGGTGTGCTGCTATTTATGTAGCGATGATCTGGGGCACACCGTTTGTTACTGCAGCATGAAGTTCTGTTTCGGTGCACAGCGAGCGGGTGCAGCCAGCAGATGCACAGGGATAATGAGGTGCTTTTTGGAAGCACTTTATTTCATGTGCCACAATATATCATTCATAAGCAGAATTTAAGGGTTTAAAAAATGGTTTTAGCACTACAATGTAGTGCAGTTGTACTTCATTTCTTTCCTACTAAGTCCCAATTCTCCAAACCTGTACAATTTACCAATTTAAAATGATACTAGAGAAGCAGGAACAAGTATTGAATTTTAGTTTAACTTAAAATTTTAAAATAAAGGGTGATTCATTTTATGTGGATCAATTCATCATTTCAACCCCAGTAGCCACAGAAGACAAGAGCACCTAAACTCACAGTAATAGTAATCAGTAAGAGCAAACCATATATGTAAATTAATTAAACTACAAAGCTAATATTCCTACTCAGTGACAACAAAATGACCAAATATTATTATTGCTCCAATTTCCTCACACACAGAAGCAAGAACAACCTGAATAGTTCAGGGCGTTTAAAACACGATTTCTTGGAAACTGTGGGAAAATTCCCCTCTGTTCTCTACCCAACATGGTACAATCAGATAACCCCCCGCTATAAATGCATTTGGAATCTTCCACATCCTGTTTGACAGTCTTGACCTTCAACCAGGTGGAGGTATTGACTTGAGCACATTCAAACATGTGGATAACAAAATGAAAAGAAAAACGATTTTAATGAATTTGAGTGTGGCCTCGTTGTGTGGTTATTCCTTTAGCAGGTAAATAGTTGACAGTATACGAACTGAAGTAAGTAAAACACAGAAATGAGGCTAGCCGGGTTAGCATGCTGGCTAAAGCCATGCGCTCTGGTGTAGCTCGTCTTAGGTGGACCTGTAGGTGACACATTTCAGAATGGTGCACAACTACAACCACAACTCACTTTGCCAGGTTTATGGAATAAAATAGCATCTGAATTGTGGCCAACGTGCAACCTACATTTCATGAGGCCACATGACGCCTGTCCTTAGCTTGTCTTGACGGCCATCTTGTTAGTTACATTTCAGTTGATTTCCAAAGCTTACTGTAACGGTTGTTATAGGTAGGCAACAAGTTCACTTTAGATGATATTTGGACTGCATAATGGCTTGGTGAAACTTCTGTGCTTTATATAATAGCTACAGAGCAGAACTTGTGGCTCCCTCTTTGGACAGTGAGCGTTATTACATAAACACAGTTTTGTGCGTACGGTGTATGTCTACAGTTTTCTCTTGTTTTAGGAAATGCCAGTCATTTTTTAGACAGTTATCCTTCCCCTGAACTTCTTCTGTATGACTGGCAGAGATTTCATAGAACCCTAAGTTAGGGTTAGGGTTACGGTTCTTGTATTTCCACTATACTGCCTGCTGCATTTCTAGTTGTAATCTACTCCATCTCTATGGATGTTGTTTGTTTGTTTTTAGATTATTTTGTGGTGTTGTTATAAACCTCATTTTAATCAGTGCTAAAAATTTATCAGCTCACTGTCATGTTTGTTTGTTGGAAATCGATCCATCAGTACTTCTTATTGTAGTTTAACCTTGCAACTTATTTTTGTGTTCTCTGTTTGAATCAAAGCATTGTCACAGGTAATCTACTCAGAATTCCCATATGTGCATTAAAGCATTCTTAAATGCACAGGTTGCCCACAATATTATTAATTCTTCTTAAATGCCTCTGAAAGTGTTAAAATCTTTAGTAGGACATTTATTATCTTCTTTTGTTGTGCATCAAAATTCACAGGAAGGAAGAAAAAAAAAAAAAATCTCATTATGTAAGTCGCACTGTGCTGCATGGGCCTGCTCAGTTGTGTTATGTGGTTATGGATTAGTTGACTTCTGTTACGTTGTATGGAGCGGACATGTGCTCCTCCTCTTACCATGAGCTGTTTTCTGGAAACGCGAGTGGCATATGTGGCACCCTCTGTTGGTATAATCCCGGCCAGTACATCCCTCAGAGGCTGGCTTTGGAGACAATAGTGACTGTGACAGATATTTTTACTGCCCATGTATCTCTTGTTCTTGTTCGGTCTCCTTCCCCCTGATGCATTTGTTTGTCCCCTTCAAGCTCATTTTCTTTCTTTCTTACCGTCTCCGCAGCTGCGTGAGCCTCTTCCCTCATCTCATGAGCCTCAATGTAATATTCATGTTTGCACTGAATCAAAGGCTAGCAGGAGAAACCCGGTAGGATCTGCGGATGCTTATGTTACCTTTCTAATAATGAGGGACTGAAGATAGAGATGTGTGTGGACTCACTGAATAGGACTTGGTCTTCATGGCACTCCCGCTGTTCGGCGAACATAAATCTCCACGACATACAAATGACATATAAGGTGTTAATGCATAATGTAATGTGTTTATCGACGCTGTTGATGACTACCTGCTCCGCAAATCCCCAACGGAGGAGGAACCAGAAAACACAGCAGCCTACTTCTTAGGTCCCTACATGGATAGATGACGGATGAGAGTTTGTGTGTTTTTATTTTTTATGTGACATCAAACCCATTCTGAATGTGTCATTTGCCTTCTCCGTGGACCACCAACGAATACAGGAACAACACATGAACACACATGAACACACGTGAACATATAAATGTGTGTCACATTCTCTGATTTCAATATAGGGATGTTTCCAAGCAATGCAATGTCAAAATGAGAATACTAAATATCAACATGTCACCAGGAAATTTCAGTCAGCAAAAACAGTTTAGGAACTAAAAAAAAAAAAACATGGGACCCAAAGGCCCCCACTAACAACATTTTGGAGGCACAAGGGAGACACAATTGTGCAGCTATTGGCCACCAAGTCGTCAAACTCCCACTCATACTTGTGTTATTAGCTTATTAACACTTCTGTTTGTATTGCTGACCAACCTAAAAAAAATTAACCTAACCTAAAGATTTAGAAGATTAAAAGTATTTTTGTAAATGTATTGTCAAGGTAGGGTCTGCTCTCTAGCCTCAGTGGTCACTACAGCCTGCTACTGTCTTTGTCAGCATATCATGAGACTTCTCAGAAGAAGGAGAGGCGAACAGGCAGGCAGATTTGTGGAGATTTGGTTTTATGCGATGCGGGGAGAAGTGCTTCACTCTCTGCATTTTTCTTACTGATCCTGATGCAAATGATGCCTCACCGACATTCACTCCAGAGATGAATCATGCACCAGACTGTAGAGGTGCATTTGACAGACAGTGGTGCTGCAACGTAAAGCACTCAGGCACAATACGTCTTAGCGAGGTCCTATCACGGCCCGTCAGCATTGATTCAGCAGTGCCGGCCCGGAGACCTCAAGAGACACAAACTCTACTCATTCATAAAAAATGTCTGTAGTACAACCCTAATGTTACTGCTATAGTATAGGCCTATGACACGGATTTGCGTAATGCATTAATGCATTGTTTGCAAGTGGTATATTTTTATTCCACGCTTAAGGGCAGAGAAATGGATAAAACAGCAGTGTAATGCAGTATTGCTGGTTGCCCAGCTCAGTTTAAACAAATATCTGAGTCTTTGCTCTCTGAACCGCTGGCTGCATATGAATCTACTGTGACAGTTAGCCTGGGGAGGCAGAAGAAGAGTCAGTGTGATACTCTGTGCTCTGTTAGGTACACACTTTGTCTGTTTGGTTCTGAAATTTCCACCAAGCAAAAAAAAAAAAACCCAACAACCTTGAAACCTTTCTCCCACTGAAATGTCTCTTGGCAACCACTGATATATTTCTTGTTAAACTAGATAACAAACTGGTGCTGTGTACTTGAGGGCAACAAGAGTGCATATTGTTCTCTGTTGTTACTAACCTGAAGACGATAGAAGAGAAGTTCCACACATGCATTTCTATTTAAAGGTTGGACACATATAAGCGGTTTGCCTTAAAGTTGCACATTAAATGGATAAGTTGTTCAAAAGCCTCAACCCAGCACACACACAAACAGCATTCACCATTGAAGGTTTGGGGCATAAAATTGTGAGGATTCTGGTTTATTATTAATGTGCACTGCACTCCGGATAAATGTGCAGTCAGCTTCTTTTTCCAGGTCTTCTGCTGCAACACCACCTCAGAGGAAAACCTTATTCAAATTGAGGATTTTATCCTTTAGGGGGGAGAAAAAAACCTTAGAAAGAAGTGCATGCACTCTTGATTTTTTTGTGCAGTTCTGCTGCAGCATTACCTCAGAGAAGAATCTGAAGAAAGTGAAAATGAGAGAAAGCCAAATTTAAGATGAGAGAGTTCTGAACCTTTAGGCAAAAGCTGACAATGAGTAGCTGCAAGGTTAATATTATCACACAGAAGATGAGAGGGATGGGAAGTTCATACATGTTTCTGGACAAAACATATAAACTATGCGAAGGCAATGTAATCCTGAGCAGTTTCACAGCATCTCACGACTTTACCAGTCATTAAAATGGAAAGATGCCACCTCATTAAAACCGCTCTGAGACTTTCTCAAGGAAATTGGATGCATGGACGGTCTTACATTTTCTGAAGATGAAAGAGAGTGAATCCGGTCATGATATTTAGGCCCAGTGATGCAAGCGAGACTCCACATATTGGACCCCAGTTCCCTTCTTCCATATGTGAAACACATTGTTAAGAATCTGGGTGGGATTATGGACGGGGATGTTTAATTGGAAAAATAGATGAATTCCATCCAGTTTCTTCCATTTGAGGCGGCCCTTATCTAAAGTCAAGTCTTTTAAAGATTTTTAAAGCCATATACGTGTTTTTTTCTCATCTTGTATTGACTATTGTAATGCTCTATGTGCTGGTATTAGCCAGGCTTCTCTCTTTTAACGAGAACACGGGGGAGATGGACAGGTGGTAATGCGGGTGCTGTATCAAATTGAATCGATTTACTAGTCGATCAACATCCCAGCCCTCAACCATGGTGGCAAACCTTGGGTAGTGACAGAAAGAATGACATCGCAGATGGAAGCGGATGTCATTAGGTTACTTCTTTGGTGCGGCTGGGCTTTGCCTTAGAGCTAGAGTGAGGAGCTCGGACACCTGGAGGAAGCTTGGAGTAGAGAACATTTGAGGTGGTTTGGGGAACTGGTGAGGATGCCTCTTGGGTGCCTCCCGGCGTAGATTTACCCAGGAGGCCAGCTGAGAAGAGAGACCCTGGAGTAGACCCAGAATTCACTGGAGGGACTATGTATCTCGACTGATCTGGGAACGCCTAGGGATCCCGCAGAAAGAGCTGGAATGCTTTGTCCGGAATCTCTGCTTAGCTTGTTTTCACCTCCGATAAGCGGATAATGGATGGATTAACACAACACCACATTGCCCTCCTTTCACTGGGTCCCAGCACGTTTTAGATTTAATTTTAATTTTTAAGTTTTTAGTGTTTGCATACATCACTGAATGGACAGGCTCTGACATATGTCTCTCAAATGTCCTATTTGAGGCAGGACCGGAAACTGCCTGTTTTAAAATCCTGTCTTAAAACTCCTTTCACTCTTTTTTACAGACATCTGATATTATCAGAGCAGTCACTGCCCTCCAAATCTCTCTCAGCTGTTGTGACTGTAGGTGTGGTGGTTTACTGCTCTATATATTGTGTCTAGACACTTACTGCCCGCCTGAGGGGGAGAAAGAAAATCAATGTGATGAATGCAACAACACATGAACACAGAGACCAAAATCTCCACTCATTCTTTCATTTTGTGTAACTGCTTGTCCTC
Source organism: Chelon labrosus (assembly GCF_963514085.1). NCBI lineage: Eukaryota > Metazoa > Chordata > Actinopteri > Mugiliformes > Mugilidae > Chelon > Chelon labrosus. Next base: position 12,273,068 of record NC_140344.1, read on the forward strand.
TGGAGGGTCATGGGGGGGCTGGAGCCTATCAGACACATGCAAGCTCCACACAGAGAGGCCCAAGCAAGATTCAAACCCAGAACCTTCTTGCTGTGAGGCATCACTGCTACCCATCACACCATTGTGCCGCCCCCACAAAATCTCCTGAGAGTAGAAAGTAAGGGTAGAGCTCTTAAAAAGATCATTCGTCGTCTTTACCTTTCATTCCCCCACAAAATGCCATTATCCCTGGCCTCATTCGTCGCACTGCCCTTTTCCTCAAACTCATTTTAGTCATAACTTTTCTTCCTCCTTCCTGTCTTCATTTTAACTGATCGCCCCCTTCTCTTTATCCCACTAGGTGTCTGTCTGGTGCTGGGCTGCATGATCTATCCCGACGGCTGGGACAGCGACGAGGTCCGACGGATGTGCGGAGAGCAGACTGACAAATACAGCCTGGGGGCCTGCTCGATGCGCTGGGCTTACATCTTGGCTATCATGGGCATCCTGGACGCCCTCATCCTCTCCTTCCTGGCTTTCGTCCTTGGGAACCGGCAGGACGGACTCATGACTGAGGAGCTGCTGGCCGAGAGCAAGGGTGAGAATGTGCTATCTAATCTGATAATATTATTTTGATCTCCCTTGGGAAATGCACCACACCAAAAACAAGAGCCAGCTTTGGAACAACATCTCACAGCATGTGAGCAAATAATTTTCTTTCTGTGAAAGTATAGCTTCTTTGACCCCTTGACAAGCTTTCTAAACACATTAATTTTTTTTTTAATTAAAGTGACAACAAGTCTGTGCACTTTCAGTAAATGTTCCTTGAATAGATTGCAGTTATTTTAAGTCCCAAATATCAATCATTAATGTGGGATTGATCTGTTTCTTGGACCGAGTGGTACCAGATGAATTGCTCTGAAAGGGCACTCTTAATGCACTTTGTGCTATATCAACCTGACAAAAGCATACACTTAGGGTGAATGAGAATATTTTTAAAGCTTGCCTCGAGAATAGACTCTCAATGTATCACAAGCCATGTGACTCTCACCGGACCAAAAATAGAAAGTGCACACTCATTAAGGAAACGATAAAACATAAACTAGTCTGGCGAATGCGGTAGATGAGATAGCTGAATCTATAAACGGCCCTCGTGTTTATGAGCAACGAAAGCCAAAGTTTTGAACTAATGAGATTTTGAAACGGCCTCTAAATCGCAAAGCTAAATTTAGAAATCCTCAAGTGCACAAATTTAAATGTATTTCCATCAAGGGAACAGAGTGAGTCTTCTTTCAGATAATTAGCTGATGATAAATCAACCGTGTTCACTGATTCTTACCCCTTAATAAGCACCCACATTGTACAAATAAGAGGCAATGCGTCGCGTTCTTGATTTCTTTTGATTAAGCTGATGATTACGGTCTCCTCTGAAAGGGAACAAAGTCAGAAATAGTTTAACTGTGCTTGTGTTATTGCTGGGATTTCGGGAGATTAAAACTTTGCACATAATCACAGAGTTGTGTGGTTTCAAATCGTGTATATTCGCTCATTGTTTAGTGAGGATTCAGTTCATCCCCACTGCAGCATGACTGTATAATAATTCTAAGACTGTAGAAATATCCGGCAGACTGCCTACCACCGTATAACTTCACATTTCCGCCAAAGATCTTCAGTCAGTGGATGTTATTATTTAGCCACGGTGGAGCCCTGGCCTCCATGCATACTGCATGTAATACTGTGTCACTATCACAGCTCTACACAGAGAGGTACTGTGAAAGGACCTTTGTGTAGGTATGCCTCCCAGTGGGAAATGGGATTAGTATGTCCGTGCCCTGTAGTCCGTAATGAAACCAGACAGGCATGGACAACCAACGAGCTGCTAAAGAGGAGTGACGAGAAAGAAACTAAAGAAAGCAAAGACATGTTCAGGAGCATCCGTCTGGTTTCCTTCTTGAGAAAGAAAACATCATCACGAGACATATTTAATCATATGTGGATGCAGCTGGTAATTTAATCATTTCTGCAGTATTTTCTCATCCCAAACCGTCGGAGTGAAAAAATACGGGTTAAAAATGCTAGACACTGTAAGATTTAGAGACAATAATAGAAGCGAGAACTTGATCGGGATTAACAGTAGCTTTACTAGTCTATGAGTAACCTCACTGCTCATCCTGACGATGCACCACTCCTTAGTTTAGGGCTCTGGAGAATATGAATAATTCATTAAACCAGCTCAATAGCGTTCAACCAATCAGCTCATCCTTGCTGCCATCTAGTGGTGTTTGTTTGCAATGTAACCAGATACAGAAATCTGGTCAAGTGTCATCATGGGAGTAACTGTTTTACATTTCTCTCTGTGTGTCCCCCCTCTTTTTTTTTTTGTAGAGGGAGGAAATGCCTAACCAAATATCTCGGTAAGTAAGTAAGGACAAACATACATCTTTAAATATGCACATCTAGATTTCACAATGCATGATAAAGTTAAGTATTCAGTTTGTTAGCCTAATATATGATGTGGTTGTTCTTAATATTTGAAAATGTCATCTGTGTTTCCCCCTGTTTGCAGCATAAAAGTGTGAACTGCATTCACTTTTTCAGAGCAAAAACCATTCAGGCTGTTTCTGATGGTGGAAAAAGTACTCGGATCCTCTGGTTCAGGGGTGTCAAACATATGGCCCGTGGGCCAAAGTGGCCCGCCAGAGGGTCCAATCCGGCTTGCAGGATTAATTTGTAAAGTGTGAAAATTACATAGAAGACATTAAGTGCAACGTTTCAATATAATTGGAACCTATTCCTAGTTTGTCCACTAGGGGTCGCCTTTTAAGTAAGAGTTGTGGACATAACACATCACAAAACAGCAGGTGGCAGCAATGTACCGAAACTGCATTTATTCAGATACTTATTACTATCAGTATTACTTACACTTATTGACTTTTGGGGATAGTTCAATAAATTTAAACTTTTCAAAATGTACTTGTTCTTCTTTGTACTAAAACAAAGGGAAGAATTTGGAGCTGCCATTATTTATACGTCACTATGCTATTACGTTACCAGTATGGCCCCTTTGAGATAAATTGGGCTATATGTGGCCCCCGAAAAAAAATCTTATTTAACTAAAAATACAGAGGTATTACCAGTGCATGTACTTAAAGTATAACATTGCATTACTAAACATAACTGTCAGCTGTACTGGACAATGTGTAAGTGCACTTTCAGACATAAAAAGATCCAATTTGGGCTAAAACATTACAATTTATGTGACAATACAAACAAAATAATTCAGACATAAACATATTGCTCCTATGTACGACTAAACAGTTGGAAGAATATGTACGCACAGTATACAGTATGTGTGTAGGGTTACAAAAATGCAACGTTCCAAGTGAATACAAAAGCTTCATAATATGCTTCATAATATTTCATTGGTGTCATGGAGAAAGTCAGTTTACATGATATAATCATACGACTATAAGCTGCTCAAAAGCAAAACGTTGATGCAACGGCTCAGTGAGCACATCCACTACAGCAATGCAGAGCAGGATACAGCATATTTTACACGCAGTCCCTGACTCTGTAGATTCAATAAAATGTTCGCAATCTCTCTATCTTTAATAGAAATAATATAAAATGTGATTAGATAATAATATCAAGCACAAACATGTAAGCCATGCTGCACAAATTCAGGAGAAGTTACTTGTAATAAATCAGATTAGCTTAAGAACAGTACTTGCCTAAACCTACTCACTTCATTTCCACCAGTCCCTTTTGCACATACAGATTACGGTCTCTATCTTTCTTGCAGGTTCCTGAATCCCCACGTGTCTGTTTTCACAAAGTACCAGTCCCTCAACATCAGCTCACCAGAGGGAGGCAGTCCAAGTCTATGGGGGAGAGAGAGGAATATTGTTGAACCAGCCAGCCTGCCTTTCACACTTACCTGCCAAAAAAATAAATAAAAAAATGAAAAAGAATCCAGCGCAACCTACCTTTGAAGCTCATCCACCCTGCTCGCCGTCCTTACATCATCCCCAGCACTTAGATGGAGCCCTATGCACTTTTATCCCAGTGTGTCTACAGAGCTAATCCTTGCACAACATTGCATAGACCATGGCAGGGGCAGAGACTGTTATTCTGATGTGAAAAATACGGACTACCTACCTGAGAAGACACAGGGTTGACATTGTACATTTTAGCGTGAGCACAGACAACACACACGCACACACACACTCCTACACACGCAGCACATTCAAACAAAACATTAACAACTTCTGTAATTACAAGTATTAAACTATGTTAACACTTAGCTGTGTGTGTCACCGTCAAAATGCGTATCATGTTTTATTTGTGAAAAGAAGAAACAGCTCTTTATCAGATAATATGGGGTTGATGTAAATCTATTGTGGTTAAGTTTGACAACAAAATGAAAGTTTTAATTTCTTCTCTTGCTCATATACCCCGTTGTTCCCCTTAATTTAGTAGAAAAAAATATATATATATATATTTAAGACTGTTTTATAAAAAATATTATCACCCAAAAAAGACTTGTATTACAAAGTATGTACAGTGAATATTTAAGATGTTCTAGGAATTTTAACTGAATCCATTAAACGCCCTGCTATCTAACTTTGCACAGCGCTTCAGTTTGAGAAGAAATCCAATATTTTATAGTACGTGTATCTACACTGTGATGGTCTGACTCCTGCAGGACTCTTAGCTACCGTGTGAGTGGGGTTCTGGATGTGTGCGCTGAGCGGTGAGAGCAAGCACATGCGGCACAGTATGTGAGTGTTGGTGTGAATGAGACGCGATGCAGCAGTTTGTTGGGCTAGTGAACCAATATCCAGCCTCACACTCAATCGGCCTGTTGTATAGCTACGTCTGTGTGTCTTTGTCTCCGGCTCTGTCCTTCTGTTGAACTCTCTTTGTTTTGTTGGGACATACAGGGTAACACGGCGGAGGATAATGCAGATTGACTGGTGTGCTGTGGTGATGAACTCCAGTGGTAACGAATTAGTAAGGCCTGTCCCAGCCTCACTTGTCGTCATGTTTGTGTGTAAATAGATAACCTGTAGATATTAATTAGCGGTTGTGGAGAGGGTGGTTAACTCAACACCAGTTAAAGAGATTCCATTAGGAATATATGAACACTTAATAAAGGTTTTCACTGTTCAATGCTGTTGTGCTCTTTTGTTCTCTATCACTAAAGTTTTATTAGTTTTTCAAATGATAAAATGTGGATTCGAGGAAGGTATTCAGTCCAAAGACGTGCATGTAAGGTTAATAGGCAGTTAAGATAATGCATGAGTGGACGGTAGGTGTAAAGGGACAGAAATTATGTAATAAAAAATAGCTAAAGAGGAGTCAAATCTCTCAGGTTCACGTAGCAATGTGGAAAATAATATTCCCTATTCCCAACAGCAGTTGGTCAGAGTCCACAACATATCCCATTGGTCGTATCCATGAGTGAATACAGAGTCAGATAAGAGGTCAGTCAACTTAATCCACACAGTTTAGCCATTTTTAACTGCTTCACATTCTCGTGAAGACTTAATTTCATAATAATTTGACAATTTTGAAGATCTCCAACACTAATAGTACTCACTCAGGAATCTCGAAGGCCTCTTAAAAACCCTTTCTCTCAGGTTAAAAGCTTTGCATCGGCAGATGGTGGAAGAAATATTCAGATGCTTTATACGGCAATGTAAACATCTTCCATTATAGGTTAAAGAATAGTAGTAATTGCAGGAAAATTACAGTATTAAAGTAAAATACTAGGTCTGTCTGATAGATCTATTATTACATATAAGATCATTACATTGTTGATATTGTAGTGTGTAAAGAGCTGGAGCTGACCCACTTTATGTACACATTTATATACAGGATCACCAGAGATGATTCATGAGAGAGAGAAAGAAGGAGACATCTATTGATTTTTTTCTTTAGATCATTTGAACATTGACTGAATTGAAACCATGTGAGATGTTTACTGGATCAATGAACAACTGATCTGAAATGTTGCCCTGACTACACGCTGTATTACGTAAGATGTCAGAATCTAAAAATTTTGGAAACCACTAATTTATTCTTTAACAAGGTGTCATACTGCATGTTAAAAGCGTGCGATCGTCAGCTTGACAGTAACAAGAGCTTTCAATTAAATGTAGTCGTCGACTGGATGTGTGACGTAACATCACATGGAAATGCTCAAGTTGTGTGAAAGTACTTCAGTTAAGTAAGAGTAAATGTAGAGTAAATGTACTTAGTTACTTCCCACTACAAGTTGTCACTAAAGCTGAATTATACAGTGGAAAGTTTCACAAGAAGCTGAGGAACTTAACTTGGAAATGTTTGTCAAACTCGTCAAGAATAAAATAAATTTTAATATCTGACAATGAAAAGATTTCAGTAAATGGATATGTCTGTAGACTAAAGGATTATGATGTATTAATTGGTGCATTACAGTGCCTAACCCTCAAAATGTTAAAAGCTCATAAAGTTAAAGATAGAAGTTGAGGGGCCGACACACACATATACTTTCATGGTCAATGTACATCTCTACTGTGCCAGTTGAATTTACAAATGTGCATTTGAGAGGAAAAATAAGTAGGAGTCATTTTGTGTTTATCAATTGCATTAAATGTTAAATAAAAAAAAAAATAATATTTAAGTCTTGTTAAATTACTCAGCTTTGACTTACTTGATCAAATTTAAGAACAGAGCAAATAAATGAGATGTCTTAACAGACCAAAACTCAAAAAATGCAGTTTTGTTTAAGAGATAGCACCGCTATGAGATTATAAAGGATTAGCTTCTCAGTCGCAAGTCACCACTGCCTTTCATCCTTGTCACATGCCTAGACTGCCACAAAAGAAAAATGTAGAATCGTTGTTACCGTCTGGCGCCTTAACAAGTAGCAGCTACAAGCTCTTCCGTGCAGCTCAGTCTCATGGCACTCAGTACTGCTGCCTCCTTTCAACTCGGGAGTTGATAATGTGGCTGTGTGATGTTCATGGGCCTCATGGGAGTGCTTTAGGGTATCTAGAGTGGCAGTGAAATGAGGTCTAATTTCATTTAGGTTTGAATGCACTTCATTGCAGCTCACTGGGTGGAGGCATCAAATGGCTGCAGTAGTTTCATTTGTGATCTAATGGGTAGATTATGTGTTATTTATTTTGAACTCTGTTAAGTGAAGATGCAAATTAGTTGTCCTCAGGACAAACTAATTATAAGTCATGAATGGAACACATACCCAAAGCTTTTAGCAGGATGTTGCACTGGGATTTTTCTGACTGGACAAAGTAGATTAAAAATACATATTTTTCTACTTAAAAATTGTGTTTAGCTTATTGTTACTTCACATGGATATTCACATTACAGAGTGATATACATGCAGAGATGGACTCTAAGAAGCTGCCGACGGAGGAGAGTTTCTCCCAACTTAAGTTTCATTTCAAGACATACAGCATACAACATTAAAACCGCTGACAGGAGAAGTAAATAACATTAACCATCTCGTAACAATACAAGGTTCTGCTGGGAAACTTTTTGGACCTGACATGACACTCTTCGATGACAGCAGCCATCCCCAGCAGGATGCAGCCTGACAAAGGCAAACACACAAAAACAACAAAAAAACAGCACAAGATGTTGACCTGGCCTCCAAATTCACTAGATCGCAAAGTGATCAAGTATCTGTAGGATGCACTGGAACAAGCCTGATCCACAGAGGTCCCAAAGGACCCCTTCTGTTGCCAGACACCACAGGACACCCTCAGAAGACCCATGTCCATTCTCTAAAGAGTCACAACTGTTTTGGAGGCACAAGGTCACAAATACTGTGACCTGACGTTGTGGTGAAGAAGACACTTTGGCTCGTATTTTGTCTTGACCTCATCTAAGTGCAATTGTCACAACAATTTCATGGGACATTACAACTGTAGTGCATATCTGCAAAGGGCATTAAAGGGGAACTCCGGCGCAAAATGAACCTGGGGTTAATAACAGGCTCGCATATCCAGGCGGGCGCCATCTTGGGGAAACTGAACTGTCTGTTGCCGGAAGAAAGCACTGAGAGCATAGAGAAGCACTGAACGAAGAGAGTTCGGTTTCCCCAAGATGGCGCCCGCCTGGATATGCGAGCCAGACGCGAACGGTACTGTATTCCTTTTTTAAAAAACTGCCTGTATACTTGCAAAGTTCTCAATGCTTCGGTTTACATGTAGAGACCCTAGTTATGCTACCGTGTAAGTGTGGTGATATTGTGAGCCTTGTTAGTGGTATAGAAATAGCGATTTCTTTTTATGTGTAGGTGTGCCCCGAAGGCTAGCGTTATACGCTAAATAGCGGTTTGCAAGAAAACTGGTCACATTTGACTAACAAAACAAATGCATGAAAACAAATACCAGAGAACGATCGAACTCGGTGCACATGTGTTATTAACCCCAGGTTCATTTTGCGCCGGAGTTCCCCTTTAACTCAAAATATTTAATTCATGCGTCGGCCCGTGCCACTAAAATGAAACGTAGTGGTGGCTGGTCAAAATATTTAGTATTATTTTTTTTCACTGTGGCAGTTTGGTAGCTTGATTGTGATGTCTAGTTTATTACAGTCACATGGCAGGTCATTTGCTAGTATTGTGGACATCACAAATATTTCATGTCATAGATATTTATAGAACATAAATGTAACTGAATGGATCATTTTACGTTCTGCATGTTTAACTGAGATTCAGTGCATCAGTTTTGATCAGCAAGCAATGTACAAGTGTTTATTACGCACACTTGCAATTTTGCAATGTAATTTTATTAAATAAATGAGCAATTCTGACGAGAAATACTGCTTGGTCCAGAAATTTGAAATAAATAATCTAGTGAACTGTTCCTTTAAGACTCAGTGGAAGTAGGAGCGGGATTCAAATCTTTGGCTCCGCCTCTGCTGCTCGTTTTCGGAGAAACAGAAAGTAAACAGCGCTCGAAACAAAATGGGAGCATCGCTGGACACTCCGACCAAGTGTCCGCTCTGCAACGAGCTGACCAGCGACCCCGTCACTCTGAAATGTAACCACAGCTTCTGCCAACGATGTATCGGGGACTTGTGGAGCGTTTCCCCCAGTGGGCCGTACCACTGTCCGGAGTGGAGGTGTAAAACTGTCTACCAGACTCTGCCGTTTGATAGGAGTCTAACACGACCACCACCCACTCCCAGTGGACCCAGTCAGCCCCGCCGATCCGCAGGTACACTTAAACAAGACAAACCTTGGATTTTAACCGGACAAAAATAGTAACACTGAATGATTAAATACACAAATAAAGCTGATGCTAGCTGTTATCCCATGCTAGCTAACTGAGCTAACAGCGCGGGGGACTGCCGGTCACATGCTCGATGAAAATCACAGATGGGAGATAAACTAAATCAGCGGACAGCTCCTGAAACATTTTTATAAGTTATTTATAATACTGGCTAACGTCTTTATCTGGTATATTTGCATAAATAACGATTTTTTCCCCCGCACCGGAAGATACCACGATATCAATATGGTGGATGTCCTGGATTAAAAATGAACTTAAATTAAAATACATATGTAAACATTTCCACCTTTTAAGTGTCTGTATTTGCACTGAAATGGATCCAAATAATTCTAATATATATTTATGCATAAAAAAAATACTTTTTTTTTGTTAGTTTATTTTTGTAAGGGGTCGTAAGCCACACAAAGATAACACTTTATTTTAATGAAAAATCTCCATCTGTAATTATATCTACCAAACAAATGTTATTGAGTAAAAAGTACATTCTTCTTTTATAATTTGACCACATTTAACCAATATACTGGTGAGTAAAGACCTCATTAGACTTCACAGAGCAGAATATGTTTGAATGACATAAGCTCGAGTTTGGACTCTTGTTAAACAAATAGTCAATGAGGGTGAAAGTCTAACTATAAATGACATGTGTTGACAGCCCTCTGTGTCGAGGCTTCCCTGCTGACTAAAATGGTGTTGTCAAAATATTAATAACACGTGTCAGTGCAACACAACACAGTTGAGCAGTACTACACACCAATACCACAGTACCACAAAATCCAAAATGAAAACACAGCTGAATCAACCGCTCACTTAGCTATTTTAAACCAATGCTGAATACCATAACCTTCATGAAGCTAAGATTTAGTCCAGGAGTGTTATATTAGGATGAATTTGTTTTGTCTAGCCTAACTAATGAGCTGTCAACTGAGTGTTTGTGATACAGAAGTTTAGTTTGAGTGCTTTTGCAATGTGGATTTCGGCAACTCGCGCACATTCACGCTGAAAGCTTAATCTTTGTAGCTCCCGTTCTAAGTGTGATTTCAAGGCGACGTAATAAATCGGCGAAGTGCAAACAAGAAAGTCACAGCTTTAATTGCTCGAGACAAGACTCCAGAGAGAAGGATTAATACTGACAAAATAAATAAAACTGCAAATTTAGAAACAAACTGAAAATAGGTGAATTTCAGCAGCAAAAGAGTGCACTATCCAAAACTTTCACTACTGTTGTAAGCTAGTTTGCAGGTGTTTATGTGAAGTATTGCTGTAAAAGTACCAAGTCAACTTTCCAACTGACAAGTTTTGCTTAACTTGCTTTTTTTTTGTTTTTTTTACAGGCACATCCAATAATGATGTTCAAAGTACCATTGACTCGATACTGAGGAGGCCGTCACTCACAAGCCGACTGCTCGGAAAGAGAAAAGCCAGCACACCTGTACCAGAACAACCGGACACAAAGCGATCAACTGTAGAGTCTCCCCGTGACTGGTCCAGTGACACAGAGAATGCAACCACTTCTTTCTCAGATAAACCTGGGCAATCAGCTTTTGTGGAGTCACCCAATAACGCAGTGCAGCCAGAACGTACACAGCCTGACCGTGGTGATGGCATGTCCTCCAGCGAGGGCTCAGGCATCAAAGCAGTGCCTGCAGCAGTGCCTGCAAGTAAGGGGCCACGAAACATCTCAGCCCAGCAGAACCAGCGCAAGTCAGAGCAAGTCGTCTCACTGGATGACTCTGACAGCTCAAATGAAGTAGATATATGTGATCCACCTCCTCTTGCGACCCCCAAGAAAGACACACAGGTTAGAGGAATTCCTCTGTTGCCAAAGAAACCTGCAACACCTGCTGCTGCAACAGGATCCCCGAGCCGTTTTGGCTTCTTCTCCTCCAGGCCAGATAACAAAAATACCAGCCATGTGACCTGCCATTATTGCCCTAAAGCAAGGTGTCAGTCTGCGGTGAAGACCTGTCTGGTGTGCGGTGCCTCCATGTGTACAGAGCACCTGCGTCCCCACCTGGAATCCCCCGTCTTTCAGAATCACACCCTGGTTCCTCCCGTGGAGGACATTTCTCTGTGGAGGTGCCAGGATCACCAGGAGATAAACCGGATCTACTGTCGGCAGTGCGGCGTGTGCGTGTGCACTGTGTGCACCGTCATAGGCTCCCACCGCGACCATGTCTGCGTCAGCATCAGGGAGGCAGAGACAGAGCTCAGGGTGAGTGCTAACTACACAGTGCCATATTTTGGTTAATATTCTTTTTTTGTTTTTTAGTCTCTGTGCTTCAGCACATTCAGTCTGAAGTAAAATGATTCATTATAAATAATGCCACGTCTTAGCTTTAGTTTGAGTAAAATTTTATGTTACATTTCTGCAGTTGCACCTCATCATGAAAAATCCTTTATCTTTTACCTAATGATGCTACACAGCACCAGGGTGTTATGCAGCGTAGATAGCAGTCAGTGGGACTTAACTTTAATGGCTTGTGCTGATTGGAATGGGAAATGCAGCTTTATTATATATGTGCAACAAAATTAGGGGTGCAGTTATTTATATGGAAGATAGACAATGGAAATAAATTTCATAGGTCCATAAAGAAATGAGTTCCTGTCTGAAACTCAACAGATAAGCAAACAACAACGACTCAACAGCACTGACCAAGATCTGGACAAAGCTTACTTACTTAGATTTAATTTGGATTTGTGACACGTCTCCGAAAGTTTTTTATTTTCTGTGCTTACTGTTTTGCTAAATGAATCCTAGCCGTCTTATTAGTTTAGCTCATGAATGGATTCCACCGTATCAGTCTCCCTGTGTTTCCACTGAACTTGAAGTGTAATTAAGTAATTATGCTTGATGTCTAAACCGGTCCTTGCTGCTGTTGCTCAGCTGGTTTTCTTGATTTTGCTTAGAACTGTCCAGCTCTCAGTCTGCTGCTTGTCTTTCTGGTTCTGCCTGTGCATCTTCAGCTCTCTCAACATACTACCTGTTGAGGATGAACAATAGATATTTATTTCTTTGCTGATCTGACAAATAGAGTGGCCTTCAGTTGGGAAACACTTGAGCTTACTTCCTTTTTTTTTTTTATAGTTCAGTATAAACATTTATAGAGGACAGAGTCAGTTACACTTCACTTCAGCAGAGGAAACGCAGGAGCAGTTGCAGTGACAGTGAAAACCCTTCCTGTTTTGTTGGTACTTACTGTTGGTAACTCTCCAAACACATTTAGGGGTCATCATAATTTGAAGTACACCTCCTCAGACTGAAACTGAGACTTAAAAACTGAGCACCCCCAACAGACGAACCAGCAGGTTCAGGTACAATTTTTACCTACAAGCCATCAGGCTGCTGAACTGCTGAACTGCCACACATACACGCATACACACACACATGCACAATTTCTCTTCGTTTCTATATATTTATCTATTATTGCCACTTATCTATTTCATTTTTTAATTCTGTTTTATTCTATTTTATTTTATTTAACAAACGAACTAGCAGGTTCAGGTACAGTTTTTACCCACAAGCCATCAGGCTGCTGAACTGCTGAACTGCCACGTATACACGCATACACACACACACACACACATGCACAATTTCTCTTCGTTTCTATATATTTATCTATTATTGCCACTTATCTATTTCATTTTTTAATTCTGTTTTATTCTACTTTATTTCATTTATTGTATTTTGCGTCTGTGAAGTCGAGTGGGCCCCATGCACCAAGAATTTCAGTACTGGTATTGATGTTGCATTGTTACATTGTTGTTTGACAATAAAGAATCTTGAATCTTGAAATAAACAGCCTGGAGAACAGTCATATCCGTAGCTGTATTTTACTGAGTTGTTTTTAAGCTTTGTGGCCATTTTCCCACAGGGGAACCTTAAGGAAGACATCAAACAATTACAGGAGGCTGAGCAACAAGTGAAGAACAGACTGACTGAGTTCACACAGAAGAAAGAGGCTTCCACAGTAAGAGAGTTTACTTATTACTTATTTATACTAAGGTGTTTAGGTTAATTGCTTGGAATTACAAGAGGTTGCGCTTTACTCTGACTCAAGGGGATATTTATGTTGTTACAGATGTGTATAGTCAGCTGTAAATGTGTTATTAACAAATAATTCACCTATTGTTGAAAAGTTAAATTTGCAAAGAACTGTCCGACATTTCCTTTAAGCAGATAACCCACTGTACATGAATCCAGACTTAAATCTGCAATGAGAAGAGCCTTTTAGCAACATGACATCGATTTGCATTGATCCAGGTGGTTTTGAGTGACGCACGTGCAGGAGTGAAGAGGCAGTACGCAGCCATCAGAGAGGCCTTGGAGCAGGAGGAGCAATCAGCCCTCCAGTGTGTGATGAAGGAGGAGACGAGGGTTCTGGGAGGACTGGAGGAGAAGCTTTCCCACCTCCGGACATCCCTGCAGTCGGTCCAACATGGCCTCCACACGCTGGAGAGTCTGGCTGATGCCAAGGGAGACAAACGGATCCAGGACCAGGCCTTCATTATGGTCAGTTGGATGTTGGGAGAAGAACATTTATATTGGCAAAACAGAAGATGCTTGTGTTGGCTTGTAAATATTTACACGTAGAAAATATTTTGTTTGCTTTTTTCCTTTTGCAGGAGTACGGCAAGATCTCCCAAATGTAAGTGTTGTACTTCTAACTTCTGCTTTGTTGAACGCGTAGCTAAACGTGCTACGAGCAAATTCATAGCTTTAATAAAACGCCCAGTATGAAAATTAAATAAAACAACAAAAAGTCTGAGAGTCAGTTCATGAATTTCCAAAAATTCAGATCTAAAAGAGAAGTGGGTGAATTTTCATCATTGACGTGTAGGATAGCTCGATCCGTAGCAGCGTTTATATGCTCTGCTTGTTTCACTGTGGCAGTGGTGAACGAGCAAATCGTTCATATGTGGACAGGTTGGTACTTCAGATAATCCCCAGGCCTTGCTGCAAATAGTTTTACTTAGAACTACTTTCTTCTGTAGCAGTAGCCCACAGAGAGTAGGAGGAATACTGATTTTAAATGGCGACGTTGCAGTTAATTAGTTTGAAGTGAAATCGTCATACTGCTGTGAGTACAAATGAAGTTGCAGTGCCCTCATGGTAAGGTTTTAGGGAGTAAGGCACACATCTTAGAGATGGAAATCTAAAGAACCCAGTAGAAATAAAACTATCTGCATGGCGAGACACCACACGATGTAACAAAGCGTTTTTTTAGTAAATCACCATCAGTGGAATCATTATGTTGAAAGCATAATCTGAGCACAGAACCTATCCATCCTCTGTTGCCGAATACCGATTAGTGGTATGTCTCTTTTGGTGGTGAATTTTCTTCTTTATTGCCCATTAATGGATAACAGCTATTCAATAGTCTCTGTCTTCATGCTCATTACCGACTCGTCTCTTCCTCACCAGAACCAGTGACGTGGGGAGCTGTATTGGGCAGTTTGAGGCTCCAGAGGAGGTGGATCGTGCCCGGCTGAAATGCCTGCAGAGCTGGACGGAGAAACGGCTCGACACAGTTGTCATCACTACGCCTGGCAAAGACCGAGATCTCTACAGGCTGCAGTGTAAGGAGTGCTTTTTATACACCGCGCTGGTGAATCACGGCTAATTAAATCAGATGACTAAATGCATCCTGTGTACCCAAAGTGGCATATTCAATTAGTCCTACCGATCTCATCTAAATTTTCTGTTTTTAATTGCCTGTCCGGTGTGCAGATGGCACCGTCCCCGTCTTGGATGCAGATACAGCGCATCCGAAGCTGCAGCTGTCTGATAACAACAGGAGGGTCGTCTACAGCGAGGCCCAGCAGGCCTATACGGAGCACGAGGCTCGCTTCAGCTCCTTCCCGCAGGTTCTTGCCTCCTGTGCTCTGGAGGCGGGGCGCTGGTACTGGGAGGTGAACGTGTCCGTGGATGACGGCCGCTGGAAGGTGGGGCTGTGCGAGGGTCAGATAGAGAGGAAAGGCCAGAAGGACAACTCTCGCCTGGGCTTCAACAGTTACTCCTGGTGCCTGGCGTGTGACAGAAAGAAGGTGGAAGCTCTGCATAGTAAGGTATCAGTTCCCGTTGATGCAGAAGGCCTTCAGAGAGTTGGAGTGTTTCTCGACCTCGGAGAGGGTATTTTATCATTCTTTAATGTGACACCAGGGGGCAGTCTAGCTTTAATGCATTCATTCAAGCACAGGTTCACAGGCCCTCTTTACCCAGCCTTCTCTGTGTCCAAAACACAGCTGGCCGTCTGTGATCTGTTCCAGTCATAAACCATCATGCCAACCCCTTCTACCTAAAATATACAGAATACATCAAAGCCTGCTGCCTTTTTATATCTTTATTTTTCCATTTATTCACGTGTCTCTGGGAGGATAGTTCTGTCATGCACTTTTATATGTTGCTAGACTTCTGCCAACATCCTTCAGCGTGATGTTACATCCTTTGATAAAACTGGAATTGTAGAAACGCTCTTTACTAAATGTGATACATTCCAAACAGTGTTTTTTTTGTTTTTTTTTTAATATATAAATATCTGAATTTTTAAATGTTTTTATTAGATTGTCAACAAGCAAATGAACATTGAATACAAACTTGGATAATGTTTTTATTTTTTTGTGTTAAAAGAAACGTCTGATATGTGTTTTGTTTTTTGTTTTTCTCATCTCATTCCTCCTGTGGTGACTCGATGCCTTTCTGCTGAATAAAAAAAAAAATTCAAGAGTTTCAAAAACAAAGTACAATCCTGCGTTCTTGCCTCCTGTGATTCCTCCATTTTAAATAGAAGAGCAGGTGAGCGAGTGGGTGCCGTGTTTCCCGTCAGCAGGTGACAGTTGGTGTGTTAACTTTGAAATCTCGCTGCTCCCACAGCATGTGAGCTTTACAGACAACAAACACTTCAGCAGATCTCAGCAGATGCCAAATTGTCTTTTTCCTTGTGAAGTCTGAGGCTCCTCTGTTGTGACTGGGGGAGTTTGTAGATGACGTCACCGAGAGGGGGATCAAAGTGCTGTTTACGTGGAAGAGCGTCAGAACGCCAGTGCTTCAGGGACAGCTGTCCGCGGATCACGTTAGATCCAAACTTGATGCAGTAGTAAATGATCTGAAAAGGACTGAATGGAAAATTAAGTCTTAACTGAGCTCGTGCGAGAGAGCTCTGGGGAGCAGAGGTTCGTGAGCGTGCTCCCCACCTGCAAATATTTCCTCATAGTCTCTCATAGCTTCCTCCTCTGACTTGAAGCGACGCAGGTGCACCAGTCAGCCATGACAACAATTTCACACTCGTAGCCGCACAATCCAAAGGTAATCAGAAAAACCTCTGTGGGGTTTCGTTTTCTATCCCTCTCTCTCTTTTTTTTTTTTTTTTTTTCTTCAGCTGGCTCATGGAGGCAGGATGTGAGACGTGTCTGCGGGGGAAAGACACGAGGAGGAGGCTCTAAGCGTCAGGATAATTAAATTCTCCTCTCCCCCATCCATCCAGTGGTCTCTCAAACTCAGCCGGCCTTGTCTGCGGTTCTCTACAATAGTTACCATTAAATGAGACGCACGCAGGGCCCACAGTATGTTGGCAGGGGACAGTGTGTGTAGTTATTAAGGGATAAAATGTATGTGATGATGTGCTGAAAGCCCTAGACAGCTGGGCTGGCTAGTAATGAGGCATCACTAACTGAAGGGACAAGGTCTTCATTAGTGATCCCACAACTCTCCCACATCTTAAAGGTAACAGCCTGTCAAAACATCCTCATATTACAATCCCCCCCCACGTCGGGCCACTCCACTCAAACAAACTCGGGTATTTGTGTCTGAATTACCACGTCTGTGTACAGTGATAATTTACTCAGTGGCGGCTGCTTCGTGTTGCATCTGGACCGCCGCTGAATTATGATGACCACAAGCTCATGGGAAAACAATCAGTCCAGCTGATGTGTTGGTCTTTTCCACTGATGCTCTCAATAGCAAACAGAGATCAACAACAGCACGGGAGAAGAAAGCCAGGCGACAGAAGGAGCTATTAGCTGTTAAAATCAATACTTAATTAAAACGCCCGTACACTCATAAAAATTGCAGAGAACTGTCTCACATTAATCTCCTTTGTCCGTGTCTTTCTAATCCTGTCGGTGGGTCAGAGCAGGTCTTATTTGCAAAGCTTTCCCAGTCAGCGCTCTGCCTCAGATTGCATGCTTTTACCGCTCTCGATTGTCGTCATGAAATTACTGAGGTCAGAGATCTGTCAAGCAGACGGTATCCAGCAAGACTTCCTCTTGAACTGCCTTCTTAATGCCACTCTTCCTCCATTCTGGCTCTTTTTGCTTGCTGGTGACCTTGCTCTGGGGTTAAGCAATTTGAAGTTTGCTTTCAGGGACATTAGGTACCACTTTATGCAGACGACATTAAAGCTTCTCTCTGCCTTTCGTGGAACCGGATAGGATAATGAGAAATAGTCTTTTCTCCTGCTAGGAACAGTAGCCATTGCAGTTTGCAATTTTTCAAGGGAAAATAGGTCCAGAGGCGACCTTTACCTCTTGGCACAAGATCAAGCACAGTGATTAGACTGATGCATGATCGACTCAGCGTATAAAACGTTTGTAGTCAAGCAACATCAGATGTCTTTACAGCTCCAGTTTGTGCCTCTCATTTAAAGCCTGTTTGTCTAACAGCATTCCTCATTGATCTGGAGATGTTTCCACAAATCACTCTCATCAATGTACAGATGAAAACATATTTTGTCCGACAGCATTTTCATTTTGAAGCATTTTTCAGCAAAAAAAAAAAGTATTTTCTAATTCACCTAAATATATAGTTGTATTTTAAACCATATAACTGATGATTCAGATATTTTTAGTTAATTGGTGGAGAGGAGATGTGCCAAGGGAAGCTGATTAAAACATTTTTTTGTTGCTTAGGCTTTGGAGACTTGCTCCAATTAGGCAAAGATGTTGAATCACTTGACTTATTTTGCAGTGTAGAAGTTTTAATGATGCACCGCTGACTGCTCCTGCACCTGTGGGGTGTAGATCTTTAACTTGGTTCTCATGACACATTGTTTCCACTTCTCAGTTTTATCTTTCATTTGTGACTTTTTTATTAATCACTATAGTTAGTAGTTTTTTTTTTAATTTAACTAGCATTGTAAGTAAAATAAGTCTTTTATGTATATTACATGTGGATTATGCAGGCAGAAAGAGAAAGAGATGGTAAAATAGGGGTTAACAGATGAGCCAAACTTCAAGCATTTACTTCCGCCTATACAACATAAAGCTGGTAAATAAAGCTACCATGATTTAGAGGCACAGTACCGTCAACAAACACTTGGCTAATACCCAAGCCACAAACTTTACACGTGGTGTTTTTCCGCCAGCTCCTCTATAATGAAAATCTGATTAGTATAGCAGCAGAGCATAATAGCTCTCCTGTGTCTTCCTGCTGTCTTTAGTTCATGCAAAACTACGTTAAAGTCCCCATGAAATCAAATTTGATGATTGAACTCGCGCTCTACATCACCTGTATGCCTATAAATGACAGGACATGAACAAAAAAAAAAAAGGTTGGATTGTGAGTACAGCTGAGGGATAAATTGATTTAATCGATTCATGTTGTTTTTGTTCTATGTGAATTAGTTTGTTCCTTAAATTCCCTCCGCCTTCACTAGTTTGAAACTAGCTTGGTTTTTGCGGCGCCAGAGCTCAAATAAACCACGGTTCACTGCAGATGAAAAGCCGTTGAATCTAAAGGCAGCAGCACAACCAATTTATGCAGCCTCTCGCACAGACGCATGCAGCCGAGTGGGGAAAATGTTGATCGCTACGAAATGATGCACAAGGCGGCGGAGGCACTCAAACACCAGCTGAAAAGCAGCAGAATAATTTTGCAATTATGTTCCATATGACAAGAAAGGCTGGTGAAAAGCTATTACAGATCATGGTGCACGTCCCATTGCCCAGGGTATATCCATGTGCTGTCAATGTGCTTTTTCAATTTATTAATGAATTTATTAAGTTGCCTTCATTAAATTTATTGTTAAAATGTAATAGAAAAGCTTGTTTCGAATAATTTCTTTAGTTTATTTTTTAGGGCATGTCGCTCAGCTCTAATTGCGCGTATTCTTAATAGTATGTTTATGGAAATGTTTATGACTCATCCTGCACTCTGGGGTGTAAACAAATTTTTCATCCAATGAAACGGCTTCTTGAATTTTCAGCTCCTTCCTTTTCTGTGCGTCTCTCCTTCACCAGCAGCACTCCTCGCTTTGGCCTTAGGCCCAAACCTGTTTGGGTTTTTCCTGTTAAGGCCGGCAGCGGCCTTCCTTTCTTCCTCTATTCACAGGAAACACCACATAGCACTGGTTGTTTGACTTTAGAGTACAAGGCTATTTGAGGTATTACCAGTGCAGCTTATGTTTTCATTTGAATAGAACTTCACCAAACATGGTTAAAAACCATGTTTGGCCTTCCTTTCTTCCTCTATTCACAGGAAACACCACATAGCACTGGTTGTTTGACTTTTGAGCACAAGGCTATTTGAGGTATTACCAGTGCAGCTTATGTTTTCATTTGAATAGAACTTCACCAAACATGGTTAAAAACACAGACGTGCTTTGAAGCTTAGTCTTCAGTATTAGGCAGGACAAACCATTGACAGAAGCACCGACGCATCTCTTAAAACTTTAAGATGTAATGATGTGTTGCTTTTTGATAAAAGGCTACACACGTTAATACCCAGATTGCCATAAACACTGAATGATCTGTTTGGATCTAATTTTACAAAAATGAATACATTATCTAAATACATTGCACAGTTCATTTGTGGAACTGTGAAGCCTATAAAACATCAAACAGTGCATTATTATCCACATTTACAATGGGTCTTTTCATGACTGTATGTTCCAGGAAACACTGTTAGATCAAGTATCTTTTCCCATGTGCAAGCATGACCAGAGGTTGACACTGTCTGCACACACACCCCTGAAGCCATATCTTCTGTCGACATGGCAACAGTCGGCGAGCTCAGGTGAGCTCGGAGCCTCACGTGTCTGACCCGGTCACCTGCAGACCGGTTTGGCACGGTCTATGGAAATCTGAGACAGAAGAAGTGATGGGCCTATTGTTGAGTGACGTTTCTATTCTCTTCCTTCACCTTTCCCCCGGCAAATCAATTTACTTTCAACTGCTCCACAGAAAAACGCCTCATGACTTTCATGAGCAAGCTCTGCTCTGTATGCGTCCAACCGCCAGGGCTGAATTTATGAAACCCGATTTCAGCCATTCAGTTTTTATTTTTACACTTTCTTTGTGTGTGTGTGTGTGTAGAAATGTATACGATTTGAATGCTAAAAATCCTGTATGCACTGTGGAGAATAAACATCACGTTCAGTGTAACCTGTAAGCTAGACGCCTGAATGACAGCCACTCATGTCTTTTATAATTCCCATCTGTTTGTGTCTGTCCTGTTTGTCCTTCAACCATTAACATGTCAGCACATCAAAATTACAAGGAAATGGCAGCAGCATCACATACTCTATTGTCGGCTATGGTGCCTGTCTGTCTCCTCCCTCCCACATACTGTCCCAGGCTCTCAATCTATCGTCACTCACAATATCAGAAGTATCTTTAGCATTATTTATTTATATGTCTGTCCTACTGCCCTTTTCACTTGGCTCCTCCGCAGGAAGGTCGGGGTGCAGGGTCAGTGGCAGACAGACTCTCAGGAGGTGACTGGGCTTCAGTGTCTCGTTCAAGGATATGTTTGTAGAACGGATTCAGGTTCTCATGAGAGGCTCACATGCTGTGTAGTCAAAGGAGACATCCTGTTCACTCTCATAATTTCTATCTTTGAGGACAGAAATTCTCCATTCGAACAAGTAACTGCCATCTTTCATTATTTGTAAGTGCATTTGTATTTGTATGTCTGAAGAGCTATATTTATGAAATTCAAAATTCAGCATTTCTAGAAAGCCCTTTGCCTGCAATCCACATGAACGTTCTTCTTTTTTTGCGGTGGAATATTCTATAAGAATTATGTCTGGCTGTACCTGGCAAGAGTGACCTCCCTCTTTTAGACAGAGACTGACAAAGATACTGATTCTATTCTTAAATATTTGTTTAAGGAAAGAGATTGGTCTGCAGGTCACATGACCTAAGCGAGATTTATGCTTCTGCATTGGATCTACTCCTAGGGTGTCAAACTCATTTTAGTTTGGGGGCCCCATGCAGCCCAATTTGATCTCAAAGGGGCCGTACCAGTAATATAATAGCATAATAACCAATAAATAATGACAGTTCCAAATTCTTTCCTTTGTTTTATGAAAATTTTAAATTTGATGAACTATCCTTTTACAAAACATTTTATGAATAACCTGAAATTTCTTAAGAAAAATAAGTGCCATTTCGGCCCATTGTTGCCATCTGCTGTTTCTTGTTGTGTTATGTCCACAACTCTTAATAAAAAAAAAGCGACCCCTAGTGAACGAATTAGGAATAGGTGCAATTTTTCCAAAAACAAGTTAATGTCATTTGTAACCGCTTGTCCTGGGAAGGGCTGCGAGGGGACTGGAGCCTATCCCAGCTGTCACTGGGTGAGAGGCGACGTATGCCCTGGACAGGTCACCAGTCTATCTCAAGGCTAACACAGAGAGACAGACAACCATTCACACTCACATGCACACCTTTGCCCAGAGAGAACCCACGCAGACACAGGGAGAACATGCAAACTCCACGCAGAAAGGCCCATTCGGCCCATCGGTTCGAACCTGCAACCTTCTTGCTGTGAGGCATCGGTGCTAACCACCACTCCACTGTGCTGCCTGCAGTTAATGTCTTCTATGTAATTTTCAAATTCATGGCAGGCCGCCTTGACCCACGGGCCGTATGTTCACACCTGTGATCTTCACTGTTGGTCCAGCATAAGTACCTTAAGCTGTAGACTGACGTACACTGCCCCAGAAAAGTAACAACGTAGCAATGGCTTCTTCTCTAAGTGGCCATACAAGCCGTCCAAAAATTCATCCTGCTTCTGCCTCCTACACACCATTTACTCAAACGTCTTATCTCTTTTGTGCATTGCAGGGATTTCAGTAACAAGTGGTTTAGCAACTCTTGCAGCAAAAATGCTCACAAGAGCGGATCTGTTACGGAAGTTTAAAGCTTCATCGTAGTATAGAAGAAATACAGAAACGCTTGTAAAACCCTCAGGGTGAAGGAAATAAGTCTGGAACTGTTGGCCGACTGTCTCTAGTTATATCTTCTGGGACCTTTCTTTTGAAGTTTGAAAACACTGTCAAATGTAGCCTGGCAAACAATTCTTCTGAAGCAATCTGGTAACACGCCATTTGGATTTCATTATGGGGCATGTTTCAATCCATACAGAAAAAAAAAAAATCCCTTTGCCCGTAATTGGATAGTCCTCAGTTTTGTTGAGAACAAATTCAGCTGTGTATGACGACATCACTGTTACACTTCTGTTGATCACACCATAAAGCCTGTCCAGACTATTTGACTGGCGCAGCAGATCTTTGGCGGGGCACAATCAGGTCCCAACGGAAGGGTTCCAGACCGACTCTCTGTCATGAAAAATGCATGGGTGGGGAATTACGCCTGGCTTCCAGGCTGTGTTTAATCTATCATCAACACAGAGCATCACATCCTGGTTTTTGATTGCTTCTTGCTTATTCTCTAACAATTTTCTCACATTTTCCTTCTCTTTGTCATTGTCTTTATTTAAAAAGGCAAAACAAAAACGTCTTGACAGTGCTCGTCAAAGATGTCTTTGTTTTGAGTGCCAGTTCAGTTTCTTTTCTTCAGTTCATTAAAGTGGGTGAAGTCACTTTAATGAACTGTCAGTCAACACAAAAACAGTCAGGTTGTCTTTCACAGCAAACAAAACAAGTTTTTTGGCTGTTGTACTTCAGCGCACCATGACGACCTTTATAGGATTTAATCACACCGTATTTGGAGAGATGAACTGAACCGGGCCTTAAAGCTCATTGTACTGCATCTTCATTTTCTAGAATATCTCTGTTACAATCATCAGAGAAAAAGAGCTTCTTACACTTGTAATATTTTATCTTTACTTTGCTGAGATGATGGTTAATGGTTTTGTTTTTCTTCTTTCCCCACAATCTGCCTAAGTTACTTGTGTTGGAAGACTATTGATAAGCCATTAACATGACAGGCGAGGACAGTGCTGATGTGTGCATGTATCAGCTTAATCATATTTTTGAAGGTTAGCCGTGCGCCCCCTCATAAATCAAGAGAGTTGGTATGGCAGAGTTAATTTCTATTAAAGCCTCAGTATAACACACATCTTACTGTTACTGTATTTAATTGCATTTTTGGAGCCAGATAGCTGATAACCACTCTCATATCTGTCTGTCAAGCTAACCATTAGCCTGCCTTGATCGTAAATTGATGATATACTATCTTATTTGTAGAATCTGGCAATGCAGTATGATGTCTTTCAAATGTTTAATTTCACATTGTCATTATTACAAACTAATACGTCCTCTCAAACACAATCCCCTGTGCTGCTTTAACCCAATGTTATTTTGGTCCAAATCTCCACTCACTCACTTGGTAAGACAGAGAATTAGGACCTCACCCAAAATGTCAAATTTTAAAAGGTGTTGCAGTTACACAAAAGCAGATAATTAAAAGGCTACTCAGTCTGTCAGGTAATCATATGTAATCATATATAAATCAGTTGTTGTTGTTCTTGTACTGATTTGGGATTCGGTTTAATAAATTTCCACAGTGCCTAAGGGAGCAGAATGTATTAAAGCTAGTGAGAAATTAATTACTTGAAATGTAACAATCGACGAAACCAGCTCTCTCTCATTATGTGACAACGAAGCTCTTAATGGTGTATCTGGGAGATGTGCCCTCGCATTTATCTTACACCTACAACATCAAAATGTCAGCCAGAAAAGCTCCTGACACAAAGCAGGTGCACAAGCACCGAACTGCTGGGATCGAGGAAACGTCTGACATTTCCACTCCCAGCAGCAGCAGCAGCAGCAGCAGCAGCACTGAGGCCAGGAGATGATGCAGCCATGAGACCATCAGTTCCGCCCAGCACAATCAGGACTGTTTTTGTGCAAAAGTTATGTGTCCTGAATCTAATCACCCTACATTCTCATTTCCCCTTTTCTTCCTCTAGGTGCTACTTTCAGCTGTCTTGAATGTTTTCACTGACGGAGATGAGGGGTTTGTAGTTTTCTTGGTAATTGCTATGTTACTGTATGAGCTTGCAGATGGAAATATCCAGTATGAATCATGACATTATTGCGCTTTTTATGATCCCCAATGACACCAAAGCACATATTGAAGCTGGGGCGTCCTAAGTCCAAGGCTACATTTCATTATTTTTGTGGTGCGCTTTCATTGTCTTTGTAATGAGCAGGCGATCATTTGTGTCAGACGTAATTTCTCCATTATAACAGTCCCCAAAACCTCCAAATGAAGCACGCCTATTAGCATGAAAGCGAAGCGTCCCTCCTTTATGGCTCGAACTTTCTTTTTGCCCATTATAATATCTCACGGTTCGCTCTCTCTGTCTTCCCCTCTGAATCTGTCATTTATCTCCTCCGAGCTTTTGCTGACTTCAATGATTTATTCACATCTCAAATTTAGCCTCATGGTGAAATGTGAATAACGTCTGTGTCCCTGGGGCAGCTGGCTGGTCACAGCTGAACGCGTTCAGAGCCCGTGTTCCTCCATCCCTGCCTCTCATTTATATACCCGAGAATGGCTAAAAATTACCTCAGTGGGTGCTCTACACCAGACGATAGCCAGGCTCCGACTAATGGAAACAACATCAAACTTTATGCACCGATCCCCACCTTTCATTTGCAGAAATATGAAATACTTTTTCTTTCAGCTTACTTTGCTACAAGTGTGTAGGTGTTGTTTTCGACTGAGTGCGGTTCGTTGAAGTACCATGAGTACCTAAACAGTGCATTAGGCAGGATGTTTTATGTAAAAAGAAATAATATACTTCACTTAGCACTCGTCAAACAGCACTCATCTTAACAAGCTAAATCACAAAGAAGGCCTGTGATAGAGAAAGGTTCTTCAGTGGAGAAGCTGCATACCATACCCTGGAGTGAGACATGGAACAAAAACTTCACCAGCTGAGGATTAGTTTGAATGTTTCGTATCTTAGCAATAGTCGTTGAGCTGTTTCAGTCTAAACAACAAGCTGACTTGTTACATTACCATGCACAAAAACCATAATGCTGGTGTACATTAGACTGCTGCGTGCATTGCACTTCATGCTGCATCCTTTCTTGACTAGAGGTTTGAATTGTTCAACAGTTTGTTGTCCTATGTCTCACTGCCTGTTACTGCAGCTGGCTTGAAGTAACTGGGTGAAGGATCTGATCATGCTGACGTTGCCTTTAGCTTTTACTGTGCAGGAGCATGGTGGTAAGGAGCATGGTGTCTACAGATAAAGGCAGCATGCAGAGGGACGTATAAAAGCAGTCGCCTGCCCTTCTCCATCCTTAGAGACCTCTCATATTTTCACCAGGCAGGGCGGAAACCTGCAGAGTGTCAGCCTCGCTCTACTTACACCTCCTGTTGGAGAGGAAGATTCAGTACTCTCAGTCCTCTCTATACTCATCAATGCAACCACCGACCTTCCAGCAGGATACAGGAAAAATCAATGTGTGTCTTGACACGAGTACGTCTTTGATGAGCAGAGGTTGTCTGAGCCACGCTCAGCTTGATTTCGAGGCACGAGGCGGGTCAGTTGCAGACTTGAAGTGTGCCCAGATTGATTTCAGATTATGAGTATATTTACTTCCTCATCCAAAACAGTGTAGTGCTGAGTTTGTCCACAAAAGGAGACATATCCTCATGAACAGTCTGCGTTCCAGTTTTTCAATGACGCAAATAAACCTGCAAACTGTGAAGTGTGCTGCTGAGGTGCATACCCTGACAGAGTATCATGTTCAACCACACACAGATCTGAGTTCACGCCTTGACAGATAAAATCCTCCTCCTTTATTAAAGGCACCCTGTGTTTCACATACTGCTGCACAAATCACATCTTCCATTGGCCCACATTTTACGCCTCAGTGGACAAATCACATTATGTAATTTTACTGAGTTTCAAATTTTTTTTCATGGATTTCTATGAGGAAGACAAACAGTGAATATCAAAACAAATGTTGTGTTTTCTTTTTGTCTCTAAGTCAGCATCACTTTCCTTCCTTTCCTCTTTCTTCCCCATGCTCTTTTGCTCATTGACAGTTCAACCTCTGAACAGATGATAGCTGTTTGATATTGAAATGACGTATTCATGATGCTTGTGCGTGTCTGTGTGTGTGTGTGGGGGGGGGGGGCATTCAAGCTCAGTGATGCTTTCAACCATCCATCCAAGTAATCAAACCAACCAATGAGCCAACAAATCAACCAACCATCCAAATAGTCAAACAACCAACCAATCAATTAATCACACAGCCAACCAATGAGCCAACAAATCAACCAAACAATTTATCACACAGCCAACCAATGAGCCAACAAATCAGCCAATCATCCAAAACGTCAACCAACCAACCAACCAACCAACCAACCAACCAATTAATCACACAGCCAACCAATGAGCCAACAAATCAACCAACCATCCAAATAGTCAACCAACCAACTAATTAATCACACAGCCAACCAATGAACCAACAAATTAACCAACCATTCAAGCTCAGTGATGCTTTCAACCATCCATCCAAGTAATCAAACCAACCAATGAGCCAACAAATCAACCAACCATCCAAATAGTCAAACAACCAACCAACCAATTAATCACACAGCCAACCAATGAGCCAACAAATCAACCAATCAATTTGTCACACAGCCTACCAATGAGCCAACAAATCAACCAACCATCCAAATAGTCAACCAACCAACTAATTAATCACACAGCCAACCAATGAACCAACAAATTAACCAACCATCCAAATAGTCAACCATCCAGTCAACTAATTAATCACACAGCCAACCAATGAACTGAGAAATCAACCAACCACCCAACAACAAGAACAAGAGACTGAGGTACTGAACAGGAGAACAGATACATTACCTCTCGGTCACCACCAAGTAGCAACCTCTGGGCAATGAAGCCTGAAGTGCCAGAAACTGCAGTTCCTTGATGGGCCACTTAAAGCTGACACCACAAGTGAGTCAATCCCCACAGATCTCAATGTTGAAATAAATATGTTTTACATCCTGGTACAAAAAGGTACGTAAGTCACCAAGAACAAGCTATGCATGATAAAAGGTGTGGCTGCTTTGAGTCACAGATATGAAACGACATAAAAAAATGTCATGAGTCAAGTACTGCCCAGACGGTGACAGTTGGTGACACAGAGCTTGCGACATGCTTTTCAAGAAACATATGGGTGATGTCAGAAATGGTTAGTCTGTCTTTAAATACAGTCCAATGTCATGTCTGAAAAAGAGACACTTATCCTTGACCGTCACTGAAAAAACAATACACAAGTGTACGGTAGTATAACCACTGAACAAGATGCTGAACATATCACAACAAATATTTTATCCTAATAAAACAAACTGTGATTCCAAAATGAAGGTAATTTCACCCATCAGTAGTGAACCCACGCCCCAACCCTGACCCCCTTAACCCTAATCCTAATACCTAGTACAATCCATTCAATAGTTGCAGAGAATAATTATCAGCCATATAGTGGTGCTACAGATAAAATCAGGGGATCTGGCCTGGTCTTGTCATGTCTGTGTTCTAGCACCAGTGCATTGGTAAAATATTTAAACCATGTTCAGTTCTGTTCATGCTGCAATGTGTATCCTCAGTGGTTACTGAAGGAGGAGAGGAACTGGCCCACATCACCCAAGAAACGATTTGTGTCTTACACTAAGCACTAACCTCCCTAATGATGAAATATCATGTAAATAGCGCGTGTAGCTGTGTGCAGGAAATTATACACTAATTCTAGAGGATGTTAATCCAGAAGGAAATACTGTACTGGCCTGGATTTTTCGCCTCAGTGGTATATATACCAAACAGATGTGGGTGTTATACGAGTTGCTTTATTGAATTACACTTGCATTTATTGCTTTACAACGTCCTGTTGATTTTTTCCAAGCTCACCATCTTGTGTGTGCATCCATTCAGTGGACTGTACAGTCAACACCTCTTTTCATTTCAGCCCAGAATTAATTAGAATGAATCTGTTT
This sequence comes from Chelon labrosus, assembly GCF_963514085.1. Classification (NCBI taxonomy): domain Eukaryota; kingdom Metazoa; phylum Chordata; class Actinopteri; order Mugiliformes; family Mugilidae; genus Chelon; species Chelon labrosus. The sequence goes on from NC_140344.1 coordinate 12,301,561, forward strand.
TTAATGAAGTTATTAGCATTTCCTATAGCTTGACATCTGTTGGCAACTTACATTTAAGCCCATATCCCTTTAGTTGTATTTCTTCTGTAACACCCAAGGCACATCTTTCAGCTTTTCAATCTGTTATGTTTCATACATCACATAAAATCTGATTTGGCACCTTTTGAGTGAAAGCCTCCATAGGCAAAGCCGAGGGGTAAAATGTCCACAAATCTGAATCAAGTCTGTGTTTGGGTTAATAATTTTCTCTTGCTTGGAACAAATAGCTCTCAAAATAGCTCTTGGCTGGCACAAAGAGGAAATTTAATTATACTTGAAAAAAGGGGACACTGTTGTTTCCATAAGAAGGGCAGCTCAAGTGCTAAATATTTAGTTGGATTCAACGCAGTAGCACACTACGCAAATCCTCCATTGAAATACACCTAATTATGTCATCTGCATGCAGTATTATAGGATGCAGACTGCTGTGCTTTTGAACACCCTGGCTGTGTATGAAAACTGATTTTTTAATTTCTTTTCATTCGCCTTTATTTGTATGGAAGTTATTCAGTGGAAAGCTAATTCTGTTTGTGTCCTGATTATTATTAGATTAGTAGGTTTTCAAATTCTCTCCATGATCAGATCGGATAAATTAAATAATGATTAATCTGAAAGTAAAGGATGAGCCGAGGAAATGATTAACTAGCCGTGCGAGTCTGATGCAGGCTGGGGGGAGAGCCACTGTAGCTCCGACTAGTACTTGACCTTTGTCTCTTTTCCACTTTTGAACAACTGTTGAGCCTCGCGGGAGATTCTCGCTGATACACAGCTAAACAAGAGACACAGCTGACTCCTGCTTGTCATGCATGCCCCACCTCTCCGACCACAACATTTGTCTTTTACACGTGACAGAGGTGGCAGCCACTGGCACTCATGTACTCTCGAAACAGAAGTTCAATAATGTTTCCTCTAGGTTCGTTCACCAGAGTCCATGATCTCTTGTCCACTTGTTGAAAAGCTCAGAAAACACCTCATCTTCTTCTCTTTCACACCGTCTTCTTCATCATATCTTGTCACCAGACATTATCGACTGAGAACAGTATTGGCTGATTCTTGCTCTTTTTCAGGAAGTTGTTGCTCTCATCGATTCGTCTGCCGTCCTCCTGCTGTGGTAACCGCTCCGCTCAAAATGAAACAAATATCACAGTCTTGCTCTTAAACTGCGTGTTGTGCTGTCCCTAGGCAAGGAAGGATTGAGAGGATAAGATTTTTTTATGGACTCTTAATACATTTTTAAGGGCGCATGATTACCATATCCAAGAGACATCTCATGCTTGTATAAAAAAAACCCACCCTGGGATCGAAGGACATGAAACGGGATGAGGCACATGAGAATTTAAGGGTAATGCCTGGAAGGGTGTCTAACCTGATTAGCTGAGGAGGTAGGGAGTCTGCAAAAGAGCTGATAATAGGACCTTGGTGTCACTAAGGGCTACTGAAGTGTTTAGCATATAAAGCTTATGATCTGAGACTAATAGCGAATCATTTGTTGTGTAGACCATGTTCAGCCTGTCACCTCTGCTGAATTTAATCATCATTTGGATCAGATAGCTTTTTCTTTGTGATTAAATCAAAAGGTCTTGACTAACAACCTTGCTTTTCCTGGATTGCAGGAATTCTGTTTTATCCATTTTATCGATATGCCAATAATACATGGCAACAGAAACTTGTAGAATAAGTCAGCCCTTTTGCACCTTCTACTGCTATTCCTGGTCCTTTGTTGACCTGACATCTTACACAACAAATCAGTGAGAGCGTATGAGGCAATCATCGAACACCTTGCTCCAGAGAATCCCATTTGGAAAAGACAAGGCAAGAGGCAAGAAATTGAGCTCCGTGATGCTGCAACCTGATTGGTCGCTGCACGCTGGGGGTGGAAGAAATGTGTTGTTTGTTTGACAGGTCTGAGTGTGGGTGAAGACAAAGCACACACGCCTCCCCCGTACCGGCCCCTTTTCTTAGAGCCCATATTTTCTTCCTCATTGCTCAAATTTCACACAGCACATGTGCACATTCCCGTGTCTGCTGGCTAAAAAAAGAGCATATTGGAAGATTTTACAGTGAGCAGAATAAAACAGAAACCATTCCTGTTTTAACCTCTCACGTGTTCCCACCAAAAACAAATGTTCTCCCTGAGTGCGTGCCTGTATCTTTGCTCCTCTTTCGCCTACCTCATCCTGCTCTTCTTATCTCTTCAAAATGGACCAGACTGCCATTCACCTGAAACATCCACCTACTGCCATCGCTGCTCTCTCTCAAATGTCACCGTTTCCCTTGAGTGGCTAATATCCTGACAAACTCACTGAAGAGGATGGGACGGCTTTACATCCACATGAGAAATCTACTGCCCTGATTTCAAATGTTCCCTATGATGGATTATTCCCACGACTCAGATTATTAATAAACAGGCTGATCTGTTGTGTAGAAATTTGTAAAAGTAAAGGTAAGGTAAGGTAAAGGGTAAAGTGCTTTATTTGTCATTATACAACATTGTACAATTGCATGATTGGATGGAGGGTTAGTCCTGAGCTGCTGTGACCGAGCGCACTGGCATTATGAGCCAACCTGACCCGGTGCCTAGCACCCATGTTTTTGATGATGGTCGGGTGGAAACCGGAGTGCCCGGAAGAAAACCACGCAAACACAGGGAGAACATGCAAACTCCAACTAGCAGCAAATAGACATTTAAATCTGAGATTTAAACTATTACTGGAAGATGACGTCCTCTGTAATGCTTAAATGTGGCTGTACTATGAATACGTCTTACTTTAGTTTGAACCCTTAATAACCTTTCTGCAGGATTTTAAAAGGCCATTTCGTTTTTCTTATATTAAAGTAAAGTTTCTAATAATTATATAATACCTAATTTTCTGTTTAATCAAAACTTTCATTACAGCTGTTGCACAAATTGTTTCATCAGAATTCTGATTATGTTCATTCACAAATCAGAAATGCGACGTTGCGACTTTTCTTGGGATCACTATGTATCAACATCTAAGAAAAGACAGATTCAGCGATTGTGTTCTGTTTCTGGTGTCAAAATATGTCTGAGTCACATACTAGGAGAAAAGAAAAAAGATCTGCTCCACTCTGAAACAGGCGCATGTTGCCATAGAGCTGTGCTATTTAATGAGTGCTACTCCATCTCGCTGCCAACGTCCAGCAAATCCTCAGAGGTATTTTCTCCACAACAGTAATTTAGCACCTCTGTTCAAAGCTGAGGAGCTTGTTTTATTAGCACCTGAATAAGTACTGTTGCTGCTGTTACAAAGGCAGAAGATTAAAGATTAACCCTTTTCCTCTTGGGCTCTGAAGACCAAATGTGGAAAATAGAAGGCTGTTAAACTGTGACCAAAGTAAGAAAGTCCTGATGTTAAAATACCAGAGAGATTAAGGAAACAGAAGTAGCATGTCTATCTATAGTATGTAAAGCTACAGTAATACTATAACCAAACTATAAATACCAATGGCAATATCCCCCTTTGCATATATATATATAGTAAAGTGTACATAGATAGTTTGTGTGTAGAAATTAGGGGGCTCTATTAACAGAAATTAAATATATATATACAGCAGGGTCTTTTGTGTTTTTCCGTTTAGTGGTGGTTTGACTTTTGGTGGTGTTATAACTCAGCCTGCAAGATTTAAAAAAAGAAAAGAAAGGAGGAATCAGTGGTTAATGCAAAATGTTAATGCTAGCAAAATTTTGAACAAGTGACTTTTATTTGTTGACCACAGTGATGGTGTAGTGCTAGCACTTACTGTAAAGCTGGACAAACCATCTATGAGGTTAACCATAGGATTTTTAAAGCTCAGTGTGGTGGCTCTGGCTGTTGCCATCTTACCAGTGCCTTTCTTCTGGCTAATTTAAAAAAGCGCAAAGAGGGCGAGCCTAGGTGGAGCTGATGCTGAAATACATTTTAAATTAAAGCTGGCCATATGAGGTGTCAAAATGACATGTTAAACGTGAGCTGGCTTCAACCTTTTTCTTCAAAGCTCCAATGATGCAGTGATGAATCAGCCACTCAACTGCATGTGTTTGTTATACCAGTTACTTTCGAAACAGCTGACGTCACCAACAACAGAAAGAGCGTTTGAGCAACACTTGGGGCGTTTAGCTATGTGCGTTTTTCTCTGTTCTTGTCCATTCTTGTGAAACACTCACTGCCACTGTTCCAATACAAAGTCCACATCTGATTGAGTACGATCCAAATGCCTGGATGTGTCCTTGCCCAGCCAGTTTTAGCAAGGATGCATCGGGATGTAACTTGTGTGGGTCCAGAAAGCATTTTGCAGGCTTCATCACGTACAGTGCTGTCACTCAAAGCTGCCACACCCTTATGCATAAGTTTAAGTCCTGATACAATGATACAACAATTCATAAAACCTCCATGCAGTTGTTTTGAATAGGGAAATTAGCAATAAAGACACAAACATTTTTTTTTTACTAATATGTAAATTTGTTTATTTTTGCTATAAAACTGGGCATTTTAATTTGGTGGCCTCTGTGGACTGAGTTTACTTCAGTCATCAATCAGGGATCTGAGCTTTTTGACACTTCCGCGTTGGCATCATTCATTATTTTATATCTTGTCTAAGTATTACGGTAGAAACATCGTGCGTGCTGGTGTAAGCGCAGGTTATTACGGTAGTCGGCAGCCCCCTGGTTTGTTTGCTGCTCCGGGGTTTGTGAAAGCACGGAGCGCTGCGATGATCCTCCACACTGCCTGCTCCGCTCACTCACCGTAACCACGGAGAAACGTCTGAACCCTCGGAAGCATACTCTGGACTACTCTCCGCTTCCTCCTGTAAGTTACACATTATATCCGCTGCTTTCTTTCACCATCTTTACCAATGTCTTTTCCCGCGGTTTATACTTTAAAATGCTCTTCGCCTTTGTTCCTGTCAAACGTCTGGGAGAGTTTATTATCAACTGGTAGCTAAAACATAAGTAATTTCCCTTGTTTTGTCTGTGAAACGCTATTAATGGGAGGTGTTTTTTTTGTTGTTGTTTTTTTTTTACTTCTTCTTTTCATTATTATTTCAGCCTGTGGTTAAGTTGTTTGTTTTAGGTGTGACTCTTCTTAAAATGTGAGGAGCATTGCCACAGCTAGTGGAAGTATTCTGTTCAAAACAAAGTGTTTTAATTTTCCTCCGTGTGCAGCTAAGGAAAACGCCTGTGTTCATTACAAGAAGAAGAACCCTGTTCATTTATTTTCTACCGTTTAGCTCCACATTAACGACGGAGCTGCTCCACCCAGTGACTGTGAAGTTATTCAGCAGCTAAGGGTTAAACGCTGGTTAAAAGCCCTCTGAAACTAAATGTGCTGTCATTATTCACCCTAGTCTGTGCCACGGGTTTCAATTACACCGCTTCCTCTATTCCATTAAAAGATTTTAAAACATGCACTTAACACATAATAAATTGTACTGTAAACCAGGTGAAAGTGGATTAATAGTCAGTGTTGTGGGTCAGTGAGTCAAAACACATTAATCTGATAAATTACAAAAAAAAGCCAGTCTTCCAGTTGTACTTAAGATGGACGTGAACTATAATGTTTATGTGTCTAAATCTGCATTCACTTGCCAAAACATTAGGTACACTAGGGAAAACAAATGTTATATAATGTGACAGTAATGGTCTGAATCCCCCTTCATGACTGTTATGATGTTCAGTTTATGTAGGCACGACGTTAGAAAGGTGATGAATCAAATGCGTGATCATTTCGGTGGACTGACTTAAACACAAAAGTGTTTAATTTAATCTTAATTGGCAAGTACGTGCACACTTTCTCTAGAAACTCGAATTAAGACTAAGCATAGTAATGAATTCACGTTAACTGCAGAGGTAATTGCAGCTGTTTTGGGATAGCGGCCATTCTTTCTTGAGACATAAATCCTTCAGTCTGGGACACTGCTGAACGCCTCCAGTCCACATCGCTTTGTCAAGACTTGTCCTAAGCAAAGTTCAGCAATGCTGCTGCACTGACAGAATAAACAGTCACGTTGTCGGTGTTTAGCAGTCCGCGAGGAGCGTCTCACTTCTATTTCTCACGAGGATTGCTCATCCGGTGACTGCAATGTATTTTCTACGCTGTGACTCCTGAATTTTGTGAATGTTTTAGTTGGTGAGACAGACAATGATATGTTGTATTTTTCCCCTCAAAGTCACACCACTGCTCAGCGCATGATTGTGCATTGATATGCCCTTGTTTGCAATGCCACATGCAATTCAACACACAACAAACCCCAAGCCAAGATGCTGGTCTGGGTCAGACAGAAGCCCATAACATGAGGGAAGCACTGTTGTGGCTTTTTTAAACTCATAATCTCCCACTGAAAATAGCTGTTGTAAGACAAGGAGACAGATGACAAATGTTACCCCTCAGCATGAAGCATTTAAAATTGCGTATTTGCTTTGGTTTCACAAATCAAGTCTTATTCCCATGGCAGCAGTACAGCGCTGTTTTACTCTAATCGCCTTGCGATCAGGAATCAACATATCATCCAGGCTCTGTGGGCGGACTGGGGGTTTCTAATTGGCCGAGGAAATAGAAAAGATCAAACGGGGCTTCCATCTCTGTTTCTTAGCCCACGGTGACAAAGTTTTAGCTTTGTGAACAATCATGAATGTCTGTTGATGATGCCGCGGCTCTGCAGCTGCAGCTAACAGCCATTTCTTTTTCTGCCTGAGCTATTTATTCAAAAGAATCTCAGTCTTTTTTATCCAGTATAAGCGTAATCAAACCATCCGATGTATTCACCGTTATCACAGGAGCACTCTTCCTTCTGAATGCAGAAGTGGCTCTAGTAAAGGGGTCAGACCTGGCTTTATGATAACCTTTTAGACTATTTGTGTTTCCCATGAATGCTTATGACTGCAGGATATTGTAACCTCAGTCAGACTCTTTCAGCTTTTTTTTTTGCAAGCTCTTCTCACTAATGGCTCTCTCATATGCACCACAACATCGCCACTGTCTGTGTCACATTGAAGTGATGCACATTGTCACACTGTCTGACCAACGGACATTATATCGTGCATTTCCTTTTCAAAGGCGGCAGATTCAGTGCACTGCAGAATATGAAGTTTTCACACTGGAGAGAGAGTTAATCTGTTCCCAGTGCCGCCTGGTTGTGACGTTGATTCTCAGAGAGTTAAGCTGTGGCATATGTAGATTGTTATTACTGTGCCTCTGTGTAGTTTTACTCAAGTGGCACTGAGGCAGCCGGTACCACGGAATACAGCCTTTGGCAGTCCCACAGGTCCTTCACACTGTCTTGGCATGCTGCATGCTGGGTAACCAAAGCAGATGGTAGCTCCTTTTTTTTGTTTTAACCCCTCAGTGATTAATTAACACTTCAGTTTGCCACCAGTCCACTAATGAAACGGCAAAATGTAAGTATGACCATTTTGATGGTTATTTTTAGATAGGCTTCATTTGCAGGTCACTGAGCTTGTAAGATGAGTATTTATGCCGAATGAGGTGCTTGTTGCTGACAGATCCGACAGTAGCACGAAGTGAGAGTTTTCTCTTAACAACGGCTGTGAAGGGGATTTACCTCAAGACTCATTTTTATATATTTTATACTAACAGGTGGAGCATATCGTTGAAAACCACAGCTTCCGAATGTGCAGTGCTTGTGCTGTTTTGGCAATTGTCTCTTTAGACGTGTTCTTAAAATAGCAGCAAATATGATTTACTTTGGCAAAACGGTGGTAAGACTTCTGGTCTGTCTCTAGGACTTAGCCATGCTCCAGAGATATTGTGATGCCAGCGAGGGTGGCTTTCTTCCTGGGAACTTTGTTTTTAATGTCCTACTGTCTGCTGTGACACCGAGTTAGCTAAAGGCTTTAATAATGACAACTCCAGCAGATGTGCGTCTGTTTATTTCCAGTGGACAAGATTAGCGAAGCTGAGGCCATATGTTGCTTTTCAGACGTTGCTGTGTTATGGCAGTGACGGGTTGCCCAACTCATTGATTACATCTGGAGAAAGCAGAAAAGTAATTCCATTCTTGAGTGGTGGCTCAAACACTGTAGATAATTTTGGTGTATATTTGGCAAGTCATTTTCCTGAGGCAGTTGCATCTGTCCATATAAACTGTCATAAACAAAATCTCATCCTGCATTCATTATCTTTGATAACCACTTTACTTCACATTGTAATGTTCTACAACACAGTGTGCTGTCTTTTGTTTGACTGGCTTTTGTTGCTCTCTTTCTAATTTCCTGACGTCTTTGGTAAAATTGTTGGTTTTCACTTTAGCTAAGTAATTAATTAAACTTCAGGGAACATTTTACAAGGACTGAACAATGGCAGTACCAGCACCAACCTTCAGCTGGTTAGGAGATAGGTGTGAACTGATTTGTAATTGTATTTATAACTGCTTCGTCCGTGGCAAATGGCTCCTAAAATGAGGAATATGTACTTGTCGGTGCTATGCTGTGAGGGCTGGTTGTTTGATTCTGAATGCATTCGTGCTCACAGTGGAGCATTGTGATTTGTTTTGGCTGCTTGTGTGTGTGTGCGCCTCTGCATTGAGAACTTTTTTCGTTTTTACATGGTTTCACATTTCCCCCTCGCCATTTGAACAAAGTCACCTTTCACTTTGTCTCAGCGGTGCTCATACATCTGTCTAATGTTTCCAGCACTTGCATGGTACATCAGGTTAGCAGACTTCAAAACAAGATGTGGCAACTCATTCCTTGCAGTGCGCATAAAAACAACTGTGAATATCGACGCTGCTGCACGTTGAGATTTGAGATGACAGCTTTATCTTCCCAGAGGTTCACCTCAGAGCCATTGCCGTGCAGGCTGTGTAATCCCCATCTTACCTGTTCTCTCTTTTTTTAATTTACTCAGTGATTCTGTTTAAACGTTTGACCTTTTGCTTCCCACTGAATTCACAACTGTTACTAGTTTACTGCGTTATGGATCACTTAACATGCTGGGTTCATCAAGAGGTTGCTCCACTAAAGCGGAAAACTACTGGTTTGAGTACACAAGCAGATAAAGGTAACGCACTAAAGCAATCAGAGCCTCAGATTTTATTAAATAAATTTACCCTGTTTATGAAATATTTATGAGCTACAACTAATATCATAATTTTACATAATTCCGTTGAATATTTTCTTAATTTACTGGTATAGAAAAAAGGCAGAAAATAGCAAAGACTCGTTCCCAAATTTGTTGCATCCATGTAGCCTTTTTTTTTTTTGGCCTCATCAACAGCCC